>NC_064921.1:818414405-819161905 GCF_023897955.1 Schistocerca gregaria
CGCCCTCCCGGCCGTATGTCAGTTTCCGGGACCGAAGCCGCAACTTCTCAATCAAGTATCCAAGTATCTCCTCAGTCTTCCTCACAAGGGCTGGGTGCACCCTACTTGCCCACAGCTCTCGGCAGACGGGATGGTCAACCAACCAAGTGCTAGCCCAGCCTGACAGCACTTAACATCTGACGGGAACCGGTGTTACCACTGCGGCAAGGCCGTTGGCAGCCAGCTCTGTAGGAGAAGGTTAATATATTATTATTTAAATTATGACATACACTTAGTGTGCTGCAGCCTTTTTCTCAAATTACGAGAATTACTCCGAAATATAAGGTTCATCCAAATGTGAAAGGAGCTTAACGGTTATCTATCCAGGAACAAATGTCCTCTTGAAATTTAAACGCGCTGAAGACGAGAAAATTTTGTCAGTATTATGTTTAATCGCCTGTCCCTCACATTATTACCCTACTACACATCAATGATCAGTAAGCGAAATCGGTTGAAGCAGTAGTGTTTTCAGCAACCAGTTGGAGCTTAAACATATTGTGAAACAGAAGGTATTGGAAACTAAAACAAATTACCTGTTTAAGACAGTTAAAGTTATTAAGCAGTAAAGAAACTCGGTCCGTTAGCAAGTATAACGTGTTCCAATGTAAAAGACTTTCTTCTGTTTCAAGGCACACGACGGCGCTGTACTAATGAAGTATGGTTTAACTGTCCATATGTTATATACACTTAAGAGACAAAGAAACTGGTACACCTGCCTCATACCGTGTAGGACACGCGAGCACTCAGATGTGCCGAGTGAACTGACACCATGAATCCAGCATGGATTTCCATGAAACCGTAAGGGGCGAGGGGGTAGGGATCGTTTCTAAACAGCACGCTGCAAGACATCCCAGATATGCTCAATGATGTTCATGTCTGCTGAGTTGGGTGGCCAGTGGAAGTATTTAAACTCAGAAGAGTGTTCTTGGAGCCATTCTGAAGAAATTATGAACGTGTGGGGTGTCGCATTGTCCTGCTGGAATTGCCCAAGTCAATCGGAAGGTACAATGGACATGAATGGATGCAGGTGATCACACAGTATGCTTACGTCCGTGTCACCTGTTAGAGTCGTATCTAGAAGTATCAGGGCTCCCATATCACTCCAACTGCATACGTCCCACAACGTTACAGAGCCTCCACAAGCTTGAACAGTAACCTGATGACATGCCGGGACCAAAGATTCACCCCTATCCGCTATATACAATTTAAAAAGAGACTCGTTCGACCAGGCAGTATGTTTCCAGTTATCAACAGTCCAGCGTCAGTGTTGACAGACCCAGTCAAGGCGTAAAGCGTTGTGGCGTGCAGTCATCAAGGATACATGAGCCTGTACCGATGATGTTTCGTTGAATGGTTAGCACGCTGACACTTGATGGTCCAGCTTTCAAATCTGAAACAATTTACGGAAGGGTTGCAGTTCTCAGACGTTGAATGTTTCTCTTCAGTCGTCGTTGGTATTGTTCTTGCAGGATCTTTTTTCGGCCACAACAGTATCGGAGATTTGATATGTTGCCGGATTCCTGTTATTCATAGTACACTCGTGAAATGGTCGTACAGGAAAATCCCCACGCCAGTGATCCCTCGGAGATGCTGTGTCCCATCGCTCATGAGCCGACTGTAACACCAGGTTCAAACTCACTTAAATCTTAATAACCTGTCGTTGTAGCAGCTGTAACCGATCTAACAACTGCGCCAGATAATTGTTGTCTTGTACAGGGTGAGTAACTAGCTTTTGCCACCTAGAATAACTCCGAAAGTATGATAGTACCTGACACGTTTGTGCGACAAATGTTGCATATGACAATGGGGGCCATAATATGACGCCGGTTTTTTTGTTGATGGGTGGGGTCGCTTCAGAGATATGTATGTCATCATTGACTTTTGTTTGATACTTATTTTCTGATAACAGCTGTTGTGACAAATCCAGTGATGTGTAACAGTAAGGTCTTTGAAGGCCAACGAGGGTCACAAACGTGGCATGAACGTCCATTTACAGAAGGTGTTCGAAGTGACGATCATTGGTGTAGTTGCATTGCTACAATCTTCTTATCATGGACTGAGTGGTATTCCTTATCCCTTCGGCACTTATCGAAGCACATGCTCTGACAATTCTCTCGTACATCATGCAAATAGTAAATATTCGTCGAATGTGGCTCAAAATGGCTCTGAGCACTATGTGACTTAACTTCCCCTATAACTTAGAACTACTTAAACCGAACTAACCTAAGGACAACACACACATCCATGCTCGAGGCAGGATTCGAACCTGCGACCGTAGCAGTCGCGCGGTTCCAGACTGTAGCGCCTAGAACCGCTCGGCCACCTCGGCCGGCTTGAATGTGGGGTATCGATCTAACGTGCCATTGAAATGCAAACATCATTCGACAGTATTTCAATACAACACTAATAGGAAAGGTAAGAATAGTATCGTCTAATCAAGCGATTGTGAATGATGTATTCCTTTGAAGAACAAGCCAATATGTTTCTCATTTATGGAGAATGCCAACGAAATTCGTTGAGACCTAGAGACTTACACGCTGAAAGATATCTTCAACGTACTCATCCTACACGTCAGACATTTAAATAAGTGTACGATAAATTGAGAACAACTGAATCTTTAACGCACCGGAAACATATCCGGCTAAGGAAAGTTACTAACTAGGAAAAGGAAATTGGTACTCTTGCCACTGTCGTTCGAGATCCATGTGTTAGTTCACGCAAATCGCAAGGGAATCTCACATGAGCCACAGTAGGGTTGTTTTAGATTAGAGATTAGATTAGATTAGTTTTTCGTTGCATACATCCGTTGCTGAAGAGATCCTCGTGCATTTGGCATGAGCCAGAGTAGTATTGTTCGGGTTCTGGATCGCCGTAAATATCATCCTTACCATATCAGTCTTCACAAAGAATTAACTGGTACGGATTGTATGCGTCGCATTGAATTCTGCCGATGGGCTCAACTTTAGATTCAAAAGGATGTCACATTTATTAGTTTGATTTTATTTACTGACTAGGCCACATTCACGAACCATGAAAATGTTAATTTCCGTAACATGCATTATTGGGCAACTGAAACTCCCTGTTGGCTGCGGTAAGTTGCACACCAAAAACCGTAGTCGGTGAATGTATGGTGTGGAATTCTGGAGTATAGAATTATAGGCCCCTATTTCATCGAAGGAAATCTTAATCGAGGCTAGTACACCACATTCCTGCAAGATACATTAGTCCAGTTACTGGAAGAAACACCTTTAGGTTCAAGGAACAATATGTGGTATCAACATGATGGGTGTCCCACACATTTTTCGCTGATGACTAGAAATGAGTTACATAGAGAATGCCCAAATCGTTGGATTGGACGAAGAGGAGAAGTGTCGTGGCCGTCTTGTTCGCCAGATTTGACGCCTCTGGACTTTATCTTGTTGGGATTCGTAAAAGACGTTGTTTATAAACGCGTTCCAACTACACCTGAAGATATGCGAGAGAGAATTGTCAGTGCATGTGCTTCGATAAGTGCCGGTGATACAGAATACCACTCAATCCATGATAAGAAGATTGAAGCACTACATTGATACCAATGGTCATCACTTCGAACACCTTCTGTAAATGGACGTTCATGCCATGTTTGTGACCTTCGTTGACCTTCAAAGTTCAAATGGCTCTGAGCACTATGGGACTTAACTTCTGAGGTCATCAGTCCCCTAGAACTTAGAACTACTTAAACGTAAGTAACCTAAGGACATCACACACACCCATGCCCGAGGCAGGATTCGGACCTGCGACCGTAGCGATCGCGAGGTTCCAGACTGTAGCGCCTGCAACCGCTCTGCCATCCCAGCCGGCTGACCTCCAATAACCTTACTGTTGAACATCATTGGATTCGTCTCATAGCCGGTATCAGAAAATAAGTACAAAACTAGAGCATCCTATTTAAAAAAAAAAAAAAAAAAAAAAAAAAAAAAACAAGTTGACCTTTATATCTCTGAAGCGACTCCATCTAGCAACAAAAAGCCTACGTCATACTGTGGCCCCCATTCTCCGATGCAACTTTTGGTCGACAAACTTTGCAGCTGCTATCATACTTTCAGAGTTATTCTTGGTGGCAATAGTTAGGAACTCACCCTGTATAGGCGTTGCCGACGTATACTGCCTGTTTACATATCTCTGTATTTGAATACGCTTGCCTATGGCAGTTTCTTTGGCACTTAAGTGAAAATAGCTCTAAAATATGTAGGCAACAACTAAAACAGTGGGAGATGGCTGAAACTGCTGATGGCGGTCTCTAGTGAGCATCACTTCATGTACTTCGCAAACAAGTGATTAGACTGAATACCGACCAAAACCCATTCTAGATAATCCTCTAGGTACATCGCTTTTCCCTACTATACAGTAGTGAGAAATGAATCTAATGTCAGAGGGCGATGTTTAGTTTTCTTGATCCTGCATTTACCACGATTGACTAAAGGTACAAGGCGAATATAAGAGCACAGTTTTATTGAATTTAAGGTGCGTAATACATTAAATTCTCTCGGTACAACCGGCTTGAGGAGGGGAGGCGAGAAAGAAATCTGGTGAGCTGACCAGCATAGATGTTGATTTTAGGCTGTTTCCCAATAGCAACTAAGAAAATACCTCTCTGGTCCTCGTGCACCGCTTCAGATACACTCTACACAAACAATTAGAAAACGTTCTTATAATTGACAGTGACATCAGACAGAAGAGGTACACCGATTCTTCTCAAGGGAGAATGTAGCCGGAGGAATGGCACCCGGGCGTCAAATGCCAACGAGAAAAGGAAAAAAAAAAACCAAAAAACCAAGATAAAGAGCATCACACGTTGAAGTAATCATACTGACTGACACACTTAAGTTCATTCAGTGTAGCATAACGAGATTAGATCTTCACTTGATTACACGGTCCATTTGCACTATTTAAATTTTTATCGACGTTCCCATCGTGTTATCTACCTATGCTACTAGTACTACATGTCGATTTTATCTCTATCACTGACGCCAAGAAGGTGCAAACGAATGTAAGATCACCAAGTCAACACGTCGACCCACGACTACGAGCCGGTCGCAGTAAACGCCGCCCTTTGGCACGCCTCACTTCACATCAGACGCGACCCTACGCTCCCCTCCAGCCCTTCGGCCCTTCTCAGCGCTAATTGGGGAGCCCTCCGCCCCCCACTCGTATTAATTAATCGACGCCGGCGCCGGGGTTAACGGGCCGCAAACGCTGCTGACGAGGTGTCGGAAAAAGGGGCGAAATTAACAATCTCCGCGCCGCAATTATGACGAGCCGTTCTTCCCCCCTGTCTCGTGCGCTGTCCACAAACACACACGGGAGTCTCTTGTGTTTCGATACCGACTCACGGCCTAACAAACGTCTCGCGTTAATGACATTGAAAGGAGAATATGTGACTCGCACGGGGAAAGAAATGAAATCATTATTTATAATTGTTATTGAGGGTATATGTTTATACGTTCGTAGGTGGGGATATTCACCTGCCAAATGAGAATTAAAATTCATGGTGAACCTTCATCTGTTCTTTAGTTTGCACAATGAGTTTCGCTACTAGTTTCAGTTAAATTACCATTATCAACGATAAACTGACATGAACAGCTGCGTTCATGTTGAGACGTGACAGGGTCAGCAAGTACATCTACATCTACATACATACTCCGCAATCCAGCATACGGTGCGTGGCGGAGGGTACCTCGTACCACAACTAGCATCTTCTCTCCCTGTTCCACTCCCACACAACACGAGGAAAAAATGACTGCCTATATGCCTCTGTACGAGCCTTAATCTCTCTCATCTTATCTTTGTGGTCTTTCCGCGAAATGTAAGTTGGCGGCAGTAAAATCGTACTGCAGTCAGCCTCAAATGGTGGTTCGGTTCTCTAAATTTCCTCAGTAGCTATTGAAGACAAGAACGCCTCCTTTCCTCCAGAGACTCCCACCCGAGTTTCTGAAGCATTTCCGTAACACTCGCGTGATGATCAAACCTACCAGTAACAAATCTAGCAGCCCGCCTCTAAATTTGTTTCTATGTCCTCCCTCAATCCGACCTGATAGGGCTCCAAAACGAGCAGTACTCAAGAATAGGTCGTATTAGCGTTTTATAAGCGGTCTCCTTTACAGATTAACCACATCTTCCCAAAATTCTACCAGTGAACCCAAGACGATTATCCGCCTTCCCCACAACTGCCATTACATGCTTGTCCCACTTCATATCGCTCTGCAATGTTACGCCCAAATATTTAATCGACGTGACTGTGTCATGCGTTACACTCCTAATGGAGTATTAAAACATTACAGTATTCTTTTTCCTATTCATCTGCATTAATATACATTTATCTATATTTAGACTTAGCTGCCATTCTTTACACTAATCATAAATGGTGTCCAAGTCATCTTGTATCCTCCTACAGTCACTCAACGACGACACCTTCCCGTAAAGCACAGCATCATCAGCAAACAGGCGCACATTGCTATCCACCCTATCCAAAAGTTCATTGATGTAGATAGAAATCAACAGCGTACCTACCACACTTCCCTGGGGCACTCCAGATGATACCTTCACCTCCGATGAACACTCACCATCGAGGACAACGTACTGGGCTCTATTACTTAAGAAGTCTTCGAGCCACTCACATACTTGGGAACCAATCCCATATGCTCGTACCTTAGTTAGGAGTCTGCAGTGGGGCACCGAGTCAAACCCTTTCCGGAAGTCAAGGGATATTGGATCCGGCTGATACCCTTCATCCATGGTTTACAAGATATCATGTGAAAAGAGGGCGAGTTGCGTTTCGCAGGAGCGATGCTTTCTAAAGCCGTGTTGATGCATGGACAGCAACTTCTCTGTCTCATGGAAATTCATTATATTCGAACTGAGAATATGTTCGAGAATCCTGCAACAAGCCGATGTTAAGGATAGTAGTATGTAGGGTACTGGCGCGCCTCAGCCGGCGCTAGAAGCAGGAAGACTACGCCGCGTCACAACTGCCACCTGGTTTCCCGTTCGCCGGTTTCCAAGAGTCAGAATTTCGTGTTCCCACCAAAAGAAAAGAAAAAATAAAAGTGTCAACATCCGTGCCCTTCATCCTTAACAGCCTATCAGGATTAAATAACAGCCACGTCTGCAGGTATATAAGAAAGTTTTCTCATTCAGCAGTACACCCTGAAGAAGGTCACTTGCATCAGTGACCGAAACGTCGGTAGTTTTATGAATTCACAATGCGGTCACAAATCCATAAAAAATTTTATTGACTGTGACAATGGCCGCGAAGCCTACGTTTATATATCATTTTATATGTGCAAAACACTTTATCAGACGGAAGGCTGGCCTTGAGCAATGAGGGAATCTGCTGGGAACTGGCACGATATTCAGAAAACCGCTCGACTGCTCTGAAACCACCTAAAGATACTTATTCCTTTTCTTGTGTCTTTGTCCCCAGTTGGCGCAGAGTCGGTTTGGTTACTAAATAGTTTTAGCATGATTAATTTAAGAGGTGGCCGGAAGTCCATCCTATCGCTACACTGTTACTCACTGGGAAGGGTTGTGTATCCCAACTGTCTGCATGTAGCCTTATTCATATGCAAGACTACGGAAGTTTTTTGAATGTTTTTGAGTCGTGTAACTAAGATGAGATTTGGGTACAAGCCCCAGTCGGAAGTTGGAAACCGTCTAAAAACCACATCTAGGATGGCCGACCGACCCTCGTCGTTAATCCTCCAGGCGAATACGACCCAGGACCGGTGCACCTTCCCCACCCGGAAGCACCGCTTTAAGACGCGCAACTACGCGGGCGAGTGAGCCCTCCAAGATTCCCTAAGGAAATTTTCACTTACACCCACCCTCACAAGAAGAGGTTCACAGGCATATCCTCAAACTCAGCAATAATAGAGCTTCGAAAGAAGGTGGCATCACTGCCGAAGTGCTGAGAAGTATTGGGTATAAGTCCCTCAAAGGACTCACACAAAACATGATAGAGATTTAGAAGACAGGAAGTGAGCGCTAACTGGCTCATTGTACAAAAAGCCGTCAAAGGGGATTTAAATATAGAGGAATCTCCCTTATGAAGGGAAAAAAGTTAAAATACAAAGTGCTCATGGAAATGGTAATAGAGAATATTAAAGAAGTTTGCGAAAAAATAGAGTGAATATCAGAAACGATGAGGAAGAGAAGAATTTCATTCTATGGGCACCTGAAGACTCGGATAACAAAAAGAATTTTTAACTTTGTTGACAGAAACCCCAAAACATCAGAGACATGGATAAAAGAAGTTAAAACTGATCTGAGGGAAATGAAAATAATGCAGGAAAAAATAGGAGAAAAAGAAAGATTCAGAACAAAAGGTTTCAAGGGCCTCCAGGAGAAAACAAAGAAAAAGATAGAAATAATGCGGACAGAAGTAAATTAGTGTAAAGAAAGAAAGGAGAAAGGAAAGAATACTTAAGTTATTCCATGTGGTCGTGAGTACGCAAACCAAATTCTTCTTTTTTTTAAAAAAAAAAAAAAAAAAAGAAAGAAAGAAAGCACTCAGGAACAACCCGAGCATCATATATTCCTTTGCGGGGAATGATCCAGTCGGTCAGCAATCGCTTTTCATCAGGACATGACCCAAGAGCCTTAAACCTTATCGTTTATTCAATAGAAAGTACTTCACAGACTGAGCAAGTGGATAAAGCGTTGGTCCACCTCTGGCCATTATGGAAGCAGTTATTCTGTAGGCATTGTTAAACAGAGTTGTTGGGTGTCCCCCTGAGGGATATCATGCAAAACTCTGCCCAATTGGCGCGTTAGATAGTCAAAATTCCGAGCTGGTTGGAGGCCGCTGACCATAATGCTCCAAATGTTGTCAACTGGGGAGAGACCCGGCGAACTTACTGCTCATTCGATTCCACTCAATGACATACCATTGAAATGTTCACAAAACTCACTCTCTGCCACATCTTGCTACTCGTAACGAGCTCTACTCCCGTTAAACAATTTTCTGCTGCTGTTCATACTACCCTATATTCATCTGACCAGAAATCCTTTCCGTTACAGTTCATTAATCCCACTGCGTCCATACTCAGCCTTTGTATTTACCTTTCCAGATTTTCTAGCTTCCCGACACGTTCAAACCTCTAACATACCGCGCCCCAATTCGTAGAACGTTATCCTTTCATTGGCTGTTCAATCTTTCTCTCAGGGTCGCCTCCACCTTGGCAGTATACTCCGACAGATCCGGGATCTTTGGCCAATGGAGAGATCATCATTACACTTTTTCAATTGCAGGCCACATGTCTTGTGATATACACTCCTGGAAATGGAAAAAAGAACACATTGACACCGGTGTGTCAGACCGACCATACTTGCTCCGGACACTGAGAGAGGGCTGTACAAGCAATGATCACATGCACGGCACAGCGGACACACCAGGAACCGCGGTGTTGGCCGTCGAATGGCGCTAGCTACGCAGCATTTGTGCACCGCCGCCGTCAGTGTCAGCCAGTTTGCCGTGGCATACGGAGCTCCATCGCAGTCTTTAACACTGGTAGCATGCCGCAACAGCGTGGACGTGAACCGTATGTGCAGTTGACGGACTTTGAGCGAGGGCTTATAGTGGGCATGCGGGAGGCCGGATGGACATACCGCCGAATTGCTCAACACGTGGGGCGTGAGGTCTCCACAGTACATCGATGTTGTCGCCAGTGGTCGGCGGAAGGTGCACGTGCCCGTCGACCTGGGACCGGACCGCAGCGACGCACAGATGCACGCCAAGACCGTAGAATACTACGCAGTGCCGTAGGGGACCGCACCGCCACTTCCCAGCAAATTAGAGACACTGTTGCTCCTGGGGTATCGGCGAGGACCATTCGCAACCGTCTCCATGAAGCTGGGCTATGGTCCCGCACACCGTTAGGCCGTCTTCCGCTCACGCCCCAACATCGTGCAGCCCGCCTCCAGTGGTGTGACGACAGGCGTGAATGGAGGGACGAATGGACACGTGTCGTCTTCAGCGATGAAAGTCGCTTCTGCCTTGGTGCCAATGATGGTCGTATGCGTGTTTGGCGCCGTGCAGGTGAGCGCCACAATCAGGACTATATACGACCGAGGCACACAGGGCCAACACCCGGCATCATGGTTTGGGGAGCGATCTCCTACACTGGCCGTACACCTCTGGTGATCGTCGAGGGGACACTGAATAGTGCACGGTACATCCAAACCGTCATTGAACCCATCGTTCTACCATTCCTAGACCGGCTAGGGAACTTGCTGTTCCAACAGGACAATGCACGTCCGCATGTATCCCGTGCCACCCAACGTGCTCTAGAAGGTGTACGTCAACTACCCTGGCCAGCAAGATCTCCGGATCTGTCCCCCATTGAGCATGTTTGGTACTGGATGAAGCGTCGTCTCACGCGGTCTGCACGTCCAGCACGAACGCTGGTCCAACTGAGGCGCCAGGTGGAAATGGCATGGCAAGCCGTTCCACAGGACTACATCCAGCATCTCTACGATCGTCTCCATGGGAGAATAGCAGCCTGCATTGCTGCGAAAGGTGGATATACACTGTACTAGTGCCGACATTGTGCATGCTCCGTTGCCTGTGTCTATGTGCCTGTGGTTCTGTCAGTGTGATCATGTGATGTATCTGACCCCAGGAATGTGTCAATAAAGTTTCCCCTTCCTGGGACAATGAATTCACGGTGTTCTTATTTCAATTTCCAGGAGTGTACATTATGTGTCTTAATGCAGTGATCTCCATTGCCTTCTGCATCCTCATGCTGTTGATGATAGCTCATTATTCCTCTTATCAGAGACAGTTCGCACCCCAAGGGCAAGAGATTGCCCTGAACCTCTGTCCTCTCCTCTGCCCTTTTTCACAAGGCCGTTGGCAGAATGAGGGTGACTTCTGATGTCAAAAGTCTTCTGCTACCATTGATGATGATTTATTGAAAATTTAAGCACCGGTGAGGTTCGGTCGCGGGACCGAGGACATCGTCGTCACCAGTCAAAAGCGCTACCAACCCCATTTTTACCCCTCTCTTATATTTGTTCCTTAATATTCTCGTCATTTGGTCTGTGTGGACATCACATGACGCCCCTTCAAGTTCATCGTTGAATGCTTCACTCTTCAATCAGTTTTATTTAATACAGACGACACCCAGCCATCTGACCGACCACGGTGAGCTACCGTGACGGTGCCCCTAGACCACGGGTTCGTACACAATAAGCGTTCTAGACACACTGGACGGTCATCGTTGTCCAACCATTGGGCAGCTTCATTCGGACAACCATTGGGCAGCTTCATTCTTGTTGGTCACGACCAAATACGATAGCTCCTTCTGACAGTGAGTCACGTCTCCGCCTCCACTTGTCTTATTACGGTGATTCAGCAGACTGGTAAATACACGTAGATCAACTGAAACGTTCTATATCGCTTCGCCAACGCACAAATTCACGATAACGTTGGAAGCTGAAGAAGTGAATTAAAGATTGTGCTGTGGCCGGGACTCGAACCCGGGATTTGTTGCTCACTAGGTAGATATGCTGACCATTATATCACCATAGCATTATGGTCAACATAGCTGCACGAACTACCCAAGTCAAATACCGTCCCCAACACAAACTCCAATTAAAATCTCCCCTTATATTCAATAATTCAAGAACAGTCTTAATCGCCAACCGGTTTCAACCCGACGTAGGGGTCATCTTCTGGGCGTTTAGACTGTGAAATTATACACTCCTGGAAATGGAAAAAAGAACACATTGACACCAGTGCGTCAGACCCACCATACTTGCTCCGGACACTGCGAGACGGCTGTACAAGCAATGATCACACGCACGGCACAGCGGACACACCAGGAACCGCGGTGTTGGCCGTCGAATGGCGCTAGCTGCGCAGCATTTGTGCACCGCCGCCGTCAGTGTCAGCCAGTTTGCCGTGGCATACGGAGCTCCATCGCAGTCTTTAACACTGGTAGCATGCCGCAACAGCGTGGACGTGAACCGTATGTGCAGTTGACGGACTTTGAGCGAGGGCGTATAGTGGGCATGCGGGAGGCCGGGTGGACGTACCGCCGAATCGCTCAACACGTGGGGCGTGAGGTCTCCACAGTACATCGATGTTGGCGCCAGTGGTCGGCGGAAGGTGCACGTGCCCGTCGACCTGGGACCGGACCGCAGCGACGCACGGATGCACGCCAAGACCGTAGGATCCTACGCAGTACCGTAGGGGACCGCACCGCCACTTCCCAGCAAATTAGAGACACTGTTGCTCCTGGGGTATCGGCGAGGACCATTCGCAACCGTCTCCATGAAGCTGGGCTATGGTCCCGCACACCGTTAGGCCGTCTTCCGCTCACGCCCCAACATCGTGCAGCCCGCCTCCAGTGGTGTGACGACAGGCGTGAATGGAGGGACGAATGGACACGTGTCGTCTTCAGCGATGAAAGTCGCTTCTGCCTTGGTGCCAATGATGGTCGTATGCGTGTTTGGCGCCGTGCAGGTGAGCGCCACAATCAGGACTATATACGACCGAGGCACACAGGGCCAACACCCGGCATCATGGTGTGGGGAGCGATCTCCTACACTGGCCGTACACCTCTGGTGATCGTCGAGGGGACACTGAATAGTGCACGGTACATCCAAACCGTCATCGAACCCATCGTTCTACCATTCCTAGACCGGCTAGGGAACTTGCTGTTCCAACAGGACAATGCACGTCCGCATGTATCCCGTGCCACCCAACGTGCTCTAGAAGGTGTAAGTCAACTACCCTGGCCAGCAAGATCTCCGGATCTGTCCCCCATTGAGCATGTTTGGGACTGGATGAAGCGTCGTCTCACGCGGTCTGCACGTCCAGCACGAACGCTGGTCCAACTGAGGCGCCAGGTGGAAATGGCATGGCAAGCCGTTCCACAGGACTACATCCAGCATCTCTACGATCGTCTCCATGGGAGAATAGCAGCCTGCATTGTTGCGAAAGGTGGATATACACTGTACTAGTGCCGACATTGTGCATGCTCTGTTGCCTGCGTCTATGTGCCTGTGGTTCTGTCAGTGTGATCATGTGATGTATCTGACCCCAGGAATGTGTCAATAAAGTTTCCCCTTTTTGGGACAATGAATTCACGGTGTTCTTATTTCAATTTCCAGGAGTGTAGATATCCGTCAGAAAGGCTCCATTACAAAACAGGTAAAATTACGTACATTTAAAATATGTTACCCATTGGTCGACTGTTGGTGGTGTCACTCCTGTCTACATAACGGCAGGAACTATGCGAGACTAACCCTTCGTATTGGCTTAAATAGTGCACTCAGATCACGTGAATAAACGGCAACACCCCCAGCGGTGATCAACGGCATTTAATACAGTTTGTTATATGTAATTACTAGTCACCTTGGTTTAACACAAATTTAAGTGACAGTAAATAACAGAAAACGGAACCATTGCATTTAAAAAGAGTTACAATTATAGTGTTAATTTTAAAATAATAACAAACGTTCCATAGCCAACTCGTAAAATTCGTAAAAGTATATTACATTATGTGTCATAATATAAAGTAAAACAATCTATGACACACAAAAAGTGGTGTCGTCTTGTATTACAATGTACATTGTAATACAAGACGACAGTACATTGTAATACAAGACGACACCACTTTTTGTGTGTAACAGGCTGTTTAACTTTATATTATGACACATAATGTAATATACTTTTACGGATTTTACGAGTTGGCTATCGAACATTTGTTATTATTTTAAAATTTTGTCCTGAGGATAATTTAGGTTAAGTAGTGTGTAAGCTTAGGGACTGATGACCTTAACAGTTAAGTCCCATGATATTTCACACACATTTGAACATTTGAACCACCTCACAATCCACCTCACAGTCTATCTCTCATGTCGCTATAAAACAGTGTATCACTACAAACTGCGTTCCAAACTCTAACATAGACGTAGAATAAACAGTGTCAGTGTTCTGTTCTCCATCTGTTTCCGAACTTAGTCATTCACGTGACTGCCTGATACCAGCCAAACTGCAACTACAGTACTCAAAGTTACCAGTGTTTTCTTTTAACGGGACGATTAGGATTTTGTACGACTATGTTTCCTTTTTGGTATTTGGGTTTTGTTTACTTTGATGAAGCGACAGGCTGGGGTGACGGCAGCAGGCGCTGTGCTGTGCCGACAGGTGTCCCGGGTGCGCCGAGCCGTGGTGCGGCGCTGCTGGCGAGGACGTAGACGCGCCCTGGGGCGCGGTGCGGCACGCCGTGCTCGCCGTCCAACTGCTCTGCATGTTCGCCGCCGTCTCGCTCGCCTGGGTCGTCTTCCGGCAGCGCAAGTGCAAGGTGGGTCCGCCAGCGGGCTGCAGCCGCCGACGCCGCACTAACTGTGTGTCGTGGTACGCGGCTGTGGGACCACCCTTCTACGTACAATAAATGCAAGTGGATGACGATAAGTTTAATGTCGAGTTCTATGAGATGGAGGAGGAGGAAAAGTGTGAAGCCGTGTTGGGTGCGACTGGAAGGTGGTCATGTGACACATCAAAGAGATAGAGAATTACGCAAGACAAA
The DNA here is from genome assembly GCF_023897955.1 of Schistocerca gregaria. Taxonomy (NCBI): domain Eukaryota; kingdom Metazoa; phylum Arthropoda; class Insecta; order Orthoptera; family Acrididae; genus Schistocerca; species Schistocerca gregaria. The sequence goes on from NC_064921.1 coordinate 818,429,021, forward strand.
CAATGGTATGTTTCGTTTGTGCAAAAGTCTTGAGTTACGCCGTTTTTTTTCATACACCAAATCAATAATGCCACTAACAACGCATAAAGCATCTACGATGCACTCGACGACCTGTCCATCACGTAATAAAGTTGTTGTGTTTCTCTTCACCTATTCCTCACGTACTTTATCCAACACATGTACGAGAATGCGAGCATAAATGTAAACATTCCGCTTCCTCAGATGTGTATGCACTCCCATCTTCAACAGATACAAAATTAGGGTCACATGTCTCCAAATATAGAAATCTAATGGATTTTATTTAAGTCACGGCTGCAACATACTAACGCGAATTCTTTACAGACGAATGGAATAACTAGTAGAAGCTACCTCGGGGAAGATCAGTTTGGATTCCGTAGAAATATTGGAACACGTGAGGCAATACTGACCCTACGACTTATTTTAGAAGCTAGATTAAGAAAGGGCAAACCTGCGTTTCTACATTTGTAGACTTGGAGAAAGCTTTCGGCAATGTTGACTGTAATACTCTCTTTCAAATTCTGAAGGTGGCAGGGGTAAAATACTGGGAGCGAAAGGCTGTTTACAATCTGTACAGAAACGAGATGGCAGTTATAAGAGTCGAGGGACATGAAAGGGAAGTAGTGGTTGGGAAGGAAATGAGACAGGGTTGTAGCCTCTCCCTGATGTTATTCAATCTGAATATTGAGCAAGCAGTAAAGGAAGCAAAAGAATAATTCCGAGTAGGTATTAAAATCCATGGAGAAGAAATAAACACCTTAAGTTCGCCGATGACACTGTAATTCTGTCAGAGACAGCAAAGGACCTGGAAGAGCAGTTGAACGGAATGGACAGTGTCTTGAAAGGAGGATATAAGACGAACATCAACAAAAGCAAAACGTGGATAATGGAATGTAGTCGAATTAAGTCTGGTGATGCTGGCGGAATTAGATTAGGAAATGAGACGCTTAAAGTAGAAAAGGAGTTTTGCTATTTGGGGAGCAAAATAACTGATGATGTTCGAAGTAGAGAGGATATAAAATATAGACTGACAATGGAAAGGAAAGCCTTTCTGAAGAAGAGCAATTTTGTAACATCGAGTATAGATTTAAGTGTCCGGAAGTTATTTCTGAAAGTATTTGTATGGAGTGTACCCATGTATGGAAGTGAAACATGGACTATAACTAGTTTGGAAAAGAAGTGAACAGAAGCTTTTGAAATGTGGTGCTACAGATGAATGCTCAAGATTAGATGGGTAGATCACACAACTAATGAGAAGGTATTGAACAGAATTGGGGAGAAGAGAGATTTGTGGCACAACTTGACTAGAAGAAGGGATCGGTTGGTAGGACATGTTATAAGGCATCAAGGGATTACCAATTTAGTATTGGAGGACAGTGTAGAGAGTAAAAACCGTAGAGGGAGACCAAGAGATGAATTCACTAAGTAGATTCAGGAGTATGTAGGCTGCAGCACGTACTGGGAGATGAAGAAGCTTGTTCAGGATAGAGTAGCATGGAGAGCTGCATCAAACCAGTCTCAGGAATGAAGACCACAACAACAACAATTAATTCCGGAGTACGTGGCAGCCATTCCAATCGACCTCTACGATCCATCCATCTCTGGAGATCCTGGAAGTTCAGATAAGATCCACCAGCTTGCCGGTAATGAGGTGGGGCACCATCGTGCTGAAAGAAACTGGAAATGTCCCGTCTCGAGACAACATTGACGGCGGTACATCTTTGTCTGACAACTGCAGCTAACGGGATGAAGTAGCGCCCAACAATGCGATAACCGCCGGCCGCGGTGGTCTAGTGGTTCTAGGCGCGCTGTCGGGAACCGCGGGACTGCTACGGTCGCAGGTTCGAATCCTGCCTCGGGCATGGATGTGTGTGAAGTCCTTAGGTTACTTAGGTTTAAGTAGTTCTAAGTTCTAGGGGACTGATGACCACAGACGTTAAGTCCCATAGTGCTCAGAGCCATTTGAACCATTTTGAATACGATAACCCCATACTCCACATCAGACCACCACTTTCGATGCGCCATCTACCTTATAAAGATCCAACGAGAGAGGGTTGGCATCTGATCAAATTCTACGATTCTGTAGACGTAGACTTCCGTGGCCGTTGTCACAGTCAACAAAAGTGTTCTGGGATAGTGACCGCATTGTCAATATGTAAAACTACCGACGTTTCTGTCACTGTTGCGAGTGACCTTCTTCAGCGTGCCTTCGTTTACTGCAACAGTGACCGAAGCGTCGATAGTTTTACATATTGACAATGCAGTCACAAACCCAGAAACATTTTATTGTTCTATGATTCTGTTTACTTACCATTTCGTCCGCCCGACAAATCAGCTTCACCTGTAAAAAGTAAATCGTAAGGGCATCAATGTTGCCTGTCACTCATTTTACAGATTCAAACCGACGATTTAGATCGTCCTCTTTGTTGATGCCTGGACGATCTCAATGCGTTATTCTTACGTTAACGCCATTAGCTTTTTACATCACCTGCAAGGAAGAAACCTAGGTCATAACTTGGCAATGAGTAAAGTTATGGTAAAATGAAAGCCAGCACGGTCTTTCTCGTATAGTTATCATAAGAATGAATCTTTCGTTCTGCTGCGCATTGTACGCCGATATGAAACTTCCTGACTGATCAGATTAAAACTTGATCTTGATCATGTTATGCATCACAGCTTACACTAACATTAATGCGGGACACACGTTTAACTATAAATACGAACATTTTAGGTTACGCTCTACCACTACTGTTATTGATTCCGAATGAAACAGCACGTCTACCAGTCACTGATTTATTTATATCTACAACTCGTTTCGAAGGCTTAAACCTCCATCATCAGGTGTTATGATTTGCGGGTAACATTTGGCACTGTCTCCAGTGATCACAGGCTTCTTTCTCTATCGTAACTCATCACATGTGAACTATCAAATTTTTCATGCAAATATGGTGTCAGGAAACTACAGACTAGTACTTGAGAAAATATATCATCTCATGTGTTGTATTATCTATTTTCATCATGTGTTTGTAAACAGTGATTAATACTCAAAGTTTTCAATAAACTAAAACATAAAACTCCTGGTGCTTTTTGTAGTTTTAATTGTAGTGGAACGGATCGTCACCAAAATGTTTCATATTTTATGAAGAAAGGACCACACCTGCAAGATATCACTCCCACCATTCGATCCCACCCGAAAATTAGAGCCACAGTGCTGATAGTACACAGTTATCATATTCTGAAAGTACAATTTTTAAACTTTCACGTAGACCTGTTGCTTATCACTCGTTCCGCTACTCTGTAACCGCCTAATACCCGAGCGCGAAGTACGGGGCAGCTATAATTAATAATTGAGTCAGTATTTTGTATATATGAAAAACTATTTACCGTATAGGTATTTATTTATTTACTTCTTTATTTATTTATTGCAAACTTAATATGTTTTCGAGTATTTGCTAATACGTCTCTTCCAAGTGTTGAAAATGACGACATGCGGATTTGGAAAATTTTATGAAGTGATGAAGCACACTTTAGGCTCACTGGGGCAGTCAACATTCACAACTGTCGCATTTGGGATCGTCAACGCTAGCGAAATGAAGTTCCCCGGCACAGTGAGCGTGTCACTGTTTAGTTTGGTTTCACGGCACAGTTCATGATTCGTCCACCTCTCTTTGCGGAACTGAACTGCAAGGACCAAGGACAGCCAGAGTAAACGGCATACAGTACGTTGCTTTGACCTGCTTTGTCAATTGCGATTGCCGCCCTACGTTAGAGAAATGCTTTGGACTCAACCGCTCTTTGATGCACGTTTGAGCTCCACCTCAAATTCTCGTGAGGTTACTCGGTTGCACCGTAACATATTTGGAGGGAACCGAATTATCCGACGATCGTTCAAAACTGCGTGACCACCGAGATCACTAGATCTGAAACACTGTGATTTCTTTTTGTGGAGGTCCCTGAAGGACGTGAATTATCATCGGGACACTAACATACGTTGAAGGTTGAAGATGGCATAGCGAGTAAGGTAGCCAACATCGCACCTGAACCTCAGATGTTTCACACAGCGTTAGGACAATATCTAGTGCCGTTGAAGGCGGATGTAGATGCAGATGGTCATCACACTGAATGATCGTTTGTAACCTGGATTGTAGACATGGTGCGTTGTTAACTTCTTATGTGTCCTTAAAGATGTGTCCTCAAAGTTTCATTGTCCTCATTTCTCATTGGGACTCTCTCAAGTAGCGAAAGGTTAATTATAACCGCCCTATACTCTACAGTGATGTGACAACTAGAGCCCTCTAATTCGCGGGATGTTGAAGACGAAGGAAGGGAAGGTGGGTTCATCTGTCTAACGTGTTTCGAAACTTTTTCCGAGAATACATGTTATTCCACGCGAAAAATAATAAGTAACATTAGCGCATTATATGACGACCTCACAGAATTTACGTTCAATATTATTTTAATCATATGCTGGAACTGATATTCTGCATACACGCCTCAAAAATAAAAATAAATAATCAAAAACAACTGCAGAATTATTATAAAATTTAGTCAATGAATTTCGATTTACAATTTGACCACGTCAGTCTCGTTGAAGAATGGTGCATCTCCTCCACGCGTAATTCACTTTAGCAGTACAATCTTTAAAATCCAAGGAAAATAACTTACAACGGTGATGTTAATAACGAAACAGCGTCGCACGCTTAATGGCTACACACTCATTCGTTTTATCCATTTACGCTCCATTTGTGAATCTCAACATAAAAATATTCAAATCAAAGAAAACTGTGGCAACAGCTACAGCTTGTAAACTGCCCAGTTTAACAGAATGTAAAAGCTTATTGCCAAATTGGAATTCTATTTTACAAACCTTTTACTCACACCACTGTTAAGCACTGGTGATCGAGCATCAAGCAGCTGCAGTGGGGTGGAGCGAATGACAACTGGTGTGACTGCAGGCTTAAAAGATATGCGTTCAGGGAGTCATAACAGCCTTCTATCAGAATTATGGGCCAAATTTCCGCTAGGGGTCGATTACTGGGGCTCATACGTCACATATATTTCTTAATATGTGATGTCAAGTATTTGATATAAGAGTTTATTTATTGCGTAGCAATTGTTTAGTCTCTGCCTCCTCTGTTACTCATACTTTCAGAACTGCAACTGCTCCCCATAGTTTTATGGCAATCTTTCTTCATAACACCAAGGGGAATTAGCAAGATGGCGGTTTGGTTTTATGTAACTGGAAAACACAACATTCTTCATATGTCAGCGTAGCTCCCCCGTATCACTGGCTACTGTATGTGGTCGAATGGACTTTCTTTGGAGTCCCATTGTTTCGTCCCCATCTATACAGGACTCCCTGAAAATATCTCGCACAGAAGGGAATATTGAGTTTATACAGAATATCTGTTGGACTACGGCACACTAGCTGTGAAACGTTTACTCATAGTAATGACCATGTTTGGTAGTTAGCGTTTCCTACATTACGGTACATTATTCGTAACATATTTACATTTGCTGGCGTTGTTTATTTTGTTAAACAATATTTTCAAATGTGGCACAGAAACAGCAGGCCTCACAAGTATCAGCACTGTTGGATACATAGCCACCTAGCTCTCATAGAAGCTGAGATACAGATAAAAAACAGGCATGTTGTTTGCAAACAGTATCGGTCTGCCAAATCAACGTACTTTGCAGTGCAACCTACTTGTCACAGACAAGAAACGGATTTCTGGGCCCCAACTTGTACACTGCCCTGTTTGACAGGTATGTTGTGTTGTAGTAGCATCGGCATGCTTTATCGATCCATTTTGCGGAAAAGCCAGCACTTCAGGGGCAAATAAATGATTTTCAAGCCACTGATACGTAACCTGTCCCTGTGTGACAGGCGTGTTGTGGGAGTAGTATCGGCCTGCTTCATTAAACTGTATTGCAGGGGCTACACATCCCATTGACTATGACTTTGAACAGGCAGAGAGGAAAGGAGGGGAGGACATGCAAACCAGGTGGAGGAGGAAACGGAGAGAGAGAAGGTGGGAAAGATGAATGAATCAGGTGGAAGGTGTAGACAGGTAGTGGTCAGGTGGAACAGAAAGTGGGGGGGAGGTGAGATGGAAAGAGAATTATGAGGATATGGATAGAGGTAGGAGAAGACATGGTCAGAGAGAGGAGGTGGAGGAAATGGACAAAGAGATGAGGAGAAAGAGAGATTGTAGAGGAGGAAAGAGACAGATGTGGAAGAATGAGGTGGACAGAAAGAGGAAGGAAGAGGCGGACTCAGTGGAGAAGGAGTGTTCAACACATATGTCAAACGCACACGCAGGTGAAGGTGTGGAGAAAAGGCTAGTAAATTAATAAATGCAAGATTAGAAAAATTGAAAACCTCTTGACTTGAGTTTGCCAACAGAGACTTCGCGTGTCCTCAGAAGGTGAAATGCTGCGACAATTAAATGGCACAATCTGAATAAAAGTTACACAAGAGTATAGTGGTGACTGAAGTTTCTTAATAATCAAGGTCATCATCAGTCGCGGCTCTTTACTGTACTGGAAGTAGATAAAAATTAAAGAGCCCTTCAACAGAATTACTGTCTGGTAGTCTGTTTTACTTCAGTTTCTTAAGCGTTCTTGCAATGTGAATGCAAGGAATATGAAGTAATTCCGTGATGATGTTACAAACTTTCAGAAACGGTGGAGAAAGGTAGATGTGTCACTGTGACGCAAAACGATCTTGGTCCAGAAACCACCGAGTCGAAAGATACACCACCAAGGTCTCTTGCCTCAAACTCTTCTCCAACATACCTGAAAAATTGTAATATAATCACGAAATCACCCTGTATAGGTGAGTGTTTTAGATGTCGTTGGCATCTGCTTTATTGCAGAAACGTACCGGTATTCGTCTGATTTGACTTACCGAAACCACACGACATGTCCTAAATCATAGGCCAACGTCGTGTTTCTACGTTGCCTGAACAGAACTGAAGTATCACTTCTTTGAAATCCCGTAACTGTTTCCCGTTTCGACACATAAAATTGAAGTTTGGCTTAAAGCTGTATACAAGCTTCCTCTGTAATGGTAAATAACCTTGGCCTTGGTGATGCTTCAAACAGCAAATTGTCGATACATGCCAAAAAACGCAAAGCTCGGTGGCACATCTGAGTTGTAAGGTGAGCTGATGATGTTGCATGGGGCAGAGCGTGCACCATTCATCAATCCTCTGCAGATCGTTCTGCAAATTGATACTGTCTTTTGGCGTTGCTGCTTTCTTGTGGACAACTGTATCATCTGTGAACAGTGTTAAGGCGTTACCAAGACTTTCTAGTAGGAGTTAAGAGTTTTACTGAGTTAAGCATTTTGACTATAGCTGTAGTTCATACTTTCGTTTCATAAACAAAATTTATTGTAAATACCCCAGTACAGTTCAGAAGGAATAATGATGTACATAATGAGAACCAAAAACAACGACATTATTCCACATAACGGTTGTCATTAGCACAAAAAGGGGTGCAGAATGCAGGCACCAAAATTTATGATCACTTGCCCAGTGACAGAAAACGTCTGATTGACAACAAAGTTTATTTTGAAAAAAACGTGAAAAAAGTTTCTCTCTATCAATTTCTTCTATCCCTTCGAAGGATTTCCATATGGAACGTGGAGGGTATAAATCACTAATTCATACCCGTATTTAAAAAAGGAAATCATATAAGTACATTAAATGTTTAAATGTATTCACAACTGCGAATATGGACAACTACCAGCTGTAGAAGGGAATGACGACAACGAAAATTTGTGCGAACCAAGACTCGAACGCGGATCTCTCCCTTATCAGAACTGTGGATTTATCTTATGGCTATCCGTACACGATTTGCGGCCAGACCCAAGCTTACATATGTCGGCAAACATGTGTCGACAACCTGTACTTGTAAATCCATTATATGTACTACCGTACAGGCGAGACATTTTACTTGCAAAGTTGCTTGCCCGATTTCGGCGCATGAATTCGGTATCACAGTGCCTGCGTTATTCCGAATACGATGCATGCATACCCAAAGAAGCTCTGTCAGGCACGTACTATCGTATATATTGTAACTATACACAGGGTGACAATTATTGAACTATATGAAAAAAACGTAAATTAGTTACAAACTTTATTCAACATGTAAATTACAGATATTCGAATTTGGATTCTGACATGTTCAATATGCCTGCTACCATTGGCGATGACGTGGTGCAGACGAATGGCGAAATTCTGCATGACCCGCTGAAGTGTCGAAAATCGATGCTGTCGGTGACCTTCTGAATAGCTGTTTTCAGCTCAGCAGTGGTTTTGGGGCTATTTCTGTACACCTTGTCTTTAATATTGCCCAACAAATGTGCTCAGATCCGGACCAATCCAGGCCCATGCCAGTGGCCTATGGATACCCCAGAGCCAGAATGCGGTCCCCAAAGTGCTCCTCCATGACATCAAACACTCTCCTGTTTCGATGGGTTCTAGCTCCGTATTGCATAAACCGCATCTTGTCGAAGTTAGGATCACTTTGGACAATGGGGATGATATCGTCTTCCAAAACCTTCACGTACCGTTCGGTAGTCACTGAGCCATCAACGAATATCGTACCAGTTATTCCGTGACTAGACACTGCACACCACACAATCACCCATTGAGGGCGAAGAGACTTCTCGATCGCGAAACGCGGATTCTTAGTACCCAAATGCGCCAATTTTGCTTACTGACGAACCCATCCAAATGAAAGTGGGCTTCATCGCTAAGCCAAACAAAGCATGACCATACTAATTTCTATCATGCCGCGCCGCCAACCGTTTGAACGTCCTAGCACAAACCGTTCAGAATCTATAACGATTTTATTTCATATAGTTCAATAACTGCCACACTCTAAGTGGTCAGTTTGTAGCCTTATTTATATAGGTTGGTGGCAAACAGTCTGTAAAGCTTGTAAGGATGTTGGAGTGGAGGTCGTGCTGAGAAATAACTGTTTAGATAAAAAAAAAAAAGAGATACATTGCGACGTCTGCGAGTTATGTAGTACTGGAGTTAGCCTGTCAAGTCGTCGCGCGAGGAAATTCCGGCGCCTCCCAGAGCCCGTAATGCCAGACAAATTGTTTGTTCCGTTTCCTCAGACTCACCTAGCTTAAATTTATAACTTGCCAAAAGGGCACATTTTACCTGGTAATGAGTGTATCAATAAATGATACTTCTCGGACCCACAGAAGTGTGCGCACTTCCTTATTTTAGCGAGCGCAATTTCTTGACTGATTACTTCAATACTAAATAATTCGTAAAAAGCGCAGTGTATCAATTCTTTTTCTTAACAGTTATTTCTCAGCTCAAACTGCCCTGCAATACTTCTACGAGCTTTTCAGAGTGTTTCTGACTACCCTGTCCATAGGACTGCTATAACGTTGTCACACAATCGTAGAAAACTATTCCGATCCCCAACTCGAGTATGACCTTACTGCAAACTTGAAAATATATATACATATATATATATATATACACTCCTGGAAATTGAAATAAGAACACCATGAATTCATTGTCCCAGGAAGGGGAAACTTTATTGACACATTCCTGGGGTCAGATACATCACATGATCACACTGACAGAACCACAAGCACATAGACACAGGCAACAGAGCAAGCACAATGTCGGCACTAGTACAGTGTATATCCACCTTTCGCAGCAATGCAGGCTGCTATTCTCCCATGGAGACGATCGTAGAGATGCTGGATGTAGTCGTGTGGAACGGCTTGCCATGCCATTTCCACCTGGCGCCTCAGTTGGACCAGCGTTCGTGCTGGACGTGCAGACCGCGTGAGACGACGCTTCATCCAGTTCCAAACATGCTCAATGGGGGACAGATCCGGAGATCTTGCTGGCCAGGATAGTCGACTTACACCTTCTAGAGCACGTTGAGTGGCACGGGATACATGCGGACGTGCATTGTCCTGTTGGAACAGCAAGTTCCCTTGCCGGTCTAGGAATGGTAGAACGATGGGTTCGATGACGGTTTGGATGTACCGTTCACTATTCAGTGTCCCCTCGACGATCACCAGAGGTGTACGGCCAGTGTAGGAGATCGCTCCCCACACCATGATGCCGGGTGTTGACCCTGTGTGCCTCGGTCGTATGCAGTCATGATTGTGGCGCTCAACTGCACGGCACCAAACACGCATACGACCATCATTGGCACCAAGGCAGAAGCGACTCTCATCGCTGAAGACGACACGTCTCCATTCGTCCCCCCATTCACGCCTGTCGCGACACCACTGGAGGCGGGCTGCACGATGTTGGGGTGTGAGCGGAAGACGGCCTAACGGTGTGCGGGACCATAGCCCAGCTTCATGGAGACGGTTGCGAATGGTCCTCGCCGATACCCCCGGAGCAACAGTGTCCCTAATTTGCTGGGAAGTGGCGGTGCGGTCCCCTACGGCACTGCGTAGGATCCTACGGTCTTGGCGTGCATCCGTGCGTCGCTGCGGTCCGGTCCCAGGTCGACGGGCACGTGCACCTTCCGCCGACCACTGGCGACAACATTGATGTACTGTGGAGACCTCACGCCCCACGTGTTGAGCAATTCGGCGGTACGTCCACCCGGCCTCCGGCATGCCCACTATACGCCCTCGCTCAAAGTCCGTCAACTGCACATACGGTTCACGTCCACGCTGTCACGGCATGCTACCAGTGTTAAAGACTGCGATGGAGCTCCGTATGCCACGGCAAACTGGCTGACACTGACGGCGGCGGTGCACAAATGCTGCGCAGCTAGCGCCATTCGACGGCCAACACCGCGGTTCCTGGTGTGTCCGCTGTGCCGTGTGTGTGATCATAACTTGTACAGCGCTCTCGCAGTGTCCGGAGCAAGTATGGTGGGTCTGACACACCGGTGTCAATGTGTTCTTTTTTCCATTTCCAGGAGTATATATATATGGTGGTCCGTTGATCGTGACCGGGCTAAATATCTCACGAAATAAGTGTCAAACGAAAAACCTAGAAAGAACGAAAGTTGTCTAGCTTGAAGGGGAAACCCAGATGGCGCTATGGTTCGCCCTCTACAAGGCGCTTCCATAGGTCAAACTGATATCAACTGCGTTCCTTTATATAGGAACCCCCATTTTTACTACATATTCGTGTAATACGTAAAGAAATATGAATGTTTTAGTTGGACCACTTTTTTCGTTTTGTGATAGATGGCGCTGTAATAGTCACAAACATATGGCTCACAATTTTAGACGACCAGTTGGTAACAGGTAGGTTTTTTAAATTAAAATACAGAACGTAGCTACATTTGAACATTTCATTTCGGTTGTTCCAATGTGATACATGTATCTTCGTGAACTTCTCAGTTTTGAAAACGCATGCTGTTACAGCGTGATTACCTGTAGAAACCACATCAATGCAATAAATGCTCAAACTGATGTCCGTCAACTTCAGTGCATTTGGCAATACGTGTAATGACATTCCTCTCAACACCGACGTTTTTGAGATTCCTCATTCTCGCTCAATTTGTCTGCTACTGATGTGAGGATTAGGCGCGACGGCAGCTAAAACACCTACTTAGGCATCATCATTTGTTTCAGGTCGTGGTTGACGTTTCACATGTGGCTGAACACTTCCTGTTTCCATAACACTTCCGGACACTTTGATGATGTCGTCCAGTATACCGAGCAGCATACACAGAACAGGCCCGTTGGGCATTTTCACCACAATAGCCAAACATCAACACGATATCGACCTTTTCCGCAAGTGATAAACGGTCCATTTGAAAACGGGTAATTTATCACGAAGCAAATACCGTGCGCATTGGCGGAATGTTACGTGATACCACGTACTTATACGTTTGTGACTATTACAGCGCCATCTATCACAAAGAGAAAAATGTGGTCCAACTAAAACATTCATATTTCGTTACGTACTACACGAATACGTAATAAAAAATGGGGGTTTCTATTTTTTAAAAATGCAGTTGATATCCGTTTGACCTATGGCAGCGCCACCTAGCGGGCCAACCATAGCGCCATTTAGTTTCCGCCTTCAAGCTAGACAAGATTTGTTCTTTGTAGTTTTTTCGTTTGATGCTTATTTCGTGAGATATTTGGCCCGGTCACTATCAATGGACCACCCTGCATATAAAGCCAGAAATTCCGTTACAAAATTATGGTTCACACTATAGAGAACCGGAAGTAATTAAGAAAGTAAACATTTAGAGAGAGAGAGGGGAGGGGAGGAAGAGAGATATAACAATGGTTTATGGAAACTTGAGGCACTCAAGTCTGAAGAGCAGCGTAATATGCTGCTGCCAGCCAGCCTTGTATGAGGTGATTAAAATTACAATAAAGAAAGAAAAAAAAACTTGAGGCGTATTGTGTTAATTGGTAGTTTACCACCCAGTGAAAGAACGTAGAGTTCCATGTAGTGTGCCCACGACAGCTGTGTAATGTGTCTCCCGTCCTCGACCCCAAGCCTCGCGTCCATCCGTCCCCAAAGTTCGTGAAAATCTAATTTAAAGTCTCAGCAGACTTATTTCCCCTCAACAATTAATATAAAGCACCCTCTCTAAGAGGCCATTAATTACTGCTGCTTACTGACTAGAACTTTCAGCAACTTCTTGCCCTACACTGACTTAGGTGATTATCCGAATAATTATTCCATGCAGGCCTTCAGCTGTAACTCTACGTTTAATGGAACCCTCAGAATACGTGCTACGTATTCACTTGGTGCTCGTATAAATGGTTCATTACAAACTCCACCGACTCGACACTTAATACGGAAAGTAGAGGAGCTTAATTGCTAGATTGACCACTGAATACAAAGTTAGCGGCACCTAGTATTCAAAACATAACTCTTATGAAGGATATAATTGGTATTTTTGTAGATATTTCTGTTAATGATTGAGAACGGTGTACTGAACAACATTACATCAGACTATTTACGTCATTTTCAGATAATTATAGTCATTGCAAATGAGATGTTTTTATATTAATTAGTAAGCCGAAGTACATGTGGCAAGAGCACGCTATTAATGCTTATGTTCCCCTGGGCTGCAAGTCATGAGTGGAAGTGTTAACACGTGGACGTAAAACTGTCACTCTGTATTGATAGGCAACGTGTAAGGGTAGCGTCTTTGATTAGTAATCAGAGCCTTCTCGAACCCGACTTCGAATCCTGTCACCGCTTGCATCCTGAATAAGAATCATCAACAATGGCTGGTGATGACTTCCGGCGTGAGAACATACCCTAATTCAGCCAACGGCCTTGTCAAAGAGGGAAGAGGAGCGGACAGAGTTACAGGGCATTCCCTTGGAGTGGGAGTAAAGGCAATTAGCAATGATCAACGTCACGAGAATACGTAAGGCAATGGAAACCACTGCATTAAAGACACATAATAAGTATCCACAGGACATTTGCCCGTAACTAAAAAAATGTCTTGATGATCTCTTCATTAGCAAAAGATTCCTGACTAGTCCCCATTCGAATCTCTGGGATGAGACTGCCAAGTGGAAGTAAACTACGAGAAAGAGAGTGGATAACAACCGAACAGTTAACGTTCGACGGTTCGGGGCGTCGAATGTAAGAATCTTGAACGTGGTAGGGAAGATAGAAAATATGTAAATGGAAATGCTGGTCAGACAAGTTTAGGATAATATCAGCTGCACCAGCAAAAGGTATAACGGGATAAGAATTCATTATGAATAGGAAAGTAGGGCAGAGAGTGATTTACTGTAAACAGTCCAGTGTCAGGATTGCTCACATCATAATCGAGAGCAAACCGACACCGATAGTTCAGCTATACGTGGCGAAATTGCTAGCAGAAGAGGAAGAGACAGAGAAAGTATACGAGGATACTGAACGGATAATTCAGTACGTAAAGGGAGATGGGGGATTAGAATGCGGATGTATGGGAAGGAGTAGAAGAAAGGGTTACGGCAGAATATTGGCTTGGTACTAGGAATGAGCGAGGAGAAACTTTAATTGAGTTCTACAATAAATTTCAGCTATCAATAGCGAATATTCCGTTCAAGAATCGCAAGAGGAGGAGGTATACTTCGAAAATATCGGGATATACGGAAAGACTTCAGTTAGATTACATCATGGTCAGGCAGCTATTCCGTAATTAGACACTTGATAGTAAGGTGTACCCAGGTGTAGATGATAATAATATAGTAGTGATGAAGAGTTGGCTGAAGTTTAAGAGACTAGTTGGGAAGAATCCATGCGTAAAGAAGTGGGATACAGAAGTGTTAAGGAATGTAGAGATACTCTCGGAGTTCTAAGGCTACAGATACTGCAATAAGGAACAGCACAGTAGGCAGTTCGGCTGAACTGAAAGGGGCGTCTCTAAAAAGAGCAATCACAGAAGTTGGAAAGAAAACCGTCGTTACAAACAAGGTAACTGCGAAGAAACCATGGTAACAGAAGAAATGCTTCAGTTAATCGTTGAAAGGAAAAAGCAAAAAATGTTCAGGAAAATTCAGGAATACAGAAATACAAGTCTCTTAAGTACCAAATAAACAGGAAGTGCCTGGAAGCTAAGCCAAAATGGCTGCTTGAAAAATATGAAGCAAACTAGAAAGAAGTTTCGGAAGGACTGAAACAGCAAACAGAAAATTCAAGAAAACCTTAGGTGTAATTAAAAGCATGGGCGGTAACATTTAGAGTGTAACGGGAATTCCATTGTTAAATGTAGAGGAGAGATCAATACGTGGAGAGTACATTGAAGGCCTCTATGAGGGTAAGATTTGTCTGATGACCTGATAAAAGAATTATGCAAAAACAGACATAATGTCTTATGGGATAACAGCAATCAGTGATTTTATAATGTTACTTAGAATCCGCCTTGATTGCAATTTTTTTTTTATTAGACGGGTTACTCCTGTAACTGAAATATCAGATCTGAAGATGGTTCTGAATGAACCGAAACCGGTCATATGAATAAAAAAAATTTTTGCAATCCAGACGGATTTTAAGTGACATGATAAAAGAATATTTAAAAAAAAGACTGTTCACGTTGGTGTGTAGAGTGTATGAGACTGGCGATATACCAACAGACATTCGGAGAAACATCATCCGCACAATTCCAAAGACTGC
This sequence comes from Schistocerca gregaria, assembly GCF_023897955.1. Lineage (NCBI taxonomy): Eukaryota > Metazoa > Arthropoda > Insecta > Orthoptera > Acrididae > Schistocerca > Schistocerca gregaria. The sequence goes on from NC_064921.1 coordinate 818,444,140, forward strand.
AAGAGCTGACGCGTGCGACCATTATCGCACAGTTAGCTTAAGAGTTCATGCATCCAAGTTACTGACAAGAATAATATACAGAAGAATGGAAAACAAAACTGACGATGTAGTAGATGACGATAAGTTTGGCCTTAGGAAAGGTAATGTCACCAGACAGAGAGTTCTGATGTTGCGGCTGATAATGGAAGAAAGACTAAACAAAAATCAAGACTTGTTCATAGAATTTGTCAAACTGAAAAGTCCATCTGCAATGTAAAATGGTGCAAGATTACGAAATTCTGAGAAAAATAGGGGTAAGGTATAGCGAAACATGGGTAATGCTCATTATGTACAAGAGCCGTGAGCGAACAGTAGGAGCGCAAGTCCAAGAAGGAAATGCTCGGATTAAAAAGGGTGTAGGAAAGGGATGTAGTCTTTCGACCCTATTGTACTGCACATCGAAGAAGCAGTGGCGGATAAAAAAGAAAAGTGCAAGAATGGAATTAAAATTCAAGGTGAAAGGATATCAATAATAAGATTCGCTGATGACATTGCTGTCCTCAGTGACAAAGAAGAAGAATAACCGGATGTGGTGAATGGCATGAACAGTGTAATGGATACAGAATATGGATTGAAAGCAAATAGAAGAAAGACGAAATTAATGAGAAGTATCGGAAATGAGAACAGCCAGAAACATAACATCATAACTGGGGACCACGAAGTAGATGAAGTTAAGGAACTCTGCTACATAGGCAGCAAAATAACGCATGACAGATGGAGCAGGGAGGATATAAAAAAGCAGACTAAGCACACTGGAAAAAAGGGAATTCCTGACGTAGAGAATCAAACATATGAGGGTCACTCCAAAAGAAATGCACACTATTTTTGTAAAAATACAGTTTTCATTCTGCATGTGTGTAAGTTTTACAGTTCGTAGATACATCCTTCCCGCTTGTTTTCAAACTTAGTTCAACCTGTTCCCGTGAGTGGCGCCGTCACAGCATGTCTTAAAGATGGCTACTACACTTGACATTCGTCAGAAGCAACGTGCTGTCATAGAATTTCTGTGCTGTGAAAACGAGACAGTGAAAAACATCCACAAGAGGTTTAAAAAGGTGTATGGAGATGCTGCTGTCTGTCGCAGTACAGTTAGTCGGTGGGCAAGCAGGTTAGGTGATGAAAGCAAGCTCGGCAATATTGTGGATTGTCCTCGCAGCGTCAGGCCTCAAATTGCACACATTCCAGACAATGTGCACAGAGTTGACGAATGGGTGACTGCTGGCAGACGCGTCACAGTGAACGAATTGTCACGGTACGTTGGGATAGGGGAAGGAAGTGTTAGCAGAATACTAAAAGTGTTGGAGTTGAAAAAGGTTTGTGCCAGGTGGGTTCCCAGGATGTTGACAGCGGCTCACAAAGAAACAAGAAAACCGGTATGCAGCAAACTCTTCGAACAGTACGAGAATGATGGAAGAATAGTGACAGGTGATGAAACATGGCTCTATCAACAGAGACGAAGAGGCAATTAATGGAGTGGCATCATGCAAATTCACACAAGAAAAAAAATTTAAAACCACACCTTCTGCAGGAAAAGTTATGGCAACGGTGTTTTCGATTCCGAAGGACTCTTGCTTGCGGACATCATGCCAAGTGGAACCACCATAAATTCTGATACATATGTGACGACACTGAAGAAACTTCAAGCTGGACTGAGTCGTGTTCGACCACATCAGCAAAAGCATGATGTTTTACTGTTGCACGATAATGCACGACCATATGTCAGTCAAAAACCATGGAAGCGGTCACAAAACTCGGATGGACAACACTGAAACAACCGCCTTACAGTTCTGACCTGGCTCCATGTGACTATTATCTCTTTGGAAAACTGAAAGACTCTCTTCGTGGAACAAGGTTTGAAGATGATGATTCCCTTGTGCACGCTGCCAAACAGTGGCTCCAACAGGTTGGTCCAGAATTTTATGGTGCGAGTATACAGGCTCTGGTTCCAAGATGGCGTAAGGCAGTTGAGAAGGATGGAAATTATGTGGAGAAATGAAAATATTGCTCCGAAAGGATGTATCTACACACTGTAAAACTTTCAAACATGTAGAATAAATGATGGATTTAAAATAAAATAGTGTGCATTTCTTTTGGAGTGACCCTCGTAGGTCTTAATTTGAGGAAGAAATTTCTGAGAATGTAGGTTTCGAGAACAGAATTGTGTGTTAGTGAAATACAGACTGTGGGAAAACCGGAATAGAAGAGAATTTAAGTCTCTGAGATGTGGTGCTGCTGTATAATGTTAAAAATGAAGTTTACAGATAAGGTAAGCAATCAGGAGGTTCTCCGCAGAATTGACGAAGAAAGGAATTTATGGAAAACACTGACGAGAAAAAGGGAGAGGACAATACGATATCTGTTAAGACATCAGGAAAAACCTTCTTGGTACTAGAGGGAACTGTAGAGGATAAACTTGTAGAGAAAGACAGACATTGGAATATACCCAGCAAATCACTGAGGACGTAGTTTGCAAGTGCTACTCCGAGATGAAGAGGTAGGCACAGGAGCGGAATGCATAGCGGGCCGCATCAAACCAGCCAGAAGACTTACTGAGGACTCAAAAAAAAAAAAAAAGAAAACAATTAAAAAGAGACTTACCGACAATCATTACTCCGGCGCATCATTTGCGTGTAGAACAAGTAGAAGTGGGTATCAGTTAGTAGAACCAGAATTACCCTCCGCCACACACAAAGTTAAGTGATTTGCGGAGGGTGACGTACAGTTAGATAAAAACCGATGTTTACAAGGTATTAATGGGTGAGCACCACACGTTATTCTTGCAGAGTGTGTTCCATGAATGTGAATATCCTGTCTTTAAGATGAGTTACTGCAGAACACTATTCCATACGGCATTATTGAATGAAAATATGCGAAATATTTTACCTTACTGATTTGACTCTCCCCAAGATTCGCAGTGATTCGAAGTGAAAATGAGACTGAACTGAACCATCTAAGGAGTTGAAAAACGTGATTTTCCTACTCAAATTGTTATTAATCTGAACTCCTAAAAATCTGTAAATTTCCAACCTATTTATTATTTGGTCTCCATCTGTTAGATTGATTACGTGTTGGTGTAGTACCTCTAAATATTGAGAACCGAATGTGGTGTGTCTTTTTTAAACATAGAACCAGACCAGAAACTCACTCATATAACTTTTAAGAACCTTATTTACCATTTCCTCTGTTACTGTGAGTCCTAAAATTTTATTAAAAGTACTGAATTAACAAATTAAATTATTAAACTTATTAAGAGACTAATGTGATCCTCAAAAAGACGTAATTCTAATTGTTGTATATTAAACGGAATGCTGTTTACACATGTGAGAAGGAACAGCGGTATTCAGTCTTGTGGAACACCATCAGCAGTTTCTCTTTAGTCAGAGAAGTTTGCCCTGGTTAACCTGGTTCAATTATTAAGTTCAAGTTACTTTTTATTTTTAGACATGTCATTGTTCATTCTTTAGCAATTGAGACTGTTATAATACAAACAGTCAGATGCCTTAGATAGACACAGAAGATACTAACCGGAGTAATTTTGTTATTTAACCTTTGTACAGTTTGGTGAGTGAGCTTGTAAATGTAATTTTCTCAGTTGAGAAACTTCTTATTACTGTTTGTGAGGTGGGATATTAATCCAGAGTATATTATTATCTGAAAGACTTTGGAACATGTCCATAGTGAAATGGTTTGGTAGTCATTGGCATCCCTCCAATAGCGCTGAGGTTTTTAACAGTGGAGTGTTTCAATTACTATGGAAAAATGCCATGAGTTAAAGACGCGTTAAATATTTCAGATACACCGTCAAATGGAGTCGAGCTTTTGCTTTTGAAAGAATTTATAAGTGGATGGAACATCCATATGAATGCATTTTATGTCGTGTTATTTTTCGGCACACTGGCCTGATGTTTCTGTTGAAATGGTTGTTCCTATATTTTCTATTACACTGAAGAAATGATTATTAGACGTACCTACTAAATGTGGATGATCATTTATAGCCCATTTAAAGCAATAGTGACATTTTATTCTGTGTCTGATTTCGCTGTATTCCATATAGACTTGCGTCTGTTGTCGAAATTATTCATTTCTGACATTATGTGCATGTTCATCAATTTTAACAACTTTTCTTAGTACTTTTGAGTGGTTTTTGACGTGTGCAACAACTGCTACATCTGTACTTGTTCCAGCCAACATCTACACGCCACTTTTCCTGTCACAAATATTTTAGTCCCTCTAGTGATCCACGGTTTTTTACATAGCTGTTTACTGTCGTTTCTGTTAGTTTAGGAATACAGTTATTTCTGTTTATTATACCTTGTGATGAGTGTAGGAGGAAAGTTATTTTCAAGTAACGATATGAATCTATCATGGATTAGATTAAATTTTTTGTCAGATGAAAACTTGTAAGCAGTTTTTAAAAGCAATTGTCTTGGAGTCGTTAATTATTGTTATTGATTTTCTCTTAGGGAAATCTATGCTTTGAGGCACTACTTAATGTATCCTGACTTTGAAACGTCCCCTTAGAAAAATTGTACAAGACTGTGCTTAAACTGACACACAATATTTTTAGCGCAACGCAATCTGACTTCCAAAAATCCCTACGAAAGAATGGCCCTGACTAACATTAACCTATACGTTTCACAAATCACTTACCTCACAAAAATCTTCGTTACTCAAGTTACTGCAATACAGCGAGCGCCACTACTGCCAGCTAAATAAAAGATTCAAACTACGGAAGGCACTAACTACTGATAGGCATAGTTAGCAAATGAAAGATTTTAATAGAGAACAAACAATGTATTTACCTTAATAGTCATAATATATATATCAGTTCATGACACCAATTCTTACAAATTTCAAAACTCTGCCATCTCTCTCCCCACGTCCACCATTGCTGGCGGCTCACCTCCAACTGCCCAACGCTACGCGCTGTTAGCATCCAGCTGCCGCTGCCCAACACTACAATGGCAGACAACAATGCAAACTAGCCACAGACTGCACACGGCACAGCCAGTGATTTTCATACAGAGCGCTACGTGGCGGCGGCGTTACCAATAAAAAAACCTAAACAGCCTACTTACAACTTGTCCTGACTAACTGTCCGTCCTGAACAGAGAAAACGTTAGATACTCGGTATACAGTTGTTTTCTTGATTTGAGCTTCATGAACTAAAACATTATCATCAAAGTTGTATTGTTTTGACCCACTCCTGCTGGAAAGTTAATACCGACATGATCGTAGGATTCAAAAAAGGTTTTCGGTGAATTTGTTTCATTGACAGTAGGCCTGGTTCGAGGGCACAATTATCCACCTAGCGTTTCGTCTTCCAATGTGGACGCATCCTCAGAGGCGATAACAACTGTGAAAGCGGTTACAATCTCAAACAAGTTCAGCGAGCTCTCCGAATTTCTTGGTTGTTTTTATATAGTTTCTCCTCTGTGTTTGCGCAATATACGGCCGATTCTATCCGTTAGCACGGAAGTGTATGTCAGAGAGGCCATACTAGATATTTCTTTTACTGAGGTGTCACTTGGACGGGTGTTGGGCTACGTAGGGCTCTTCTTGCTCGGATTACTTCACTGACGGACTGTTTCATCACTAGTATTACTTAACGATCGTCTGAATTAAATTCATTGAACACAGTGCATTAAGATACCACTATTAATTTATCATATCATTTGTTGAAAGGCATTGTTGACATACAGTAATAAAACCATGCCAAGATATTCTAATAAAATTTCAATTTTCATCAATGCTTCAATCATGGACGCCTTTTCCTACGCTCGAATTGCTGTTCAGTATTCTTCCGACGCGCGACCGTGGCTTTCTCCGACAAAGAATCCGCGACAGGCCACATATGAAGATTTCGCATTAACGACTGACGATCGCTCGAAAACAGGCCAACGTGGAACTCATTGTTAAGACAAGAGATCCTAACCGCTAACCGCTTGTTATCACACCTCCCAGAGGTACAGCAACGGTGATCTCACAGTTTCGTGAGACTTTTTATGCAACTTTATGAAGATGGTATCTCCTCTTTCGGCCATCTTGAGCTCTCCAAGAATAAAATTACAATGAAATCCAGACCTTTAGCTGCTTACAGGAACTGATAAATATCAACGGGGACAGTTGAACATAAGTGCCCCGACCTGGATTCGAACCCGAGATCTCCTGCTACATGGCAGACGCTCTATCCGTCTAAATGATTACATTTTCAAGCAATCTGTGTGCATAGACCCTGAGAAATCAGTACCCAGAACAACCACCTCATGGCCGCAATAACGGCCTTGATACGCCTGGGCATTGAGTCAAACTGAGCTTGGATGGCGTTTACAGGTACAACTGCCCATTCAGCTTCAACACGATACCACAGTTCATCATAAGTATTGTGACGAGCCAGTTGCTAGGCCACCATTAACCAGACGTTTCCAGTTGGTGAGAGATCTGGAGAATGTGTTGCCCAGGGCAGCAGTCAAACATTTTCTGTATCCAGAAAGACCTGTACAGGGCTTGAACATGCGGTCGCGCATTATCCTGCTGAAATGTAGGGTTTCACAGGGATCGAATGAAGGGTAGAGCCGAGGGTCGTAACACAACTGAAATGTAACGTCCACTGTTCAAAGTGCCGTTAAGTAGAACAAGAGGTGACCGATACGTGTAACCAATGGCACCCCATACCATCACGACGGGTGATACGCCAGTATGGCGATGACAAATACGCGCTACCAATGTGCGTTCACCGCGATGTCGCCAAATACGGATGCGACCATCATGAAGCTGTAAACAGAACCTGGATTCATCCGAAAAAATGACGTTTCGCCATTCGTGCACCCAGGTTCGTTGTTGAGTACACCATCGCAGGCGCTCCTGTCTGTGATGCAGCGTCAAGGGTAACCGCAGCCATGGCATCCGAGCTGATTTTCCATGCTAGTGCAAACGTCTTCGAACTGTTCGTGCAGATGGTTATTGTCTTGCAAACGTCCCCATCTGTTGACTCAGGGATCGAGGCGTGGCTGCACGATCCGTTACAGCCATGTGGATAAGATGCCTGTCATCTCGACTGCTAGTGATACGAGGCCGTTGGGATCCAGCACGGCGTACCGAATTACCCTCCTGAACCCACCGATTCCATATTCTGCTAACAGTCATTGGATCTCGACCAACACTAGCAGCAATGTCACGATACGGTGAAGCGCAATCGCGATAGGCTACAATCCAACCTTTATCAAAGTCGGAAACGTGATGGTACGCATTTCTCCTTTTTACACGAGGCATCACAAAGTTTCACCAGGCAACGCCGGTCAACTGCTGTTTGTGTAAGAGAAATCGTTTGAAAACTTTCCTCATGTCAGCACGTTGTAGGTGTCGCCACCGGCACCAACTTTGTGTTGAAACGTCCCCTTAGAAAAATTCTACACGACTGGTCTATGTGAAACGTCCTCTTTGAACAATTATACAAGACTGTGCTTAAACTGACACACAATATTTTTTTTTTTTTTTTTTTTTTTTGCGCAACGCAATCTGACTTTCAGTAATCCCTACAAGAGAATGGCCCTGACTAACATTAATCTATATGTTTCACAAATCACTTACCTCACAAAAATTTTCGTTACTCGAACTACTGCAATACAGCAAGCGCCACTACTGCCAGCTAACTAAAAGATTCAAACTACGGAAGTCACTAACTACTGATAGGCACAGTTACCAAATAAAAGATTTTAATAGAGAACAAACAATGTATTTACCTTAATAGTCATAATATATACAGCAGTTCATGACACCAATTCTTACAAATTTCAAAACTCCGCCATCTCTCTCCCCACGTCCACCACTTCTGGCGGCTCACCTCCAACTGCGCAACGCTACGCGCTGTTAGCATCCAGCTGCCGCTGCCCAACACTACAATGCAGACAATGCAAACTAAACACAGACTACGCACGGCAGAGCCAGTGATTTTTATACAGAGCGCTACGTGGCGGCGGCGTTACCAATAAAAAAACCTAAACAGCTTACTTACAGTGTGAATGCTCTGAAAAGCTATTCATTTGAATATCACAGTATCTTCTTCCTGTCGGTTAAATTTCGTGTCTGTAGCACGTCATCTTCTTGCTGTAGCAATTTAAATGTCCATTAGTGTAGTTCAGTTGCGAGCTGCTACGCTGTTTCAGGGTTCCGATCTGTGCGCATATTCAGCCTCGCATTTGAACTGAAGTTCAATCTCATCAAACAGACGGTTACGCTTTATGGAACGATTTTACAGTTTACTGGTGAGAAATCGACGGGCAATAAACATTTTAATGCTGACAATGGTGTGGAAAACGTTAAAATTGATCTTCATAAGCATATCCCGTCGTATATTATAGTTCAAGGCTTTTAGCCTTAGTTGTTTATGATGGCCAGTCAATGATCTGCGTAATATGCTGATTCACGGATAGTCTTAAAGCAACGTGTCCTCGTGGCAAATTTTTACTGAGGGGAAACCAGGAACTCACCTCAGCAGGCGACGTACGACACCAACAGAAATTATCTTATGTTAAGACCTTGTCAGCCCATTATGGGTAACCGGTAATGGGCAGGGCCCTGACATATCACATCATGGAGAAACTGAAGGAAATCAGGATTCCCTGCAACTAGTGTACTGACAACAGAATAGAGTTAAACGGTTAACCTGCCAAAATGTTCAATTCAGGCCTCTCCAGGAGAGACTAATCGCCAGACCTTAGGCGGTAGCAAGACACATGAAAAAGAAATTACTATGCCTGTTACACACACCGAGGTACCACTAAGTTGCAACCCCGATGATGTTCCAGCGTCATCAGTAGGTAGTCACATGCTAGATGACGAGGACTGAAACCCAAACAAGCCTACATTCAGCGACCGGTCTGATCACCCAGTATTAAGTAAGGATAATTAAAAAAAAAGTCGTCTAAACAAACGAAACGGTACCCAAATTACAAAGTCAGGAAGAGGCACAGGAATTAAAAAGGAAACGAACACGCACAAGAGAAATTCTTAAGAAATCTTAAACAGGGGAAACGTCGGTGGCTGACGCAATAAGGGTAATGGCTCCCATTCGGAATGAGGACGCTCTGATGGAGCTAGACAACCACATGAATACAACCGTGAAAGCATCTTCCGGATCTCTTCCAGTTCCGGGCACGCTTTAGTCGGAAGATACGGAGCAGTACTAAACAGTTATATGCAGACTTACAGGCTGACTACAGTTAATGTCCCTCGGATAAGTTCGGCGGTAAAATTACAGTGTTTGAAAGATTATCTTTATGCCACTGACATAGATGGTGAGGTTGTAACACCTAGAGTAGCGGACATAACAGGTTATGAAGCCATCATCAACATCGGAAATGGAGGCACAGCTGTTTTATTCAGAGAGGGTATTGCATGCCGAACTCAAGCAATTTTAGAGACTGGTCTGGGTATAACGGTTCATCTTCATGACTTCATTTTAATTAAAGTATATGCACCATTTGGGAGTAATGAAAGACGACACAGAAGAAACTGTTATCGGAATGGGGTAGTTGAACTGTTAAAGAACGTTGGGGCCGCCGCCATGCTTGCCGGAGATTTTAACTGTGAGTTGCGCCGTGAAGATCAGACGCCCAATCTTAACACTTGTCAAGAGCTACAAACATTGGTGACTGAATTGGAATTGCAAGACACCTAGACTTACTTGAATTCCCACCATACCGGGTTTGCTTACGTCAGTAGCACGTCAGGAAGCAGGTTAGATAGAATTTGTGTTACTAAAGAATTCATGTGAAATATTAATGATTGTAAGATATGGCCTATAAACTTCTCCGACCATTGTGCATGCCTTATTTCATTCAGGTATATCCGAGAAAAAACCTTTCGTGGCGGGGGTAAGACACCTTAACGTCTCACTATTGCAGATTTCTGAACTTAAGCAACAGATTAAACAGACTTGGCAAAAATGCTTACGATCCCAAACGAGGTACCGGGAGCGGAACATGTGGTGAACCGAATACACAAAACCCGTACTGCGTAAATGCATTATACAGTATGCAAAAGCCCAAGCATATTGGCGCAAACAGACGGCGGAAAATTACACCTCCTGTTTGCGAGACGTATATCAACACCCAGATGGCCTTTCGACTAACACCATCAAACGCTTTAAGTCGAAAATAACGGCCCTAGACCGGCAGCGTCTGGAGGGGGGGGGGGGGGGGGGGGGAGGGCGTACGCGAGTTCAAGGCAAGGACCATCTTATGCAGGAACGTGCGTCGTTATACCATGTAATAAGGGAGACACGTAGAGAGAAACAGAGAATAATATCCGCGCTGGCGGTCGATGACGGAGAAGAATATACTACTCAGACCGCCATAAGACAATACGTGGCGAGGTATTATAGGGATCTCTACGCTGGACCGGAAATAGACCGGACGGTGAAGAACCTTTGGCAAACGTTACTACGGGAATAAGTGAAGATGATAATGCCCGTCTAATCGAACTCAGGACTAAATAAAAACCATAATTAACGATGCTCCGAGGAACAAGTCAGCTGGTCCCGATGGGCTCCCAGTCGCATTTTATGTATGCATGTGAGACACAATCGGGAATGAACTAACAGATATGCACATTCAGTTGTTAACCAAACTGGCACTCTCTCCTATATTTAAGAAGGGAATGATTATACTCATTCCTTAAAAACCAGAGTGCAAGAGAATTCATGACTTAAGACCACTCACTTTACTCAACGCTGACTTTAAAATTCTCACTCGTATCTTGAATAGAAGGATGAAGTCACTCCTGCAAAATGTCATAGGTGCTTACCAAACGAGTGCAATAAAGGGAAGATCTATGCTAGACACCTTATGTGAGTACAGGGGCGTCATAAACCTCACTTGGATAGGTAACAATAGCCTTTCCTTATTGTTTTTAAATTTTGGTAAAGCCTTTGATAGGATCAATCATGGCTTCTTTTTCAGCACCATGCAGAAAATGGATTTGAATGACCATCTTTTAAATGTCATACGTAAATGTATCAGTGGTGTTTTTTCAAGGATTAATATCAGTGGGCAACTGACTGAAACCCATTTCCAGTGCAACAATCAGTACATCAGGATATCCATTGTCTATGACATTATATGCGGTCGCGTTGGAAGCTTTGCTTTTGACAATGCACCAGGGATTGAGCGGACTACAGATCTTCAATATTAAGACAGTTTGCCATGGTTAAACTCACTACATGAGCGTTATTGTAAATTGGGATAGTGAGATCGATGAAGTGTGACGCTTGGTACACCAGTACTCACGATACTCTGGTCCAAAATTTAATCTTCAACAATTCAAAATAATGCATCTCGGTTTTTACAATAGTGCAATATGTGCGCACTGGTTACATGTAACTGAAGGGATTCCAACTCGGGTTGTGGTTAAGGGCGAATCCCAAGCTCATGGCTACGAACAATTGGGATCGGAAACGTAATGTCATAAGAGCCTTGTTGAAGGACCATAACATGGGATCGTTAGACTACTGCAGAAAGTTCAGTTTACAAATACATACATACTTAGCAAAATATGTCGCAGCAGTCTTACCGATACCGCAGGTCACCGCACATAAAATACTAGCTGCAGCGTGTTGGTATGTGTGGAAACAAAATATCTTCAAAGTATCCTTCCACACGGCGACTTTGCAGAGGCAAAACGGAGGACTCGGAATTAAAGACGGTAAATCTGGATGTGAGGCACTGTTTCTAACTCGCGCCTTGAAACTAATGCATGACGGTAAGACAGTCATCACGAAACTTCTGCCGGCCGGAATAGCCGAGCGGTTCTAGGCGCTACAGTCTGGAGCCGCGTGACCGCTACGGTCACAGGTTCGAATCCTGCGTCGGGCATGGTTAGTAAGGTTTAAGTAGTTCCAAGTTCTAGGGGACTGATGACCTCAGAAGTTAAGTCCCATATTGCTCAGAGCCATTTGAATCATTTTTTTGAACAAACTTCTGTTCCTCTCGTTATATCCTGGGGATAGGAACGCTCCTGTTAATGCAGCACATATAGATGCCAGCCTGGATTACGTCCGAAAGTACTGTGTCGATTGGAGTTATATAAGACTTCCACGAGCACAAACTAACACGAGCATCGTCTATGGTTTATATTACCAGACATCGTCTTCACAACCCAATTCAGACGATATATCTTAGTAAAAAGTCGATGAACGTTTAGAACAATATCAACTATAAAATAATTCCAACTAGAGTCAGTGCCGTATGGTACGACGTTGTAAACGAAACCATACCCACGGCGGAACGATTATGGGAAATCAAATTGAGACCATTTCCATACTGCGACAAATGTTAGCTTGTAGAAACTGTAGTGCACATCTTCTTAAGTGAAAATAGAAGCAGAATTTGGAACTGAACTAGGAAGAAATTAGCACTTATTAACAGAACCACAGAGAGTCATATACCGATAGCTGAAGCTTTGCAACCCGACTGTAAATGTTACCCGTCTGCAAAGAATAACAGTTAGTCATGGCTTCTGGGACAGTTTGTGTTTTACGTGTTACCAAACAAAACTTCGAACTTTACTTGTTTTATATTGCAGAAGAACATTTTAAGTTGAAGAAGAATAACAAATATAAGTAATGGTTTCAAAATTTTTTTATCTGTTGCTTTGAGGGCCACAAAGAGGTGGACAGTTTTATTGATTAGAAGCAGAATACTTATTCTTTATCTTTTTTATTCCTGGAATGTTTTTATATGTTGGCTCTAAAATGAGAACTGTTCTAATTTGGCAACAACCCTCCGGCTTCGAAATTTTTCATTTGTTGAAAAACATATAACTTCCTTATAGACCTCATATGTATCCAGTGCATAATAACTTAAATTGTGAATATGTTTCTGAATAAATGTTTGTTTTGTATTTTTCCGTCACCCTTTTGCCTGTTATGAGTTATGTCCTACAAGAAACACATGCCATTGGAAGAGGCAGTATGTAATTTATTTTAACTTAATTGCTACTTCCGTTTTGTTCTACAATTTAAGGCATATATGAGAACACACATGGAATTCTTGGGAATAATGCAGCATCCCAATGACAGGTGTGGTGGAGGCATTGTGGCCAGGCCTCAGAATTCTTCACACCTGCTCGCTTTGCCGCCACCTGCCTAGCACTCACACGGAAAAACATATGGCTCAGGAAAAAAAGAAAAATAAGAAAAGTGGCTCAGACGGATAGAGGGTCTGCCATGTAAGTAGAAGATCCCGGGTTCGAGTCCCGTTCGGAGCACACATTTTCAACTGTAGCCGTTGATTATTTATCAACGCCTGTAAGCAGCAGAAGGTCTGGATTTCATTTTAATTTCATTCTTATGCAAGTGTGGAGTAGGACTACCCGTTGTTCCTAAATTCCACCTAGTCATTCTGGTGGAAGATCAGAAAAATCGTTAAATAATCGCAGGGTAAAGATGTTGAGACGTAAGCCAACACTACCTTCTCGGTACAATGTTCTGTAGAATCTTCAATAAAAGATTCTCCAGTGGGCTGGCACTGCTGTGGCTGCTGTCTCTTGTAGGTAAACGAAAGTGTCCGAAAGCGTGAGTGTAGACCCTCCCGGGGTGTGCTGTTGGTGAAAAGCTCTCGAGTTTACAGCTGAATGGTAGCGTGTTAAAGTAAAGCAACGTTTAGAAGGGTCTCATACTCAACATCTTTCGTGAAGTGTGACATGATATTTCTCTCGAAGATAATGGCTATGATACTTTTGAAACAGCGAAGTACTTAAACGTTCTCACCCAGCTACAAACTCGACAACTTTACGCAGTTTACTTAAGCGAGAAGACAGCTGAATCACCCCGTTGACAAACTGAAAATTAAATGTTTGAGTACGGAATTACTTCGGAAGTGTAATTCTATTCCGAAGGGTCACTGTGGAGGCTACGCTTAGTGGTGTTTAATAGAAGAGGGAGGACCACAAATGTAATCGCGAACGCCGGCGTGTGTTGGCGTGTATGTGTGTGTGTGTGTGTGTGTGTGTGTGTGTGTGTGAAGGGGCGGTCGCCCTTTGAGTGCTGATTGCTAGCAGTCCGAGGTGCGATAATTACGCCAAGCCCGGCGCACCTCACTCCACCCAACCGCATATCCGATTCTCTGCTGAGGTGCGTGAGTGCGTGCGTGCACGCATGCGCGCTTGTGTTTCTACGTTGCAGGAACAGATTCAGCTGATTATATTCTGCTTTCATGCTGTGTACGCCCGAAGCCACCTCGGTTAGGTGTGAAAAACTTTAATCACTTTGACCCTATAGCTGGCAGAGACTGGGACCTTGTATCTCCATATATAGGGTGTTTCAAAAATGACCGGTATATTTGAAACGGCAATACAAACTAAACGAGCAGCGATAGAAATACACCGTTTGTTGCAATATGCTTGGGACAACAGTACATTTTCAGGCAGACAAACTTTCGAAATTACAGTAGTTACAATTGTCAACAACAGATGGCGCTGCGATCTGGGAAACTATAGTACGATATTTTCCACATATCCACCATGCGTAGCAATAATATGGCGTAGTCTCTGAATGAAATTACCCGAAACCTTTGGCGGAATGGCTTCACATGCAGATGAGATGTACTGCTTCAGCTGTTCAATTGTTTCTGGATTCTGGCGGTACACCTGGTCTTTCAAGTGTCCCCACAGAAAGAAGTCACAGGGGTTCATGTCTGGCGAATAGGGAGGCCAATCCACGCCGCCTCCTGTATGTTTCGGATAGCCCAAAGCAATCACACGATCATCGAAATATTCATTCAGGAAATTAAAGACGTCGGCCGTGAGATGTGGCCGGGCACCATCTTGCATAAACCACGAGGTGTTCGCAGTGTCGTCTAAGGCAGTTTGTACCGCCACAAATTCACGAAGACTGTCCAGATAGCGTGATGCATTAATCGTTTCAGATCTGAAAAATGGGCCAATGATTCCTTTGGAAGAAATGGCGGCCCAGACCAGTACTTTTTGAGGATGCAGGGACGATGGGACTGCAACATGGGGCTTTTCGGTTCCCCATATGCGCCAGTTCTGTTTATGGACGAAGCCGTCCAGGTAAAAATAAGCTTCGTCAGTAAACCAAATGCTGCCCACATGCATATCGCCGTCATCAATCCTGTGCACTATATCGTTAGCGAATGTCTCTCGTGCAGCAATGGTAGTGGCGCTGAGGGCTTGCCACGTTTGAATTTTGTATGGATAGAGGTGTAAACTCTGGCGCATGAGATGATACGTGGACGTTGGCGTCATTTGGACCGCAGCTGCAACACGGCGAACGGAAACCCGAGGCCGCTGTTGGATCACCTGCTGCACTAGCTGCGCGTTGCCCTCTGTGGTTGCCGTACGCGGTCGGCCTACCTTTCCAGCACGTTCATCCGTCACGTTCCCAGTCCGTTGAAATTTTTCAAACAGATCCTTTATTGTATCGCTTATCGGTCATTTGGTTACATTAAACCTCCGTTGAAAACTTCGTCTTGTTGCGACAACACTGTGTTCTCGGCGGTGGAATTCCAACACGAGAAAAATCCTCTAAGGAATAAACCATGCTGACCACAGCACACTTGCACGTTGTGAACAACACACGCTTACAGCAGAAAGATGACGTACAGAATGGCGCACCCAGAGACTGCGTTGTCTTCTATATCTTTCACATCACTTGCAGCGCCATCTGTTGTTGAAAATTATAGCTACTGTAATTTCGAAAGTTTGTCCGCCTGAAAATGTACTGGTGTCCCAAGCTTATTGCAACAAACGGTGTATTTCTATCGCTGCTGGTTTAGTTTTTATTGCCGTTTCAAATATACCGGTCATTTATGAAACACCCTGTATCTACCCACCTACCATGGGCGTTCAACAAGTAATGCAACACACCTTTTTTCTGAAAATTATTTGGTTTTATTTGTGATTCCAACGCACCATATTGTTTCCCACTCTGTTGGCTACAGAAATGTAATTTTCAACATAGTCACCGTTCAATGGGACAAAAATACGCCACCGTACAGGCCTGGATGTCCACATGGTACCACTGAACTGGACGATGTCGGAACCAACGTCTTGTTGCATCAGCAGCCTCTCCATCATCCGAGTACTGTGTCTCGTTGAATTCATCCTTCGTTGGTCCAGAGAGATGGTAGTCGGAAGGTGCGAGATCCGGGCTGTAGGGTGGATGAGGAAGAACAATCCAATGAAGGTTTCTGAGATCCTCTCTGATATGCAGACTTGTGTGAAGCCTTGTGTAGTCATTCAGAGGGAAAAATTCGTTTGCATTTTTATGGCGACGAACACGCTGAAATCTTTACTCCCGTTTCCTGAGGGAAGCGCAGTTCAGTTCAGAGTTGATC
Source organism: Schistocerca gregaria (assembly GCF_023897955.1). NCBI lineage: Eukaryota > Metazoa > Arthropoda > Insecta > Orthoptera > Acrididae > Schistocerca > Schistocerca gregaria. Next base: position 818,460,534 of record NC_064921.1, read on the forward strand.
GTTCCACAATGAGGGAGGACATCAAGTAGAATAATCTCTTAAGAGTCCAAGAAGTCGGTAGCCATGACTTTACCGGCTGAGGGCGCGACTTTTTTTCGGAGGAGAGGTGTTGTGGCGCCGCTCCATGGATTGACGTTGTGTTTCTTTTTCTACATCTACATCTACATACATGCTCTACACGTGACCCTATGGTGAATGCTGTATCGCTACAAGTAATTTCCTTTTCTGTTCCACTGGCAAACAAAACGACCGAAAATGAATGTCTGCATGGTTCTGTTTTTTCTTTCTTTCTTTTGCTTGTGTCTTTTGCCCTCAACGACACAGGGTCGACATGGATAACCGGATTTGTCAAGGTTAATTGAAGGGGTGGCCTGTTGCCCTTCCTGCCGCCTCCCTGTACCCCCCGGAAAGGAATTAGTGTTCCCCAACTGTCTGTATCTAGTGTAATCCATGGAATAGTGCGAAAGTGTTCAGATGTCTGCGAGCCGCGTAAGTGAGGCGGGACGTGGGGACCAGCCCGGTATTCACCTAGTGGGATGTGGAAAACCGCCTAAAAACCACATCCAGGCTCTCTGTCGTTAAGCCGCTGGGTGGATTCGATCCGGGGCCGGCGCGCCTACCCGAGTCCAGTTAGCAGCACATTATCGCTCTCAGCTAATCTGGCGCCTCTGTACGAGCCCTAATGTCTCTAATCTTATTTATCATCATGGTCCTTACGCGAAATGTACGTTGATAGCAGTAGAATTGTTCTGCAGTTAGCCTCAAGTGAATGAAATTCCAGTAAACGTGTAATTGTGAGAGTCACATTTAGAAGCGAGAAAGCGATGCATCACCTTTACATTCATATTACCATCATATCTGGCATATCCCCAGCCACGGTTTTTTGCCTGATAGAGCAGTGTTCATTATTACCATTCATGCCTTCCTTCCTCTCAGTCCAAGAACTAAACGGTAAGCCGGATGGTGTGGCCGAGTGGTTCTAGGCGCTTCAGTTTGGAACCGCGCGACCGCTACGGTCGCAGGTTCGAATCCTGCATCGGGTATGTATGTGTGTGATGTCCTTAGTTTAGTTAGGTTTAAGTAGTTGTAAGCTCTAGCGGACGGATGACCTCAGATGTTAAGTCCCATAGTGCTAATTTGTCCGAAGTTTACGACATGGATCACCTCATCTAGCCTCCTCAGATAATTAATTAATCATTTAGCCCTTTGTTCTCTACATGGCATAAAAATTCATTCTTCATAACTTGCACAATAAATAAATTAATAAAACTATTTCTCCTATGAATGTCAGTTACTTTTTTTGATTTTTTAACATTTACAGACAATGGTCCCACTCTACTACAAAAAAAATGCCTTCTTGAACACAAAGTGTTTAAATCTTACCCACCCAACACTCATTCGATTACTAACTAATGTTGTCACCTATCAACAAAGATCTGTAGCCTCCCCATTTCCATGCACACCATTACATCTGATAGCTTTCAATAACCTGAACCTTATTTAAAATTCCCCTTTTTCATCTTTTCTGGTTTCGTCATTTAAATAAATTTCTTCAGTATTGCATTTGTTTATTTATTCACAATGCTTCGTTTGTAGTATATCGTGGCATATTCAGTTCCCTCTTAGGAAATATTCAGTATAAATCATTTATACCTACCCAATACGCAAAAATAGTCTACATCTACATAAATATTCCTCAAGCCACCACACAGTGCGTGGAGGAGGGTACCCTGTGCCACTACTAGTCATTTCCTTTCATGTTTCACTCGCAAACAGAGCGAAGGAAAACCTACTATCAATAGGCCTCCATATGAAACCTAATGTCTCATATTTTATCTTCGGGGTCTTTATGCACAATGCATGATGGCAGCAGTAGTATCGTTCAGCGGTCAGCTTCAAATGACATTTCTCTAAATTTAACTAATATGTAAGCCAATACTAGAACTGGGTAGGAAGCAACCCGTACTAAAACTAAACAATGCATTGTATGACAATAGTTTTGACACACACTATGTACATATTCTACATTTAAGTTAGTTTTCCACTTTACAGTAGTATGGCTTTTATTTTGGAGGGACATACTCTTTCCTCTCCTTGTTACTCAGTTCTTACCTTTTATCAGCAATGTATAACTCAAGTCCATTTCTCTACTTATCAGTTGATTCCCAATATAATTTTCGCACTCATTTCAGCAACAACTAACACTGATTGTATAAACCAAATATTTTTAATAATAAATTCCACTTCGTTCTTTCCAGTAATAGCGTCAATATAGATTCCAGGAACTGACAAAATCGACTCTTGTGAATCCGATGTTCTTTCTCGTAGCTCTCCTCTACAAGACTAACGATACATCCTGAATCCAAAATCAAGAAACCTTTCACCCAGTTACGTCTGCCGTAATAGCTGACCGATTGGTCTCACCTATCAATAACTTTCCCTCAGATTTTAATACTTCCCCTTTTATAAATCCTCTCTGTTGCAGGCATTTCTCATTCTTCAGCAGTCGATTAAGTTCTCCTTGTACAACATTAATTCCTATTGTCAGTACACCTTTCCACAAACCTCTATGTTGTGCAAGGCTAAAATCCTTTAGCACAAAGACACTTGGGTGTTCAGTTCCATGACTCAATAACGCTAATCATACACAAGAAAAAGCTTATTTCATTATTTGCCAGGGTCGTCACTTTTCTATATGATCTAACACAAACCCCAATCTCTACTTTATTTTATTTAATCATGTCAGAAACTCACACTATAACTTAAAAGTTACATAAAATGTTCCAAAACATGGTACTGCAAGAATTAAAATTACAATTAAATGTGGCGTGACCAGTATGCAGCAACTTCGCATGGTTCTTTGGTGGCATCGATGACATTCTGTGGCGAGCATGACGTTGGGCATAGGCTGCAGACAGGAAGATGACTCATTGTCTGTTCTTCACCACATTCACATGCTGTGGAGTCGCATGAAAATCCCCACTTTTCAAGATTATCTTCGTTCTTCCAACTCCAGAAACCAGCCTGTTGAGGGTCTTCCGTATTGACCAGCTTTCTTCGTGATCTGGTGGGAGGCTTTTGGTCGGGATCATCCATCCTGCAAGGTGGCCAGATCTGGAACGCCATGAAATGACTCTGAAGTTCGAAGGTGCTTCAGTGAGGCATTCGGTTGAATGGAGGAAGCTTTACTTTGATTTGAACCTTGGTACTTCTGGCTGATATCCGTGTAATGCGTGGGTCTTTAGATACAATGCCTTAGACTTTTCCAGTCTGGGTGCACTTTCACGACGAATATCTGGAGGGGGGATGCCCGCTAGACAATAAACTTTATCAAGTGGTGGAGATCTCAGACATCTCGTAATCAGTCTGCAGGTTTTATTCAATGCGATATCAACTTGTTTAGCATGACTAGATCTGCACTAGACAGGGCAAGCATATTCTGCAGCTGAATAACAAAGAGCTACAGCAGAAGTTCTTAAGATGCGAGGATGCGTCCTCCAGGTTGTACCCGATAATTTCCGGAGAATGTTGTTCCTTTCAGATACCGTCCGTTTGCTGTTCAAGTGATGTATTCGGTAAGTAAGCGCTCGATCTAGAGTTACTCCAAGATATTTGGGAGTGAAGCAGTGTTCTAATTGCTTAGCTTTCCAGAACACCTGCAACTTCCTTGTTGCATATCTGTTTCTAAGATGGAATGCACAAATCTATCTCTTTGCTAGGCTTGGATTAGCTGGTTGTCTTGGTAACAGCCACTTGGAATTTCACCTTTACTGGTAAGATTCTGCTCCATATTTTCAGTTGTTGTCAACTCAAAAAGCCAATTACTTTCCTTTAAAATCGGTTCTTCTTCTACATCTTCATTAATCACTTATCCTGTACTGTCATCATGTACATCCTCTAAAAACAAATTCCTTCTAATACAGTGACACAGTATATGTCTCTAATGACAGCAGATTCAAAATAATCTTACAAGATCTTGAATATTCGTCCGGATGGATTTCTCTGTGGATGGAATTTTCAAATCAACACCTGCATCAGTCTCTGTCTTACGAATTCATGATATATTTGAGCTGTAAACTGTGGAGCACTGTCTGATAATAGTTTCAGTGATCTCCCCACTTCATAAAAATATTTGTCTCTCATGATATGGATTGCTGTTTTCCCAGTAGCTCTCACAAATGGATATGTTTTTGTAAAACTGAACTGCTAACACTACAAGGGCGAACTGTACCCTTCCTTGCCCTCATGGTAACAGTTCATACAATCAGTGACGACAAAGAGTCACAACTTCTTTTGGACATTTGAATAATGTGGATACTCAAATTTGTAAGTCTTCCACTTTGGCTTGTGGAGTAGCAGGTATGTATATCCAGGTGGATGACAGTCCTAAAACAATAGAAGCAATTAAGAACAATATTATGTTTATTCATGCAAGCGATGCAACGAAATGTTGCCTTGTTTCAGTTAGCACGCAGGCTGATCTTAGACATTGGAGAATGCGTCCTCTGGAGTAGGCCACTGTACCGACTGGCTATGCCAGGCAGATGGCAGTGGCAGTGGTTGTGGTAAGCTCAAGCAGTAGACTGGCATGCAGTGGTAGCAATCTCTGTGGCTAGCTGATCATACCACACGGTGCAGATGCATGTCCCAGTGGAAGTAGCACCCAGGTTCGCAGAAATGAACTGAGGACACCAGTGTAACATGCAGTGAGAGTGGCCCACAGATCAAAGCCTATAGTTGCAGAGTGTGCACGCACAGGGCAGGCAGCAACTTAGCATTGTGTTCAGCTGAGGTACAAACCATGGACCTGTGGGTAGGCATCGTGAAGTCAGTAGAGGTCAACCAGCAGGTGCTCTCGACCCCCTCCACCTCCTGCACCCCGCAAGTGGTGTCATCCATTCAGATCCCGAAGGCTTCACACCTAGGTGCAGCCTGTAGAGTCACAGCTAGTGGGGTTTGTGTGTGGTAGCAGCGTGTTGTGTGACTCACATCAGGACGACGATTGGCGATGAGTACCTCCAGGAGCTGGTTGAAGGCGGTGGCACACACTGGATGATAAATACATCAGTAGGCAGATCATTCGAAGAGGAATGAAAATCACTAAAATGGACTATCACAGACGTTGGAAAGAAAAACATAGGCACTAGGAAGGTAAATGTAAGACAACATGAGTAACATAAGAAATACTTAACATGATCGACGGAAGGAGAGAGTACAAAAATGTTGAGGGAAATTCAGTAATTCAAAAATACAAGTCACTTGGGAATGAAATAAATAGGAAGTGCAGGGAAGGTAAGGCGAAATAGCTACATGAAAGTCTGGAGAAATCAAAAAGGAAACGACTGTCGGAAGCACTGACTCAGAATACAGAAAAGTAAAAAAAAGACCATCGGCCAAATTAAAAGCAGAGGAGGTAACATTAAGAGTGCAACGGGAATTCCAGTGTTAAATGTAGAAGAAGAGAAAGAATAAGTGGAAGGAGAACACTAAAGGCGTCTATGAGGAAGAAAACTTATCTGATACGTGGTAGAAAAAGAAACAGAAGTCGACATGGAAGACATAGGGGGTGCAGAATTAGAATCAGAATCTTTAACAGCATAAATAAAATAAGGCAGAAGGTGTAGATCACATTCCATTGGAATTTCTAAAATACTTGGGGGAAGTGTCAGCGAAGAAACTATTCATGTTGGTGCGCAGAATGAATGACACTGGAGATATACCGTCAGACTTTTGGGAAAACATCATCGACGCAGTTTCGAAGACTGCAAGTGCGAGAATTATTGCACTATCAGGTTAAAAACTCATGCAACCAAGTTGCTAACAAAAAGAATGTAAAATAAAATTTCTGTTGAGGAAAGGTAGAGGCACCTGAGAAGCAATCTGACGTTGCGGTTGATAATAGAAGAAAGACTAAAAAAAAATCAACACACGTTCTAGGATTTGTCGACCTGGAAAAAGCGTTCGAAAATGTACATTGCTGCAAGATTTCAAAATACTCCAAAAAATGGGGGTAAGCTAAAGGGAAAGACGGGTGATATACAATATTTACAACGGCCAAGACGGAATAATAAGAGTGGACGACCAAAAAAAGAAATGCTCGTATTAAAAAAGGTGTAAGACAAGGATGTAGCATTTCGCCCCTACTGTTCAATCTGTACATCGAGGATGAAATGATGGAAATAAAAGAAAGGTTCAGGAGTGGAATTAAAATACAAGGTGAAAGGATATCAGTGATACGATTCGCTGATAACATTGCTATCCTGAGTGAAAGTGAAGAAGAATTACATGATCTGCTGAACGGAATGAAGAGTCTAATGAGCACAGTATGTGGATTGAGAGTAAATATAAAAAGACGAAGGTAATGAGAAGCAGTTGAACGAAAACAGTGGGAAACTTAAAATCAGGATTTATGGTCACGAAGTAGATGAAGTTTAGGAATCTGCTACCTAGACAGTAAAATAACCAATGACAGACGGAGTAAGGAGGACATCAAAAGCAGACTACCATTGGCAAAAACGGCATTCCTGGCCAAGAGAAGTCTACAAATGTCAAATATCTGCCTTAATTTGAGGAAGAAATTTCTAGGAATGTACGTCTGTAGGAGAGCGTTGCATGGCAGTGAAACATGGACTGTGAGAAAACCAGAACAGAGGAGAATCGAAGAATTTTATATGTAGTGCTAGAGACGAATGATGAAAATTAGGTGGACTGATAAGGTAAGGAATGAGGAGGTTCCGCGCAGTATCAGAGAGGAAAGGAACATGTGGAAAACACTGCCACGGAGAAGAAACAGGATGATATTACATCTGTTAGAAGGTGAGGGAATGACTTCCATGGCACTAGAGGAACGGCAAAAACTGTAGAGGAAGACAGATATTGGAATACATGCATCAAATAACTGAGGACATAGGTTGCAAATGATGCTCCGAGATGAAGAGGTTGGTACAGAAAAGAAATTGTTGGCGGACCGCATCTAACAATTTAAAAGACTGATGACGCAAAAAAAAGAACTCTTACGTCTCTGATAAATTTTGTGTAATTACCTAGATCTACACCGTATTAATTAATTTTTTAAAAAAAAATACACTGTTTTGGTACGGTCGATTATAAATATACAACAAATGTATTCATAAACTTGTGTGTAAGTCAACAACGACGTATCTCTGATGCAAGAAATTTAAATAAGAAAACCCTGTCAAAATTTTGGTTACAAATAGGAACACTCCGATTTCGAAAACTTAGTCGCGTCAAAGATATGGAGGTTATATTTTTTATTTTTTTAATGGGATGCTTTAGTTAGGTACTTATTTTCTGACAGCGGCTATGAAAGGTTAGCACATTCGTCTGCAGATGCTTAGATCCTCTTCTGTTCCGGTTTCCCTACAGTTCACGTTTCATTACCATACGATGTAAAGTTGCTGAAGTATTTTTGTAATGGAGACACAACACACAAAGAAAGTATGTTGTGGCTGAAAATGCCTCTGACGATTTTCTCAATTAAAAAGAAGGGACAGTAAATCTTCTCCATCGACACTGCTTGCAACTCATTCGCCGTTGGCGAATCTTGTTCGTGTTCGGTGGAGAAATGGTGGTTTTCTGTTCCCCAAACAAGAACATAGTGCCAACTTTAGCATTAGTGTGAAACGTTCGTCACTAAATATTGAACTCTTTACGTGTCATTGTCGTTTCCCGTCCTTGTCAACATCTCGGTGCAGAATTGAGATCGCTTCGCATAATCATCTGAATGAAGTGCTGTACCAGTTGCCATCCGTACGGTTTCATGTTCAAGCGTTTAAGCGTGATTTTGTGTGATCTGAAGCTCTTGACTTGCTCGAAGTGTTGATTTCTGTGGGCTTCGCCGTAATGCAGCTCGGACGCGATCAGCATTTTCTCCCGACAAAGGAGGCCGAGCAGGACTTTTTATCTTTGCAAACGCAGGCGTTCTCTTCAAACGGAAATTCTGGTGAAAGTTACCAACACCTCTTTTAGTAACTGAGGGTCACACTAGCTCTCCATTGTGATGTATGCCTGCAACAAACAAATTGCGGCCTCACCTAAGAAAATCTACATCAGATACATCATTAACAGGTTAAGGTTTGAAGCAAGTTGGTTATTTCTATGAATTTTTGAAAGTGTAAAGTTCTTTTAAGCTCACTCCGTATACTCCAGCCCTGGCAGTAGTGCTAAACTTGGGCGTGTGGTAAGTATCCCTGTTCTGGTGCCAGCATGGAACCTTCCATTACGTCAGCACGGCCCCTCTATAGCCTCTCTCATCAGACCGCAGTAACAGCTTTCCTCCCACGTGGTCGCAAGTTGGGGCTAGTTAAGAGGCTGTGGCGCAACAGGGTCTCCTCAAAGCTCTCGTGGTTGCTAAACACACCAATGATGAAACACGCTGCTCTTCTTTAATAACGTCCAACGAATTCATCAGTCCTACCTAGTAAAAGTCCCATGCTGTCGAGTAATAGTTTACACACCAAGGACACAAAAGTTATACCTCATGACATCGCGTCGGACGTTCTTTTGTCCGGCGTAGCGAAGCTACTCGACGTGACCTGGACTCAACACGTCGATGGAAGTCCCCTGCAGAAATATTGAGCCGCGCTGCCTCTACAACCGGCCGCAATGTGGAAGCCTTGGCGGTGCAGGATTTTGTGCACGGACTTACCTCTCGATTGTGTTCAAATGGTTCAAATGGCTCTGAGCACTATGGGACTGAGCTGCTGAGGTCATCAGTCCCCTTGACTTAGAACTACTTAAACCTAACTAACCTAAGGACATCACACACATCCATTCCCGAGGCAGGATTCGAACCTGCGACCGTAGCGGTCGCGTGGTTCCAGACTGTAGAGCCTAGATCCGCTCGGCCATGGCGGTCGGCATTCCGACGGACTTGGGCAATTCCAGCAGGACAATGTGGCACCCCACACATCCAGAATTGCTACAGGGTGGCTTCAGGAACACTCTTATGAGTTTAAATACTTCAGCTTGAGCATATCTGGGATGCCTTGCAACATGATGTTCAGAAGAGATCTCCAACCCCTTGTACTCTTATGGAGTGTGGAGAGCCCTGCAAGTTTCATGGTGTCAGTTCCCTCCACCGCTACTTCAGATGAGTCGATTATGTTCCATTAACGATCGATAGTATTCATGTCGAGCGATTCTGGGTAGCCAAATCATTCGCTCGAATTGTACAGAATGTTCATCAAACCAGTGGCGTACAATTTTGGCTTGGTGACTCGGGCACTGTCATTTTGAGGCGTGGCGCCTTTATATCGGTCCTGTCTGCAGCCTGTGTATCGGGAGAATGACTTAATCATGCACAGTGACAGATGGTCCGAAGCGAGTTCAGTCGAGTATACAGTTATAATTTTTATCCACCAGAGTACAGTAGCGGACAGAGACGTTCAACAGGTGAAGAGAATGTTTTGTTAGTTGTTTTGTTTACTTCATGAAGGTCTTTTTGTTTATTACGTTTGTACAGTTTTGTATATGTTTTTAGTACTGTGAATGATCTGCCAGTGTGATCTAAAGTAATTATGTAAATCACTGTTACTTTGACAAACGGTGTACGAACTAGCGTGAGAAATTTTTGTGACAGTGTGAATGCAGGCGACGGGGAATTTTGTATCGTAATATGTTTTAGCAAGTTTATGGTAAAAGCAAAGTTAATTCGAGTGCACAAGAAAATAGTTAATAAAGTAAAGTATAAATAAAGTATCAGAATGTTAAATATTTATGTCGGGAAAAAGTACAATTCCAAAGTGTGTTATTTGTTGATTGGTTAGTCATGGAAAGCGAGGACTAGCGCGGGAGAATAATGTTTTTCTATTAGCCTTAAATAAAACTGACCAATCAGAACGAAGTATTCTTGGCGCATCTTTTCTCTTGGCGATAGAGAATGCTTACAGCAGTCTAAAGTAGTCGAAGCCCAGGCTTTCGATGGTATGGTCGTGTGTGGTATGAGTTCCGAAGGAAGTTCGGATTTTTTACATAATTTTATGTATGAGAAAAGACAGTAATTCTGCGTGGAATATTGAGCAGATCGGTGACCAAAACCTTGAGTGCATTACACACTGTTAAACTTAATAGTGTGGCGAGTATTTTCATTTAAGAACAATCCGTGTTTAGTAGCTGTTCTGACTTCGGTAAATATGTTACCATAAACTTGCTAACGTGAATAAAAGGGTTTGTGCATGACTGTGTTAGGATTAGCACGGGCTTGGCAGTGAACGTTTAACTCAAATTCACAATATACCGAAGTTTTGTCAGTACTCCCACCTTTAATTCAAAACTAAGAAATTAAAATTGCCACACCACAGACGCGAAATTTAACCTACAAGAAGAAGATGCTGTGATATGGAAATGATTAGCTTTTCAGAGCATTCACACAAGGTTGGCGCCGGTGCCCACACCTACAACGTGCTGACACGAGGAAAGTTTCCTACCGATTTCTCATACACAAACAGCAGTTGACCGGCGTTGCCTGGTGAAACGTTGTTGTGATGCCTCGTGTAAGGAGGAGAAATGCGTACCATCACACTGCCGACTTTGATAAATGTCAGATTGTAGCCTATCGCGATTGCGTTTTACCGTATCGCGGCATTCCTGCTCGCGTTGGTCGAGATCCAATGACTGTTAGCAGAATATGGAATCGGTGGGTTCAGGAGGGTAATACGGAACGCCGTGATGGATACCAACGGCCTCGTATCACTAGCAATCGAGATGACAGGCGTCTTATCCACATGGCTGTAACGGATGGTGCAGCCACGTCTTGATCCCTGAGTCAACAGAAGGGCACGTTTGCAACACAACAACCATCTGCACGAACAGTTCGATGACGTTTGCAGCAGCATGGACAATCAGCTCGGAGACCATCTGCTGTTACCCTTTACGCTGCATCATAGACAGGAGCGCCTGCGATGGTGTACTCAACGACGAACCTGGGTGCACGAATGGCAAAACGTGATTTTTTCGGATGAATCCGGGTTCTGTTTACAGCATCATGATGATCGCATACGTGTTTGGCGACATCGCGGTGAAAGCACATTGGAAGCCTGTATTCGTCATCGCCATAGTGGCGTATCAACCAGCGTGATTATATGGGGTGCCATTGGTTACACGTCACTGTCACCTCTTGTTCGCATTGACGGCACTTTGAACAGTGGACGTTACATTTCAGTTGTGTTACGACCCTCGGCTCTACCCTTCATTCGATTCCTGCGAAACCCTACATTTCAGCAGGATAATCCACGACCGCATGTTTTAGGTCCTGTACGGGCCTTTCTGGATAGAAAAAATGATCGACTGCTGCCCTCACCAGCACATTCTCCAGATCTCTCACCAACTGAAAACGTCTGGTCGATGGTGGCCGAGCAATTGGCTCCTCACGATACGCCACTCACTACTCTTGGTGAACTATGGTATCGTGTTGAAGCTGCATCGGCTGCTGTACCTGTACACGCCATCCAAGTTCTGTTTGACTCAATGCCCAGGCGTATCAAGGCCGTTATTACGGCCAGAGGTGATTGTTCTGGGTACTGATTTCTCAAGATCTATACGCCCAAATTGCGTTAAAATGTAATCACAAGTAAGTTCTAGTATAATATATTTGTCCAATTAATATCCGTTTATCATCTGCATTTCTTCTTCGTGTAGCAACTTTAATGGCCAGTAGTGTAGTTTACGTTGTAAGCAGCCTGGTGCCAGTCGCAGTGTGGTAGGTTTCAGCTCCTCTTTTCTACCAGTGATCTGCCGTGACGAGTTCACAGGTAGGTGCTGGTTTAATTCCAGAAAAGAACTGCGCCGCTGCAATCTATAAAAATTAGATCGTTGTTTCATTGTTTGGTAACATGAAGTAAATGAATGGCTGCAAACGCAATCCAACTACACGAACATAAACATTTCCAGTCAATGATCGGTTAAGTTGGACCAGTGAACCCAGTCCATTCAATGTAAACACAGCCACCACCATTATGTAGCCAGAACAAGCCTGCACACTACCTGGTTGACAACTTGGATTCGTGGCTTCTTGGAGTCTGCTCCACCCTCGAACCTTACCATCAGCTCCTGCGACCTGAAATTGGAACTCAGCTGACCAGGCCAAAGTTTTCCAGGCGTCTAGGATCCAGAAGATATGGTTGGGTTGTTTGAGGGGAGGAGACCAGACAGCGAGGTCAATCGGTCTCATCGGATTAGGGAGGGACGGGGAAGTAAGTCGGCCGTGCCCTTTCAAAGGAACCATCCCGGCATTTGCCTTAAGTGATTTAGGGAAATCACGGAGAACCAAAATCAGGATTGCTGGACGCGGGATTGAAACGTCGTCCTCGGGAATGCGAGTCCAGTGTGCTAACCACTGGGCCACCTCGCTCGCTCTAATAGATATGGTCACGAGATCAGGAGAAGCGTTGTAGGCGGTGTAGTGCCGTTAGCAAAGGCACTCGCGTCGGTCGTCTGCTGCCATAGATAAATGTCATCGCACTGTCCGGAAGGAAACGTTCGTCGTACGTCGCACATTGGTTTGTGCTGTTATATCGCGCAGTGTTGTTTACGCAGACTTCACTGCTCTCATTCGTTAACTAAAGACGACGGTCACTGCGTTGTTCATGGTGAGAGGTAAGGCCGTAAATTTTGTATTCTCGGTACCCTTTTGTCTCGCAGTTCACATGCTTAACCCATGTTTCGTCACCAGTAACGATGCGATCGAGTAATGAGTCGCCATCTTTCTCGTAAGCGTCCGAAAACGTTAACGCTGCAGCCATTCGCTGATTTTTGCGAATCTCTATCAAGATTTTTGGTATCGATCTTGCACAAAACTAGTGGTAACCAAGCTTTTCAATAGTGATTTCGTGCAACAAACTTCGTGAAATTTGTAGAAAACTCATACAGAGTTCCGTTATTGTGAAATTACGGTTTTCACGGTCCGCGGCATCGACGTTTTCGACAAGTTCGGCAGTCACTATGCTGGGTCTTCCACTTCGCTCTTCGTCGTGAACGTTAGTTCGGCCATTGTTTAATTTTATGATCCATTGACGACTCCATCTTCAGTAATTATGTTGTCCCCATACACTTCACAAAGCTGCCACACTCCGTGGCATTTTCAATTAACGCTGACATTTCAAACTGTCACAGTATCTCAACGGAGCACAGCACGAACCTCTCACTAGCACGGCAGGATGCCGACTGAGCGGCGGAATGCCATCACACCAAGATGGCCGCGCTAGCCCCGCCCCTAACGGACGCAAACGAAAACGTAATGAACTTTGTGGATAGCCCTCGTAGCATCCCTTTAAGCTACATCTGCACCTACAGCAACTGCTATATGGAAACGATTTGCAAAATCTGGTATCGTTCTGCAGACGTCTCGCAAATACAGTAGCCGTAAATCCGGATTAAGCGTTACTGGACTCCTGCGAATCCTCACTAGTTACGACCACACGACATGCAAGCGCATTGGGGTATTAACGTATTGTGCGGAATTCTAAGATACCACAACATTGGAAGAGATTTGTTGGCTCACTGACTAACTGGTCAGTTGTATTTCCAATTCCTACAGAATGAGCTGAAAGTTGAGCATCCCCTAGAAGATACCCCACTTCAGTTAGCTGTGAAGCAATGGCTTCAGCACGATGGTGAATCACCCCGTTAGGGTAGTAGGGTTAGGGAGTATTTCAACAATGTATACCAACGGTGGATAGCAGGATCGTCTGATTTAACGCCCTTAGATTTTTTTTCTTATGGGTTTACGAAACGGAACCCTAAGATCTAGATATGTTAAAAGAATGAATAAGTCATTCTTGCGCAGCAGTATCTGCAGAAATGTTAAGAGGTGTCCTTGATAATACCGAGAGGCGCTTACATCAATGACGGACATGCATTTGAATATTTGTATTACGAATAATGATCTGTCAATCTATAACAAGGGTTTAAATGAACATCGTTTATGATATTCATTATATTCATTGTTCTTTATTGCAGTCAAAGGTACAAGGACATTTATGTAATACTGCTAATTGTGAAGAACGAATTGGTGCATTATCTGTTGTTAATAAAATAGTTGTCACATGTCGCTACGCCTTGATACAGGTAATTAATATGGGTAATTAATATGCTACGGTCCTTGTGCGTATTATTTTGCTGATGGACAATAATTCTTCGACCAGGCACCTTTCTGGAGCCCAAGAATCGAACTCGGCTCACCTCCTACAATAAGCAAGTTTACTAGCGATGAGCTATAGGACCAGTTGTAGCTGTAAAGTGTTTATTTTCAAGCGTAGGTCATACGTTTAGCAGGATCTCCTCTCTGTTGGTGTGAAGTCCCCTTTACTGTTCTGCTTAGGCAAACCTTTCGGGGACTGTGGTATCTGGGATTAACTAACGCCAACGGAGGACAGGAAGAGTCAGCCACATATATATAGCCGCGTGGCCCAAGCTATATATAAAAATTAGTTCATAAATGACAAAATATGTCTGTTCGAGGATTCTTCTGTGGTATGAAGGGAGTTGTCAACGGAAAACTTTTTTAAATCTATTTTTAGCACACTTCTGCTGTTTATCACACATTTTATTTCGTTCTACAGATTGTTAAAGAGTTTTATACTGCATATTTCGTCCCTTCCTGCGGCAAAGGCACCTTTATTAAAAGCGTAACGTAATCCGTAATCATTTTCCCTTTCTTGTTTTATGCTATTGAATATATCTGTTGCTGAAATGACTCTGTTACTGAAATGGATTGTTGATAATCAATTTCTTAAGTTAATAAACGTACAGTGGTTAATATTTTCAGCTGCTTATATCTACCCTGTAATATTCCCTTGGGGCACACCAGAAAACTACTTTCACATTTATATCTCACAGATTAGTTCGAATCGTAGAAATCTAATGACTAGGAAGTCTTTAAACTATTCCCGAGAGTGGGCGACATTCTATAAATTGGTATATTTTGCACTCATAGACCGTAATGCCTCTTCTGCACTTCTCGTATACCTATTTTGACTCCACGCTCTAAGCCACCATGTTTGGCCATGTCTAGCTTTAGGAAGCCAGAGGGCCAGTTATGCAGCAGTAACAGAAATAATCTCGAAATGGACTCATACGTCCCGCTAACGATGACACGTTCAGGGCTGCTAACAGGTGCTCTCATTAGAGATGGGCCACGGCTGGAAGGCAGCCGCCGCGCCGGAATGGAGAGTGGGAGGGAGTATTCCAGACAGTGAGGGCTCCCGTGGGACGTCGGCAGAGCCGGGACCGAGCGTCGGCAGCAATTAGCGCTGTCTCCGACGCTCCCAGCCTCTGCACTAGAGGCTGCGCGGGGTCTGCAGCAGGTGTTGGCTGCTAATGAAGAGAGTGAAAATCAGTCCTGAAGTTGCGGAAGGTTTACTTGCCACGGTTACAGTTAGGTTCACCCTTCCTTCAAGAGTGACACAGTGGAATTCCAATAGCGAAATACACTGAGGAGCCAAAATATTACGACCGCCTTTGGAACACAACATAGCAGAGCTTCTGTACGAGCACGGATTCGACGAATCCTTGATAACGTTCTGGAAGTATATGGTACCAGATGTCTGCGCGCAGTTCATGCAATTCCCGTAAGTCAAGGGCCAATGGTTCAAATGGCTCTGAGCACTATGGGACTTAACATCTGAGGTCATCAGTCCGCTAGAACTTAGAACTACTTAAACCTAACAAACCTATCGAACCTGCGACCGTTGTGGTCGATCAGTTCCAGACTGAAGTGCCTAGAACCGCTCAGCCACACTGGCCGGCGACAATGGTTCGCTGGAACTCAGAGGGCGTCTGTTAGCGTAGATGACGTGTACCAGCAGGCTTCAGTTCAGGAAATTTGTTGGTCAACGCTATAAGTCTGAGCTCACTACCCTGTTCCTCAAACCATTGTAGCGCGCTTCTGGCTTTATGAAATGGAATGTTGTCCTGCTGGAAAATGCCATTGCCGTCGTGGAAGACATCAAAAATGAATGTATGCCGGAGGTAACCAAAAAAGCTCACTTACTCCACAGCATGTACATCTACATCAACATTTATACTCCGCAAGCCACCCGACGGTGAGTGGCGGGGGGCACTTTACGTGCCACTGTCATTACCTCCCTCTCCTGTTCCAGTCGTGTATGGTTCAAGGGATGAACGACTGCCGGAAAGCCTCCGTGCGCGCTCAAATCTCTCTAATTTTACATTCGAGATCTCCTCGGGAGGTATAAGTAGGGGGAAGCAATATATTCGATACCTCATCCAGAAACGCACCCTCTCGAAACCTGGACAGCAAGCTACACCGCGATGCAGAGCGCTTCTCTTGCAGAGTCTGCCACTTGAGTTTGCTAAACATCTCCGTAAAGCTATCACGAGTACCAAATAACCCTGTGACGAAACGCGCCACTCTTCTTTGGATCTTCTCTATCTCCTCTGTCAACCCGAACTTGTACGGGTCCCTCAGTGATGAGCAATACTCAACTATACGACGAACGAGTGTTTTGTAAGCCACCTCCTTTGTTGATGGACTACATTTTCTAAGGATTTTCCCAATGAATTTCAACCTGGCACCCGCCTTACCAACAGTTAATTTTATGATCATTCCACTTCAAATCGTTCCATACGCATACTCCCAAATATTTTACAGAAATAACTGCTACCAGTGTTTGTTCTGCTATGATATATGTGGTGTCACCGCCAGACACCACACTTGCTAGATGGTAGCCTTTAAATCGGCCGCGGTCCGTTAGTCTACGTCGGACCCGCGTGTCGCCACTATCAGTGATTGCAGACCGAGCGCCGCCACACGGCAGGTCTAGAGAGACTTCCTACCGCTCGCCCCAGTTGTACAGCCGACTTTGCTAGCGATGGTTCACTGACAAATTACGCTCTCATTTGCCGAGACGGTAGTTAGCATAGCCTTCAGCTACGTTATTTGCTACGACCTAGCAAGGCGCCAGTATCCGTACTATTGATATTGTGAATCATGTACCATAAAGAGCGACGTTCTCCATTAATGGATTAAATTTAAGTATTCCACCAGCTACGTCCATTTTTCTCAATTCTAATTCCCTTGTCATGTTCCAGACCTCACGCCAGCCTGCGTGAGCAAAAACGCGTGCATTTCGGCCTCCTTTAGGAACACGTTTGGCTCTCCTCCCAACCACAACAATATAATCATAGAATAAAGCATCCTTCTTTCTATGTATGCGCAATGCATTGCTTTTGTCTATGTTAAGGGTCAGTAGCCACTCCCTGCACCAAGTGCCTATCCGCTGCAGATCTTCCTCCATTTCGCTGCAATTTTGTAATGCTGCAACTTGCCTGTAAACTATAGCATCATCCGCGAGAAGCCGCATGGAACTTCCGACACTATCTGCTAGGGCATTTACATATATTGTGAAAGGCAATGGTCCAATACACTCTCCTGTGGCACGCTAGAGCTTACTTTAACGTCTGCAGACGTCTCTCCATTGAGGATAACATCCTGTGTTCCGTTTGCTAAAAACTCTTCAATCCATTCACACAGCTAATCTGATATTCCGTAGGCCCTTATTTTGTTTATCGGGCGACAGTGCGTAACTGTTTAGAACGCCTTCCAGAAATCTAGGAAAATGGCATCTACCTGGAAGCCTGTATCTAATATTTTCTGGGTCTCATGAACAAATAAAACGAGTTGGGTCTCACACGATCGCTGTTTCCGGAATCCATGTTGATTCCTACAGAGCGGCAGAACTGCCATTGCGGTTGATAACGGAAGCAAGACTAAAGAAAATCAAGACACGTTCATAGGATTTTTCGACCTTGTAAAACGGTTCGACAACGTCAAAAGGCTGAGAAAAATAGGAGTAAGCTCTATGAAACGACGAGTGGTGTATGTACGACAGCCAAGAGGGAACAATAAGACCATGAACGAAGTGCTCGGATTAAAAAAGGTTGCAAGACAATGATGTAGACTTTCGCCCCTATTGTTCAATCTACACGTCGAAGACGCAAAGACGGAAATAAAAGAAAGGTTCAACAGCGGGATTAATACTCAAGGTGAAAGGGTATCAATGGAATAAAAGGATCTGATGATCGGAATGAACAGTCTAACGAGTACACAATATGAATTGAGAATAAATCGAAGAAATATGAAAATAATGAGAAGTAGCAGAAATGAGATCAACGAGAAATTTGATATAAGGATTGGTGATCACGAAGTAGATTTTTCGACAAGATAATCCGCCATGTCACAAGATCAGAAGTGTGATGGAGTCGTTTGAGGAAAAAAGCAACTAGTTTCAATTGATGTGTTGAACCCCAACTCGTCAGATCTGAGTCCAATCGAACACATCTGGGATGCCATTGCCCATTACGCCAGAGCTCATCGCCTCAGTCCCAAGTATTATCTGGAATAAGATGACTTATGAAAGGAGGATGTGGCGTCGCTTCAGCGGCCTACGAAGGCCTCACTGCTACCGTGACACGACGCGTCGCCGCTGTTACCTGTGCTCCAGGTGCACATACTATTGATTAGGTAGATGACCATAATGTTCTCGCCGATGTTCTCTGTAAACATAGTAACGATTGAAACTTCCTGGCAGATTAAACTGTATGCCGGACCGAGACTAGAACTCGGGACCTTTGCCTTTCGCGGGCAAGTGCTCTACCAACTGAGCTACCCAAGCACGACTCACGACCCGTCCTCACAGCACTAATTTCGCCAGTACCTCGTCTTCTACCTTCCAAACTTCATAGAAGCTTGTAACCTCCCCACAATGAAATATAATTATACATTTCACATTTTAGCGTAACCTACCAACAGATAAAATTCGTGACCTACCAACAGTTTATTATTCCGTAACCTCACAATAATGTGAGTAACCTCTCAATAAAATTGTGGGTCCCTTATAACCTTTCAATAATTGCCTGTGAATTTAAACTGGTAAATTTTGGACGTCAGTAGTGCTGCGTCAAGGCCCTGAAAATTCATTCTGAATAAATTGAAAATGCTTACCTCAGTAAGGTCGCCGAATAGCGCATATATATCTGCTCCTATAAGAAATTTTTCTGGCGCAGCTCAGTGCAATGCTGGCCGATAGATTTTTCATGTATAAAAAGTAACAAATGATTTTTCTTTACAATAATCGGGATGACCATTGATTGGAGAATTTAGTAAATTCTTTAAACTGAGATGAATGATTGTCGAAAGTTAATTTTTATAAGAAAGATTATTATTAAGAGATTTTTTTAAAAAAAACGTTTACATTGGACTTGATATAACAATAGTACATTATCGTGAGGCTGCTTTTACCTTATACTACATCGCTCAGGCACCGCCACCGCTCCCCACGACCGGCCCAGCCAACTCGATGCACCAGACTGCTAGCATCTACTTACTCCTACTGCTACACTGCTCTTACTGCAGCCAACACTGGTCTTTGGTCTGAGATTCTCTTATAGCTTACATATCTCAGGCAGCGCGTGAGCAGTCCATCGAAATTACATCTACTCGAGTGCGCTAGCAACAAATTACTTAGTCGTGGACCTCTTACAGGCTCTCCTGCAAACCTTACAGAACCAGCACTCCTGGAAGAAAGAATATTGCGTAGACATGGCTTTGGCACAGACTGGAGGATGTTCCCAGAATGAAATTTGCGGACTGACTATTACGTCCACGGTGTAGACAGAATTTATAGACACCCAACGTAAATTCTCTGCACGGCGACCAAAGGCACCGAGCAGGTCGAACTGCAGTACCACGTCTCCCAGCACTGTAAGCTGTGATATACGAAACACAGCTCGCCAGATAGGAAAACACTCACTGTATGTGTTTTGAGTTCCATTTGCTTGTTTTGTGAGGTCTTTACTGTCGGTGACAGTCAGGGTGGAGCTCTTCTGTGGCTTGGGGCTGTTCAGTATCAATCAACCTAGTGTGTCCGTCTAATAAAAGTGGCCGCGATTTTGAGGAAAGTCACACATCTTCTCCCAATCTCTACGCTAGATTTCAAATTGATTCCGTATATCTAGGTTTCCAGAAGGCTTTTGACACTGTACCACACAAGCGGCTTGTAGTAAAATTGCGTTCTTGTGGAATATCGTCGCAGTTATGTGACTGGATTCGTGATTCTACATCTACACCTACATCCATACTCCGCAAGCCACCTGACGGTGCGTGGCGGAAGGTACCCTGAGTACCTCTATCGGTTCTCCCCTATATTCTAGTCTCGTATTGTTCGTGGAAAGAAGGATTGTCGGTATCCTTCGGTGTGGGCTCTACTCTCTATGATTTTATCCTCAGGATCTCTTAGCGAGATATACGTAGGAGGGAGCAATATACTGCTTGACTCTTCGGTGAAGGTATGTTCTCGAAACTTTAACAAAAGCCCGTAACGAGCTACTGAGCATCTCTCCCGCAGAGTCTTCCACTGGAGTTTATCTATCATCACCGTAACGCTTTCGCGATTACTCAATCATCCTGTAACGAAGCGCGCTGCTCTCCGTTGGATCTTCTCTATCTCTTCTATCAACCCTATCTGGTACGGATCCCACACTGTTGAGCAGTATTCAAGCAGTGGGCGAACAAGCGTACTGTAACCTATTTTCTTTGTTTTCGGATTGCATTTCCTTAGGATTCTTCCAATGAATCTGTCTGGCATCTGCTGTACCGACGATCAACTTTATATGATCATTCCATTTCCTGTCAGAGAGGTTACAGTTCGTAGTAGCTGACGGAAAGTCATCGAGAAAACACAAGAGATTTCTGGCGTTCCCTGGGGTAGTGTTATAGGCCCTCTGGTATTCCTCATCTATAGAATCGATTTAGGAGACATACTGAGCAGCTGTCTGACGTTGTTTGTAGATGATATTGTCTTTTATCGTCTAGAAAAGCCATCAGAACATCAAAATAATTTGCGAAACGATTTAGAAAAGATATCTGTATGTTGCGAAAATAACGAAAGTTGTGAGGTCATCCAGATGAGTGCTAAAGGGAATCTGTTAAACTTCGGTTACCCGATAAATCAGTTGAGCCGTGGGGGAGTCGCTGGCGCCAGTGATTCTCTTATCTAGCAGGGGCAGTAATCCTTTTCATTCTGGCATGCGCGTTTTCTCTTCAGTTTTCCTCTTCTGGCCACTATTTAAACGCGGTGTTTCCGGCTATTGCTCGCATTGTTCTCGGCTATGCGGCCCTGGTGATAGTACTTGCCCGTATGCGAGTATGTTGTGTCGGTGAGTCTTGGAAAATTGGGCACTAGCGAAGCGCAATATTGACTTGGCTCATCAAAGACAGGCTGTCATATATAACAGAGATCGGCGTTCCTTTCAGGGTAGAATAGCGGATTGGTCTTTATTCAAACTTTCCGATTAAATTCGGCCAAGAATGTAGGAGTAAACTGCAATCACGTTTTCGAGGCCCCAGCCGTATTATAATAATTCTCCTCGCCGTGAACATTCAGGATAAAGAGTT
This sequence comes from Schistocerca gregaria, assembly GCF_023897955.1. Taxonomy (NCBI): domain Eukaryota; kingdom Metazoa; phylum Arthropoda; class Insecta; order Orthoptera; family Acrididae; genus Schistocerca; species Schistocerca gregaria. The sequence continues at coordinate 818,481,967 of NC_064921.1, forward strand.
AGCGTCAGACAAACGTTTTCGGATCCACATGAACCAGGTGGAGGGCAGGGGGCAGGACCAACCAGCGGACTCTTCAGGGAGCTAGCCCACTTGTCAGTTGCGACGTGAAATTTGCAATCCTCAAACCAGTCACAAAGGGCGATCACAAGAAAACACAAACACAGGCTTGTAGTTCACAAAGATTTATTACGCGCCTCCCCAAAAACAGTTTTACAACATCTTTTACAAAACCGGCCTTCCAATAGACACCAGTAACAAATATACTTAAACACTTTATACACTCTTTACTAGAAATAAGTTAAGTAAAGACCCTTCCTTTTAAATAAATAACAAACAAACAGCCCCAGACAAATATAGATGATAAACACAATTTCCCAAAAATTTAATAGAAATTTACCGGGACGAAATCCCCATTGGTAAAGCAAGCAACAGTACAGAATATTAAATAACAAATATTAAGTTGTATCCGGGTCCGCTCCAGCTACTGTCGGGTCTGGGTGCTGAAGAGTCCTCTCCATTTGGCTCGGTCCTCCCACCACTTTTGTTCCTCCACTTGCTGCCAGGTCACACCTCTCCTTTCTACAGATATTCTCACTCCCATTTTCCACCGTGTTCTTGGGAGCCCTCTAGGTCTTTTCCCATCCATCTTTAGTTCGTCCATAATTTTGGGGAGTCTCTGCCCATGCATCCTCTTAACATGCCCATACCATCTTAAACTCTTTCTTTCAATTTCTTCTCTCATACTTTCTTGTTTTTAGATCCTTTCTAATAATATCTACATTCCTTACTCCGTACATTCTTGATTTTCCCTTAACTGCTCTGAGAAGTTTCATTTCCACTGCTTGGAGTCTGCTCCAGTCCCTTTCTGTCATTGTCCATGTTTCTCCTCCGTAGGCGACAACGAGGAAGTTATAACGTTGATACATAAGGAATTTTCCTTCTTCTGAAACTTCCTTATTCCAAATCAGGTGTTTTATTGTTTAGTAGAAATTGCCTCCCTTTTATAACCTCCTATTAATTTCGTTGGTTATTCTTCCATCACTAGATATTTCACTCCCTAAATAAATGAAATTGTCTACCACTTTGAAGGGGTTCTCCATTCGAAGTAATATTCCCGTTGACCCCTTTACCTCTTCCAAATACCATTACTTCAATCTTATGTTTATTTATTTTTAATCCATACCTTTTCAGTATTTCCTTCCACACATCAAGTTGTAACTGTACATGTACCCCTTTATCGCCCCATATTACCAAATATTAAGTAAAAGAGCAAATTCCCAACGGGAACCTTAGAGCAATTAACATACAATAGAACAACGGAATTACCCCAATTATATAGTGATTTAGAATGAGATTTTCACTCTGCAGCGGAGTGTACTCTGATATGAAACTTCCTGGCAGATTATAAGTGTTGTAGAGCACTTTCCCGCGAAAGGCAAAGGTTCCGATTTCGAGTATCGGTCCGGCACACAGTTTTATTCTGCCAGGAAGTTTCATAGAGTGATTTAATCTAGCGAATTCACTCGTGAAACCTCTTTCAAGTATAACAACAATATTTAGGCACAAAAGACAGTTATCTTAATAGAGAGTATAAGTTCCGCACAACAGCGGGCACAACCCAACGGATGATCCACCCTAATACAGGAGTGACCAAACTACTATAGACAGGGGACGCACCTTGGCGCAGTCCGAACACATTAACGAGAACAATCTCCAAATAATTACAAGAGAAAATATCAGCTTCTGTCCTCTACATATTTCAATCAGGGCGCCGTCCCCCAGTATTGGTCAGTCCGGAACTGATTGTGCCCCTCGCTCGTAGTACACTGTAACACACCAAAAAACCAAAGGACACAACACAAAGCCTCTCCTTAATGAGTTACGCTCCTCTTTAAATTTAATACTCTTAATATATGCAAGACCTCAAACAAATAGCATAGAAAACTATTCACTTCTTAAAGCTCATAATTCTTTAGTCTTACAGGCAGACCCCAATAAAATGCATAAAATATGGAGCAGGTAACGACCTGCAAAACCAAGGGCATAAAAACCCATAATACAAGACACCAAAGTCACGGCCCTTTCAAACGGAGACCACAGAATGAATCATAAGATATTCAAGTAACATAACAAGCGCACTGTCTTAACACTAAACATGGCTTGCGCACTATCCTAGAATGACTCGTGGAGCCTTCACGCTACTTACGCTTAGTGCTCCAGTCGCTGGCAGTGTTTTACACTCGTAACACCATTACTCAACATACACGGGAACCAAGAGTGAATTCCTTATTCCCACCATGGCGGGGATATTCACATACAAATCACTGTCCCGGATGTGAACACAAATTACGAGCAGACTGATCACAAAACACAGCTTCAAAGAAATAGCAGATACCCATCCTGAGCTGCAACAAACGACGAGAATCCACATAGCACACATACGCATCCAGCATCAGGTAGTACAATATTCACCCCATCCCGCCGCCGACACACTCCTCAAATCTTAACACAGCGCAGCGAGCAACCAACGCTCCTCCGTAACGGTCATTCCAAGACTAGCCAGCACAACATACAGTGAATCACTTTAATATTCGGACACTATGATATGTTAACCTTGTAGTATCATAACTTTATTCGTAAGAAAACAAACATATAACTAAGTATTATATTCCGTGATACGTCTTGTAAGTAATAGCACAAACTTTATTAAGGTAGCGTACATACGTTCTTCTATAATACTATTGAAATACATCTCGGTCCTATATTCACGTTACTTTGATATTCGGACACTTTGCAGAGCTAATCATTTCAAGACAAGATTTTGTGGAACATTAAATATCTTGTCGAGTTGCCATTCTGTTTTATCGCTTCTTTCAAACGCTGTGGCATACTGCAAATGATCTTTTTTAAATAGTCCGCGTATAGAGTGCCCCGTTCTTCTTTTAATCAACACTTCAGAGTTTCCTTGCATGATGCTGGTGTTTTTCTTATACGCCGCTCCATTTCTCCCAAGATATTCTCAACGGGGTTGAGACCTGTTGATTCAGGTGGTGGTGGTAAGACTTTGGGGCAACTGTATAACAAATACTCCTGCACAATGCTAGCCTTATCTTTCCGGTCATTTTCCTGGTAAAACTTTTGGCTTCAAAACTTTTCAGTAATTGTTGTTTAATATGTTCAAATAGACATATTTGTCCATAATACTATCGATGAACACCAATTCGCCCGGTCCAAATATAAATATACAGCCCAAGACAAGAACGCAGCCACCTCCATGATTAACAGTCGGTTTAATTTGTGACTGTAAATTCTTTGTTCTTCTTCCGCGACACCATGCTGCGTCCATCCGACCCAAAAACGTTAAATTTACTTTCGTCGCAAAAATGATGTCGTTCCTCCATATTTCATCCTTCGTAATAAACTGCCTGGCACAGTACAATCTCTTCTTTCGATTCTGTACGGTTTCTTCCTGGCCACTCTTCCATTGTGCCCACTTTCATTCAATGCTCTGCGAATTGTTTGAGAATGTGCCTTCTTTCCAGTCTCGTTTAGCAGCTCACGTGCTAATCTGGGTGCACCGAGAGTAGGATCCTTCTTTATTTTCCGTTTTAGCTGCCTCTTGTCACGCGCGTCCAACTTCGGTGGTTGGCCCTTTTGCGGTATAGAGTCGATACAGTCCTCATTTTTTAACCGTCTAACGATATCTGCCACAGCACTCTTACTTATGTTGAGCGTGGCAGCATTTATCTATATGATTTACTTTTCGCGTTGTGAAAAATCACAAGCTGTCGTATCTCAAAACTAGTATTAGCTTTGCGTTGCATCGAACCGTCTGGACAGTCCACCGCGCTTTTAAACACTCACTTGCCTTATGACTCGAAGAATTTACCCCAGTGTGAACGGTGAAGAGAAGTGCGGCGCTGCTATCTGTCCGGATATGAAACTAACGTGACCATCGCCGGCCGCGGTGGTCTCGCGGTTAAGGCGCTCAGTCCGGAACCGCGTGACTGCTACGGTCGCAGGTTCGAATCCTGCCTCGGGCATGGATGTGTGTGATGTCCTTGGGTTAGTTAGGTTTAAGTAGTTCTAAGTTCTAGGGGACTGATGACCACAGATGTTAAGTCCCATAGTGCTCAGAGCCATTTTTTTTTTAACGTGACCATCGAAGAGTGCTTTATTTCAATCGTATTATTTAACAAGTGGTACACGTTGTGTAAACATCATTCATACTATTATTTGCTAGACATCTATCTTCACATATTACGTGGATATATTATATTTTTCCTTTATTCAGAGTGTCCGAATATTAAGGTTATTCACTATACGCCCAAGCAACGGGCAAGCGCAACTACTAAGGCCCCGTAGCGGAAAACCAAGCGATCCATAGCCCGGAGCGCTGCACTGAAATAGCACCCGGAACAGGAAAACCAAAGAGAAAACGCGCATGCCAACCCGAACGGGATTACTGCTCCTACTAGATAAGAGATACGCCGGCCGGAGTGGCCAAGCGGTTCTTGGCGCTACAGTCTGGAACCGAGTGAGCGCTACGGTCGCAGTTTCGGTCCTGCCTCGGACATGGATGTGTGCGATGTCCTCAGGTTAGTTAGGTTGAAGTAGTTCTAAGTTCTAGGGAACTGATGACCTCAGCTGTTAAGTCTCATAGTGCTCAGAGCCATGTTTTTTATAAGAGAATCGAGAATCACTGGCGCCAGAGATACCCCCCCCCCCCCCCCCGCCACCAATCCCCCACACACCGACGCATCACTTAAATCTAAATTCAACCAAATACCTAGGAATTACAATCACCAAGAACTTAAATTGTAAAGAACATATAAAAATGTTGTGGGGAAGGCAAACCATAAGATTGAGTTTTATTGGCAGAACACTTATAAAATGTAACAGATGTACTAAAGAGACTGCTAACACTACGCTTGTCCGTCCTCTTTTGGAGTACTGGTGCGCGGTGTGGGATCGTTAAAAGATGGATTAACTGAGTACACCGAGAACATTCAGAGAAGAACAGCACGTTTTGTATTATCGAGAAACAAGGGAGAGAGTGTCACTGACATGATACAGAATTTTGGGTTGACATCACTAAAATAGAGCCGTATTCTGTTGTGGCGGAATCTTCTCATGAAATTTCTATCACCAACTTTCTCCTCCGAATGAGAAAATATTTTGTTCACACCAACCTTCATAGGGTGAAACGATCATCGTAACAAAATAAGGGAAATCAGAGCTCTCACGAAAAAATAAATGTGTTTATTTTTTCCCGCAAGCTGTTCGAGATTGGAATAGTAGAGAATTATTGTGAAGGTGGTTCGATGACCCCTCTATCAGGCTCTTAATTTTGATCTGGGGAGTATCTATGTAGATGTAGGTGGCTTTAACTCCATAGTGATGTTATGCATTTATTTCATTTCTTGTTGTTTAGAAATAAAAAATTTACGGCATATAGTTATATTCATTCCTGTAAGACATTGTTCAACATTATAGATTTTCTGATTAAGCTAGAATAGAATATCATTATGAATAGATATCTCAGCTAATATATTCCTTAAGATGTAGGTTGTCAGTAGCAGCGCTGTTTCTAATTCATTTGTAAGCGTGACTTTTCTGTTGTGGACACATCATTGGCAACCAATCACGCACACACCGTACATACACCATAATACCGAGGCTGTAAAGCGTACCGGAGAAGAGAATCGCAGATAGAAGTAGGAGTATAGTGCAAAAACGGAAAAGAAGAAAAAATCCTACAAACTCTCAGGCAATCTGGAACCTCAACACACACAGAATTGATTCCAGGAGCCCTCTTAAATTTATGACTTACAAAACAACACTACATTTACATAAATATTCAAACACTCAACTACACTTTTGTCTACTGCTTACACTCACTTACACTTTTCCAACATTCATCCGCCTTTATACCTGACATATTACCTACGGTGTATTTCTACAGAGAAAAGTAAAAAACGACAGATTATTAATCAAGAACAAATGTCATATGGCCACCACTAGCGTCTAGAATTCGCACAAGTTTTTACTTTCTCACGATGACGTTGATGAAGTCTTTAGTACCTCTGCAAAGCTCACTTTTGCTGTTGTCGTCATTCTATTGAATGACGACAACAGCACTTGTAAGTGTCGATCCTGTTGAAGGATGAAGAGGTTACGAGTGGACTCGTCGCGGCAGTCAGTACGGCACCCTCATCTCATGCATGTCGGTTCTCTAGTAGAAGCAGGTGAAAATCCAGCCATACTCAGTTTGGAACTATACTCAGTTTGGAGGTAGTTGATTTCCGTCTTAGGTTCTGCTTGCATCCAGGCCCTTGTATTGCAGGTAGGTACAGATGTCAGATGGCTATTCGTTGACATCAATATCACTGTAACCACCACACCTCAGTGCCTCCGACATCACGGGGGCCTTCCGTGGTACACATTCCCAAGCTTTTGCGGAACTGCGTCAGTTACTTGTTTTGCAGACCGGAAGTCAGCATGGCGGCGACTGTCATTATCTTGCGCCAGTCAACGCCACTGCAGTGAAATTTGAAGGCCGAATTCTTCACAGGGGGAAGAAATATAGAGGCAACGTCCGGAAGAAGACCAGCATTTCGCCAGCACAGATAGCTTTAGTGCATGGGTACAGCACGTGCAGAGCAATCAGCAATGTTATCGAAATCCATGCCACTCCTGTAGCATTGCGACAGAGGAACTACGTGACACCTGGGGCATATGCATGTTTAGATGCTTGGCCCTCGCGTGTCTAATTATACCACCAAGGGCCGTTTGTTACAGGTGGGCTTTGGCTCTCCACTGAACACTGAAACGGAGAAATACATCAACTTGTTCCAATCCTTGTGTGACTGCATCTGCTGCTGCTCCCACTAGAAAACCTACATGCTTGGAATATGGGGGTCATCCAGGTCGCCCTGATAAGTCTACTCTTGACATCGATATCCGCTAGTAGAGTTGACGTCGTTACACTACCAAGGGCTACTCCTTGGCAGCACTGAATTTTGGCGCCACTTGTGGTGCAATATGTTAGAGGCGAGCTGCAGTGTTGGCGTTTGCTGCGGCTGAAGATCATTGTGTCATAGGATGGATCAGCGGTGTAGGGCGCTTACAGGATCGGTCCAAGGACTGAGCCTTACAGCTTGCCAATACAGATACGACGAACAGTGGATGTTTCAGATTCCATATGGAACGTCCTGTCGTCGAGATAAAAGCGGATGACATGGACATGTAACACTGACACCCACTGCTCAAGTGATTTCAGCAAGGGGCCGTCATGCAGCACAATATCGAATACTTTGGAATTGTCGAGGAGCACAGCCCGGAAGTGCTCACGGCAGTCCTAGCGCCGAAGACCTCCTTCACTAATCGCATGAGATGATACCCCGTGGAATGATCGACTGCCAACGTTCACAGCAGAAAAACGATGCACCGGCATTGCAGACCAATTGCTGGCCAGGAAGCCCCACATTCCATCGGACACTACCTCTCTTCCACTGATATCCTTTCACCCTGAATTTTAGTTCCACTCCTGAACCTTTCTTTTACATCCCTCATTGCTTCTTCGATGTATAGATTGAAAAGTAAGGGGAAAGACTGTTTCCCTGTCTTACACCCTTTGTAATCCGAGCACTTCCAGTTCCAGGCTTATTGTTACCTCTTGGTTACTGCATACATTGTATATTATCCGTCTTTCTGTACACCTTACCCCTATTTTTCACAGAATTTCGAACATCTTGCACCATTTTACAATGTCGAACGCTTTTTCCAGGTCGCCAAATTCTATGAACGTGTGTCGATTTTCCTTCAGTCTTGCTTCTATTTTCAACCGCAACGTCAGACATGCCTCTCTGGTGCCTTCATCTTTCCTAAAGCCAAACAGATCGTCATCTGACAAATCCTCGGTATGACATAATTTCAGCTTGATACATCTACTCATTCCCGAGAAAAATGGTTTTTAACAATTGGACAGACAGACAGACAGACGGATAGAGGGACGGACAAGCTGAACGGCTTCCGCTATTACAGACTAAGGTGCAGAACCTTAAATTTAACTACTTTACAAACATTACAAATTATCACATTACAATTCAGTTTATCATAAAAACAAGAAGTCTGCCACTCTTTAATGAAGCTGAGGCCGTTCGGAGTTGCCCAGCGGTTCCAGGCGCTACAGTCTGGAGCCGAGCGACAGCTCCGGTCGCAGGTTCGAGTCCTGCCTCGGGCATGGATGTGTGTGATGTCCTTAGGTTAGTTAGGTTTAGGTAGTTCTACGTTCTAGGCGACTGATGACCTCAAAAATTAAGTCGCATAGTGCTCAGAGCCATTTGAACCATTTGAAGCTGAACAAAAAACCATTTGCTAAGCAAACACACGGCTCTGACGCAGTCTACCCGCAATCCACGCACCTTGCTTATGTGTTCTAAAGCTCCTATTTAGCATAGATCATTCTTCTCTAGCTAGCGAAGCTATGTGCACTGCTAATCAAGTTTCTGACAACAACCATCATCTGGGAAAGGTAGTGGCGGCTATTTGCTTGTAGATACGTCAGTGTGAGTCGACTTCCAATAAATTGCCAGTCCCAAGGTAGTTTCTACACTCCTGGAAATGGAAAAAAGAACACATTGACACCGGTGTGTCAGACCCACCATACTTGCTCCGGACACTGCGAGAGGGCTGTACAAGCAATGATCACACGCACGGCACAGTGGACACACCAGGAACCGCGGTGTTGGCCGTCGAATGGCGCTAGCTGCGCAGCATTTGTGCACCGCCGCCGTCAGTGTCAGCCAGTTCGCCGTGGCATACGGAGCTCCATCGCAGTCTTTAACACTGAGAGGGCTGTACAAGCAATGATCACACGCACGGCACAGCGGACACACCAGGAACCGCGGTGTTGGCCGTCGAATGGCGCTAGCTGCGCAGCATTTGTGCACCGCCGCCGTTAGTGTCAGCCAGTTTGCCGTGACATACGGAGCTCCATCGCAGTCTTTAACACTGGTAGCATGCCGCGACAGCGTGGACGTGAACCGTATGTGCAGTTGACGGACTTTGAGCGAGGGCGTATAGTGGGCATGCGGGAGGCCGGGTGGACGTACCGCCGAATTGCTCAACACGTGGGGCGTGAGGTCTCCACAGTACATCGATGTTGTCGCCAGTGGTCGGCGGAAGGTGCACGTGCCCGTCGACCTGGGACCGGACCGCAGCGACGCACGGATGCACGCCAAGACCGTAGGATCCTACACAGTGCCGTAGGGGACCGCACCGTCACTTCCCAGCAAATTAGGGACACTGTTGCTCCTGGGGTATCGGCGAGGACCATTCGCAACCGTCTCCATGAAGCTGGGCTACGGTCCCGCACACCGTTAGGCCGTCTTCCGCTCACGCCCCAACATCGTGCAGCCCGCCTCAAGTGGTGTCACGACAGGCGTGAATGGAGGGACGAATGGAGACGTGTCGTCTTCAGCGATGAGAGTCGCTTCTGCCTCGGTGCCAATGATGGTCGTATGCGTGATTGGCGCCGTGCAGGTGAGCGCCACAATCAGGACTGCATACGACCAAGGCACACAGGGCCAACACCCGGCATCATGGTGTGGGGAGCGATCTGCTACACTGGCCGTACACCTCTGGTGATCGTCGAGGGGACACTGAATAGTGCACGTTACATCCAAACCGTCATCGAACCCATAATTCTACCATTACTAGACCGGCAAGGGAACTTGCTGTTCCAACAGGACAATGCACGTCCGCATGTATCCCGTGCCACCCTACGTGCTCTAGAAGGTGTAAGTCAACTACCCTGGCCAGCAAGATCTCCGGATCTGTCCTCCATTGAGCATGTTTGGGACTGGATGAAGGGTCGTCTCACGCGGTCTGCACGTCCAGCACGAACGCTGGTCCAACTGAGGCGCCAGGTGGAAATGGCATGGCAAGCCGTTCCACAGGACTACATCCAGCATCTCTACGATCGTCTCCATTGGAGAATAGCAGCCTGCATTGCTGCGAAAGGTGGATATACACTGTACTAGTGCCGACATTGTGCATGCTCTGTTGCCTGTGTCTATGTGGCTGTGGTTCTGTCAGTGTGATCATGTGATGTATCTGACCCCAGGAATGTGTCAATAAAGTTTCCCCTTCCTGGGACAATGAATTCACGGTGTTCTTATTTCAATTTCCAGGAGTGTATATCGGACGTTACCCGGTAAGTGTCGCGTGACTAGGGCCTCTCGTCGGGTAGAAAATCTCCGAGCCAGTCAGGAATGTAACACGGGCCCTTAGGACACATTCTGACGCGCTAACCACTCAGCCACCTAGGTGGCGTTGCCGCTACCCGGTCGGCCACAAGTTCAAATGTGCGCGCCACCAGTTACGCCGCCGCACTTCCTACAGCGGCCACAACGGCACGACGGCGCTGTGCACTAATACCCAATTGTATGATGTTATTGTCAATGTTTCTGTAGCACAAGAAGTATTAATGGTAAATGCAGTTGTAAATGCCGAATACTAAATTCTACTAACACGTAATGATGTTCCCTGATATGAAAGGTTGCAAATTAGAAAGTGTAACACCATTAAAGCCACCTTAATGGAGCTTTTTCCCCCCCGGTAGCTGAGTGGTCAGCGCGACAAATTGTCACTCCAAAGGGCCCGGGTTCGATTCCCGGCTGGGTCGGAGATTTTCTCCTCTCAGGGACTGGGTGTTGTGTTGTTCTAATCATCATCATTTCATCCCCATCGACGCGCAAGTCGCCGAAGTGGCGTCAAATCGAAAGACTTGCACCAGGCGAACGGTCTACTCGACGGGAGGCCCTCGTCACACGACATTTTATTCCAATGGAGCTTTGCTATTTCCAATCAAAAGAAATGTACTTTTCCTTGGGCGCCTTGGTCCCAGACGCTTTAGCTTTCTGAGGGTCTGTCGTTATTAGAATATTATGTTCACGTACCTTTCGTCGTCTGCAGACACGAAGTGCCGCTCTGCAACACGAAGCTGAAATGCTGTGTTAAAGTGCACCGAAATCTTGACGGTTACGTGATAGGCTTTGATTGTTGTGCGAGTAATGTTAATTTCGTTTCAACTGCGAGTTTAAGCAGTCTAGCATGCTTGCGTTTAACGTATTAGACATGAAATCTAGCAAAGGTAAATGTCGCGCACATTAAAATCCGACCGGCTTGATTGTTCTGTTAATGAGTAGCGACTCTGGGCTTCCTGTGAGGTTCGCACCAAAATCTTGGTATAGAACTGATTAAAATTCTTTGAAAGCTATTTTCTATTGACATCTGAATTACAATTATTTTTTATGCAGTGAATCGTATGAGACCGGTTCCGTGTTGACTGGTCAAGGCTAACACAAAAACAGTTTCTGCAATGAAATATTAATTCACTTTCAAGTGAAACACTTAAGCAGATAATTCTCAGCGAGTGAGTTACTATATTTAAGCCGTGTGGCGCAATGAAAAACTTAAAATTATGTTCTCACCCTTAATGGCGTCATTGAAACAAAATCAGCTCAGTATATGAAAACTGGAAATTATTCAGTAATAATTATGAGAAGCCTTTCCCTACACCATTCAAAGGAAAACACAAGTTTACACCTTCATAGAATTAATTATTATTATGTTCATAAGAATGCTTTTTCTTACAGTACTGGTAACAAACACATACCATTCTCATCACGAATGGTCAATGAGGTCCCTTTACAATCAAGAGCTAACGAAGAGTCCTTTTTTTCTCTTTCCTCCACGTTAGAGGACTGTCTATTAATTTTTATCTTTGTTCACAGATTATCCTTGAAATACATAGTTTTCGTGTTAATAGTATTTTTCATTGTTCTTTTTCTATATCATTTTACATATTTCACTGCAATAATCACAACACATCGGCAAATATCTCGCCAGCCCCGTTGAATTTTGTCATCAACTTTTGGGGTATTTCCCGGCATTTGCTCTCCCTTGTGGTCTCGCGGAAGCGTTCTCGCTTCCCGAGCACGGGGTCCCCAGTTAGATTTCCGGTGGGGTCAGAAAATTTTCCTGCCTCGAGGTGACTGCGTGTTGTTGTGTCGTCTTCATCATCATCATTCATCTCCATTACGGTCGGAGGAAGGCAACGGCAAACCACCTCCACTAGGAACTTGCCTAGTAAGGCAGCGCGGGTCTCCCGCGTCGTTCCCCTACGCTCTGTAAAGAAGTATGGGACTCATCATCATCGTGTCTCATATTAACATACTTGTTACAACGTCATCTACAGCTCTCCGGGAGTTTTTAACCATTAATAAGAATCACACTATCTATATATGTGAGAGTCAATAACTGGGTTGAGACTGGTTAATTTTAGCCTCAAATCACTATCTAAATTCTATCTCCAGCAGTACTCATTTTACAAAAAAATTAAGCACATTTTTCATCAAAGTATTACTTATTATATTTGCTGTGGGTATAATAAGTTCTTCTCCCACGATGTGAGCTGAACCCTTCTTTGCAAATCACAAAGACAGCTCATAAGAAACTATGGTGTATAGTATGTTGTGTTTTGAAGACTTTTCCATAGTGGGTTTACTCATAGGAAAATTTATTTTCTTGATTTGAAAGATATCGTCAAAATTTCCCGTGCATTCCGTTCGTTTGGATGATAGATGTCTTTGAAGTTTTGATAATTGCATACATTCGTTGGATAACGGTTCGAAAGAAATTACACACACACACACACACACACACACACATACACACACTGAAACATCGGCTGTCTCTCAGCACAGGAATACATAAACCGGAGCTCTAAAAAATTGGGATTAAATTTACGAAAATATATTTCAATCTTCTTTGCTATTTTGCTATTACTTAGACTCGACATTGATACGACGTGGATCACTTTGATGCTTCGCCTTGAGGCAAGACCTTGTCCGAAATCAAGCATCCATATTAAGGTGAACTAGCAATACCGGCAGACACACAGCTAAGATATAACAAGCAATCGCTAAGGTGGATTTACACTCACAAGGGACGAAACAGCACCGCGACTGGCCCAAGATTCCACCGATTTGGAAGTATTGTTGTAGAACAGTGTTCTCACTCGCACGTGCGGTGACCTTGACAGTGCAACCCGTCTCATACGTCACGCAGAACCTGCATGTTCCTGATTCTCCTAAGTTTCATACCAGCATATTCATTCTTTAACTAGTTTCCTTACATTGTTACTGAACCCTGTGTCGTAGTTAGAAGCACTTTGACACATTGGGGAACTATAACGTTAAATTTCAATCGATCGACAAGTGCGCCTGAGTTGTTACAGACTATTTTTCTGACTCCACTGTTAGAGATTTATCCGTCGGAGCTAGGCATTTACAAATCACTACGACCTCAGCAAATGCAGTCATCCTAAAAATTCCATTCAATATACCTCTGTGATTTTCAAATCTTATTTAAATCCGTACCGGCGTAATGAACTTAATGCTTTCTTCGTTGGAGTTCTGTATAAAGCTGTTGAAGACGGTGAACCATACATAGAGATGTCGGATGTAAGCTATAACAGCGCATAACTAATATACAGACTGACTTTAAGATGTATTCTCAAATTTTACCTGTGAAAATAACACGCATATTCGGTAACAATTTTCTCTCCCATCTCTCTCTGCCTTTATATTGCAACGACTAAGTTATGTCAACTATTTACATACCGAAATGCCAGTATCTCAATATCAGTTGTGCAAATCAGCAAAATTATAAATTCTATTACTAGCCAGTTAGGAAGAAATCTCTGTCAACACTGATGCAGCGTTATTTTCACGAAGACTGTGCGAGGTAGAGTAGTGTCTAACGCCGTAAACTCACGTTCTGAGAGATCCAGGTTCAATTCTTGGGTCAACCATACCGCTAAAGAAATCCGAGGGGAGCTTCATCTCAAACAAACTTAACTGTGGACGGGATGTAAAATACCAGTCTTCCTTCCTTCCTTGTTGTACCTGAAAATTGAACGAGCATATTCTAGTGAGTGGTTCTTGTGAACAGTTGTCTGCTAGAAACTACCTACTCGTCAAGTTGGAGATCGCATTGTGGCGTGTTAAGTGTTTACCCCACTATCAGCCAGCCAAGACCACCCACCAGCCCTGTAGTTCAGCCTGCAGGACGTAAATTTCAAGCAGCCTGGTGGCACACGCTTTCGGTAATTTTCACTATTTAAAAACTGATCTGGTGGTCTGCCTTAGCAGTCTCCTCTGACGTCTTCTTTCTGTGTAAAAAGGACAGGTTTCGACGTAATGGAATGTACCATTCCCTTGTGCGTGGTATAGAACAGCGGCAAGACAGTTCAGCTCTTACTTCATTCAGTACTCACTAACCTCGACGGCTGACGAGCGAAGCCCCTGAATTTCGTGGTAAGTTTTATCTTGTCCTCTACTCTCTACCAGCGTTCACGGCCCCTCACGTGGGTTGCAGACCATGGGTTGACAACCGCAGCTATAGAGCATCACTGGGATGCTATTGGCAGAGGTGTTCCTCAACGAACACCCTCTGCCTGAACCACGCAAGAAGTGAAAATCGTCTTGAGAGAGGATCAGGATGATATCCTGCAAGGACTCCTCAAAAGCTGCAAAATCATTAGTGCCCGACGAGAGATATTCCTTAGTAAGGAATCTTCATAAAAAGGTTTTCAGAAATGATCAGAACCAGACCCCTTTTTAAATAGATGTATTTCAGGTGAACGGTTGTGGTAATTTATGAAAACCTTTTCATATAACAGTCACAATGTTCTACACCCACAATGGATAAAAAAGTTTTATCGATCTTTATGATGTAAATCTGACACGTGCCATACACAAACTTTATTTATGTCCGTTATTCTGTTTTCTCATGTGAAATCTGTACCCTTTTTCGTTTTAAATACCTTCATCTCTGTTACGTGTATACTGTGTTTCACGTCGTCCATCATTGTCTGTAATTATTCCGTCTAACAATTTCTCTGTCTCGTAGCAATTGTCGAGCAGTGTATTCTCTGATTCTCTAAATCGTACAGATTTAACAATGTGGTAACGAAGGTGTACAGTTAGCTACTATTTACCTCAATAACTGCGTTATCTTGAACAGATTGGTTTGGTTGCATGTGTCTTATGACGCTTATGATTGGCTTTTGGTCTGTTCCAGACGATAGCTGCCGGCATGTGGACCATTCTGGAAACCATACTACTCGGAGAGTTCCTGTTGTACGCCACGGTGAGTCAAATTTGTTCTCCTGGTTATTTGTCGGTGATGTATCCTTCTGCGTACCTCTTGAGTTGAGTAACCTTCCTCCCAAAACACCTTCAGGGACAAGGACGGGTGGAAGGGAGAAAGAATGGATTGCACCTACTCATCAACCTACAGGCAGAGCACGAATTCAGATGGAGACACCTGCAGCACGAAACGTGCACTGTAATGAACAATGCCTGGACTCACGTCAGATGGTTTAGGGGAAACTACGAAAAACATAAATGAGAACCTTTAAATTGGAAGATGATGGGACATCAGCTGGTATAATTTTTATTAAAAATGAAACTCCTCCAGCTGTACATAAGATTTCATATTTATTTGGCTACTAGTTTCCACGTTGCGTCAACGTCATCTTCAGGCCCGCGCACTTTGATCATATCAATTGTGTGTGGCTGAGTAATAGAAGTCCGCGGTGATCATGTGTATTGGTCTCACCGCGGACTTCTAGTACTCAGCCACACAGAATTGATGTCATCAAAGTGCACGGGATGACGTTGACGCAACGTAGAAACTAGTAGCCAAATAAATATGAAATCATAAGTACAGCTGGAGGAGTTTCATTTTTAGTAAAAATATAAATGATAAGGTCCGAACGGAGATCTGACTGTCACACCAATTGTGCACAACTCTTTTGACTACACCACTGACAGATCTCCCGGCAAGTTGAAGAACAACGTCCGATAGAAACGGAGTCTGTCACACATTCAGAAAACATGTGGAAAACAGCACTGTTGAGGGATCGTTCTATGTAGGCTAATTTAATGAAATACGACCGAAGGGCTTTATTCCAAACACCAGTCAATTTCTTAACTACCTATTCCTGTCACAGCAGTTGCTTTTTCACTGGAAATTACGTTAGCAGTTTTGTGCAACCTAAACATAAAATTTCTTTAAAATTTTCAGATTGAAAACTATCCTGTCTAGTGGCCTTTTTCATGCATTAAAACTTTGTCGGTATTCGTTTTACTTCTTTACTAACGTTCTCACAATACTTCACTTCGGTGACAAAAGTGCATTACAATGCACAAACAAAATTTCGTGTTAATTCACAATGGACATCCGTGAACGTTACAAAGTATGATAGTTCCTGCTAATTAAAATAGTGATATTGTATAATATTAATTAATTTATTACTGGTTGTAAAATATTCTAATTTTAAACAATCCGCTAATTGCCAGGGCTGTAGTAAACCGTAGGTACTTGGTGACGAATACTTTGGCTGACTCGAAGTGCCGAATCATTACTCATAAGTCTATTTCGTTACTCGCATCTATCGATACGATCTCTGTAACGGAAACTAATATGAAACATGCTTATAATTGAATGCGGTATATATTATACAGGTACGAAATGTATGGCGCTGCAACTCGATTCGACATGCAGGACGGAACTTGTTACCGTGCTTTGCGTTCGGCTTATCTCTCTCGGTTCTACTCGGCCGTTTACGGAAGATTAAAGGATGCTCTCACATCGGCGCAGTAGATGTTACTTAGAGAATATAGTTTGTGTTGTACAAGCTTTATCTTAGTGCAAATTTAGTTTCATTTAAAATATTGCTTTTGGAACTGGACTGTTGTTGTTGTGGTCTTCAGTCCTGAGACTGGTTTGATGCAGCTCTCCATGCTACTCTATCTAATGCAAGCTTCTTCATCTCCCAGTACCTACTGCAATCGGAACTGGACTATTCTGCTTTGATATTTACTGTGAGGTGCGCCATTTATATAGACCTTCTTGACGAAACCGAAGCGCGTAGCTCTATGACTTAGGTCGTTATTATTTGTTATAAGATATTTCAGGTCTTACTTCTTGGTCCGTGTTTGCAAATTAATCTTCCATGGTCATCAGGCCCGCCTTCAATTCAAATACAAGGTATTTTAAAATATTTTTTACCTGCAAATGTTAATGATTATTATTTATTTTTCATCTCGTATAGTACAAAAAAGTTGTACAAAAAGTATAAAATACGGCTATGTTCAGATGCGATAATATTTCACTCATGTCGATATTATTTTAATTTTTAATGTAGAAAACACAGCACAACAAATTCCGCGGCTCGTAAATGTAGTGCTGAAACTACGGTCGGTCACAGTGGCGTCAGTAGGAAACAAGCGACAGGAATCACGAAATATTCCGACTGGTACTGTCATCCCATGAACGACCATCGGGCCAAACACCCAAGATAGACCTGCGTGAACAGAACTTAGCATTATTAACCCTTTCTCCGACCTATGATCCTACTGTAAATCACTATGGCTTAACAGTTCTGTATTGTTTCTTTTCAGTGCAATTTATAATAGACAAATAAAGGAGTAAACTGTGGAACCTTTTTACTGAAGGTACCAACGATAAGGCAAAGTGTGGTCTTTGCCATATCTTATATTACATGAAAAGTGGTTATACACCAAATTTCTAAAAAATCGGTAATCATACAAGATCATAGTTACAATTTTACCAGTTCCGTCTACAGCTAGATCTGAAGTTCCTTCATTAAAACGTCAGTCTCAACAACAACAACAAAAAACCATTACCACATTTTTCAAATAACCTCTAAGTGTTGCAAGAGAAAAAAAATTACTTAGTTAGTCCACTGTCTACAAAAAAATAACTTCGACGCAAGAGCAACTCATGACTGGACAAAAACTTTTAAAACTGAAAAAGGACGTTGCCACTAGGTGGAAAAGCATATTGGACTTGCTGGGAAAGGATTTCTATTCTAAAAGAACCTCTTTAAGTGATGTTGAGACTTCTTTACAATGCTGTGGATAGACTCCTTAAAACTGAATGGCAATCCATATCACAAGTTGCTTAAAATTTTAAAGTCTTTTAAACAGCTTACAGAAGAAATGACCTCACAAATGCAAGGGTCTATGGTGGTAGCAGCCACGGATAGTGTAGCGGGGATATGTGACAATTTATATATTAACTTAAGAACGGAAATAGCAAAGAACTTTCTGCTCAAGTTAATCACGGAATTTAGTAAGCGATTTAAAAACTGTGCTTTGGAAAGCGGCCCTATTCGATCCAAGATTTAAGATGCTTGCTTTTAAAGACGAACTGCTTCCGAGCGCGCCAGAAGTTCATTAAAAACTGAAGCAGAAAAAAAAAAAACATTCATTCAAGGATACCACTTGAAATAGAGTTTACTGAGTCCGTATCGCCCACCCCTTTTAAAGAAGAGGAGAAAATTTGGAAAACGGAAATCAAGCTCTACGGCATCACCTGTTAACAGCATAATTTCAATGAGGCAATGCTTGGAAGAAAAGTTATTCGTAGGCACGAGTGTCCTTTAAAATGGTGGCAAGCGCGAACACTCCTCTATCTTGAGCTGCCATGCTTAGCAAAAATATGCTTGTTTGTCACGTTTACCTCAGCGTCATCAGAAAGGACATTCTGAAAACCAGCAGCTCAAATATCGTCTGGTAGACGAAGTTCCCTGAAAGTGAAACGCATAGGAAAAATTTTATTTTTTAACTTGAACCAAATATTTATGTAAGAAACAACTGTGATACAATATACATTCTCTTATTGGCTGTTGTTATATAACCTACATATGTCGATTAATGCAAATTGACTTCCCAACAGTAGTAAAATCCTAGACACGCAGTTGCCATACTGGGAACAACACGTATCGCTTTGACAGCCTTCTTCAATGTTAACGGAGTCTCATTCAAAGTATGTTCATATATGTAATTAAAATACATTTATATAAATCAATAACTGAGATCCGACATTGAAGTGAAATAAGAATGTTTTATTCAGTTTATTTGGTTGATAAAACAACTGAGAAAATTATATTTTGCTTATCAGTTATTTAAAATATACAGGATGAGTTACTAACTATTGCAACCTAGAATAACTCCGAAAGTATGATAGCAGCGGAAACGTTTGGGGGACTAATGTTGCATGGGACCAGGGGCTGTATTGTGACATTGGATTTTTTCTGATAGGTGGGGTCGCGTCAGACATATGAAGGTCAACTTTGTTTTTTTTAAATGGGATGCTAAAGTTTGGTACTTATTTTCTGATAGCGGCTATCGAGATGGATCCAATGGTGTGTTGATGTGTAACAGTAAGGTCATTGAAGATCAACGAAGGTCACAAAGGTGGCATGAACGTCCGTTTACAGAAAGTTTCGGAAGTGATGACCTTTGGTATCAATGCAGTGTTCCAATCTGCTTATCATGGATTGAGAGGTATTCCCTATCACTTCGGCATTTATAGAAGCACATGCTCTGACAATTCTCTCTCATATATCGTGAAAATAGTAAATATTCGCCGAATACGGCGTATCCATCTAACGTGCCATTGACATGTGAACACCATTCGACGGCTTCGCAATACAACACTAATAGGAACGGTAAGACTAGTATAGTCGAATCAAGCGATTGTGAATTATGTATTCCTTCGAAGAACGAGTCATTATGCTTCTTATTTGCGGAGAATGCCAACGAAATTCTATGAGAGCTAGAGAATTATACTCTGAAAGATATCCTCAACGTACTCACCCTACACGTCATACATTTAAATGTGTGTATGATAAATTGACAACGAGTCAATAATTAATGCATCCGAAACACATTCGGCAAAGGAAAGTTACTAACGTGGAAAAGGAAATTGGTACTCTTACCACTGTGGTTCGAGATCCTTGTGCTAGTTGGCGTCAGATCGCAAGGGAATCTGACATGAGCCAGAGTGGTGTTGTTCGTGTTCTGCATTGCCATAAATATCAACCTTACCATATCAGTCTCCACCAAGAATTAACTGGTACACATAGTATATGTCGCATTGAATTCTGTCGATGGGCACAAGTTCAGATTCAGAGGTATGACACTTATTAATTTGATTTACTGACGAGGCTAAATTCACGAACCATGGAAATGTTAATTTGCATAACATGCATTATTGGGCAACTGAAAATCCATTTCAGCCACCACAGATGAACGCCGGAACCCAGAAATGCAGCATTGATGGCTATACGCCTGTTACACATCGGTGCCATCGCGCATGGAACAAGTTATCAGCGCCCATGGCGGACCCTGCGCCCATTACATAACAGGACACACGCTGAGCCACGGTGACTGAAAGGCTAATTATATCTGCAGAACACATAATTGTATGTGTCCTGCGAATATGAACGTCCAATCTCTAATCGTTCGAGGCATTCTGTTTTATCAGATCATGTACGAACATGGAACTATCAAGACGGAATCGCTGATTAGTAACAATTACATACAGATATACTTTATTACGTCAGTTACACATTCTCTGCTACCGATTATTGTAAATCAACACGTATGTTCTTGACATTCAAATCAATATATCAACTGTCCAAAACATTTCACCTGCGAGTTTGCTTCTAAATAAATAAAGTGGTGTTTTGCTACACAAGAAATAGTCTTTATCAGTGACACTGAATATTTTTGGTTCGCTTCTACTGGTTATGTTTTTGTGTGATCAAAGATGGATGCAAGTAAGTCGTAGGTATAGTGTCACGTACTAAATGGGCGAATGATGATGCAATCCTGCTGGCAGCGGTGGTCACGAGAGTGTACAGTTGCAAGAAACCGGGCTCCAAACAGCCACGAGGCACTACTGAGAGGTAAGACCATCGTGGTAGGCAAATGGCTCTGGCGCATCCTACTGCATCTACAGCACCAATTACAGCAGTAGTTGGGGCCACAGTGTCATAAAATACTATTACAAATCGGTTACTTCAAGCACAGCTCCGAAACAGATCATTTACGCCTTCAGTGGTGTCAGGGTGGAGGACAGGGTGGAAATCTGTTGTGGTTCAGACATAGTGCCAGTGATGGCCGTATATTGGTTATAAGGAGGCCAGTTAATGGCCTGCAGCCAACCTGTCTGCGTACTGGAGCTATGGTCTGAGGTGGGATTCTATATGGCAGCTGGAGCACAATCGCGGTCGTCACACGCACCCTGGCTCCAGATTTGTACGTTAGTTTCGTGTTTTAATATGATGTTGGAAGAGTTCCGAAAAATTGGATTGCTTCTGTAAAGGAAATCGCATGCAAGACAATAATGCAAGAGTAAGTATGGTATAAGAAATGATCAAGATTTGGAGATGTACTGCTGGGATAGTAACACGTTGTAAGTAGCCTGTTTATATTGTATGTTTATACGTTGGCAACGCGATAGACTGCATTAATAACTCTGAGAGCGCTGTGCGGCCTCTGTAAGATACTTTGTGGCTGGTCGGACTCACAGTGGGAGGTGAACAGCCAACAGTGATGGAAGTTGTGAGTGAATGGCCAGCAGTGATGGAGGTTGGAAGTTTGTAATTAGCAGTGTTGGAATTACAGGCGTGAAGTGTGAGCGCGAGCGGACGGTCTGGACGTGCCCGTCATAGAGATTTAAGATTACTGACGATTATATAATTTTTAGAACTGTACATCACGGATGATTAATAATTTTTGAACTAGTTGTCACATGATTCAGGCAAAATCTGCTAGATACATTGTTTGCTGTGCAACAAAATCTTTCGTTTGATAACCACATACATACTCGTATTAGTAGTTGGAGCCTACAGTAGTTAGAATCTTTTATTTAGCTGGCTGTATTGGTGCTTGCTGTATCGCTGTAGTTCGTGTAATGAAGATTTTCTGTGAGGTAAGTGTTTTATGAAATGTGTAGGTAATTGTTAGGATTTATTCTAATTCAGGGCCATTCTTCTGTGTTCATTATTTGAGCAGTCAGATTGTATTTGAGTTGTATTTGTCAGGAACAATCATGTAGGCCAGATATGAAATGACAAGACAAACTAAGTGACAGTTCATTCAGTTTCACTCAGCACTTTAAGCAGGTTCACTTGCACTCAATTTCACTCAGAAGTTCCAGAAGTTTCAACGTCGTTGTAGATGCTAAGGAAGTGCAAAAACGTTGCTAATTGAACTAAAATAATTTTTGGGAGAAAGGCGTCATTAATGTTTCGAAACACTGATAGTTAAATTTTCGGAGTCTGTATTTGAGTACGATTCCACCAGAATTTTGCTGTGTCACCACATATCTAGCGTGGAGAGAATAAGGTAATAGTTATGCTTAATATACGAATTGAACAGGACATAACATCGCCAATGTTAATACGAAGTACTCTCCACCATCGGCTGCATAACGGCTTACAGAGCGTGTTTGTAGATGTAGATGCAGCGTATAGGAAAATTAAAAAGACCTCTGTAGAAATGAGAAACTTATGTACGAATATTAAAGAGTTCAGATGGCAAGTGCATATGTACTAAGCTGGCTGAATTGAAGGCGAAAAGATGAAAGGTATGCTAAACATGAAGACAGTATGGTAGAAAGGGGAGAGGAATTAAATGAAGATATGTAATACCTACGAGAAGAACTTAACACAGCTCTACAAGACCGAAGTCTTCAACATTGCACTTGAAACTGACACAGCTATATGACACTATTATTGAACATTGGCACCAATTCTGTACAAATGACTGTCTGAAAGTTCCAGCAATCGTTCAATTAATCAATGATAGAAATTCGTTCCTTGATCATTGAGCCATTCGTAAACCGCCTTGTGAACGCCCACGTCTGCGATTGCTTGGACGTCTGTGCAAACTTTTTCAAAATGTTGGAACCATTTCATTCCGGCCGCACACGACGTTTCATTCGGTTCATATACTGATAGAATTTCAAGGTGAATCCACACTGAGGCGACAAAAGTCGGCCGAGAGCAGCGGTGTTTTAATCATTATGAATGTGGTTCGGTGAAACCTCTACCAGGCACTCAAGTACGATTTGCAGGGTATCAATATAAATGTAAATGTAAAGCTGTCAGTACTAACAGACAAGCAACACTGCATGAAGTAACAGCAGAAGTCAATGTGGGGCGTACGACAAACGTCTCCGTTAGGACACTTCGGCGAAATTTGGCGTTAATGGGCTACAACAGCACGACATCGGCTGTAGCACCTCTCCTGCGCTCGTGATATCATCGGCTGGACCCTAGACGACCGGAAAACCGTGCCCTGGTGACCCGGGTCCCGATTTCAGCTGTCGGTGATGTTCGAGTATGGCGGAGCCCCTACGAAGCCATGGACCCAGGTTGTCAACAAGGCAAGCTCGTGGTGGCTCCATAACGATTAGGGCTCTGTTTACATGGAACGGCCGGGATCTTCTGGTTCTACTGAATCGATCATTGACTGGAAATGGCTATATTTCGCTACCTGGAGACCATTTACAACCATTCTTGGTCTTAACGTCTCAAAACAACGATTGAATTTTTATGGATGACAATGTACTATGTCACCGGGCCACAGTTGTTTGCGATTGGTTCGAAGAATATTATGTACAATTCGAGCGAATGATTTGGCCACCCAGATCGCGCGACATGAATCTCATAGAACATGCATGGGACGTAATGGAGAAATCAGTTCGTGCACAAAAATCTCCACAGGCACCACTTTCGGGATGATAGGCGGCTATAGAGGCAGCATTGCTCAGAATTTTTGCAGAGGACTTCCAACGACTTGTTGAGTCCAATACCATGTCGAGTTGCTACACTTCACCGGGCCGAGGGAGTTCCGGCACGATATTGGGAGGCATCCCATGACTTCTCCCAGCTCGGTATACGTGGAATTTAACTTTGTGGGTAGTTCATATTTGGAGCATGTTTTCAGTTGCCGTGCCATGGCGTGAGGCGCCAGTTACCCGCTCCGCAGCAGACTGTGTCTGTATGTAATGCACTTACTCTCTTCTGATGGTTCCCATTCTTGTTGCCTACTAGTCTTAGCGTGGACAACATGTGTAAGCTTTCGCTTTGTTAGATAAAAGTTTCCGTAAGGATGAAACACGTGACTGAAAATATGTGTTACTTTCTTTTTGACATCTCGCGCAAATATTTTTTACTGCGTCCACATCCGGGAATCTATCAAACCTTTCTTTGCCGTTAGTGTTTACGCTTTCGTAAAAGAAATTTAATTCCCATTGCGGACCCAGTCGGCCACGTTTGGCTGTAAAGCGAAGGTACTTACCGCGTAGCCACAATCGAATTTTTTGTCGTAAACTCAAGGGGAAACTGGAGTTGACGCAGAATGGTACATGGAATAGCTTTGTAATCCTATTTCGCTCTCCATCACAGAGAACTATTTCGAACTCGCGGAAAGTAAACTGTAGTTAATAACAGCTTTTGGCATCGCGGAGCGGACAAGATTTCCCGAATTGAGGTTTGATAAATCTGTAGACGGTGTCGACGCTTTTACATCACGCTACCGTCATAATTCTCTGTAGCGCTGCCCGATCACCGTAGAAAGACCTCAGGGGTAATAAGTTGCTTCGGTTGCAGTTACACGTCGACGAAGATACGTATACGGTGGGAGTCCACTATGTAGTCATAAAAAGTAAGAGGTTATCCTTTGTGTTTCGACATTTTGAGTTTATCTTGTTATCCCATTAGCTCCAAATATCTTCTTTTGTAGTACAACACGCCAAAGCGCCGCTTTAATCGCGAGGTATACTTTTCACGTGTTGTTACTCCATTTGTCGCGAAATGAATGGCGCGTAAGTCTCTCAAGTGAAATCTTTTTCATACTGAAGAGAAATTAACCGTAAGAAAGAGGATGACGTAAGGGGCAATCTAAAAGTTCCCGTTTGAGGGCGTTGCTGCAGCGTTTATACAAGCCAGTGTGACTCGGATGCAAATATATAAGCACCGAAATCCAAGTCCACCGGCAGCTGCAACAGCTGCGGGTCGAACTGCGGGTCCTCAAGAAGCAGATGCTGTCACCACTGCGAGACCGTCGGCGGGGGTGGACGCCTACACCCAGATGGGGCCTGTCGCCCCCCCCCCCTCCCCCCGCCTCTGAAGGGGACAGTGCGGCGTCTCAGATAGACGTGGAGCCGTGGGCTCTCCCTCCTGATGGGGAGTATGCGATGCAGACACAAGACGAGGGGACGCTAATCGAGACACTCCCACTTGCTGCTGCGGTAGCGGCTGCATGCTTGCCGCTTCCTGTGGGGTCCAGCGTGCAGCCGGTGTTGCAGAAGGTTGTCGTGTCCCTTCGTGACGGGACGTACCAGCACCACGAAAATCTCTATCCCTTCACCCTTCCAGACAGGCCAAAACCACCCCTCCCTCACCGGCCCTATGGCCCAGTCAGGCATAATCCGGCCTTACGCACTCTGGCCTCGAAGGAGGATTTGAATCTCACCAATAACCGCCCCGTCTTCACACCCTCCGACTGGAAACACATCTTCGTGGTCTCAGCCGGGGGTGGGTCTGCGGGGGCGTCCCTCTCGGGTCGAATCTCCTCCACCAGACCCACCCAAATCTCCTGGTTCCGACCTACTCGGAAAGGGTATGTGTGCATTCCCCCGTCAGTCGCCTATCTTAAAAGACCTAGACGAATTACGTCTATCAAGACAATCCTTTCCGTAAGGTTCCCCCACTCTCTTATCACTCAGGACTAGCAGGCAAAGAACCATAAATGCTAATACTGCACCCACACGTGCCTGAGGGCGGCACATCATGTTAGCGACACCGGCAGCGACAGCAAGGAGTTTGTGTGGTCTTAAAACGGAAATTTTTTGATCGTCCCTTACATTTGTTAAACAAACCAAGAAATTTATCAGTTTTCCGTTGCAGAGGGTGCAATGTATTTGGGCTAAGTGGTTCATAGGTACCTGGATACCACTATGTAATGCAGAATTGACCACTAAATGTTACGATACGCGGACCCGCCAGTATAACAGGAGGTAGGGGTGTCGTGTTGTCGTGGAGAAGCAGTAACAGCAGAGTGATGTGGTCGGGAGAGATCAGCGTCCTCGACCTCGAACTAGGCGTTGGATGCCGCTGTAGGAAATCCATGGGGGACATTTCAACCCTTCCAAAGTTGCTTAAGTCGACTGCTGGTGATGTGATTGTGAAGTGGAGACGCGAAAGGGCTACCACAGCCAAAGCAAGATTATGAAAACCTCATTTACTGACGTACAACAGCGTCGAGCATCGCGGAGAGTGGTTATTAAAAACTACATGAAGTCAGAGGAAGTCCAGCCGGCACAATGTTTAAAAAGAATGGGGTACAGTGGTCTGACAGCTCCTCATTGACCACACATTTCTGTAGTTAATGCTGATCGACACTTAAGATCGTGTGCAGAGCGACTCGAAGGGACAGGGGATGACTGCAAACGAGTGGTTTGGAGTGATAACTCAGGCTGTAACATGTAGGTTTGGCGAATGTCTGGAGAACCTTACCTGCCAACATGTGAAGCTCCAACAATGAAGTACAGAGGAGATGGTGTTACGGTATGAGGGTGTTATGCCGGAGCCGAGGTAGCCCCTGTGGGCCCGCAACCCATATTACACCACAGAGGATGGGGTTGTCTATGTCCAAGGTGTACCAAGAGCACTATGGTAAACACCGGTTATTTAAAGCAAGATAATGGAAACAGACTTTCCGAGCACTACTTCCTACAGGGGGAACTCGAGCCATGGCTTGCAGGAAGTATCACTACGCCAAAACCTCAGTGGATGGAGACAGCTATTTAGGGGCTAGAACCAGTCCCGGAGTTCAGTTCACTCCAGATGCCGACCTCGTTGACTTCGACCGCTGAAGATTACGTCTTCGTCTCTGAACTGGTCTTTTACTAGTATGTCAGTGTTACCCTGAACCTTTGTGGAAAATAAGAAGTAAACTTTTGTTTGCCTCAATTAGGAGACTGTTCTTCGGGAACAGATAACCTGCTACGCGGACGGCATTCTGATAGGGGAATGCAATTGGAGAAGGCACAACGAGGTACTTGGTGCACTGCTATACATGATGAAAGCACACGGGACGACGGTTAATATCACGAAGTCATGTACAGGGAGCCATCAACTTCTTTTCTTGGGACATATACAGCTGATGCAGCGTTATCAACAACTGACTGGCTTTAAATGCGACTTCACTGTGGGTCTCCCTTTAGTCAGCTGGTCGAATCGTGAAATATGTAAATATGCGGGGCTTAGGGAACGTGTTGTAGAGTTCGCTAGCTTTCGTGTTGAATGATTGATGTGAAATGGTGAGGTGATACGAACTTGTGTGATACAGTGTTATCAGCAACTGACTGAGTTTAAAACGGACTTCACTGTAGGTCTCCCTTTAGTCAGTTGGTCGAATCGTGTATTATCTGAACAGGCAGGGCGTTCGGGTGTGACAGTAGCCAGAGTTTGGTCTACATGGGAGGACAGGCAGACTTGTCGGCAGGGTTACTGTCGATCACGCTTGACCACCACAAGGGAAGGATCGTACTACTGTGCGCTAACCACACTGTAACCCCTTTACATCTGCAACTACCATCCGAGTACAAGTAATGGACCTGCTGCAACATTCTGTGTCAACTCGTACTATTAGTCGGAGACTAGTGGCAGACAGAATGCTGCCCCATGCTTACGTTGCCGTTAACCCCACACACGGCAGTGTCTGAATGGTACCGTGAATTGGAAGCACGGACTACTGATGAATGGCATCGCATTGTGTTCAGTGACGAATTACGGTTCTGCACTACTCCAGATGACCATAATCCGCGAATATGTTGGCTACTGGGGGGAGGTCCCATTCTTCCAATATTTTTGAGAGGTAGAGCGGTGTTACTCCTGGTGTCATGCTGTGAAGGTGTGACTTCACGTGACGTCTGGTACTGACTGGGTGGACTGTGCACACTGATGTGTTACAGACATCCTGTTTCCTCATGTGTTACCTCTCATGTGACACTACCGTGGCGCAATTTTTCAACTTGACAGTGGTCGTCCTCACGTGACATGCGTCTCTATAAACTGTCTGCATGATGCGGAGATAGTCTAGTGGCCACAGATTCCCCAAATGTGTCGCTGACGGAATAGGTATGGGACCATCTCGAACGTCAGCTTCATCCCAGTGGCACTATACCGGATGTCAATGACCAATTACACCAGTTATCGGGTTGCTTACCTCGAGAGAGGATGTAACTGCTATACGACATCCTTCCCAAATGAATCAGTGCATGTACCCAGGTCACAGGTGGTGTGATGTCATACTTATAAGAAAGCTCATACGGCCCAGTTCTTTGCAGTTTTTGTATGGCCATCCTTTTGCTGTAGGTACTGGGAGATGAAGGAGCTTGCACAGGATAGATTAGCATGGAGAGCTGCATCAAACCACAACAACATCCTTTTGACTGGAGGTCTTAGGGTCCACGGTGGCTATATAAGAAAATGACCTTATTTACCGTTCTTTGTAAGTTTGACTCAATTTATTAATCACTTAAGTAACATCACATACTCTCTCGACCTACGAAGTTTCACAACATTCCCTCCTCCCCTTCTGGGTCCTTAACTTTTTCTGATGTGCCGTGAAGAGTGAACTGAACTCGACACAACTTTCTACAAGAGGTAAACGTCGAGAAATTATCGTCCTCTTCAAGACATTGAAGTAATTAATAATTACAAAATCAGCGAACAAGGTCCTCTTGTTATGAAAATGTGGGACACGTGGTGGACAGCATAGAACTTCAAACATGGTCAATTTTGGATCACAGTTCACTATTATTGTTGGAAAGCATCAAGGAGAGTATTACGTTTCTTATTAACATCTGAAGTTACTGAGGACAGAATAACGTTCACAAATGACGTCTAAATTTCCTTCAACTTGCTACTCGCAGTTTGATTTTTGTGGCCCACTACCACTTCCTCACATGTGCCGGATCCTTCATCTCACATACACATAACGCCCTCAATTATTTGTTGAACACATCCATAACTCTGTCCTCCGTTACACTTTTTGTTCTTTACTTCCATGATGTCTTACACATGTATTAACAATTGCGGATTATTGTAAATAATCTTTTCTTAGTCTAGATCAGAAAAATTACTTATGATCAGTGGTAACTAGTCTCTGGTAAAACAGCTATTCATCTTCATATCTGGAATTTTACAGAAAATTTTACATGAGGGAAAGCAGTGTGACATAGATCGTCGTCATGACAAAGGTTATGCAAAGTCAGTGCACACAGAATAATACAAACTATGTGGCGTTTAATCACCACACCTGTAGGAGACAATAAAATACATACTTCTGCATAAAAACATTCATGGCACAAACTTTATTTACATGTACAGCTCGATGAACATAAATATAAAAATCAACAAAAAATATACAAAAAACAGAAAATATATCGCACTGTGTTATTAAACCACTGCAAAGGTTGAACTTTCTGGAACAGATACTACCTTCATATATATTATTCCTACCCAAATATGCGACAGCGCATTGTCAGTGCATATGCGAACATTACGGAAGGCGAACTACTCGCTGTTGAGAGGAATGTCGTTACACGTATTGCCAAATGCATTGAGGTTGATGGACATCATTTTGAGAATTTATTGCATTAATGTGGTATTTACAGGTACTCACGCTGTAACAGCATACGTTCTCAGACATGATAAGTTCATAAAGGTATATGTATCACATTGGAACAACCGAAATAAAATGTTGAAACATACCTACGTTCTGAATTTTAATACAAAAAACCTACCTGTTACCAACTGTTCGTCTAAAATTGTGAGTCATATGTTTGTGACTATTACAGCGCCATCTATCACAAAGCGAAAAAAGTGGTCCAACTAAAACATTCATATTTCTTTGCGTACTACGCGAATGTGTGATAAAAAATGGGGGTTCCTATTTTTTTAAAACTGCAGTTGTTATCCGTTTCACATATGGCAGCGCCATCTAGCGGGCCAACCATAGCGCCATCTGGTTTCCCCCTTCAAGCTAGACGAGTTTCGTTTTTTGTAGTTTTTTCTTTTGATGCTTATTACGTGAGATATTTGGCCCGGTCACTATAAATGGACCACCCTGTGTGAGGTAGCCATAAACTTCTTATAAAAGCATTGTATCAACTAGTATACACATCTGAAAATTACTTGTCTCAAACTGGAGGAAGAATTCCTGCCGGTGATGGAGCATCTATGAGCAACAGAGTAATATGCCCATCTCAGAGCGAGTATTATATTGATATGTGGGACGAGCCGGGTTAACGGGAAAATTACATGCCACCAGGTGGCATTGCGGCTACAACATATTTACTAAATCAGAAAGTCAATTGTACCAAATATTATAATAAGTATACAGAGTGCAATAACAGTAATTAAAAAGTAGGCCTATGCCAGATTACAACAAAAAAATATTAATTCGAAATTAATTCATTGATTGCGAACTGCTGGACGCCAGGCGCATTAGGTACAGACCTACCAAACAAAGCTGACATGAAAATTTGTGCCATACAGAGATTCGAACCTGGATTTCCCACTTACAGTGAGCAGTCACCTTAACCACTTCGGCTATCCATGCATATTCCCCAGATTTACCCAAACTTCGATATATCTATGTGACATTTAAAAGGATGGATTGATGCACAAAGTGTACACAGATATCCAAAGTGATTAAGGCTACTCAACACAACAAGCAGCAAATCCAGGCTAGAGTCCCAGTCTGACAAAAATTGTCATATGTCACTACTGGGTACTCCCATTCAGAAAGTGAATTTCGAATAATTTCCTACAGCTGTAGATAGTCAGAGGTGTTTGGTCTTAAAGAGGTTCTGGTAAACAGCGTAATGCCACTGCACAATCATATGTCAAAATGACACAATGCCAGTTGATCCCAACAGTATTCAAACAATTTAAGTCGGAATAATAATAACACTTACATTATCAGTGATATCAAGCAATTGTGTATAACAAAAAAAAATACATTTATGCACACAATATTAAAGGATATAAAATCACATGTAATTGGTGCATGAACCTGAGACTTATCATCGCATTGTAAGAAAACGCCATAGGTGATTTGGAAACATAAAAATGGATTGTTGGTGTTGTTGTAGTCTTCAGTCCAGAGACTGGTTTGATGCATCCCTCCATGCTACTCAATCCTGAGCAAGCTTCTTCATCTCCCAGTACTTACTGCAGCCTATATACTCCTGAATCCACTTAGTGTATTCATCTCTTGTTCTCCCTCAACGATTTTTACTCTCCACACTGTCCTCCGATACTAAATTGGTAATCCCTTGATGCCTTAGAACATGTCCTCCCTTCTTATAGTCAAGTTATGCCACAAATCTCTCTTCTCCCCAATTCTGTTCAATATCTCCTCATTAGTTATGTGATCTAACCATTTAATCTTTAGCATTCATCTGTAGCACCACATTTCGAAAGCTTCTATTCTCTTCTCATCCAAAATAGTTATCGTCCGTGTTTCACTTCTATACGTGGCTACACTCCATACAAATACTTTCAGAAACGATTTCCTGACACTTAAATCTACACTCTATGTTAACAAATTTCGCTTCTTCAAAAACGCTTTCCTTGCCATTCCCAGTCTACATTTTATATCCTATGTACTTCGACCATCATCAGTTGTTTTGCTCCCCAAATAGCAAAAATTCCTTTACTACTTTAAGTGTCTCATTTCCTAATCTAATTCCCTCAGCATCACCCGACTTAATTCGACAACATTCCATTATCCTCGTTTTGTTTTGTTTATGTTCATTTTATATCCTCTTTTCAAGACACTGTCCATTCCGTTCAACTGCTCTTCCAAGTCCTTTGCTGTCTCTGACAGAATTACAATGTCATCGGCGAACCTCTAAGTTTTTACTTCTTCTCCTTGAATTTTAATACCTACTCCGAATTTTTCTTTTGTTTCCTTTACTGCTTGCTCAATATACAGATTGAATAACATCGGAGAGAGGCCACAACCCTGTCTCACTTCCTTCCCAAACACTGCTTTCCTTTCACTCCCCTCGACTCTTACAACTGCCATCTGGTTTCTGTACAATTCGTAAATAACCTTTCGCTCCCTGTATTTTACCCCTGCCACCTTCGGAATTTGAAAGGGAGTATTCCAGTCAACATTGTCAAAACCTTTCTCTAAGTCTACAATTGCTAGAAACGTAGGTTTGCCTTTCCTTAATCTATTTTCTAAGATAAGTCGCTGAGTCAGTATTGCCTCACGTGTTCCAACATCTCTACGGAATCCAAACTGATCTTCCCCGAGGTCGGCTTCTACCAGTTTTTCCATTCGTTTGTAAAGAATTCATGTTAGTATTTTGCAGCTGTGACTTATTCATCTGATGGTTCGGTAGTTTTCACATCTGTCAACGTCTGCTTTCTTTGGGATTGGAATTATTATATTCTTTTGAAATCTGGGGTTATTTCACATGTCTCTTACATCTTGCTTTCCAGATGGTAGAGTTTTGTCAGGACTGGCTCTCCCAAGGCCGTCAGTAGTTCCAGTGGAATGTTGTTTACTCCTGGGGCCTTGATTCAACGAAGGTCTTTCAGTGCTCTGTCAAACTGTTCACACAGTATCGTATCTCCAATTTCATCTTCATCTACATCCTCATCAATTTCTGTAATATGGTCCTCAAGTACATCGCCCTTTTATGAACACTTTATATACTCCTTCCACCTTTCTGCTTTCACTTCTTTGTTTAAAACTGGGTTTCAATATGAGCTCTTGATATTCATAGAAGTGGCTCTCTTTTCCCCAAAGGTCTCTATAAGTTTCCTTTAGGCAGTAACTATCTTACCCTTAGTGAGCCTTTACACCCTTACATTTGTCCTCTAGCCATCCCTGCTTAGCCATTTTACACTTCCATTCGATCACATTTTTGAGACGTTTGTATTCCTTTTTGCCTGCTTTATTTACTGCATTTTCGTATTTTCTCCTTTCATCAATTAAATTCAATATTTCTGTTGTTATCCAAGGATTTCTACTAGCCCTTGTCTTTTTACCTATTTGCTCCTCTGCTGCCTTCACTACTTCGTCCCTCAGAGTTACCCATTCTTCTTATACTGTATTTTTCCCCCATTCTTGTCAATTGTTCCCTTATGCTTTCTCTGAAACTCTGTACAACCTCTGGTTTAGTCAGTTTATCCCAGTCCCATCTCCTTAAATTCCCACCTTTTTGCAGTTTCATAACCAATAGATTGTGGTCAGAGTCCATATCTGCCCCTAGAAATGTCTTACAATTTAAAACCTGGTCCCTAAATCTCTGTCTTACCATTATATAATCTATCTGATACCTTTTAGTATCTCCAGGATCCTTCTATGTATACAACCTTCTTTTATGATTCTTGAACCAAGTGTTACCTATGATTAACGTATGCTCTGTGCAAATTTCTACCAGATGGCTTCCTCTTTCATTTCTTACCCCCAATCCATATTCACCTACTATGTTTCCTTCTCTCTCTTTTCCTACTCTCGAATTCCAGTCATCCATGACTATTAAATTTTCGTCTCCCATCACTACCTGGATAATTTCTTTTATCTCGTCATACATTTCATCAATTTCTTCATCATCTGCAGAGCCAGTTGGCATATAAGCGTGTACTACTGTAGTAGGCATGGGCTTCGTGACCACAATAATGCGTTCACTATGTTATTTGTAGTAGCTTACCCGCACTCCTATATATTTATTCGTTATTAAACCTACTCCTGCTTTACCCATATTTGATTTTGTGTTTACAACCCTGTATTCACCTGACCAAAAGTCTTGCTCCTCCTGCCACCGAACTTCACTAATTCCCATTATATCTAACTTTATCCTATCCATTTCCTTTCCAAATTTACTAACCTACCTGCCCGTTTAAGGGATCTGACATTCCACCCTCCGTTCCGTAGAGCGCCAGTTTTTTTTTTCTCTCCTGATAACAACGTCCTCTTGAGCAGTCCCTCCCTGAGATCAAAATGGGAGACTATTTTACCTCCGCAATATCTTTTCCAAGAGGGCGCCATCATCATTTAACCATACAGTAAAGCTGCATGCCCTCGGGAAGAATTACATGGATTGCCTATTAGTATTTGTGTAAAAACAATGTTCACACGGTGGTTCAAAGACACTTACAAAATATGTGCATCTTTTTAAATACCCATTCAGCACATAACCTAGATGAATTACAAGCCTCAAGACATTCTATTAACCATTATGTCACCACAGTGCAGAAACTGGTCGACATTAGAATTCAAATAGTGCATCTACTAGGATGCAATTCGTAAAAAGATCGTACCAAGGCTTCCTATACAGCACACAGACATACAAAAATCTCTGCTAGGAATATGCTCTATCAAAGTAACAAGAACACATGAACCTACATGATAGGGTGTGGAACGTATGGCTTGTGGAAAAAGTTTCATTACAAGCGACAAAACTAGCCAGCAGTTTACATTCTAGTGGAGACAGCGATACCATGTTGTATAGTTTTACTCATAGGTAAATGAATCGAGATATAATCAATAAGAAAATACACTTAACTTAGGTAAAACATAAATCTTTTATACTAAAGTATAATGTTTGAAATTTATATGTGTAGGAAATAATACTGCAAGTATAATGAAAATATGTGACACAAGTTTATCTTTTAGAGGTAGCCCAACGTCTGCATGAATGGTAGGCGTGTTAGTCGCTATACAATAGTGCAAAAAATCGAGGCTGTAAAATATATCAGAGGGCACCTTTCATAATATTAGATAGAATGTAGTACTGGCCATCTTACAGAATGTATCGTCGGCCGAACATGTATGTTAAGTGATCTAGTGTTTATGTGTGATGCAAAACATGCTTAACCTAGGGGCAACAAATATTTATCATAGAACACTATCACGTTTGAAGTTCATATATGTAAGAAATAATGCCAGGATTATAATGAAAGTGTGGATAAGTCTTAACACCAGTTTGCCTATGAAAAGTATTCCCATGTCTGTGTTAATAGAAGCCATGATATTAGCTGCATAACAGTTAAAGAGGCAAGACTGTTAAATGTGATATAGAAGATCCTTAATAATAGATAAATTCTCATATAGGATAATTGCCAGAAAATTTTGTAGGTTGACCATGTATGTTAAGTAGGCTAATGAGATGCAAATAGAAATTTATGTGCATACAATAAAAGAGAGGTGTACAAGAACGGTTTTGGTAGTCGACAACATAAATTAAATTTCAGCATCCAATATTAAAGGATATAGAATGGAACATAAGTGAGGAATGAAGCTGATATCAACTTTTTTTACCATCAAAATGTAACACAGCATTATAGGTTGTTCATACCAACATTTATAACAATATTGTTTACATAGTGAATATTTTATACTTCAAAGGCACTTGTTAAACTTGTGCATCATAGTGAATAAGTCTTGTAGTACATAACCATTTAGTCACGCATGCTTCTAAATCACCTATGATGTTGTCTTGCAATTCGACGATAAAACAAGTGGTTCTGTGGATCATTCTTCAATTGCATACTAAGTTATACACTTTAATGCTGGATACACAAATGTATTCAGTTGCTTTCACCCAAGTGCTTAATGTAATTGGTAGTACAAATTTTGCTATTATTATTCCGAATTACACTGCATAAAAATATGTTCAGCAGTATTTCGTCACTTTGAAATATTAGTGTATTTTCAATTACTGTTATTATTATTATTATTATTATTACATTCTGTAAACATCCAATAATAATTGGTACCATTATTCTTCTGCTTCAGTGAATATATTGTAACTGCAATACCGCCTTGTGGCACATTATTTTCTTGTACAGTTCAAAATGTAACATTAGCCAGTGTTCTGCCAGCTCAGACATAAGCATGTTACCCAGTCATTCACCGGTGCGCCATGACAGGGGCAAATTTGTTTGCTAGTTTGTGATAAGCTCTCTTTCTGTGTGGGTACTTGCTGATACAGTTTTATTATACAATGTGTACGATAGTCCCACACACCTGAATATTAATTATGTAGTTTCAGTCTGCATCACTTTCTCTATTTGATTCGTATATTTTTAGGTGATTTTTTGTTAGCGTTGCCCGAGCTGTACACTAACAAAAATGTTGAGCTATAAATGGTGTTATACACAAGTATGTATTTTATTGATAACTATGTGTCTCATACCGGTCTGGTGACTAGACACTGTACGTGTGTCTTATTTGGTATTTACTGACTTTGTGTAGCCTTTGTCATAATGACAGTTTGTGTGGCACTTCTCTCCCGTAAATGGTGAATTTCATTTGTATCGCCTTGCTTCCTGTTGGTAACAGCAATTAATTTAGAGAATGCTGAGTCCCCCCTTCTTTCCATCTCATAAGATTAATATTTTAGCGAGGTATGCACACCTGAGGTGTGATTTGATATGACGAAGTGGCAGATTTCATGTTAATAAAGTTTCAAATGCAGCTAGAGGCGGTTTATTTGTCTAATATGGAATTACTTCATCTGCGGTTGTGAAAAATACAAAACTATTTGTAAGTAGTTCATAGGAGAGGACGTTAATCGGAATACCGCCCTAAAATGGATGGGTGTTAGACGTTGAGCCGACAGTTTCATTACGAGAATGACGAGAACCAGCACCAACAGCCATTGTGGACACAGCAGTTTGGAACCCAGCCACTAAGTTAAATGTCGTAAAAATCGAGAGACTTATGAATTGACAGGAAAACCAGGCTTTCACAGTTACAAAATTAGGTACTGATCATTCTCTGTTTAAATTTAAAATGTAATTTGTATTGTAATAAATCTAAATATGTTTACATACCTAGTGTCATTTCTGTCGCTAACAAAGGCCATTAAGTACATATGTAATATTCTTTCTCTGCCAGGCATTTCATTCTTACTGGCTTTACTGGCTTACTGCGTGCGCACGAACCTTTTTTCATCCACGCCTTACTTCAGATTGGTCAACATCTGTTGACAGCCTGATAAACAAACCTGACAGCTCATGAACGCGTGTGTTCGTATTTATGTTTATATTGACATCAGGAAAGTAGAGACAAGTGCCATTGAACGTTTGGTTGCAACCTGTGACTGCACAGGTATGAGCAGCCCTTAGAGGCTCGCCTTCGCATATTCCTTTTAAATATTTTATAACTAACGCCTTTCTGGCTTGTTATTTATTTTATACGTGACATGCAGGTACTTTATCTGTCTTGTATTGTTAGTACTTACACTTTTTTACATAAAATTTTTTTTCTTACCACAAATTTGTAATTATGTTATAGACGACTTTAAATTCAGATGGAAGCACTCTTAGAAGTATTGAAACCTGATTAATAAGACTAAAAAATTGTGACCGAAGGCTCATTTGTTTCAATTTTAAAACTGTCATTACAAGATTTTTCTAAATCCAGTTTGCTCTTCAAAACTCATCAACAGCATCTTTGTTCTGTGTTTTAGAACCGGACCATACAACCTACCAATCAAGTTTGCAATAATCGCTCCACAATAATCTCCACATACTTTCTTATCAATTGGACTTACATGAGTTAAATTATATTCCTTGGCCACCTCTTTTTCCTCTAACATGCATGCATTAAACAACTTGCTGAAACATACCCATAACACATTTGGCACACACTTCACTAATTCCATTAATTTGTTTCCTAGTCCAGGAGATTTTCCATTTTCCATTTATGTCA
Organism: Schistocerca gregaria; assembly: GCF_023897955.1. Lineage (NCBI taxonomy): Eukaryota > Metazoa > Arthropoda > Insecta > Orthoptera > Acrididae > Schistocerca > Schistocerca gregaria. The sequence goes on from NC_064921.1 coordinate 818,519,679, forward strand.
CACATGTTGCTACTTCTGCGGTAGTTACTGGGTCTACGTTTCCCACAGATAATTCATTCCCTAAAATCAGTCCTATGTCGTTGCTGGTTTTTGTAATCACTGAAAAAGATCACGTGCATTCTCAGTCTGTGAAGTTTCATTTCGTTGCCTCCTCCCTTCTAGGTGCTTCCATTTTTTGTCAGGCAGTGTAAAACCATCTTCAGGTAGAAGGATGTGCTATCTGTTAAACTGTGAGAATTCGACTCGAAGCCTTTGACCAAAGAGGAGTGAAATTACATTCAACTTATGGTAATATTTTTAATCTTTTTGAGCCACAGTCATGTAATAGTGTTTGAATGAAATTTCCGTCGTATGACTATAAACACTCCCTTATTTTATGTTACTGACATAATTTTGGGTTTAGCCATTATCAAGAACAACAACGTTTGGGCGTAATTAGACTGTGTAAAGTAAAGTCATTATCAAAATCTTTTGAACTGGGCCTCCCACCGTGTGGATAAGTAAAAAATCACTGAACTGCATGGCACACAGTCAGAAAACATGTTTTCTAGCCGTAGAGGAACTGTGTCACAGTGGCTGATGGTGTCCAGCTTGAAAATACAGAGTTCGAAAAAGTATTACTTTACTGTAAATTGACTTAACAATGAACTAAAAACCATGTAATTCTTCATGCTTTCCAGGCGATCTGTTGACATCTTGGATATTCGGGAATCCAGCCGGATGTTCGCGTCGTTCTCGCACGATATTTCAACAGCGTGCCTCGCTGTCTTCTTCAGGTGCTACCTGAGACTGGTCCTTGGGTCGATCGAGTCCAGTATTTATGCCTGGGAGGAGCGGGGCGTTCCCTAATCGGTCCGCGCCGAGTCGAGTGTTCCATCTGTGGTCCGCGCCCGCCAGACTCGGCTTCAACGGACCCCTCCAGTCGTGGATGTTCCGACTGCCGTCGGCGCCGGTTTTGGCCGTCCTCAACGGTTGTGGTTGTCATTTGAGGTGTGTCAGACCCGATATGAGATGTTAGGTACTCTATCTCATGACTGTTAGTGCGGTTTCCACTTCTGTTGCGTGCTGGGCGCTCCCTGATCGGTCCGCGCCGCGTCGTGTGTTCCATCTGAGGTCCGCGCCCGCCAGACGCGGCTACATTGTCCCTCTCTGGTGGCCGGTGTTCCCTCCGCCGTCCGCGCCCGGCCTGGCCGTCTTCTGAAGTCGAGTTCATGACCTGGGGTGTGTCAGATCTGGTCTCTAATGTCCAACACCTTGTCTCACGGCTGTTCCCTAGGTCTCCACTTATATTTCTTGCTGAATCCTGGAGTGTCCTGCGTTGAGTTTTCACAAGCTCAAGCGCAGGATTCCAGGCAGTGCTGATTTGGTATCCCGAGTCACGGTTGATTAGATTGTCTGTGACCTTAATCTCAATTGCTTCTTTAATGACACTGTCCCAATATCTTGAGGTCTGTGTCACAATCTTGGTGTCATTGTAATCCATTGAATGACCAAGTTCCAGACAATGCTCTGCTATGGCTGATTTAGTTGCCTGCCTGAGTCTGGTATGTCTCTGGTGTTCTTTACACCTGATGTCCACAGTTCTGGTGGTCTGGCCAATGTATGACATCCCACACTGGCATGGTATGTTGTAAATACCTGGCTTGCGTAGCCCCAGGTCATCTTTTACAGTCCCCAGCATAGCCCCAATTTTTGTGGATGGGCAAAATATGCTCCTGATGTCATATTTCTGGAGAATCCGGCTGATCTTGGCAGAGATAGGTCCGGCATATGGCAAGTATGCCATCTTCTTTGCCTCTTCTGGTTCTTCTTCTGGATCCTTTGGCCGGTTGGCAGGTTGAAGTGCCTTTTGGATATCTCTAGAGGAGTACCCATTCCTCCTGAACACTGATTGTAAGTGTTCTATTTCTGTGGCCAGACTATCAGGATCTGACAGAGTTTGTGCTCTGTGGACCAGTGTTTTGAGCACTCCATTCTTCTGTGCCGGATGGTGGCAACTGCTGGCTTGGAGGTATAAGTCAGTGTGCATAGGTTTGCGGTACACACTGTGTCCATATGTGCCATCTCCCTTTCTCTTCACCAGAACATCCAAGAATGGAAGTATTCCATCCTTCTCCATTTCCATTGTGAAATTAATGTTCGGATGGCAAGAGTTCAGATGTAGCAGGAACTCATCTATCTTCCTTCTACCATGGGGCCAGATGACAAAGGTATCATCCACATACCTAAAAAAGCACTTGGGTTGATATCTGGCTGAAGAGAGTGCTTCCTCTTCAAACCTTTCCATAAATAGGTTGGCCACCACTGGTGATAGAGGGCTACCCATCGCCACCCCTTCTGTTTGTTCATAAAATTGACCCCCATATAGGAAGTACGTCGATGTCACTACATGCCTGAACAGGTCAAGGAGAGCCCCATCGAACTTCTCTCCAATAAGCTCAAGTGACTCCTTCAGTGGTACACGTGTAAAGAGAGACACCACATCGAAACTAACCATGATGTCTGTGTCTGTGATGTGTTGCTGGCCCAGTCGATGTAGGAAATCCTCTGAGTTCCGGATGTGATGTGCACATTTACCCACATGTGGTGTCAACATCTTCTTCAGGTATTTCGCAGTAGGGTAAGTTGCTGCACCAATATTGCTGACAATAGGTCGCAGTGGAACCCCATCCTTGTGAATCTTGGGGAGTCCATAAAGTCTAGGGGGTGTTGGCGCTTTGGGACGCAGCTTCTTGATGACTTGTTCAGGCAGGCCTGTCTCCTTCAACAGAGCCCTGGTCTTTTTGTCCACTTTCTCTGTAGGGTCGCTGGCTATTGACCTGTATGCAGGATCCTCCAGAAGTTGTTTCACCTTTCTGTCATATTCTGTTTTTTGTAGGATGACTGTGGAGTTCCCCTTGTCTGCGGGCAACACCACAATGCTGTCATCCTCCCGGAGTCGCCTCAGTGCCACCCTTTCATCACCTGAAATGTTGGATTTGGGTGGCTTGGTCTTGGTGAGCGCCCTGCAGGTTTCTCTTCGGATCTCTTCGGCCACACTAGAGGGAAGCGTGATGGCCACTTGCTCAACTGCACTGACAAAGGCTGTGACAGGAACGTTTCTAGGGGTCACTGCGAAATTGAGGCCCTTGCTAAGTACTTTTAAGGTGGTCTCATCGAGCTTCTTGTCAGTTAGATTGACCACTGTGCGTGTGTCCACAGTCTGTTGCACCTTGTTGTTGAGGCGCTCAAACTTGGCTAGCTGGCGTGCCATTGACTTCTTGCTAGTGCATTCTGCTAGAGACCAGGAGGCACCATCAACTTGGTCCCAGTCTTGAGTGGTTAAGGAAGCTGCTATAGTTAGGTGAAGATACAGCAGTTCCCTGGATGTCAAATCCAATTGGTGGCGCAGGTCGCGCACTCTCTCTCTAACCAGAGCGAGACTAGCTCGGTGTTTGATCCTGTTTGCTGCTCTCGAGTTAATGTGATGCTTGATCCTGGCGAAAACTGGAACTACTTCACCCTCTCGGCATCTCAGCAGGAAACTGAGAGAACACAGCATCCTCCCTTTCCTTTTTCGAAGCTTGTCCAGTTTCTTGATGTTACGGTACATCTCCTCCCCATAGAGTCTTCTGATGTAATTCTTCATGCTTTCCCGGCGATCTGTTAGTAGTATGTGGGTCACTTGGGAACACCCCCCTCTTCTAAGGTTAAATTCAACCATAATTTTAATAATCTTTTAAGGTCCCATTTAGCCTTAAAAATTATTTTACTTATCTGTTGGATAATCGTGTTTAACCTTAAATCTTACCTTAAACGCATTTTATTTTTAAATCTTATTTAAGATTTTAACCAACCATACCCTGTCCAATGAGGTTTCTAAAAGTAAATCTTCTTTAAGGTGAAAACTAACCATAAAAATTTCTGGAGAATTGTGAAACAATTCATGGTTCAAAGTAACCTTATAACGTAATCTAAAGTTATCATTAAGATCAACCATAAAAAATTCACAAAGTTTTCTTGAAAAATATGAGTAAAATATGGTTCAAAGTCACCACAAAACATAATCAAAAGTGTTGAGAAAGATTAATCTTGTTTAAGATTAAACTTAATCTTAAAAAAGTATTAAATGTGTGGTGAGAACCATCCATTCTATTTAAATAAAGAGTCTCAATAAAAAGTGTTAAAAGATGTGGTTAATCTTAACCTTAAAATGTAATCGAAGATTTTTTCAAGAATTATTCCTATACTTAACCAACACTTTTTTAAAGTCCTATTAACCTTAAAAAATTATTTTACTTATCTTTACAGTGTGCTCTTTGTATACCTTAAAAATTATTTATAGTCCACCATTTTTCTTAATCTTAATTAAGATTGTGTCTACCTTAAAAATTATTATACTTATCTTAATCTTGTTTAAGATTGTGGTTTGTGTCTACCTTATTTTCCTATTTATTTTTTATTCAATAACCCAAGGATATGTTTCAATAATACCACCAGCCTCTGGCTCAATCATTCTAAGAACAACATGTAAAGTTGTTTTGAGGGAAGCTCCACCTATTTTAGAATTAGAGGAGTGTGAGAAGTTTTGTGATGACGCTGGTAACTTATTTGAAGTTGAAGTAAGAGGAGTCAGAGATGTAAACAAAATATATTTTACAGCTATCGATATTGAAAAATTGTTTGAAATGGAAAAAAATTTAATTCATAATGTTAAAAGAGATTTTAAACTTTTAGAAGATTATGAAAGATTTTTAATGAACCAATATACTCGCGGTGATGAAAATGGGTCAGAAGAATTAAAACTAGTCAAACGAACATTTTTTACATATAATGGTGTTTTAAAAGTTATTTTTAGATCCAATTCAGGTACAGGATATTGTTTCCGTAAGTGGGCTACTAAAGTAGTGTATACAGCTCATCTCGGTACTGAAGAACAAAGATTTGAGCAAGCTTTAGATATAGCTGCAGTAAACGCAACTCTTGTAAAACCTGTTGTTTCCATAAATTTTAATGGCTTGTGAACCATTAAAATTAAAACTTCTCCATCAAAAGTTTTCAGTAATTATTCCATGCTTAAGATCATAAGTCAAGTTTCTTTTACCATACATAATTATGTATGCTAAAGTGTTGTCAGGAATTGGTGAATTAAAAGTAGCTGACAATTTCATGGCAGTTTTTTGTGCAGTGACAACATTCTTTCTCCTGCTCATATTTATTACATATACAGGGTACGAATTAATGAAATTGTATGCACTAATTTTATGGTCATCTTTCTATTCAGTTATTCTCTTAAAGTCTGCAAATGCATTGTATGCCTTCAAACAAGTGTCTGGAGGATCTATGTTCCACAGTTCTTCAGGAAATATCTCATTTCTGCCATTCTTTAGATAAATGTTTTGGAGATGCACGTGATCATACACTGATGAGTCTGCATCTTGGTTTCCTTTCCTGTTGGTCTGAAACACCACAAATACAAAATAAGGCATGTCAAACTCCATAGAATTGTAGTAAATCGTTATGTCTAGCTCAAAGTTTCTCTTACCACTAATTCCTGCTATTTCCTGCGTCTGAAGATCAAAAAATGAAATCGGAATCTTAGGATCCTTTAGCATCTTTTCTCTTAGCTCTAATTCATAGTTAGGCTCATACTTAACAATGGGTACTCTAATCTCCATATTTGTAATGGTTACTTTACCCAACTCAGGTCGAGAGCCTTCAATATCTGCACCACTATTATTTTTTGAAAACCATCTAAACAAGGCATCGCCAGCGTTTGCGCTTCCCACAAAAGTTACTGTTAGGTCTCCTTCCCAGATGATTTCTTTGTAATCTTTAAAAAATCCACCCAACATTTTTAACGGACACAGTACCTCGTTTTCCTTTTTTCGTAACTTACCATTGTTAATGAAATTACCCTCGAATCTAATGTCATCGTCGAGAGAAGAAGTAAGGTGGTATAAAACCGTCGACGAAATGCTTGGATGCTCTAACCTGTAGATTATGTGACCTCTTTTCTTAACAATTACTGCACTCCATAACTGTGTCGGAAAGTTGTCTACTAGTTTAACATTCGATTTACCTTCGTAAGAAGTGTAATCTGATCCATTTGCGTGAGTAACATTATAGGTCATATACAAGTAAGCATTGTTGTCAAACCAACCATCACCAACTTTGATGTCTATTTCTACATCTTTGTTCGGTAGGTTTAAATTATTCCTAGTCTTCTCATTTACTGGAAAAGACTGCCACTGATAACTTTCTATTTTATTCATTTTATATACTGCAAGATTTTAATTAAAACATTTCTAAAAGAACTGTTACCGACGCTCTTCCAAAATCTATCGCAGCATCATTTTCATCCGTTACACTTACTTCCAGGTTTTGAACTTTATCGTGCACAGGGCAAAATAATGGATAACACGGTTCGTATATAATTGGACTGCCAAACTGTAAGTGACCACACATTTCCAACTTGGGTTTAAAACAAGCAATAATATTTGTCTCTCGATGAAAGTGGTCAGAATCCTTTACAAACATACCATCAGCTAAGTTAAAATGCACTTTAATTTTTTCAAAAGGGATTATTTTCGGTAGCTCATTTGCTACAACTTTTGTTGCAGGTTCCACAATTTCGTCTTTAAAACCTAGCATCCTCCCAATACTACATTCCTTATTAAAATACAGCTTAAAGTCTAAGCTTTCTATCTCAACTCCATTTAGGATTTCGTTAGCCTTAATCTTTATATTACTAGCATTGAAACGTTCCTGGCTCTGAATACACCTCTCTAAATTGTCTAGACTGTACTGCCCTGATGGAATATTTAAAGTATTAACCACACCATCTATCTCATAGTGTAATCTGTTATTATCCTTTGTGACATTTGGAGTTAAGAATGTTGAATAAAATCCGACTAAACCAACCTTTGTATACATGTTTCTTATTGGTACATTTAGCCTCTTTTTTAAGTTTGAGGATGTACCACTAATTTCAAAAATTCTATTCATTTATTAATTAAGTAATAAGTAGTAAATAAAAAAGTAAAATGACTGATTGGGATCCAAAGATCAACACGCGATCTAGTGTAATCAAAAGCAGACATGGGAAGTTATTACCTAGTTCAATTCGTTGCGCCATCGTTGGACCAAGTGGATGTGGTAAAACAACTTTAATGGTTGATAATTACCTTCTGTGCCCTGGATGGCTTAACTGGAACACCATTAAACACTTGTACATCTACTCGAAAAGCTTAGAACAGTTTAAGTACAAACATCTTATGGAAAAATGTGAAAGAATTGAAAATGAACACAATGAGAAGGTAGCTACATTTGTTAGTAACTGTGATGACATTATACCATTAGACGAATGTGAAGAGTGCTCCGTTGTAGTGTTTGACGACTTTATATCAGAAAACCAAGATATTGTAAGAGAATACTTTACCAGAGGAAGACATAAGAACATTGACTGTTTCTACTTAGCGCAAACGTATTCTAAAATACCCAAGCAGTTGGTGAGAGACAACCTTAACTTTTTGAACATATTTAGACAAGATGACATTAATTTGAAACACATCTACGACGAATTTGTAGGTGAAGACTTTAAATGGAATGACTTTAAAGAGCTTTGCAGTAAGGTGTGGAACGAGGACTTTGGATTCATAACTGTTGACGTGACTCGAAAGCTGTATGACGGTAGGTACCATAATAAAATTAAAACTTTTATCAGATTTTAATGGTTTTTTAACCATTAAAATAACACATTTTTTCTGTTTACCCAACTATTGTGTGAGCTATCAAAACCTAGCCACTTAACAAATACTTGGTCACCCTTTTTTCTTAAAACTTTTTCTACAAGATACACATCTGGATACTTTGTCTTTTGTAACTCCTGTTCGTAAAAACTTCCTTTAATTTCTTCTTCACTTGTATCTTTTAACTTGTATGTAGTCGGACTTGTGTTATTAATCTGAGTCACTTCAAATATTTCTGTCGACCAATTAGCAGTATAGCCTTTCTCGAACAAGCCTTTAAGTTTACTTATCCTAACTTTGTCACCTATCTTGAACTTGGGTGCATCTGTTTTGAGTTCCGCTGTAAAAGCGGCCTTCACCACCTTTTTTGCATTCTTTTCATCTACCTCTATAGGTTTCATCCCTATTGTCCTATGTTTTCTGTTGTTGTAGTCATATACCAGTTTAGATAGTAAGTCAACCCACTTTTGATTGCCCTGAAGAGCAAATTGTTTCCACATTCTTTCCTTTAAAGTCCTATTGAATCTTTCAACTACTGAAGCCTTAAGTTCTGTAAACGTAGAGTAATGATTTACACCTTCAATCTTCTTAAAGTGTTTATTGTAGAATTCTTTGCCATTATCTGTTTGTAAGTGTTTTGGCTTCCTTTCTTGTAGTATACCTTTAAAAGCGCTGGTAATACTTTGAAAATACGTATATTACAGTCAGTAAATACTTCATACCGTTTTTGAATTTTGATATACCTTTAAGGTGACCAGAATCCATCTCAACCAAGTCAGCTTGCCACAAATCATCTATACCATAGGATGTAACAGGTTTTCTTGGAAAATTCTTTCTCAGTGGTTTGTGAAGCTCATGTATAATTTCTTCACGAATACTTTTACTTGTCGCAGACATTACTTTATTTTTATAAACTTACTTTTCTTGGTATTACACACCCCACAATAGCCCTCAATCCTATGACGACCGTTTTTCGTGGCAACAGTGTGAGGCTGAAGTGTAGCAGTAAATCTCTTGCACCTTAGGCACCAAATATGTTTCTGTTCTATCATTTATTTAATTGAAAATTAAAGATCAAGATTCTAAGTCCTCATCAATAGCATCTTTAAATGATGCTAGTTCGCCAAATAGTAAGAGTTTTACGTCCACAGGGACTGTCTTCGCCGACTCTTTTAGTCTTACGGTTAGGAAATTTCCTTTATGAATTAATATTGGGTTATGCTTATTCTCAATTACGTGTACTTTGTCATACATACTTACTGCAACATCAAAACCATTAAATGTTAAATCTTTGTTTATATCTTTTCCAATGACAATAACTTTTTTCAGTACAAAATCATACTCGAAGGTGTACGTTTGTTGTTCTAATCCAGTCATAAAAGTGAATTCAACTGTTTGTTTATCACATATTTTGTTCAGGCCTTGTTCAGTTTTGTTGATGTATTGTGATAAATCACCTTTTGTATAATAATCTGAGAAAACTTTTTCTAGGTCCTTTTTACTGTAATAATGGTCGAGGTTGGTTTTATTTACATAATTATTAAGGGTTGTTAGTATACTTGTGTATTTGGCATTAGCAACATCATTAACAGCATCGAGCTGGCTTTTAGTGACTGCATCATATCCAACTATGGCATCTGCTACGTTTACAATGCGCCTTCCTTTCAATGATACCCAGTTCTTTGAAAATGAGAAATACTTCTTAATATTAAGTTTACTGATACTAGATTCTAGACCGTTTATAACTTCTCTGACATCGTCTAGTTGTTCAATACCCTTCTTTGCCTTATTTCCAAAAATATCCATTTATTGTATCAAGAATTTTAATAAAACTCCATCCATCTGTAAATAGCTTCAAGACCATCACACATAAGTGGCCACATATAAACTGATCGAAATTTTGAATTCTTTCTGCGTTGTAAAACAAATTATCTGGCCCCAAGTAGTGTACTAACGTAAGTGGTATAATACCACCAAACGAATCAAAAACAAATTTTTCATCACCCCTCTTGTAATAGCATATCCAGTGAGCACCTACGTGATCAGATGTATCCAAGTTAACTACCCCTGATTCTACTTCTTTAGGTTCTAACGGTAACTCGTCGGCCATGAATACACCTCTAAAATTTTTGATTTTTAAAGACTTTGCTAACCTCTCGATATCATAGTTGCTCAACGGGTGATCATATTTTTGCACAATTTTTTCGACTTTTTTCGACTTTTTTCTTTAAAAAAATACCATATCCCGCTTTCTTTTCCATTTCAAGATTATGCCTCTTTTGCTCTGCTAACTCTGCGTCTTCCTTTTGCTTTTTGTGCACAGCACTTGTTATTGCCGCAGCACCACCAGCTAAAGACCCGATTGCTCCCAACGCTGCAAGTATCAGTGGTAGAAATCCACCTTCGTGCTTATTCAATCCAGAACCTGCTTTCAATCTCTTAGAGTTTAGGTACTCGAGTATCTTCTTCACAACAGGTATAGAAAATGTTATCAGTAAGCTACCACCTTTTTTAAGTTTATTAGCTTTCTGTTTCATTTGAGTCTCTGTAAGATAAGCATCTAGAAAGCCATGATTTTTCAGGTCGTCATTGGACAGTTTTATTTTAATAGATTTCGCTCTCGGTTTCCCACTGGAGGGGATGTTGTAGTCAATACTAAATCCTTTCATTTATTATCTCAAATAAATTAAATATTTTAGTGCTACACTCATATTAAATTTTAATGGGTTGTGACCCATTAAAATTACACCTCTTCATTCACATTCACAATACCCATCCATTATCATCTAACCCTAGACCTAGCTTCCTTTTCCCAAACATTATTCCAGCTACAGCTGTTGAAGCTAATCTTTCTCCTAGGGAAGCATCTTTACTGAAAATCCTTTCCTTTGCCGCTTTCTGCAGTTCTTTATCAGCTTGATGTCTTTGTTCCAAATCTTTATGATCCCTGTATGCGATATCATGCCTTTTGCAAGCTTCATCTAGAGGATTTATTCCAGCATCTCCTCTTTCTAATCGTTCTTCTAGTTTGGTACCAGGGCCACAGTAATTGTATCCAGGTAAATGCATTTCAACAGGAAGATTATTAATTAACGTGTTCACTAAGCCCTTTCCATAACTTTCTGCCTTCCAGAATGTATGAGATAGATTGTTTAGAAATCTAATTAGGTAAGGTATCCCCTTTGGATTATTTACTATGAAGTCATTAAATTTACTCGTAAGCATCTTGGTTATTCCAACCTTCTCATTGTGGAAGTTATTATTTCTCGCATTCTCTTCACCATGAATAACCATTAGCCTATCAATTAAGTCTCTGACGTCATTCATCCACACGTACTCCACCGGTTTGTCTGTATACCTCTTTACAAAACCCATACCACCCTTTGTGTTTGGAGAGTTACCACGCTCTTTCTTGAGTGACTGCCATATTGGTTTAATGATGTTGTTGTATTTTTCACTACTGCTTGACTTGGGTTTATTCCCCTTTGGATCATTGTTCTGATATATCGCATTGGTAACCTTCAGCATAGTTGTATAGGTATCAAGGTCATCAGATGTGTACTCTTCAGGTGATACGGTTTTCTGAGTGAGGAGCTTCATAAACCCATTGGTGGCTTTAAAGGAGTTACCCTTCACCATAATATTATCGTTGTTGAATGTTACTTCGGAGTCACCCATGTAATGTCTCCCATTGTCAAAACGGAGACTAAAAATTGTGTCACCTAGAGCGCCTAAGTATTTTGAAACTTTTGGGCCCAGGTAAGTTGTTGAGTAGTCTGAAACAGCCTTCATCTTCTACCGTTCCTTGTCTTCAATTTGTTCCAACATAGGCTCCAACCTCTTACGTGTCTTTGGTGTGATGGGGTCATCAACAAATAAGCTTCTCTCAAACGATGTTACCTCAGGAGTAGGTGGTATAGGGAACATATGGTCAAACCCCCCATCGTAAGGAAGTAGCTGCTTTTCAATCTCACGATTTTTTTCTATAGCATCAATTACGTCCTTCCCTATTGCATCTAATTTATCGATAACTGGTTGGTCTTCTTTTTTGTATTTTTCGTATTCAGTTATAGGCTTAATTTTCCATTCTTTAAATTGGTCTTTGATTTGTTCAAATTTCTTTCTGTTCTTTTTTGCTTGCTTAACAAGCTTTTCATCATATTTTGCAAACATTTATTTAAGGAAAAATAATAAAATTATTCGTTGGGACGTTGACGTTGGGACGTTTGGACGTTGACGTTGGGACGTTTGGACGTTGACGTTGGGACGTTTGGACGTTGACGTTGGGACGTTGGCGTTGGTACGTTGGAGATTTTGAGGTTAAAAACCATTAAAATCAATTTAAAAGAACTCAATATCGTGTATCTTGTTGTCTTTGTTTGTTTCTTTGGTACCATTGTATAACATCTTTAATCCAACCAAAGTATTGCAATCATCCCAGCTTAATAATTTGGTATATCTATTGGGTAATATAATCTTGTATTCACTGTCGAGTTGTAGAAAAATCTTTTGGCCATATTTTGTACTTATATTCTCAGCATTTGTAATGGTATAAGTGTGTCCCTTTCCTAACTCATTCAGCTTTGTAAACGTTTTGTTGGCGCTGTTAAGTCTCAATAGCAGTTGATTTCGTTCCATTTATTTACTGCAATATTTTAAAAAAAAATTCTCGTTAGGGTTTTAATGTTTCTAGCTGAGTCACAGTATCTTTTAAACTCTTCACTAGTGCCGTAAAAGAAGATGACTTCTTGGGACAGTTTATGCCAAATAAAGAAAGATCGAATTTACCTGCTCTTACTAGTACGTTTGAGAATTCATTGTATTCATATAATATACCATCCTTGAAGAAGTACAGCTAACCGTTTATGTATCTAAAAACAGAATCAAAGGCTGAAGGTACTCCTGGGAAGCTTTTACTAATCACACCATAAGCTTTTGCTTTCAAGCTACATTCATCGATTTCTGCAAAATATATATGGTCATAAAAAATGAAGGTTCTACCAGACTAAGTGTTCACAACTCCATGTACAACAGAATTTTGTCGCAACCCTATATCAGATACTCTTTTTGGGTAACCAGGTTGTAACGTTAAACTCGGTATCTGAACCATGTATATCATGTTATTAATGATAAGAACGACTTCACCTGATGGTCTCTGATAAACAGCAGATACATTTTCGAATTGTTGAGGTAGAAACGTTAAGCAGTCTGTGATTAGTTGCGGTTTTGAAAGCTAGTCATTACTATTAAGAGCAGTCATCCAAACCCACGTTCCATAAAAAATGTATAGAAACTCATTCACAATTACAGAACTTCCAAACTGCTTCAGTGTGCACAGTTCAGGCTCTTTTTTGGGTACTGCTTCAGGCGAGGGTGAAGCCGGAGTAGAAGTAGGGCGCTGTTCAGTATCGCTAGAAGCACGTTTCCCATATAAACTTTGAATACCACGTATATCATCTTCAGATAGGCTCAGGATAGTGTTATTGTAAAATGCGTACATCACCGATTCAGAGAAATCTGAATGTGCCATACCCAACATGTGACCAATCTCGTGAACTAGAACAACAAACAGGTTTGTCTGTGAAGAAGGTGTGTTACCGTCCATTTCCATGTACCAATATTCATCCTGATCAACGTGGATTTCAATGGGGTCGTTGTAAAATTAGGAAAATCTGCATGAGCTAGCACGCTTCCTCTACCATCAAAACTTCGTTGACAGAACTGTAGGACTGAGTTTTGACGTCGGTGTGCTCCCCTCTTAGTCGAAATGATAATATCAGGACTTTGGTTGCTGTTCTCAAAAGTAAGATCTGTGTGTTCTTGCCACATTTTAAATGCAGATTGTGCCACCTGTAACATTTTTCTAGTTGCGAGATAGTAATGCCATTTTATATTCTTCTTATTCCACTTGTAGATGTGTGTAGTAAAGCTTAAAACGTTATCTTCCACGCCACACCTCGGGTTCTTCATTAATTGTAAAGTTTCATCAGTCAGCTCACCATTAGCCACGAGATGATATTTCTGTTGGAACAACGTAAGTGCATCTTTGTACGCTTCTTCACTCAGTTGAGAAAGTTGATCTTCTTGATAGTCCAAGTACCCAAAGCTGTGCAAATATTTTACCGCTGCTTCATCGTGAGCAGATACAAATGATAATATTGAAAGTAGAATTATTCTGTTCATTTATTTGAATAGAAATAATAAAAATGATTTTAAAAAGAAAATAAATAATTAAATAAATTAAATCAGGGGTAGTATTTAAGTATTTTTGACACTCTGCCTATGTAAAAGAGATCTACCGACGGTACCTGTGTAACACTGGTATCAAAAACTTGTTTTACAAGAATTGCGTTTACTTCAGCTATATCTAAAGCTTGCTCAAATCTTTGTTCTTCAGTAACGAGATGAGCTGTATACACTACTTTTGTAGCCCAATCACGAAATCGATAAACTTTTGTTATTGATTAGACTATCAATGATGAGTTGATGGATAACAGAAAACATGGTTCACTTTTAACTGCAAAAGAAGTCTTGGAAGTTGTATTGATGGTCTTAAAGAATCTTAAAGAAAGGTTTGCTCTTTTCATTTACGCTAGAATGAAGTGACGTGTCTCGCCTCTTGCGACATCTTCACGGCCAAGGCTGCTCCGACTGCGATAGCCAGCTGGGAGGCCAACGGTGAAGGTCGGTCCGCCGATGTCATGAGTGCCTGCATTAGTCACAACAGCGCTGCTCTAGCGTAATATTTTAACTTAAATGTGTATTATTCACTTAAACGTAAATTTTCCGCTAATAAATTGTTGTTTTTGGGTGTTGTTGTGTATGTTACACTACGTAATGCAATTAAAAATATACGGTAAGTAGGATGAAGCGCAATGCTGAGAGAGAGAGTAAGATTAATAGCTTACTCGAATGCATTTGTTTCGCCGGCGCGGTAGCTCAACGTGTTCGGTCTGGAAGACTGGCCACCTTTCTGAAGAAAAAACTGAGTAAAGTTTTCTTGTGGAATTTTGAGTGACGTCATGAGACGTCCGCACTGATCCGCTCTCCCTCATCTGCTAAGAAGTATGGGACGAGACGTGGTAACAAAGAGGAAAAAAACCCTGTGGGGCAGAACAACAAGGACGACGAAGAAATGATACAAACAAAAGACCCCACAGGGTTCCTCGGCGCCGAGGTTTTGCTGTTTTCGACAAAAATTATTTTTTTAATTAGATAATACATATAATAAATGTCTGTGAGCAATAAACTAATACCTCCTTGTAGCATGACGGCTATAATGAAAGGTGGCGACAAGTCAGCAGTACTTCCTTTTGATATAAATAAGGTTCCAGAAAATATGTTGTTTCCCGTTTTTAATTATCTGCGCAGCCTTCAGTATTTACAACTGATTATTATGGAACATGTAGAAGACGAGAGAGAACTCAACGCAATAGGTGAAGGTATGTCACAGCTAGAAAAACAATTTCAGAAGTTGATGGTTGAAATAATACCAAATTATAATTAAATTAGATGAAGATATTATTTTTAAGGTCTACGAAACCTTAAAACTATTTGTTGAAGGTAAACGAACTGTACGTATGTACAAGTAGGAAGATATTTCGAAATCATCGATAATAGTAAGTACTTGCTTGTTATTGTACACTAGTTTGTTGTTTTGTATATCAGTAATTGCTTCCATTTATTATATACAAAAATTAAAAAAACTATTAGAGAACTAGACGTAAGTGATTGACTTGTATCTAAATATGGTCAAAATCAACCATAAAATATTTGAGTAGTTGTATCTAAAATTATGGTTAAATTAAGGTATAAATACCCAAATATTTAGGTATAAAAGAATATGAAAAGTATAATAAATGGATACTCAAACAAAGCGAGAAATTTTCTATGTCGCCTTATCAGAAGAATTGACTAAAGATGGTATAGATTATACCATCGAGGGGTTAAAAGCATTTATAGATCAGTTGTCTGACGAACAGGTTCACAAGTTAATACAAACTAAAACTAAAGAAGAATGGCTTGCTCTCTCCACAGAAGACCGCAACAAATTCAAAATAGTTGCTATCCGATAGATTAATGGCTACCCTAAGATATAATGGATTCTTTAATGAGTAATTACTCATTAAAGAAACTGGGAGTGTGTACTAATAATAAGTGAACAGTTTTGGTAAATTTATGTTTATACATTAAGCATAAAAAAGTGTATTTGTTTATTTGTTATTTTTACAAAATAAAGGTAAGTTTAACCTTTAAAATTTTATTTTTTCGAGGTTATAAACATGATTTTTTTAAAAATAAAGTAAATAAGTAAAAAAAATGAATAGCAACAATGAGTTTGTCACCTGAAGCACTTAGACTATGTGAGGACTTTGGTGGGTTCTGGAAACTTGTGGAGAGTCTGGAATTTAAGTTTTATGAAGCTAACGGAAAAGTTTTAGAGAACATACTACACGAATATAAAGAGTACAAGTTCTGTGAAGGCTTACCAAAGAGAGATTTCTCGCGACCTCGTCCAGTAATGAGGAGAAGGTAAGCCTCCATTTACACACTTTGAAACAAGTTAAAGAGTACCTTAAGGAAAGGAAAATTAGATTCACTAAGAAGGACTGTGAAGATAAATTGAGAATACTAGCTTACGATGAAGCAAAAGACAAAACTTTGATAAGACATTTTGATATGAAGGTTAGCTTTTACCTTAAAATTTTGGTATCTCTGAATATTCTTTAATGGTTAAATTGGACCATTAAAGGAAGATTTTTTCGAGTTTCTAAAAATTGATTTTTTCAAAATAAAAAATACATATAATAAATGAATATGCCGGAAGGAAATAAATATAACTATGCAGATAAATACTGCAACAAGTGTGGGTGGGAAATCACTTATAAGAATTGGTCCAGGCACTTGAAATCAAAGGGTCATCTTAAGAATGACCCAAACAATGAAGAGAAGGAGGAGCACAACAAAGATAAAATATACCGCGAAGATCTTAAGATCTTGGCTAAGGATTATAATCTTAGTGGTGTTTCGAAAATGAAGAAATCGCAACTTAAAGAAGCTTTGGAAAAGACTAAGGACATGTTGTATAAGAAGCAGGATTTGGAAAAGCTAAGGGTACCACAGCTTATAAACATCGGTAGAAGTAAAAACATTAAGGTGGCTGTTAGGATGAGGAAGGCTGAAATAATTGAATCCATTTTGAAGACGCAAGACATTGTCTTTCGTAATAAGGTAGCTCAAGAGTTAGGCTTTCACGAAGACTTGATAGAACCACCCAAGGAAGAAAGAAAACCACCATACACCATCACAGAGACCAACTCACGATTCATTAAGAAATTTAACGCGACTGAAGTAGATTACACCATAAAGGTAAGTAAGATAATGGAAGTAGAGAACGCCATCAACGCAATGATTAAACTGGCCAAAGAGAAGGGAAACTACAAAAAAGGAGACAAATTAACAGTAGTAGCAAGCAACCCAAATTTTCACCACGACATTTCGACTGTGGTTCAATCCAATGTTAATGCCAGATCTTTCATGAGTCATATCGGTAGAATTCTATCTTCTAACGAAAACTTAAATATCACACAGACCAGGTTCAATATTAAGATTCTGAATGTACCTAGAGGTCAAGGCAGGTCGAAAATTATAAATCTGTCTGAAGATGTGAGAACAAAAAGATGCATCACCCAAATAAAGAACAAAGATAACTTGTGCTGCCCACGAGCCATAGTAACAGCCCTGACCTACCACACGAATGAGGTTCTCGGTAGGCAACTGAGTCCCATGGATATTAAACAAATCAGAATGGGTAGACCTATTCAAACTGAGCTAACCCTAGAGCTGTGAAAGAGACTAGGTAACTACAACGAAGAAGGCTTCACACTAGAGGACGTAAAGAACGTAGAAGAATTGTTGGATATTCAGATAAAGGTTGTGTGTGCTGAAAATTTTAATTCGGTTATATACTCGGGCCAGGAGAAGGATACTAAACTTTATTTATACAAAAACGGGAACCATTTTGATGTTGTAAACAGTATGAAAGCTTTCTTGGGTAGTGTATATTACTGCCAGGTTTGCGACTCACCTTACAACAACAAGAATAAGCACAAGTGTAAGAAGAATGTAAAGGTGTGTACTTTGTGTAAGAAACCGGCGCACTCCCCCGAAGGTAACGATAAAGTTTACTGTGAAGATTGTAATAGGTATTGTTACTCTCAGGAATGCTTGAATCATCACTCTGAGGTTTGTAAGGCTGTTTACAAGTGCAGAGGGTGTAATATGATTCTTCAGAGATCTAAAGAGCATAAATGTGGATACTCCTTTTGCTACAATTGTATGGAACCTTATAAGACTGGTGAACATCAATGCTACATACAACATAAACATCAGAAAGGCGGAAGGTGTGAAAGTCGGTGTATTTGTAAGGCTACCGATAAGGAGAGCTTTTTGGAACACTTTGTAGCTAAAAACAAGGATAAACTTCTCAAAAATGTTAAGCTCACTACCCTTCAAAGACAATTTGGTAATGGAGATATTTCAGAACAAGAGTATAAAGTACTCTATAACAATACACTGACTGAAATTATAACGTTATTAAATGGTTGCTGTTACACAGAAAAGTATATCTGGTTCGACTATGAAGCTGAGCAAGATACTGGAGTGCACATCCCCAACCTCGTAGTAGCCCACTATATTGACGGTACCAAAGTTTCCTTCAAAACAAATGAAGAGTTCTGCAAGTGGTTGATTTCTAAGAACCACCAAGGGTACACGGCTATTGCACACAATGCGAAAGGCTATGACTCACAATTCATTTTAAAATACTGTATACAGAATACGTTGAAACCATACACTATAAACAATGGAACAAAGTTGATGATGCTAGAGGTAAACGGACTAATAAGCATTATTGATAGCCACAATTTCGTAGCTTCTCCTTTGAGTGACTTCCCTAAAACATTCGGGCTAAAAGAACTTAAGAAGGGTTACTTCCCACATTTCTTCAACACAAGAGACAATCAGACTTATGTAGGACCTATTCCTGAGACCAAATACTATGGCGTAGACACGATGAAGACAAAAGCTAGAAAAGAGTTTCTTGAGTGGTACAACAATAAGGTTAAAGAAAATTACGTGTTTGACTTTCAAAAAGAATTTATGGATTATTGTAACTCTGATGTAGATATTCTGCGTAGAGGTTGTTTAGAACTAAGGAAACAATTTTTGGAAATTGCTAACATAGATCCATTTCAGTACATAACTATTGCAAGTGTTTGTATGGGTATTTATAGGTCCAAGTACCTCCAGGAAAATACTATGGCTTTGATAAAAAGTGACAAGAAAGAAATGTATAGTAAAGAGTCGATAACCTGGCTCAACACCGTCGGGGGTGTACAACACGCTTTGAATGGTGGAGAAGTAACGATTCGTGGGGCAAAAGTAGATGGATTCAACAAGGACACTAATACAGTATACCAGTTCCACGGTTGATTTTGGCATGGATGTCCTGATTGTTATCAAGAAGAGACTATTAACAATGTTAACCATGAGACTATGGGAGACTTGTACGAGAAAACAAAGCAAAGAAGTTACCAAATTAGGGAAGCAGGATACAACCTTGTCGAAATGTGGGAATGCAAGTGGGCTAAGAGTAAAGGATACAACAATATTACTCCAATTGTTGAGCCCTTGAACCCTAGAGATGCTTTCTATGGAGGAAGAACAAATGCAAGCAAGCTTAAAGTGTGTGGTAAAAAGCTCAGATACATAGATGTATGCAGCCTCTACCCTACAGTTCAGTATTTTGATTACTATCCTGTCGGTCACCCTATAAAATTATACAAACCTAAGAGGTACAACAAAAATTGGTACGGTTTGATTAAGTGCAAAGTATTACCACCGCACAAGCTGTATCATCCTGTTTTGCCTATTAAAAAGGATAAGTTGATATTTGGGTTGTGTGGAAAGTGTATTGAGGAAAAATGTGGTGCTTGTCAGCACACAGACGATGAAAGGGTGATAATAGGAACGTGGACTACAGATGAAGTGAAGAAAGCTATAGAGAAGGGGTATAAAGTGGTACAAATATACGATGTTTGGCATTTTGAAGAAAAGAGTAATGATCTGTTTAAAGGCTACGTCAAAGACTTTATGAAAATTAAGCTAGAAACGAGTGGGTGGAAAGAAGACTTTGAAACTATTGAAGAGTACACCACAGCGGTTAAGGAACATCTTGATATCGATCTGAATCCCGAAGAAGTGGTTCCGAATCCTGGTAAGCGTGCCGTTTCAAAGATTTGCTTAAACTCATTGTGGGGTAAATTCGGTCAAAGACAGAACTTGACCCAAAGTGAATACGTAGTGGATGTAGAGAGGTGGTACAAAATAATGTTAGATGATAGGGTTGATATAAGCAATATGATTTTTATTAATGATAATATTGTACAAGTCACCTATAAGTACAAAGATAATTTCGTTGAAGACTCCTACTCAACCAATGTGTTTATAGCAGCATTTACAACTTCTAATGCGCGCCTACGGCTTTATGATATGCTAGACAGGCTAGGGTCAAATGTGGTCTACTACGATACTGATAGTATTGTTTATATTGATGATGGTACCAACACTGTTGAAACAGGCTGTATGTTGGGGGAGTGGACTGACGAACTGGGTAAGGATGATCATATCACAGACTGGATTTCTACAGGACCTAAGAGTTACGGGTACGTGACATACAAAGGAAAGGAGACAATGAAGGTAAAAGGTTTCACGTTAAACTATGAAAACTCTAAAGCATTGAACATCAAAACTATGAAAAATATTGTGAATAAGGACGTCGATAAGGTTAATTTGAAATATAAAATGATTACAAGAGATACAAAATCTAAACGCTTGATTAATAAGGATGTTAGTAAAGAATTCAAATTCGATTATGATAAAAGAATGATTGAGTCTGAGGTCAATGGTATGATTGAAACATATCCTTGGGGATATTAAATAACAAAAGAAATAGCAAAGTAAGATAGACACAACCTTAAAACAGATTAAGATAAATAGACAAGTTAAGGTTAAATGAGGCTATAATTGGTAAGACAAGTTAAGGTAAGGTTTCACCTTACATAAGATTAATATAGGTAAAATAAGTTAAGGTAGACACAAACCACAATCTTATATAAGATTAAGATAATTTTTTATGGTTAATAGGACTTTAAAAAAGTGTTGGTTAAGTATAGGAATAATTCTTGAAAAAATCTTCGATTACATTTTAAGGTTAAGATTAACCACATCTTTTAACACTTTTTATTGAGACTCTTTATTTAAATAGAATGGATGGTTCTCACCACACATTTAATACTTTTTTAAGATTAAGTTTAATCTTAAACAAGATTAATCTTTCTCAACACTTTTGATTATGTTTTGTGGTGACTTTGAACCATATTTTACTCATATTTTTCAAGAAAACTTTGTGAATTTTTTATGGTTGATCTTAATGATAACTTTAGATTACGTTATAAGGTTACTTTGAACCATGAATTGTTTCACAATTCTCCAGAAATTTTTATGGTTAGTTTTCACCTTAAAGAAGATTTACTTTTAGAAACCTCATTGGACAGGGTATGGTTGGTTAAAATCTTAAATAAGATTTAAAAATAAAATGCGTTTAAGGTAAGATTTAAGGTTAAACACGATTATCCAACAGATAAGTAAAATAATTTTTAAGGCTAAATGGGACCTTAAAAGATTATTAAAATTATGGTTGAATTTAACCTTAGAAGAGGGGGGTGTTTCCAAGTGACCCACATACTACTAACAGATCGCCGGGAAAGCATGAAGAATTACATCAGAAGACTCTACGGGGAGGAGATGTACCGTAACATCAAGAAGCTGGACAAGCTTCGACAAAGGAAAGGGAGGATGCTGTGTTCTCTCAGTTTCCTGCTGAGATGCCGAGAGGGTGAAGTAGTTCCAGTTTTCGCCAGGATCAAGCATCACATTAACTCGAGAGCGGCAAACAGGACCAAACACCGAGCTAGTCTCGCTCTGGTTAGAGAGAGAATGCACGACCTGCGCCACCAATTGGATTTGACATCCAGGGAACTGCTGTATCTTCACCTAACTATAGCAGCTTCCTTAACCACTCAAGACTGGGACCAAGTTGATGGTGCCTCCTGGTCTCTAGCAGAATGCACCAGCAAGAAGTCAATGGCACGCCAGCTAGCCAAGTTTGAGCGCCTCAACAACAAGGTGCAACAGACTGTGGACACACGCACAGTGGTCAATCTAACTGACAAGAAGCTCGATGAGACCACCTTAAAAGTACTTAGCAAGGGCCTCAATTTCGCAGTGACCCCTAGAAACGTTCCTGTCACAGCCTTTGTCAGTGCAGTTGAGCAAGTGGCCATCACGCTTCCTTCTAGTGTGGCCGAAGAGATCCGAAGAGAAACCTGCAGGGCGCTCACCAAGACCAAGCCACCCAAATCCAACATTTCAGGTGATGAAAGGGTGGCACTGAGGTGACTCCGGGAGGATGACAGCATTGTGGTGTTGCCCGCAGACAAGGGGAACTCCACAGTCATCCTACAAAAAACAGAATATGACAGAAAGGTGAAACAACTTCTGGAGGATCCTGCATACAGGTCAATAGCCAGCGACCCTACAGAGAAAGTGGACAAAAAGACCAGGGCTCTGTTGAAGGAGACAGGCCTGCCTGAACAAGTTATCAAGAAGCTGCGTCCCAAAGCGCCAACACCCCCTAGACTTTATGGACTCCCCAAGATTCACAAGGATGGGGTTCCACTGCGACCTATTGTCAGCAATATTGGTGCAGCAACTTACCCTACTGCGAAATACCTGAAGAAGATGTTGACACCACATGTGGGTAAATGTGCACATCACATCCGGAACTCAGAGGATTTCCTACATCGACTGGGCCAGCAACACATCACAGACACAGACATCATGGTTAGTTTCGATGTGGTGTCTCTCTTTACACGTGTACCACTGAAGGAGTCACTTGAGCTTATTGGAGAGAAGTTCGATGGGGCTCTCCTTGACCTGTTCAGGCATGTAGTGACATCGACGTACTTCCTGTATGGGGGTCAATTTTATGAACAAACAGAAGGGGTGGCGATGGGTAGCCCTCTATCACCAGTGGTGGCCAACCTATTTATGGAAAGGTTTGAAGAGGAAGCACTCTCTTCAGCCAGATATCAACCCAAGTGCTTTTTTAGGTATGTGGATGATACCTTTGTCATCTGGCCCCATGGTAGAAGGAAGTTAGATGAGTTCCTGCTACATCTGAACTCTTGCCATCCGAACATTAAGTTCACAATGGAAATGGAGAAGGATGGAATACTTCCATTCTTGGATGTTCTGGTGAAGAGAAAGGGAGATGGCACATATGGACACAGTGTGTACCGCAAACCTATGCACACTGACTTATACCTCCAAGCCAGCAGTTGCCACCATCCGGCACAGAAGAATGGAGTGCTCAAAACACTGGTCCACAGAGCACAAACTCTGTCAGATCCTGATAGTCTGGCCACAGAAATAGAACACTTACAATCAGTGTTCAGGAGGAATGGGTACTCCTCTAGAGATATCCAAAAGGCACTTCAACCTGCCAACCGGCCAAAGGATCCAGAAGAAGAACCAGAAGAGGCAAAGAAGATGGCATACTTGCCATATGCCGGACCTATCTCTGCCAAGATCAGCCGGATTCTCCAGAAATATGACATCAGGAGCATATTTTGCCCATCCACAAAAATTGGGGCTATGCTGGGGACTGTAAAAGATGACCTGGGGCTACGCAAGCCAGGTATTTACAACATACCATGCCAGTGTGGGATGTCATACATTGGCCAGACCACCAGAACTGTGGACATCAGGTGTAAAGAACACCAGAGACATACCAGACTCAGGCAGGCAACTAAATCAGCCATAGCAGAGCATTGTCTGGAACTTGGTCATTCAATGGATTACAATGACACCAAGATTGTGACACAGACCTCAAGATATTGGGACAGTGTCATTAAAGAAGCAATTGAGATTAAGGTCACAGACAATCTAATCAACCGTGACTCGGGATACCAAATCAGCACTGCCTGGAATCCTGCGCTTGAGCTTGTGAAAACTCAACGCAGGACACTCCAGGATTCAGCAAGAAATATAAGTGGAGACCTAGGGAACAGCCGTGAGACAAGGTGTTGGACATTAGAGACCAGATCTGACACACCCCAGGTCATGAACTCGACTTCAGAAGACGGCCAGGCCGGGCGCGGACGGCGGAGGGAACACCGGCCACCAGAGAGGGACAATGTAGCCGCGTCTGGCGGGCGCGGACCTCAGATGGAACACACGACGCGACGCGCACCGATCAGGGAGCGCTTAGCACGCAACAGAAGTGGAAACCGCAGTAACAGTCATGAGATAGAGTACCTAACATCTCAGATCGGGTCTGACACACCTTAAATGACAACCACAACCGTTGAGGACGGCCAAAACCGGCGCCGACGGCAGTCGGAACATCCACGACTGGAGGGGTCCGTTGAAGCCGAGTCTGGCGGGCGCGGACCACAGATGGAACACTCGACTCGGCGCGGACCGATTAGGGAACGCCCCGCTCCTCCCAGGCATAAATACTGGACTCGATCGACCCAAGGACCAGTCTCAGGTAGCACTTGAAGAAGACAGCGAGGCACGCTGTTGAAATATCGTGCGAGAACGACGCGAACATCCGGCTGGATTCCCGAATATCCAAGATGTCAACTAAAAACCATTTTAGTTCAGTGTAAGGTACAATACAGGGTGATTTTTTCATCATGTACAAACCCTATGGATCGATCGATGAGAGGATACGGAACAAAGAAGGTCTAATGAAATCATGGTTTCCATGCTAGAGACCATTTGCTCAATCATACTTCATTACAGAGACTGCAGGCTAACACGCGCTGTACCATGCAGCCACAGTTGCAGTATGCACGGTTTCCTCCTAGAGGGTGGTACTGTTGCTCATAGACCATACCCTAGTGCCCTCTCCTGCCATAGTATTGGTAACATTGTCTCCGATTCACTTCTCTTCCTGCTTCACCTTGTAATGGATGTGATACAGCATTTTACACAATGGTTCCGTATTTGAATCGCGAGCTTGCCTAAAGGTGTTTACTTATGCGAAGGCAAATGGCAACGGGTGGCAGGCAGCAAGGCTGTATCAGGAGACCTAACTGCGTCGACAACAACCATAGCATTCAATGCTTGCAGCATTGTTTGGCCGTTTATCTGAGACAGGGTCGTTTCAGGAAGAAGGAACTCATGAAGGACGTACCTGAAATGTTTGGCTACCAGACTTGGAGGAAAATGTGTAAGGGGAGACCGCCGTGTCAGTACCACGTAGTTCGCGCGCCAGTACATGATAAGCCAGACGACCGTGAGGAACAATTTCTACGACGGTTGTTACTACCCTTATCACTTATAGCGTGCGCAGGGCGGAACTGTTGGCATTTCTTGCGGGTGACTTTGCCTCCCCTGCTGGAAGAAGTGTCATTGATGATTCGAAGAGTTATATGGCTGCTACATGATGGTCCTCCAGCCCACTTCCCCGTTAACTTCCGGACGCTTCTCAATCATGTCTTCCCTGGACGATGATGGACCGAACGAGGGGGTCCAGTTGCATGGCCTGTTCGTCCACCGGATCTCAACCTGTGCGATTACTGGTGATGGGGCCATCTTCAAAGTATCGTGTATGCACAGCTCATTCCAGATGTGGAGCCACTGGAGCAGCGCATTCATGCTGCCTTTGACACTGTTCGGGTGCAGCCTGGCCGGTGTGGAAGTGTGAGACAGAACATGCTACGGTGCGTACACGCACTCGTTGAGGCACATGGAAACAATTTTCAACACATACTGTAGCTGCATGGCGCAGCACGTATTAGACCGCACTCCCTATAACAATGTATGGTTGAATAAATGATCTCTAGCATGGAAAACATCCATTTCCGGACGTAAGTTCATTAGACTTTTTTTACGTATTCCCTCATCGATCAATTCCTAGAGTTTTTACGCGGTGTGTGGAGTGGCGCGTTAATAATTGTAGTAAGAAATGTTGTACTTCGCCGTCTTTTTACAAGCGCCTGAAAACTATTTTTGTGGTCACCCAGAAAGCGATAGAGAACATATTGACCATATTTTCCAGTCTGCAAGTCCATATTCTCCTTGTACTCACTGAAAGAAATGTTTCTACTCTGTACTTACGCAACGGGATCAGGAACTATGATTATAAAGAAGAGTTTTGAGTTCTAAGTGATGAATATATTCAATAAATTTTTCATAACATAGTAATAATATTCCTGATATTAATAGCAATAATGATGTGTCAATTATAAACAGCACTGTGAGCAGTCCAGAGGTGACATTTACATTAAGTTTCAATGAAACGGTCTTTTGCCCTGATTTCTAGTAATCAAAGTTCATTGCTCGCCAAAAAAGTGGGGAATAATCTCACCACTTGCTACGCAGTCTTGTTAACATTACGGGCGGCACCAGAACCGTTAAGCCCGTGAAACCTAAACGATCTAGGACGGTGGACAGACCTCGCGAGTTCACTTACTATTTTTACCGAAAACATGCGTTTAGCAACAGACTGGCTGTGGTGTCATCCGAGGCAGCGCGTTAGCCGGCGTTTGATTGACACGGACCGACTGATATCTGGGTGCGAAGTAAAGTTTTCACTGCCTCTCAGGCCACATTTATACATGGGCGCAGCGGGTGGCCGAAGGGAACATCTGCCGTCATCTGTTGTAAACCCAGGTAGTGGCACTTAACTGGCTAGATTCTCGGACACCTACTGTGAATAAATTTACAATCTTCGTAATTTTTATATGAGTGCAGTAAAGTCGGCTTTAATTACAGAAAAAGTTTCATCTCGACTGCACTGCATTTTAACTTTGCCGACTAGAATTTTTAGAACGGAACCGACAGTAGAATATGACGTTGAAATATATCTTTAAGAGACCTTGTACTAATTATTATTTACATCAAAGTCTTGAAACTTGTTATAGTTTCATTATTTAATGGATTTCATCAGGTTTGTACTCAAAACTTACTATCATTAATATTAATGACACTTAATCTATCACAAATAAGGAGAATTTTGTTCCAGATTTTGATTTTAGTCACTTACTCAAAAACTTAATGGTGCCTCATAGTTAATGTTTTTATTAAACTGACGCTTCATACCAATTTTCATCTAAGTCTAATACTTAGTGCCTTCAATGACCGTCCCCGTTAGCTGAGTGGTCAGCGCGGAGGAATGGCACACCAAGGGGCCCCGAGTTCGAATCCCGGCTGGGACAGGAGATTCTCGGTGTTGTGTTGTCCTCATCATCATTTCATTCCCATCTCCGACGCGCAACTCACCCAATGTGATATCGAATGCAATAAGTACTTGTCCTCGGTGGCAAGTGGGACTCCAGGCCCACAAAGCCGTACGCTCATTTCCATTTTTCAGTGCGTTTAGGTTTTCGCATAACACCGATTTTGACCAAATTATTGCTCCAATCAAGTTGAGACTTTTAACAGTTGATCTTCACATATATTTTCACATCCTGAACAATTTTTGGCTTTCTAGCTTCGTTTTTAGCGCCGATTTTTTTTCTTTAAACGATGTATTTAGGGAAACACATTCATCTGATCAATCTAGCTTTAACCATTTAAATATTAATATACTGAAGCATATGTCGACAAAGTTTAGAAGAGCTAGTCTCATTCGCAGAGTATGTCGCAATACTTGTATGCTACGCACAGGCGAGTTGTGATGACGTGACTCTAGGCTAAGCCCAAACTGAGGCGTGTATAGCACGTGTAACGTGACACGACACTACAGCCCGACGCGCACGTTCCGCACGTGTCGCGCGTTTCAGCGCATATTGAGACGCGTACACGTACTTTGAGCGCGGTGGTTGGCGACGCTCTGCGCTGACAGAAACAAACCTCGCGCACACTGTAATATTTCTCAAACAATTTTACAGGAGCTATAAAGTAAAAATATTTCATTTTTACTTTCCTCGTAGCGTTATATGTCAACTGCGGGGACAAGATGGTAGAGAACTTGTCATCGAAAGGCAAAGGTCCCGTTTCAAGTCTTGGTCCGGCGCACAGTTTTAAGCATCCAGGAAGTTTCATACCAGCACACACTCCGCTGCAGAGTGAAAATTTCATTCTGGATTATTCGTGACTCCTTTTCGACTGTTTCTAGCTTGAAGTGGAAATGTGAAGTCCACATGCGCATAGCGTAATGTCTCTTTATTACATCCATATATAAGTAACCCCCCCCCCCCCATGAACCATGAACCTTGCCGTTGGTGGGGAGGCTTGCGTACCTCAGCGATACAGATAGCCGTACAGTAGGTGCAACCACAACGGAGGGGTATCTGTTGACAGGCCAGACAAACTTGTGGTTCCTGAAGAGTGGCAGCAGCCTTTTCAGTAGTCGCAGGGGCAACAGTCTGGATGATTGTCTGATCTAGCCTTGTAACATTAACAAAAACGGCCTTACTGTGCTGGTACTGCGAACGGCTGAAAGCAAGGGCAAACTACAGGCGTAATTTTTCACGAGGGCATGCAGCTTTACTGTATGATTAAATGATGATGGCGTCCTCTTGGGTAAAATATTCCCGAGGTAAAATAGGCCACCATTCGGATCTACGGGCGGGGAGTACTCAGGAGGACGTCGTTATCAGGAGAAAGAAAACTGGCGTTCTACGGATCGGAGCGTGGAATGTCAGATCCTTTAATCGGGCAGGTAGGTTAGAAAATTTAAAAAGGGAAATGGATAGGTTAAAGTTAGATGTAGTGAGAATTAGTGATGTTCGGTGGCAGGAGGAACAAGACTTCCGGTCAGGTGACTACAGGGTTATAAACACAAAATCAAATAGGGGTAATGCAGGAGTAGGTTTAATAATGAATAGGAAAATAGGAGTGCGCGTAAGCTACTACAAACAGCATAGTGAACGCATTATTGTGGCCAAGATAGATACGAAGCCCACACCTACTACAGTAGTACAAGTTTATATGCCAACTACTCTGAAGATGAAGAAATTGTAGAAATGAATGATGAAATAAAAGAAATTATTCAGATAGTGAAGGGTGACGAAAATTTAATAGTCATGGGTGACTGGAATTCGGTAGTAGGAAAAGGAAGAGAAGGAAACGTAGTAGGTGAATATGGACTGGGGCTAAGAAATGAAAGAGGAAGCCGCCTGGTAGAATTTTGCATAGAGCACATCTTAATCATAGCTAACACTTGGTTCAAGAATCATAAAAGAAGGTTGTATATATGGAAGAATCCTGGAGATACTAAAAGGTATCAGATAGACTATATAATGGTAATACAGAGGTTTAGGAACCAGGTTTTACTTCCAGGGGCAGATGTGGACTCCGACCACAATCTATTGTTTATGAACTGTAGATTAAAACTGAAGAAACTACAAAAACGTGCTACTTAAAGGAGATGGGACCTGGATAAACTGAAAGAACCAGAGGTTGTAGAGAGTTTCAGGAAGAGCATAAAGGAACAATAGACAGGAATGGGGGAAAGAAATAAAGTAGAAGAAGAATGGGTAGCTCTGCGGGATGAAGTAGTGATGGCAGCAGAGGATCAAGTAGGTAAAAAGACGAGGGCTAATAGAAATCCTTGAATTTAATTGATGAAAAAGGATAAAATATAAAAATGCAGTAAATGAAGCAGGCAAAAAGGAATACAAACGTCTCAAAAATGAGATCGAGTGGAAGTGCAAAACGGCTAAGCAGGGATGGCTAGAGGAGAAATGTAAGGATGTAGAGGCTTATCTCACTAGGGATAAGATAGATACTGCCTACAGGAAAATTAAAGAGACTTTTGGAGAGTAGAGAACCTCTTGTATGAATATCAACTCAGATGGAAACCCAGTTCTAAGCAAAGAAGGGAAGGCGGAAAGGTGGAAGGAGTATATAGAGGGTTTATACAAGGGCAATGTACTTGAGAACAATATTATGGAAGTGGAAGAGGATGTAGATGAAGACGAAATGGGGGATAGGATATTGCGTGAAGAGTTTGACAGAGCACTGAAAGACCTGAGTCGCAACAAGACCCCGGGAGTAGACAACATTCCATCAGAGCTACTGACGGCCTTGGTAGAGACAGTCATGACAAAACTCTACTATCTGGGGAGCAAGATGTATGAGACAGGCGAAATACCCTCAAATTCAAGAAGAATATAATAATTCCAATCCCAAAGAAAGCAGGAGTTGTCAGATGTGAAAATTACCGAACTATCAGTTTAGTAAGTCACAGCTTCAAAATACTAACTTGAATTCTTTACAGACGAATGGAAAAACTGGTAGAAGCTGACCTCGGGGAAGATCAGTTTGGATTCCGTAGAAACGTTGGAACACGTGAGACAATACTAACCTTACGACTTATCTTAGAACAAAGATTAAGCAAAGGCAAACCTACGTTTCTAGCATTTGTAGAATTAGAGAAAGCTTTTGACAATGTTAACTGGAATACTCTCTTTCAAATTCTGAATGTGGCAGGGGTAAAATACAGGGAGCGTAAGGCTATTTACAATTTGTACAGAAACCAGATGGCAGTTATAAGAGTTGAGGGGCATCAAAGGGAAGCAGTGGTTGGGAAGGGAGTGAGACAGGGTTGTAGCCGATGTTATTCAATCTGTATATTGAGCAATCAGTAAAGGAAAGAAAAGAAAAAATCGGAGTAGGTATTAAAATTCAAGGAGAAGAAATAAAAACTTTGAAGTTCGCCGATGACATTGCAATTCTGTCAGATACAGCAAAGGACTTGGAAGAGCAGTTGAACGGAATGTACAGTGTCTTGAAAGGACGATATAAGATGAACATCAACAGACGCAAAACGAGGATTATGGAATGTAGTCAAATTAAATCGGGTGATGCTGAGGGAATTAGATTAGGAAATGAGACACTTAAAGTAGTAAACGAGTTTTGCTATTTAGGAAGTAAAATAACTGATGATGGTCTAAGTAGATATAAAATGTAGAAGGCAATGGCAAGGAAATCGTTTCTGAAGAAGAGAAATTTGTTAACATCGAGTATAGATTTAAGTGTCTGGAAGTCGTTTCTGAAAGTATTTGTATGCAGTGTAGCTATGTATGAAGTGAAACGTGGACGATAAGTAGTCTGGACAAGAAGAGAAGAGAAGCTTTCGAAATGTGGTGCTACAGAAGAATGCTGAAGATTAGATGGGAGGAGTTTGTGGCACAACTTGACAAAAAGAAGGGACAGGTTGGTAGGACATGTTTTGAGGCATCAAGGGATTACAAATTTAGCATTGGAGGGCAGCGTGTGGGGTAAAAATCGTAGAGGGAGACCAAGAGATGAATACACTAAGCAGATTCAGAAGGATGTATGTTGCAGTAAGTACTGGGAGATGAAGAAGCTTGCACAGGATAAAGTAGCATGGAGAGCTGCATCAATCCAGTCTCAGGACTGAATACCACAACAACAACAACAACAATCCAAGTAACGATAGTACAACATGTACTTTATTCATGTGATGCTTTTTAGCAGATGCACAAAGGGGTCATATCGGTGGAAATTACGCCTCTTCGACTTTTTGCAACACATCGTTGAGATACGTGAGCATAACAGGCAGCAAGTAGATAACCCTGTTTTACTTTCCTGCCTTGTTTCAAAATCACGCAATTTTATAATATTTCTTACTTCCTTATTCACTATCTTCACGATGAATCTTAGTATCTGAAAATATTGTGGAGGCAGGAGATATAATCCCAGTGGCTAATGGCTCACCAGTTATTGAACTGTGCATTGTTCTTGACAAAAGAATAAACAAAAGAAAAGAACTCTAGAGATATATGTAACTGAAAACTATTATGTACTTCCGAAAAGAGATAGGGCACTTAAACGGCGAAAAACGAAACACTACTCAATGATAATAAAATTCAGAAAGGACATATTTTTCGGAAGGGCAATACTTCCACTGTCCATGTGTGCCACGCCGAAGTGAACATACGGCATGACTGCCTTCCCGCTTTCCGCCTCATCCTACCTGCAGTGCCCGCGCGGAGCGAGAAACTGTGCCTCAACCACAACGCCACGCGACCTGGCGCAGGCGCATGTCGCGTCCCAGTCGCGTCGCGTCGCAATTTGCGCGGTCCCATTTGAACCTGTGAAGTTACAAAAATGCGCGATGCGCTGCGTCATGCCACACACGACGTACGCGCCTCAATTTGCGCCTAGCCCTGTACCAGTGAACTGGGATAAGACCCAGCACACTCGCTCGCCTCTGTCTCAAATGAAACTGCGTTTTTTCGCCACAGGTGTAAAAAAATCATCATGTACGTTACAGTAAAGCTGGCTTTTTTTCTTTTCTTCTTTAAGCAGCAGTCGTCTGACGATGAAACTGCCGGTCGAAACCGGTAACGGCTCTATTTTTTATCTACAAATAGCATTATTGGCTGCTCTTTTTTTTACTTCTTTGGTAGAGTTTAACCCGTGATTTCTACTTGTAGTAACACCCTGGGCAGCAACTGCACCTCTGCTTCTTGCTACGATGAGTTTGCAGTCCTGCAAAACAGACAGAAATGCCGTGTGTGCAGTGACGCGACTGAACAGGGGCGTGTTGTGTGTGCGGTGTGCAGGTGCCGGTGCAGCTGCTGGCGCCGTCCGTGGCGCGCTGTCTGCTGGAGGCCTGGCTGCGCGAGATCGGCTTCGTCGTCTGCTACGGCGCCATCATCCTCAAGCTCTACAGGTGAGACCCGCAACAAAACCCCCTCCTCATTCACGCTCTGTGCTACTGACTTTTCTTGACAAGTGTTTGGAGCAGGTGCCTATGATGTGTACTTTTTAGCCAGTTCTACACGATCGACTTTCTTGTCGCAACTGACTTCTCGAGACAAGTGAGAGTCTACACCAGCGCCCCTGGCGTTTTATTCCTGTTCTGAATCTCGTCTGTCGTCGACATCGACTGTTCGTCAGGAGCGGCCCAGGGTAGTGTGACAGGAATCTTCAGTGTGGAACCGCGCTGCTGCTACGGTCGCAGGTTTGAATCCTGCGCCGGTCTTGGATGTGTATGATGTCCTTAGATTAGTTAGGTTTAAGTAGTCCTTAGTCTATGGGACTAATGACCTCAGATGTTAAGTCCAATAGTGCTTGGAGCCAATTGAAAGAAATCCATGGTTTGGAAGCCATGTTACAGGCTCTCCTCTAACCATCCAATGTTGACCACACGCCCGAGTTAGAAGCATCGTCATGCACGAACCACATGTTCAGATGTTGGTTCAATGGGAGATAAGCATTTACACCTTAGTTTCTATGGTATGAATTGTGATCCTGCCCAGACGTTCGAAAAATGACGCTTTGGATGTCGTGATACGTGTGTTGCATTGAGACTGTGTGTTATTGCACCCATTGGCAGAAATTCTCTCTACGAGGGATGTCTGGATTGTTGAGGGCTTGCACTCGCTGGATATGATATGGGTAGAGTACTTGCCGATGTAAAATCTGCTATGACTCAGGACTCGCCCTTGAGCAGCAGTCCTCCTTGTTGAAGTAGTCGGGCATTTGCCTCAACATCGGGTATTATGGATCTGGGTCAACCTTCTCGTACATGGTGTGCGAAATTCTCGGTTTCTCAAGGCGCTGATGTAACCGGCTAAATGTACGCCTGTCGGGCTGCCTGAAGAGAGGAAAAGCTTCTTCATAGAATAGTGCAACCTCAAGGGCACTGCCATTCGTTTTGCGACACATGAAGTGCATGTCAGCGTAGTGTTTATTGGTGGAGCCTCTGTCCATGGAGCCTTCAGGTTAGTGAATGGTTGTTAGGTCAGTGCAGCACAGCGCACGGCGGGGGAAACAGGTAGTCGACACCAAGCCTTGAGATATCAACGTAAATACCGAGGTATCCAGGAGCATCTAGAGTTGGTTTCCAACTCAAATTCATACCGTACCTCGCCAACGGGTGATTTGCAAATCCGTGTTTTTGGAGCTTTTTAACTACTTGTGGCCCGTCCTTTCCATGTGTGAATTATTGACTATTACTAGTGGGAAAACCTGTATATATAAATGATTTGGCGGACAGTTTGTACATCAATGTGCGGTTGTCCGCAGAGACGCTTCGGTGAGTGTAGGAAGATACAAGACGACTTAGGCAAAATGTGTAGTTGGTGTGATGAATGGCAGGCAGCTCTAAAGGTGGATAAACGTATGTTAATGAAGATGAGTAGGGGGAACAAACCTATAATGTTCGGATACAATGCTACTAGTGTCCTGCTTGACACAGTCAAGTCGTTTAAATATCTGGGCATAACGTTGCAAGGTGAGATGAAATAGAACGAGCATGTGGGAAATATGGTGAGGAAGGAAAGTGGTCGATTTCGATTTATTGGGAGAATTTTATGAACGAGTGGTTACCTGTAAGGGAGACCACATATAGGACCCTGGTGCGACCTATTCTTGAGTATTGCTCTAGTGTTTGGAATCCGTACCCGGTCGGACTGAAGGAAGACATCGAAAAGAATTCCGAGGCGGGCTGCTACATTTGTTACCGGTAGGTTCAAACAACACACGTGAGACGCTTCGGGAACTCAAATGGGAATCCCTAGAGGGGTTTATTTTCGAGAAACACTACTGAGGAAATTTAGAGAACCGTCTTTTGAAGCTGACTGCCGAACGATTCTACTGCCGCTAACATATCTTGAGCTTAACCATAAGATCCGAGAAATTAAGGATCAAACGGAGGCTTATAGACAGTCGTTTATCCCTCACTCTGTTTCCGCCTGGAACAGGAAAGGAAACGACTAGCAGTGGGACAGCATACCCTCCGCCACACACCGAATGGTGGCTTGTGGAGTATCTATGTGGATGTAGATGTAGATGTCTCTAGTTGTCGTTGTATACGCGGCAGCGCTAAGACTGCCTATGTTGTTACAGCTGTCTGCTGTGCAGTTTGACACCTGAACGGAGAAAGTGAGGTTATGAGGGGATACCTTTTTTTAATATAAAATCTAAATATAGTAACAAAATGTAGAAAGAAGCAAACATACTTTTATTAATGGCAAAAGCAAAATTCATGGTAGGTGTTAAAGGCCTTGTGATGAATTACTTACGCTCCTGAGAACTGATAAAGTAGTTGAAGCGTCGTCTAAGCGTTTTAAAATACGTACAATTATTTTCTTTCGGATATATATACCCACAAACAAATTGTGCAATATCTAGAACGCACTAAATAGCGTCTTTTTTACTGTATCCTCTGTATAATGTTTTCTTGCTAAATGCCAAATATAATCGGAAGTTATTTTCCTCGTCAAATTATTCTGATTTTTCCACTGTTGAAATAATTTTCATTAAAACACGGTGATCTACTTACGTTCTTATTTATGTCTAGTATAGAATTATTCTTTGTAAAATGTAAATACCTCGTTCACTTTCATGTATTTCGTGTCTCTTGTAGAAGAACAACAGCACGAAAAAGACAAAGATCTCTTGCAACCTTTCCAGTGAGTCACGGAAACAAAGCAAACAACACAATAAAGACTAAAAAGACACGAAAGCAGTAAATTTATTTCTGTAATAGGCGTGAACTGACAAGTTCTGTTGATTCACCCATAGATAGTGAAACCCAGGTAACAGGCTCAGAAAGCAAAAGCATCAAACGACAACACGTGGTAGGGAGACCCAACAGTTACACTCCTGGAAATGGAAAAAAGAACACATTGACACCGGCTTTGCACAATACTTCGGCAACGCCTCCACTGTTTGTCCGTGCCACTGACTGCAAATTAACACTACAATGAAAATTTAAATTTTAAAAAAAACTAGACAGCGATAAAATATTACGCCCATATGTCACTAACAGTAAGAACAATAACTTATAGCCGGCCAGAGTGGCCGAGCGGTTCTAAGCGCTACAGTCTGGAACCGCACGACCGCTACGGTCGCAGATTCGAATCCTGCCTTGGGCATGGTTGTGTGTGATATTCTTAGGTTCGTTAGGTTTAAGTAGTTCTAAGTTCTAGGGGACTGATGACCTCAGAAGGTAAGTCCCATAATACTCAGAGCCATTTTGAACCGAATCAGAAAGGGACATCCAGGCCAACAATGCCATACCATCATTTCATCTTAGAAGATACAACAGGTCTACCGAACTACGCCCGTCCATCCTCTGCTAGAGTATTACTATGCAGTATTGGATTCTGTAGTACTGTAACTGGAAGTCGTGCATTCCTTCTTCTATCTTGGGTCAAACATCTACCGCACGTTTTGGCCGAGCGGTTCTAGGCGCTTCAGTCCGGAACCGCGCTGTTGCTACGGTCGCACCTTCGAATCCTGCCTCGGGGACGGATGTGTGTAATGTCCTTAGGTTAGTTAGGTTTAAATACACTCCTGGAAATGGAAAAAAGAACACATTGACACCGGTGTGTCAGACCCACCATACTTGCTCCGCACACTGCGAGAGGGCTGTACAAGCAATGATCACACGCACGGCACAGCGGACACACCAGGAACCGCGGTGTTGGCCGTCGAATGGCGCTAGCTGCGCAGCATTTGTGCACCGCCGCCGTCAGTGTCAGCCAGTTTGCCGTGGCATACGGAGCTCCATCGCAGTCTTTAACACTGGTAGCATGCCGCGACAGAGTGGATGTGAACCGTACGTGCAGTTGACGGACTTTGAGCGAGGGCGTATAGTGGGCATGCGGGAGGCCGGGTGGACGTACCGCCGAATTGCTCAACACGTGGGGCGTGAGGTCTCCACAGTACATCGATGTTGTCGCCAGTGGTCGGCGGAAGGTGCACGTGCCCGTCGACCTGGAACCGGAGCGAAGCGACGCACGGATGCACGCCAAGACCGTAGGATCCTACACAGTACCGTAGGGGACCGCACCGCCACTTCCCAGCAAATTAGGGACACTGTTGCTCCTGGGGTATCGGCGAGGACCATTCGCAACCGTCTCCATGAAGCTGGGCTACGGTCCCGCACACCGTTAGGCCGTCTTCCGCTCACGCCCCAACATCGTGCAGCCCGCCTCCAGTGGTGTCGCGACAGGCGTGAATAGAGGGACGAATGGAGACGTGTCGTCTTCAGCGATGAGAGTCGCTTCTGCCTTGGTGCCAATGATGGTCGTATGCGTGTTTGGCGCCGTGCAGGTGAGCGCCACAATCAGGACTGCATACGACCGAGGCACACAGGGCCAACACCCGGCATCATGGTGTGGGGAGCGATCTCCTACACTGGCCGTACACCTCTGGTGATCGTCGAGGGGACACTGAATAGTGCACGGTACATCCAAACCGTCATCGAACCCATCGTTCTACCATTCCTAGACCGGCAAGGGAACTTGCTGTTCCAACAGGACAATGCACGTCCGCATGTATCCCGTGCCACCCAACGTGCTCTAGAAGGTGTAAGTCAACTACCCTGGCCAGCAAGATCTCCGGATCTGTCCCCCATTGAGCATGTTTGGGACTGGATGAAGCGTCGTCTCACGCGGTCTGCACGTCCAGCACGAACGCTGGTCCAACTGAGGCGCCAGGTGGAAATGGCATGGCAAGCCGTTCCACAGGACTACATCCAGCATCTCTACGATCGTCTCCATGGGAGAATAGCAGCCTGCATTGCTGCGAAAGGTGGATATACACTCTACTAGTGCCGACATTGTGCATGCTCTGTTGCCTGTGTCTATGTGCCTGTGGTTTTGTCAGTGTGATCATGTGATGTATCTGACCCCAGGAATGTGTCAATAAAGTTTCCCCTTCCTGGGACAATGAATTCACGGTGTTCTTATTTCAATTTCCAGGAGTGTAGTTCGTCGCTTTCACCAAATTAACATTTATTTTTAAAAAACATACTGATCAATTCAATTCCAGATTAATAACATGTAAACCACTAGGATTATAGTGACATATATGTGAACTTCTGAGCTCTGTCTGTTTGGGTCGAGACTGAAGGTTACCGGAATTTCTCAGGTGGAGATCGGAGTACGCCTTCCCCAGAGAACATGCAGGTGTATGTCTTCACCGTCTGCCGGACTATAAAAAAGGTCGAATAATTCGACTGAGGGACATGGTGGCATGCAGCCGACAGATTTCACAGACAGTCGCCCGCAGTACGGTGACTGCTTAACGAATGATGACAAGATGGTCTCAGGACAACATTGTGGCAAAGAAACAGAACTTGCATATCCACCTAGAAGGACTACATGAGAGGATGCGTATTGCCGTAGAGAAGGTTATGATGAATGGAGGGATGACAACAGCTGAAATCCCGCCCAAAGATGAGGGTAGTTTGCCGCCAGGAACCGTTTGGGAGAGATTACTGGAAGCTAGTTGAGATCTCGAGCTGCCATTTGTCGTTTGCTGCTGACACCACATGTCACACAATGAAGTCTTACATCACGTAGCGCAATAGTGAACTGGATCATTACATGGCATTCTGTGGTGTTCAGCGATCAGAATCGTCTGTGTTTGTGGCGGTCTGGTCGACACCAGTGTGTCCATAAACGACCTGGTGAAAGGTCACAGGAAGTAGCTGTTCTCGAGACCCATACTTCTGCAACTTCTGAAATTATGATATGGTGAGGTAGTGGATATGAAGATAGCACTGATTTGGTAATTTCTGAACGGAATCTGAATGCTGCTAATGTACGACAAGACGCGCTATCATCACACGCTCAGGTTATAAAAGTCACGGAATACCTCGTAACATCGTGTCGGACCTGTTTCTGCACAGCGTATTGCAGCAACTCGAAGTGGCATCGACTCAACAATTCGTAGGAATTTCCTTGCAGAAATATTGAGGCATGATACCTCTATAGCTGTCCATAATTCCGAAAGTGTTGCCGGCGCAGGGGTTTGTGCCCGAACTGACCTCTCGATTATGTCCCATGAATGTTCGATGGGATTGATATCAGGTGAAATGCGTGGCCAAATCAGACGCTCGAAATGTCCAGAATATTCTTCAAACCAGTCGAGAACAACCGTGATCTGGTGGCATGGCTCATGTTCATCCATAAAAATTCCAACGTTGTTTGGAAACATGACATCCATGAACGGCTGCAAATTTCTCCAAACAGCCGATCTTAATCATTTCCTCCAGTCCATTCCATACAAACACAGACCACAGCATCATGGAAACAGTACCAGCGTGCAAAGTGCTTGCTGACTACTTAGCCCTTTGGCTTCGTGAGGCCTCCGCCATACTCGAACATTTCCATGCGGTTTTAGCAACTTAAACCGCGACTCATCGACCTGGGGACAGTTTTCCGTCGTCTAGGGTCCATCTGGTATGGTCACGAGTCCAGTAGAGGCGCTGCGTCCGGCGTCGTGCTGTTAGTAAAGACACTCGCGTCAGTCGTTTGCTGCCACAGTCCATTAACGCCAAATTTTGTCGTGCTGTCCTAAGGGACATGTTCGGTGCAAGTCTGACATTGATTTATGCAGTTATTCCGCGCAGTCTTGCTTGACTGTTAGCACTGACAACCCTATGCAAGCGCCCCTTCTCTCGATCTGTACATGAACGCCGTCGGCCCCTGCGTTGTTTTTGATGAGAGTAAATGCCTCAAATTTGGCATCCTCGGCACACTCTTGATACTGTGGATCTCGGAACATTGAATTTGCTAACTGTTTCTGAAATGGAATGTCCGATGCGTTTAGCTATAACAATCATTCTGCGTTCAAAGTCTGTCAGTTCCCGTCGTTGGAGCGTAATCACTTCGGAAACCCTTTCACATGAAACACGTAAGTGCAAATGGAGCTCTACTAATGCACTGCCCTTTTATACTTTACGTGCGAGATACTGTCGCCATCTGTACATGTGTATATCGGTGTCCCATTACTTTCATCACCTCAGTGTATGTCTTATGGTCAGTGTACAAAATAACAGGATTTTGCGAGACCACATACTGCAGTTTACATCGCAGGCAAACTGTATTGCCCAGTTCCTTGATTTGTCACCCATCAGCATGTCTACAAAGCAGTGAGAAGACATACACTTCCTCAGGAGTCTTCAGCCAGCAGTCTTCATGAACTGACGCAGCACATGTTTCAGGCGTAGCAAGAAATTTCCCAGTATCTCATTCCGATGCTGTCTGCTCACATGCCACAACAAGCTAGGGCTCGTACCTATGGCATCGCACCTGAAACTGATAATGGACATGACATGACATGTTCGAGTATAATGACTTTTCTGGAGACTAGAAATCTCTGTAGGAATCAGCAAGGGTTTCGAAAAAAACGATCGTTTGAAACCCAGGTCGCGCTATTCGTCCACGAGACTCAGAGGGCCATAGACACGGGTTCTCAGATAGATGCCGTGTTTCTTGACTTCCGCAAGGCATTTGATACAGTTCCCCACAGTCGTTTAATGAACAAAGTAAGAGCATATGGACTATCAGACCAATTGTGTGATTGGATTGAAGAGTTTCTAGATAACAGAACGCAGCATATCATTCTCAATGGAGAGAAGTCTTTCGAAGTAAGAGTGATTTCAGGTTTGCCGCAGGGGAGTGTCATAGGACCGTTGCTATTCACAATATATATAAATGACCTTGTGGATAACATGAGAAGTTCACTGAGGCTTTTTGCGGATGATGCTGTAGTGTATCGAGAGGTTGTAACAATGGAAAATTGTACTGAAATGCAGGAGGATCTGCAACGAATGGACGCATGGTGCAGGGAATGGCAATTGAATCTCAATGTAGACAAGTGTAATGTGCTGCGAGTACATAGAGAGAAAGATCCCTTATTGTTTAGCTAGAATGTAGCAGGTTAGCAACTAGAAGTAGTTAATTGCATAAATTATCTGGGAGTAGGCATTAGGAGTGATTTAAAATGGAATGAACATATAAAGTTGATCGTCGGTAAAGCAGATGCCAGACTGAGATTCATTGGAAGAATCCTAAGGAAAAGCAGTCCGAAAAGAAAGGAAGTAGGTTATAGTACACTTGTTCGCCCACTGCTTGAATACAGCTCATCGGTGTGGGACCCGTACCAGATAGGGTTGATAGAACAGATAGAGAAGGTCCAACGGAGAGCAGCGAGTTCGTTGCAGGATCATTTGTAATCGCGAAAGCGTTACGGGGATGATAAATAAACTCTAGTGGAAGACTCTGCAAGAGAGACGCTCAGTAGCTCGGTACGGGCTTTTGTTTAAGCTTCGAGAACATACCTTCACCGAGGAATCAAGCAGTATATTGGTCCCTCCTACGTATATTTCGCGAAGAGACCATGAGGATAAAATCAGAGAGATCAGAGCCCACACAGAGGCATACCGACAATCTTTCTTTCCACGAACAATACGAGACTGGAATAGAAGGGAGAACCGATAGAGGTACTCAAAAGTACCCTGCACCACACACCGTCAGGTGGCTTGCGGAGTATGGATGTAGATGTAGACGTAGATTTAATAGGAATACACTTCAGCTCTTCTACATCTGTCGATGAGGCTCTATCGAAGATAAGACACTGCCTCGTTCCTACCAAAGAAATCGTTAATACGGTCAAAAATTTCATTTGGTACCCCATATAATCGTTGGTGTGGGCTTGAGTGAAATACTATTGGCAAGCCAAGACATACTACATCGAAGTCAGTGCCCTGGTGCACATCGCTTTCATCATAGCGTGCAGTGTCTTTAAGAAATTTGGTGCAATGTATTCTGATAAGTCCAAATGAGTATTTTGGCTGCTGTAAGGCGGTTCCAGCAGGGAAGCAACTCCGGCGCTCTGCTGCGCAGGATCCTGATCGAGTTCCGGAC
The DNA here is from genome assembly GCF_023897955.1 of Schistocerca gregaria. NCBI lineage: Eukaryota > Metazoa > Arthropoda > Insecta > Orthoptera > Acrididae > Schistocerca > Schistocerca gregaria. Next base: position 818,561,191 of record NC_064921.1, read on the forward strand.
GCGCAAGGCTCACCGCTGGGTGGTGCGCGACAAGGACCTGCTCAAGTACCTGTCCGGCATGGTGGTGGTGGCGCACGGCTACATGGCCGCCTGGACCGCCTCCACGCTCAACTTCCTGGCCGACGGGCACGAGCTGGTGGCCCGGGGCCGCACGCCCGACGGCCGACACTTCCTCACCTGCCGCGCCCTCTGGTGGGACTACGTCACCGAGGCCGGTAAGCCGTGCCGCTCCTGCGCAACACGTTTGTTCCCACTGGCCATCTTCCAGTGTGTACTTGATACAATGCTACTTAAACATTCTCTTATCAAATAATATAAGGCTTACATAGTAAAACATCGTTATTTTTACTTGTTTTGATCTTTCCAAGACGTTTAACTGTGTAGATGAAGTTACTGTTTTACATTAAGTTTAGTAGTATGGAACTGATGGTTACAAAAACAACTACACTACTGGCCACTAAATTTGTTACACCACGAAGATGACTTGCTACAGACGCGAAATTTAAGCGACAGGAAGAAGATGCTGTGATATGCAAATGATTAGCTTTTCATAGAATTCACACAAGGCTGGCGCCGATGGTGACACATACAACGTGCTGACATGGGGAAAGTTTTCAATCGATTTCTCATACACAAACAGCAGTTGGCTGGCGTTGCCTGGCGAAACGTTGTTGTGATGCCTCGTGTAAGGAGGAGAAATGCGTACTATCACGTTTCCGACTTTGATAAAGGTCGGATTGTAGCCTATCACGATTGCGGTTTATAGTATCGCGTTGGTCGTGATCCAATGACTGTTACCAGAATACAGATCGGTGGGTTCAGAAGGGTAATACGGAACGCCATGCTGGATCCCAACGACCTTGTATAACTAGCAGTCGAGATGACAGGCATCTTGTCCGCATGGCTGTAACGGATCGTGCAGCCACGTCTCGATGTCTGAATCAACAGATGGGGACGTTTGCAAGACAACGACCATCTGCACGAACAGTTCGAGGACAAAGACAACAGCATGGACTATAAGCTCGGAGACCTTGGCTGCGGTTACCCTTGGCGCTGCATCACAGACAGGAGCGCCTGAGATGGTGTACTCAACGACGAACCTGGGTGCACGAATGGCAAAACGTAATTTTATCGGATGAATCCAGGTTCTGTTTACAGCATCATGATGGTCGCATTCGTGTTTGGCGACATCGCGGTGAACGCACATTGGAAGCGTGTATTCGTTATCGCCATATTGGCGTATCACCAGCTGTGATGGTATGAGGTGGCATTGGTTATACGTCTCGGTCACCTCTTGTTCGCATTGACGGCACAGTGGACGTTACATTTCAGATGTGTTACGACCCGTGGCTCTACCCTTCATTCAATCCCGCGAAACCGTACATTTTAGCAGGATAATGCACGACCGCATGTTGCAGGTCCTGTACGGGCCTTTCTGGATAGAGAATATGTTCGACTGCTGCCCTGGCCAGCCAATTCTCCAGATCTCTCAACAATTGGTGGCCGAGGAACTGGCTTGTCACAATACGCCTGTCACTATTATTGATGAACTGTGGTATTGTGTTGAAGTTGCATGGACAGCTGTACTTGTACACGGGATCCAAGCTCTCTTTGACGCAGTGCCCAGGCGTATCAAGGCCAGAGGTGGTTGTTCTGGGTACTGATTTCTCAGGATCAATGCACCCAAATTGCGTGAAAATGTAATCACATGTTAGTTCTAGTACATTTGTCCAATGAATACCAGTTTATCATCTGCATTTCTTCTTGGTGTAGCAATTTTAATGGCCAGTAGTGTAGTTTGAATCATATGTAGCAAACAGATTTCAAAACGTTATGCTGACTTATTGAAACAAATCTCGAAGGAGAGACATTTTAATGACTATTGCGAGAACCCCCCACTCGTACTAAACCTCCAGAAATGTCTCACTTTATCCGGTGAGTCCGTAGATGGTGGTATAACTGGAGAAGACAACAATCGGCTACGGTTTTCCACCCGAGGTTCGTGGTAATTAAGCCAGTCCGTCCTTCAACAGACTTAGTGAGCCCCTGCGTAGGAATTCTTCCTAACTGTTATTTGGAGAGGCTCTGGTAGTTTTATGTCCCCTTGCCGTACTAGCGCCTTCGGATTCTGAAAGTGCAGTAATACAGTCTATGTTTTATCTAACGAGGCCCGAAGAAGCTTTTTTGTGCAAATAATTTTTACATGGGATGACATCATGGTGCATTTATTTAAGAAACACTGTAAAATGAACTTGTTCCCACTGATTATAAGCTAACTGTGAAAGTTACAAGAGAATAATTTACCGCATGATCAGATAGAAAGGTATCCTGTCGACAACTGCCGACTATGCCGCCCAGTCTGTAACTTGAGCTTACAATCGTTATGGTTCGTACAAGCTCGTACATCTTCGGCTACGCCAAAGTTATTCATTTATTTATGAATATCAGCGTTTCCTGGCATTGTGAACTCACTCAGAGGCTTTATTTATGACCTGTAGACTCCTGCTAATATCTGAGTGGAAAAAGGCAACATCTGTTTCTAAATACACTCCTGGAAATTGAAATAAGAACACCGTGAATTCATTGTCCCAGGAAGGGGAAACTTTATTGACACCTTCCTGGGGTCAGATACATCACATGATCATACTGACAGAACCACAGGCACATAGACACAGGCAACAGAGCATGCACAATGTCGGCACTAGTACAGTGTATATCCACCTTGCGCAGCAATGCAGGCTGCTATTCTCCCATGGAGACGATCGTAGAGGTGCTGGATGTAGTCCTGTGGAACGGCTTGCCATGCCATTTCCACCTGGCGCCTCAGTTGGACCAGCGTTCGTGCTGGACGTGCAGACCGCGTGAGACGACGCTTCATCCAGTCCCAAACATGCTCAATGGGGGACAGATCCGGAGATCTTGCTGGCCAGGGTAGTTGACTTACACCTTCTAGAGTACGTTGGGTGGCACGGGATACATGCGGACGTGCATTGTCCTGTTGGAACAGCAAGTTCCCTTGCCGGTCTAGGAATGGTAGAACGATGGGTTCGATGACGGTTTGGATGTAGCGTGCACTATTCAGTGTCCCCTCGACGATCACCAGAGGTGTACGGCCAGTGTAGGAGATCGCTCCCCCACCATGATGCCGGGTGTTGGCCCTGTGTGCCTCGGTCGTATGCAGTCCTGATTGTGGCGCTCACCTGCACGGCGCCAAACACGCATACGACCATCATTGGCACCAAGGCAGAAGCGACTCTCATCCCTCCATTCACGCCTGTCGCGACACCACTGGAGGCGGGCTGCACGATTTTGTGGCGTGAGCGGAAGACGGCTTAACGGTGTGCGGGACCGAAGCCCAGCTTCATGGAGACGGTTGCGAATGGTCCTCGCCGATACCCCAGGAGCAACAGTGTCCCTAATTTGCTGGGAAGTGGCGGTGCGGTCCCCTACGGCACTGCGTAGGATCCTACGGTCTTAGCGTGCATCCGTGCGTCGCTGCGGTCCGGTCCCAGGTCGACGGGCACGTGCACCTTCCGCCGACCACTGCCGACAACATCGATGTACTGTGGAGACCTCACGCCCCACGTGTTGAGCAATTCGGCGGTACGTCCACCCGGCCTCCCGCATGCCCACTATACGCCCTCGCTCAAAATCCGTCAACTGCACATACGGTTCACGTCCACGCTGTCGCGGCATGCTACAAGCTGCGATGGAGCTCCGTATGCCACGGAAAACTGGCTGACACTTACGGCGGCGGTGCACAAATGCTGCGCAGCTAGCACCATTCGACGGCCAACACCGCGGTTCCTGGTGTGTCCGCTGTGCCGTGCGTGTGATCATTGCTTGTACAGCCCTCTCGCAGTGTCCGGAGCAAGTATGGTGGGTCTGACACACCGGTGTCAATGTGTTCTTTTTTCCATTTCCAGGAGTGTATTTATTAATAACAGCTACTTGTTTCTCGCCGGAATTAATGTACTTTATCTGCGCATCTCTTTCCTGAGTTCACTAGCGATTTCTGCATCGGTGCCTCATTTCACTGGTTCTGAAAACGCCAGACGGCCAACCGCCTCTGCTAGCCACCGTGGGAACCTACCGCTCGCTCCTGACTCTATACGTAATGCAATGCTGATTAATTCACTTCACGTATGTGAAATAGCAAAATTGGAAGTGAATTAAAATGCGCTCTCATCTGCAAATAATGAGTACCTTACACTGCGGACAAAGCACAATTGGATTGCCACGAGGTTTAATTTTGGGTCACTGCTGTACCATATGCATGTGTAAATTCTTCCACTTAATTTCTAAGCAGAATTGTTCCTGATTGCAGACGATACTGGTGTTATAACAAACTTACTTAAAGAAGAAATTGTTAATGATGTTTTTTCAGACTTACTAACTTATTCTTTGAAAATGAACTCCACTTTAATTGTCAGAAAACGTGCTGTATTCGGCTTTGTACAACAGACAGATTCATAAAAACAGTTGATGTAGTACTTTAACTAGAGTCAGTAACAGGGCTGAATGTCTTAAATTTTATGTACACAATAAAAACTTCAGTTGGAAGAAACCTATTACTCAAACAGTTCAGTTCAGATGCTTTTGCTATTCGTATAGAAGCTCGTCCTGAAAACAAAGGGATCATCCTCATCACATATTTCGCAATTTCCGCTCAATAATGTCTTATGGAACACAGAATTGGTAAGTCTTTCTTGGCCACTTTTTGACAAACTGCGTGTTGGCTTCTATCTCGGGGTCTTCGGCCGACGTTTGTTTCATGATTTTTCTGACGTTTTGCCAGCACGAGTGGCTGGCATTGTCAAAGCTTCACCCTCCATTGCCGGTGGCTGAATTGGAGCCGAGCTCGCGGCCGCAGGCTATATGTACCTGGCGCACCAACGTCCGAGGGCTTCAATGTGGTTATTTCCGGTGCTGTTCTCCTCTTGCTACCCGCGATGGTCGTTCGCTGCAGCACGAGAAGCCAGGATCCGTTTACCAAGAGGCTTTCCTCTTTCTTGCTAAAGCTGTTCTCGTGTTTGTGTATTGCTACAGCTTCTCTGAACAAGCAGGTGGGATAGTTCATCTCTACAGCCATTACTTCCGCGTCGGCGAATTTTAATTCGTGGTCGGTCACACAGTGCGTGCTCCGCCACCTGCCCCAACCTGCCCCAACCTGTCGTCTATGTTCTGTAGTCCTGGAGTTGATCGATTGTCCAGTCATTCCAATGTAAACTAATCCGCATGTGTATGGTATGCGGTATATTCTTGGCATTGGAAGTGGGTCCCTTTTCTCCTTTGCTGATCTGAGATACTCTTTGATTTTCTTTGTCAATTTGTAAACAGCTTTTACGCCGTGTTTGCGGAATATAACGCGAATTCTGTCCTTCAATCTGGGAATGTATGGCAGAAAGGCTGTGACGGACAGAATCGGCCGTATATTGTGCAAACACGACGTAAAAACTGTTCGCAGGCACCATGATTGTTCAGAGAAGCTGTAGAAATACACAAACACGAGAACAGCTTCAGCAAGCCTCAAGGTAAACGGATCCTGGCTTCCCGTGCTGCAGCGAACGACCGTCGCAGGTAACGAGAGGAGAACAGCACCGCAAATAACCGCATTGAAGCCCTCGGACGTTGGCGCTCCAGGTACATATAGTCTGCGGCCGCGAACTCGGCTCCAGTTCCCCACCGACAATGGAGCGTGAAACTTAGACAGTGCCAGTCACTCGTGCTGGCGAAACGTCAGAAAAATCATCAGACGAACGTCGGCCGAAGAACCCGAGACGGAAGCCAACAGGCAGTTTGTCTTATGGAATAATTTTAAGGGGTAATTGATCTCTTAGAAATAAAGTATGATTTTCACAAAAGTGAACACCCGTAATCATTTTGTAGCTTCCTCTTCAAGAACTCATGTCTTTTGACAGCTTTTTCACAATATTTATATATACATATTTGCTAATGAAATTCGTCATAAACGTGTCACTATTAACTGGAAAGAAGGCTATAATGAACATCCACCCCAGATGCCACACCTAATTCAAAACCGAATTAAGAAGGTTTCAGAGTTTCATATTCCCTGTCACAAATGGTCGAGACATAACCCCATCCAAACGGGACAAGGAAGATGTTATAACTTATAGAAGTGAGCTTATTGTGAAAGTACTGTACGTGACAGTGGTGCAGAGATACAAACAATATGACTCGTTCTGGACAACTGGCCATACCATGGTTCATCTAAAGGTAATCTGACAGACGTACCAGAAGTGACACCTAGTGCTGAGATATACCAAATTTATACAGATTCCTGTAAATAAGATTACTAGAATGACAATAATTAGAACTCATACCTGGCTATCACGTGACACTTCACTGCTGCAGTAAGTTACGGCAGTGTGGTATTGTGTATGTGCTAGTCATTTACATGAAATCAGCGCAATAAGGATAACATAAAGGCTTAGACGTGCCCATGGCCACAAGTCAATGACGCTACCCAAATTATTACTCCAATGGAATAGACTGTCGTGCGTGTCATCACTTGAAGTGATGTAATGTGGCATAAGAGCAGTGGTCATAGAAGTATCCTATCCTGCAGGGACTGGAGATAGATGCCACCAGCTGTCAGTGACACCTGTTTGCTGCTGTCACTGAGGGGGTTGGGTTGTTTGGAGAAGGAGACCACACAGCGAGGTCATCGGTCTCATCGGATTAGTGAAGGACGGGGAAGGAGGTCGGCCGCGCCCTTTCAAATGAACCATCCCGGCATTTGCCTAGAGCGATTTAAGGAAATCACGGGAAACCTAAATCAGGATGTCCGGACGCGGGATGAACGATCGTCCTCCCGAATGCGAGTCCAGTGTGCTAGCCACTGCGCCACGTCGCTCGGTCTGCTGTCTCTGAAAACAGTCCATCTGAGCTAGTGTGGAAACTAAAATTACGAGGGGAATTGCAAGCAGTTGACCTTTATAGTCGTGTGCCCCGGAAAATGTCTTGCGAAGAGTGTTATGTCAAAATGCACGTCGTCGGTGTGCCAGACAACACAGAAACTCGATGTTAGCCGATTAGAGCAGTATAGTGTTGTCGAAAAAACGCAGTTTTGCCCCTTTCAGAATGATGCAAGACGCTGAGTTGACCGAGGGGATGGTGGCGCCTCTAAGCCGCAGTATATGGAGGATGCATTTCGGGGCAGAGGTGGTTCTAAAATGTTATGCGAGTGATATTTGTACCATGACTTGGACCCACTAGGTAAGGATAAACTGAAAGTGAATCAGAACGCTTCTTTACCAGTAATTATTTGTTGCCCTGTGCTTTACATAGCAGTGATGATTTTCTGTGAAAACTCCGTCATTCAAGATAACCACAAAGCCCAGTGGGAGGACGATCAGTTAGGCATCATATTGTCCCTCAGTTGACCTAGTAAATCCTACAGAAAATCTCTGTAAGTGGAACAGCAATCAATATCTGCACAACTTTGTTGTTCTACCGCAGCTTCTTCCTAGGCTGCCTTCTATGCTGGAGTATTGTACGCACTCTGTGCGTGCTCGAGCCAGTTGCCTGTCTGTGACTGCTGGTGTTCTGTCAGGGCAGTACGATCGCGTATGTTACGCTGCAGTTGTCTGACTACCTGAAGTTCAGACGTTTTCCCACCCTGGCCCACCTCTCAACCAACGTAGAACAGCTATGGTATGTAATCATCAACATAGATCTTATCGTCAACATTCGATAAGCGAAGACACTTATGGGCAGTCCTTCTCGCGGTTTAGAGCCCATTAAAGTTAGAGGTGGTGTTACACGCTTTAGTGTGATGTTTCATGGGCGCGATTATCTTATTTTAAATGTGCTTACGTTTTTTTATACAGTGGGTAGACAGAAATATGGAAGCACCAACAACACAGTACATAACCATACGCTGTACGAAACTGGTGGCATTCAAACCATCTTTCAGTTGGAGTGGATACGTACTAGTTCCTGTGTGGTTTTCAAGGCAGTTGTATGTCACTCTTTCAGCAAAATACTGGAAAATTTCGGTAACGAATATGGAGGTCAACAGGGATCACGCACACATCTCTCCATAGTAGATCATAAGGCTCAATAACATTGTGATCTTCTGCCTGTGGTGGCCAGGGAAGATGCGACAGTTCATCCTCGTGCACAAGAAACAAGGCCTGGGCGGTGGGAGCTCGGTGAAATGGGAACCAGTAGTCTTGGAACACGGCATCATCATACGGCAAAAAACATTCTACCATGGGATGGACCTGATCAGCCAGAATAGTTGCATAATGCTTGTCTGTAATGCGACCTTGCAGAGAGACAATGAGGCCCCTGGGAAACGACGATATGGCTGCCCGATCGTCACTGAACCCCCACCATGTTTCACTCTTGTGGCGTAACCGACCGGAAGTTCAAAACAGTGAGCAACATGACTCATTCGACCAAATTACTTTCTTCCATTGCTCAATAGCAAAGGTTTTATGGATTCGGCACCACGTTTTCCTATTATGGGCATTTGCGTCACTGATGGGTGGCTCTGGAATTCCAGCTCGACTACAATTCCTTGCATGTGGAGCTCCCTCCGTGTTGTTTTCGTACTGACAGCACTTGTGAGTGGAACATTCAGTGACCGTCGTCTCCTTATTTTTCATGAAAATCCTCTGCGACTGAGGAAGTCGGCATGAGGGGTACATTTAGCATGGAAGGTCAACGACCCTATAATGTCACTCCTTAAACACAGCCGGCCGCGGTGGCCGTGCGGTTCTGGCGCTGCAGTCCGGAACCGCGGGGCTACTACGGTCGCAGGTTCGAATCCTGCCTCGGGCATGGGTGTGTGTGATGTCCTTAGGTTAGTTAGGTTTAAGTAGTTCTAACTTCTAGGGGACTTATGACCTAAGATGTTGAGTCCCATAGTGCTCAGAGCAATTTGAAATTTTTTAGCCTTAAACACAACAACTACCAAATCAATAAATTAACAATTAATTCAAAGATAATATTTATAATATAGCTAAGACAACGCGTGGCCATCTTTAAGACAATACCAAAATATCACAGATAGCTTCCTTCTGAAGCAAGGCAACAAATTACAATTACCCAAACTGACTTAAAGAGATGAGCCACAGATATTTCATTACTTAAAGGAACAATAAATTACATTGAGAAAGTGATTTAAAGAAATGTGGCACAGATATTTTATTTAAGGGAGCAATAATGTGCAATATGAAAGTGATTTATGAAACGCACACCAGTTCGTTAAGAACCCAAATGACACAAGCAGCACAAAGCTAAAATTTAATACAATTCATTCCCAAGCGAATAAAAAAACTTTTTTTTTAAATGTACATGAAACACCTTAAACGTTTACCAAACGGGCAGTGACGCCAGGCTGCCGTTGGCGAAAGGTGACTTAACTTAAAATGCCGGAAGCAGCAGACCAGCCGTCCCAAACAACACCTAAACGCCGGGGCCCAACCGGGAGACACTTCCCGTCAGAGGGCACGTCACAGCTTCTGTGCACCGAAGCGGAACGTGGCGCCGCCTCCACACATCTCAACTCGGAGGAAAATGGAACACAAGCAGACCGCAGAAGACACGGCAAACACCAACCAAACATCAATTAATGTAAGTTAAGAGATCAATAAACAACAGATAACTGAAGAGGCAATCCTCCTTTACTAATACTGAGTGAGTGCATTCAAATAAATAATTCTACCTACAAATGATTTCCTTTTACAGAATACGAGCCTTACTAATAAGTGAGTGAGTGCTTTCAAATTAATGCACGTATTTAAAGGAACTACGTACAAATTAATAGCTTTAGAGAATACGAGTCCTTACTAATGACTTTCAATAAAAGTGACCCAAATTTTACAGCACTATACAAGTTACGTCGATCTGATGGCAATACACTGCAAATCTCATACCGACAACACATAAACTTCTGGATACTGTCCCAGAAAACCAAAATATAACACACACACCTTCACGCTAATCAGCTTCCTAATAGTAATCCAACCAGCGGAATTTTCAAAAGAAATAGCAGCTTCTGATTTCCATGCGGTTACACACTCTGCCGGCTGCTCTTACTTCAACAACACGTACATTAGGGCAACCCGGCAACAAGTACACTCGCTGCAACTCAAATCGTTCAACGAAACGAAGACACCAAAATCACTTACACCTTCGATGGAGAGCGTGGTTCGAGGTGGTCTCCAGGGATGGGTCTCTCCGAGAAAACAGGCACCAAACCAATCCGACGAACAGCGCCCAGAGTTTACATCAGGCAGGTTTATCTCAAACTAGCGACCGCCTTACGAGGTAGACCCGCCGTGTCGTTGCTGGCCGAGCACGCGTGTTTTCTTCTTTCGTCCACGCGAGCACGCCCTCGCGCCTCGTAGTGAGTCCAACACCAACTATCCCGAGCGCGGAAACACCCGCGAGATCACAACAGGGTCAATGATCCCAGTACATCCGGGTAATCGATAGTGTTGCGCCCAAGAGTTGGCGTGCCACATAAGGCTCACCACGGCTCATCCTCTTCAGTTACCTCCGCCACGAACACTCAAAACACACACACACACACACACACACACACTTTGGTCCGATTTGTGACTTAGCGGATAATGTTTTCCCGCTTTCCCTGTGCGCGGTATAAATCTTCCATACGGAGACTCTAGAAACACTGATGACTTCGGCTACCTTGGTTATGGAAGCACCCCTCAAAAGAGCACCAACAATGCCCACGTTAGAACCGACTTAGCTCAAACAACGCACTCACAACTACACAGAACATGGCTCTAAGCTCGACTGACATTTGCTGCGTACTGAAGACATTGCAGAACCGCCGTTCTAGACCAAATGGAATAAGCCAATGTGTAGGCTTGGCTAGCTTCTGCATACAAATGTGTCTATATGCTGTAATGCCTCACGAGTATAGCACATAGTAGGTCATTTGGATTTGTCTGTTTTGACTATTAGCACATATTTATACTAATATAACTTGTAGATAACTAGAGACATTGCTGTAAGTGAAACGCCAAACACAAATTTATTCCTTCCAAAGAGCGTCATACGAATGGCTTTCACCATTGGCGGTGCAATGCTGAAGACCTTCATGGAAACTCCTCATTGTGCTGAAAATCATTTCTTAAGAAACGGCCCCCATCTCTTAGAGTGCAGCTTTCATCTCATCACTATTGTGGAGCTGCTGTGAAAGAACTTTGTTCTTGAGATGATCCCACAGGAAAAAGTGAAGCCTGTAAGATGAGGTGATCTCGGAGATCATGAGATATCATAGACTCGTCAGAGTAATCGATGTGGAAAGTGGCGTCTCAGTTTAGTCGCATCTCTAGGAACCGGCTTTAACTGTTCGGCCAGTGGTATAGTTTATTTATTTTTCTTTTTTTTAAAAAAAAGGCCACTCTTCCAATGAGCTGTCCAATATTGCGGTTTCTTGAATGAGACGCGGGCTTTTGTCTGAGTAACACTGGAAGTTTTCTTTATTCTCATATCCATTCAGATGGAAGTTTACCTCACTATACATCACAACATTTGTCATAAACGCTTCATTCTGATCACTTCCGTCTATTCTCGTCCGTTGTTGTTGTTGTGGTTTCAGTCCTAACACTGGTTTGATGCAGCTCTCCATGCTACTCTATCTTGTGCAAGCTTCTTCATCTCCCAATACTTACTGGAACCTACATCCTTCTGAATCTGCTTAGTGTATTCATCTCTTGGTCTCCCTCTACGATTTATACCCTCCACACGGCCCTCCAATACTAAATTGGTGATCCTTTGATGCCTCAGAATATGCCCCAACAACCAATCCCTTCTCCTAGTCAAGTTGTGCCACAAACTTCTCTTCTCTCCAATTTTATTCAATACCTCCTCATTAGTTATTTGATCTACCCATATAATCTTCAGCATACTTCAGTAGCACCATATTTCGAAAGCTTCTATTCTCCTCTTGTCTAAACTATTTATCGTCCACGTTTCACTTCCATTCATGGATACACTCCATACAAATACTTTCAGAAACGACTTCCTGACACTTAAATCTATTCTCGATGTTAACAAATTTCTGTTCTTCAGAAACGCTTTCCTTGCCATTGCCAGTCTACATTTTATATCCTCTACTTCGACCAGCATTAGTTATTTTGCTCCCAAAATAGCTAAACTCATTTACTACTTTAAGCCTATCACTTCCTAGTCTAATTCTCCATCACCCGATTTAATTCGACTACACTCCATTATCCTCGTTTTGCTTCTGTTGATGTTCATCTTATATCCTCCTTTCAAGACACTGTCCATTCTATTCAGCTGTTCCTACAGGTCCTTTGCTGTCTCTGACAGAATTACAAAGTCATCGTCAAACCTCGAAATTCTATTTCTTCTCCTTGGACTTTAGTTCCTACTCCTTCTGTGTCCTTTACTGCTTGTGCAATGTACATACTGAATAAGAGCGGGGATACGCTATAAACTCTGTATCATTCCCTTTTTCAATCACTGCTTCCCTTAAATGCCCCTCGACTCTTTTACCTGCTGTCCGGTTTCTGTACAAATTGTAAATAACCATTTGCTCCATACATTTTATTCCTGCTACCTTTATAATTTGATAGAGAGTATTCCAGTCCGCCGGCAGAATGGTTCAAGGCGCTTCAGGTCGGAACCGCGCGACTGCTACGCTCGCAGGTTCAAATCCTGCCTCTGGCATGGATTTGTGTGATGTCCTTAGGTTAGTTAGGTTTAAGTAGTTCTAACTTCTAGGGAACTGATGACCTCAGATGTTAAGTCCCATAGTGCTCAGAGCCATTTTAAGTATTCCAGTCAAAATTGTCAAAAGCTTTCTCTAAGTCTACAAATGCTATAAAAGTGGGTTTGCCTTTCGTTAACATGTCTTCTGTGAGAAGTCGTAGGGTCTGTATTGCCTCGCGTATTCCTACATTTGTCCAGAATCCAAACTGATCTTCCCTGAGGTCGACTTCTAGCAACTTTTCCATTCTCCTGCAAAGAATTCGTGTTAGTGTTTTGCATTCGTGACTTCTTAATCTGGTAGCTCGATTATTTTCACATTGTTAGCACTTGATTTCTTTGAAATTGGAATTACTATATTCTTCTTGAAGTCAAATAGCTTTCGCCTGTATCATATATCTTGCTCACCAGATGGATTTATCATGGATGGATCTCCCAAGGCTATCAATAGTTCTAACGTTTTGTTGTCTACTCTCAGGTCCTTGTTTCGACTTAGATCTTTAAGAGCTATATCAAATTCTTCTCTTAGTATCATATCTCCCATCTCATTTTCATGCAAGTCCTCTTCCATTTCCATAATATTGCTCTGAAGTACGTCTCCCTTGAATATACCTCTATATAATTCTTCTACCTTTATGCTTTCCCTTATTTGCTTAAAATTGGTTTTCCATCGGAGCTTTTGATATCAATATATATAGTTCGCTTTTCTCCAAAGGTCTCTTTAATTTTCCTGTAGGTGGCATCTGTCTTTATCCTGGTGATATATTCCTCTAAATCCTTACACTAGTCCTCTAGCCATTCCTGCCTAGCCATTTTGCGCTTCGTGCCCATCTCATTTTTTATACGATTGTGTTCCTTTTCGCCTGCTTCATTTACTAAACATTTGTATTTTCTCTTCTCATCAATTGCATTCAATTTCTCTTCTGTTACCCAAGGATTTTTACTAGCCCTCGTGTTTTTACCTACTTGGTTCTCTACTGCCTTCATCTCTCAGAGCTACCCATTTTTCTTCTACTGCATTCCTTTCCCCTGTTCTTGCCTATCGTTCCCTAATGCTCTCTCTGAAACTCTCTACAGCCACTGGTTCTTTCAGTTTATCCAGGTCCCATCTATTTAAGTTCCTACTTTTCTGCAGTTTATTCAGTTTTAATCTGCAGTTCATAACCAATAAATTGAGGTCACAATCTACATCTGCCACTGTAAATGTATTACAATTTAAAATCTGGTTCCTAGATCGCTCTCTTATCATTATATAATAGTCTGAAACCTTCCGGTGTCTCCCAGGATACAGCCAATTTTCACGATTCCTAAACCAAGTGTTAGCTATGATTAAGTTATGCTCTGTGCAAAATTCCACCAGGCGGCTTTCTCTTCCATTCCTTTCTCCTAGTCCGTAATTCACCAACTATTTTTCCTTCTCCTCCTTTTCCTACTATCCAATTCCAGTCCTCCATCACAATTAAATTTTCGTCTCCTTTAACCATCTGAAGAGTTTCTTTCATCTCTTGATGCATTTCTTCAATCTCTTCGTCACACTGGATACCTGGCATATAAACTTGAACTACTGTTGTGGTACGGGCTTCGCTTCTCTCTTGCTTACAATAATACCCTCACTATGATGTTCATAAAGGCTTATTCGCGTTTTTATTCATTATTAAATTACTCCTGCTTTACCCCTATTTGACTTTGTTTTTATAATCCTGTACTCATCTGACCAGAAGTCCTGTTACCCCTGCCACTGAACTTCACTGACTCCAACTTCGTCTAGCATTAACATATCCGTCTACCTTCTTAAATTTTGTAACCTACCTGGGCCATTAAGGGATCTGACATCCCACCCTCCTATCAGTAGAACGCCAGTTTTTTTTTCTCCTGATAAAGACATCACCTTAGAGAAATCCCCACCTGGAGATCCGAATGGGGAACTACTTTCCCTCCGGCATATTTTACCCAAGAGAACGCCGTCGGAAAAAAATACGGCGATAGTTTCCCCTTGCTTTTAGCCGTTTGCGCTACCAGCACAGTAAGGCCGTTTTGGTTGCTGTTACAAGGCCCGATCAGTCAGTCATCCGGACTGTTGTTCCTGCAAGTACCGAAAAGGCTGTTGCCCCTCTTCAGGAGCCTCTCAACAAATACCCGTCCATCGTGGTTGTACGTACGGTATGGCTCTCTGTATCTCTGGGCCACGCAAACTAGCCCCACCAACGGCAAAGTCCATGGTTCATGGAGGAGGGGAAAAGACGTGAGAGAGATCTACAATGCTCTGGAATGGCGATGGACAGATAACTTTGGGCTTCGTTTCAGAAGTCGTTGGATATTTTGCTGCTTTCTAACTGTCACTTCAGGTCCCACACTGATTACAGAGCCCGTCTCATGCTACAGTTACATCCTGCCGGATATTGTTCTTCGCTCTGAAAGACGGAAATGGCGGTCTGCTCTACTGCTCTCTGCCCGCTGGACCGTGGCAACACTGTGCACGCGACAAAACTCCTCAGCTGCCTCAGTATGCATCTGCACTGATGTTCCATACAGACTTGATTCGTATACCCTGTGGGACCGGTTAGATACAGTAGATGGCTTATCTGCATCTTAGCGTGGTGGCCCTGTGATAATAATATTCCATACTACGTGCTACGGTTTTATAACTAAATCTCACAACCGATTTCGATGTGATATAAGAACGAACCCATGGGAACAACTAGTTGCTTTGGAACGTATGTCGTACAAAATATTTATTGATTTGAATAATACTGCGAGAACTAGTGAACAATAATTACTCTTTCAGAAAGCGATTCACTTTTTGAGTTTTGAACTGTATCATATACGTGAAAGTGCTTTATTGGTTGATATGTTCGACATAATAAGATCAAAATTAATGAATACATGCTACCTCAGTCCTCAACATGTGTAATCTATAATTCCATGACAATGTTATAAATGTCAAAAACTCTGTTATGTTTTCATGATTAAATCACAGAACGTATTTCGATGTAGTGTAAGAGTGCAGAGTCACGCCGCGATAACGGTGATTAAAAAGTTCTCGTGTTTCCAGCCGCGCCAAGCAGCCTTTATCCATTGTAATTCAGCGATAACTTGGTACACTGAACGACGAGTCAACGTATCCAAATGCACTGATACACCAACACATTATGACAGTGACGTTGGATGCTGCCTGGTGGCGTTGTGGGCACGTGACGTGGTAAAAAAATTACGCGAGCGAAACTGTCACGGACGGGGGTTCACGCTAACAAAGATGTGAGTCGCAAACGGGGAAATGCATTGAGGTAAGCGACTTTGACGAAGGACAGATTATTATTACATGAAGCCGTCAACGAGTATCCAGAAAACGGCGAACCTGATCGAAAGTTCACGTGCTACTGTCGTGAGCATCTACAGAAAAAGGACAGTGAAACTACCACTAGGCGCTAAGTAGTTGGACGTCCACGACATTTCATAGAGTGTGGGGTTCGGAGGCTTGTGTGCTCTGTGGAGTAGGACAGATGGTGATTTATAGCATCTCTGCCAAGAAAGTACAATTCTTGTGAACGCACAAGTGTTTCAGAGTGCATTGTTGAACATTCAGCAGTCGAGCAATGAAAACGCGGCGGTTCTTCGTGCGAATCACATTTTTGCTACACTTAGTTGATCGTCTTCTCCACAAACGCCTTCATCGAGACGAACGGCGGCTCGGAATGTGCAGCGCGCCATAGACGCAGGTTGGTGGGAGCAGTATTATGCTATGAGAAACATTCTGCTGAATTTACATGGAACCTGTGGCACTAATCGAAGACATGGCGACAGCTGCGAACCACCTGCATCTCTTCATGCTTGACGTCTCCCGCGACGGCGATGTAATCTTTAAGGAGGCAGAACCATGTTATCTTGGTTTGGAAAGCATTGTAGTGAACTCACGCCTAATGTCTCAGAGACCAACCTGATGCAAATCCTGTAGGCCAGCACGGGTCGCTAACGGGGTCCATCACCGTGTACGCAAATCAGCGACCCATTATTTAAGAGAATTAGATGACGTGTGAGTAGACATCTAATATCACATACTTCCACAAACCTACCAACAAACTTTTGAGTCCATGGTACGCAGTATCAGTGGTGTATTTTGTTCCAAAGACGGACAAATAGTCTACTAAACAGATGGTCATAATGTTCTGGTTATCACTGTATACGGCGATACTCGAGCATCAGTGAACAAGTGGCTGCTAATGCATATAAGGGCGTACCAGCAGCCCACTGGCAGTCATACCATCTGAAAATGGCTAATGAATGCTTGCCTGAAAACTCGTATAATTTGAATCATTTGATGCGGCTGGAAACCCGAGATCTCTTACTTTAATTTCGATGTAATTTGGTACACAAACAGCTTGAACCCTGAGGAAGTGCACAGACTACTTTAGAAAGTAAAAAGTAACATTGTCCCCCAACAGGGTGAAGTAAGCAACGGAACATCTTTTGCTTACATCAGGTAACATAAATCGTGTTAAATATTATCAAATTTGTGTTTAATGTACACGTTGTACTATACTGTACATCTGCTTCAGTAGCACAATGTGTACATACGCGAGCTTCTGGCGATGCACCTCCGATGACACACTGCTCGCTAGCGACGCTGTGTGTGCTGCACCGTCGTGCGCTAGGGTAGTTGAGAGGACGCAGAGACTGGGGGATGGGGCAGGCACGTATCACGAGCTATGCTTACCCAAACAGGCAGACACCTGAGGGCATCTGACGTTAGCGCACGAACAGTTTCTTAGTTACTCACCATTATTCAGCACAGCAAAACTACTGATGTGCAAGTGCATCTACCGTACTAATAATAATAACGATAACAGTGGTGACTGTGGTGCATAAGTAGCTGTACTGTGCGGTGTGGCCGCTGCGCGGCGGCGTGTGTGGACAGGTGAGCTGCTGATGGTGGCGTTCGGGCTGCACCTGGGCTTCGCGTCTCGCAACGCGGCGTCGCCGTACGAGGAGCGGCGCTGGCTGTGCGCGGCGCTCTGCATCGAGCTGGTGGGGTCGGCCGCCTTCTACGCGGCGCGCGCCGCCCTCTGGAGCCAGCTGGAGCCGCGCGCCTTCCTGCTGCTCAGCCTCGCGCGCTCCCAGCTCACCGGCACCGGCTGTCTGCTCTGCGTCTTCCTGCCCAAGGTCAGCCACCACCTGCTGTCTCTGACCAGGCTGTTACCGCAAGCCAGACATCGACTGTCACCTGTTCTCCAGTTCTACCTCTACAGCTACTTCCAACTAGCTTCGTGTTCTCCCTATATCTATCGGATGGGGTAAACTAAAGTGACCTGGAGAATAGACTTCCAGGGTACAAAGGCACACAACAGAGGAAAGGAAAACAGTACTTACCAGCCAACAGCAGGTGTTGAAAGAATCCACCATTCATCTCTCGGCGCTTTTGGGCCCTGGACAGCAAGTTGACAAAGCCGATCGAAGCTGGACTGCTGGAATTGCTGCAGTTCTTGAGGACATTGACGGCTGTTGCTTAGGCTTATGGGCTCCCAACGCAAATTAATCGCGCGCTAACACATCAGACCTGAGGGGCCAGCTTCGAGCGCAACCAGCCTGGCCTCTGCTAACAACTCCATCAGGAGTGAAGATTGTGTAAATGCGCTCCAAGGATCGGTCAGCTGTATGGAGAGATGCTCTATCCTGTTGGACGTAACTGTAGATCGTTCACTCCTTCATTAATGGCCGGCCGGAGTGGCCGAGCGGTTCTATGCGCTTCAGTCTGGAGCCACACGACTGCTACGGTCGAAGGTTCGAATCCTGCCTCGGTCATGGATGTGTGTGATGTCCTTAGGTTAGTTGGGTTTAAGTAGTTCTAAGTTCTAGGGGACTGATGACCTCAGATGTTAAGTCCCATAGTGCTCAGAGCCATTTGAACCATTCATAAATGCTGCCATAAATGGTTTCAAAATACTGGCAATATGACATGAGGAAGTCAGCGTCTGATGAAAGAAGATGGGACCAATAATTCGGCGTGCAGACACTGCACACCAAACCCCAGCCTTCTGGTCATGCGATGTTGTTTCGTGGAAATTATGCGGATTCTCCACTGCCCAAAACCTGTGATTCCATGAATTGGCATAACGATTTTGGTAAAAAAAGAACAGATCCCAGTGAACAGCCACTCACAAAACTGGAAGAGTTTAGGAGTATTTGCTGGGTTGAATGCATGAACTCGGGAAGGATGCATGTGCAGATGGAGCACTTTCCCGCATGATCGACGTGATTCGCTGATTATATGGTGTTGTTGTTGTGGTCTTCAGTCCAGAGACTGGTTTGAAGCAGCTCTCCATGCTACTCTATCCTGTGCAAGCTTCTTCATCCCCCAGTACTTATTGCAACTTACATCCTTCTGAATCTGCTTAGTGTATTCATCTCTTGTTCTCTCTCTACCATTTTTACTCTCCACGCTTCCCTCCAATTCTAAATTGATGATCCCTTGATGCCTCAGAACATGTCCTACCAACCGGTCCCTTCTTCTAGTTAAGTTGTACCACAAGCTTCTCTTCTCCCCAATCCTATTCAATACCTCCTCATTAGTTATATGATCTACCTATCTAATCTTCAGCGTTCTTCTGTAGCACCACATTTCGAAAGCTTCTATTCTCTTCTTGTCTAAACCATTTATCGTCCATGTTTCAGTTCCATACATGGCTACACTCCATACAAATACTTTCAGAAACGACTTCCTGACACTTAAATCTATACTCGATGTTAACAAATATCTCTTCTTCAGAAACGCTTTCCTTGCTATTGCCAGTCTACATTTTATATCCTCTATACTTCGACCATCATCAGTTATTTTGCTCCCCAAACAGCAAAACTCCTTTACTACTTTAAGTGTCTCATTTCCTAATCTAATTCCCTCAGCATCACCCAACTTAATTCGACTACATTCCATTATCCTCGTATTGCTTATGTTGATGTTCATCTTCTATCCTCCTTTCAAGACACTGTCCATTCCATTCAACTGCTCTTCCAAGTCCTTTGCTTCTCTGACAGAATTACAATGCCATCGGCGAACCTCAAAGTTTTTATTTCTTCTCCTTGAATTTTAATACCTACTCCGAATTTTTCTTTTCTTTCCTTTACTGCTTGCTCATTATACAGATTGAATAACATTGGGGAGAGGCTACAACCCTGTCTTACACCTTTCCCAACCACTGCTTCCCTTTCATGTCCCTCGACAATTATAACTGCCTTCTGGTTTCTGTACAAATTTTACATAGCCTTTCGCTCCCTGTATTTTACCCCTGCCATCTTTAAATTGAAAAGAGAGTATTTTAGTCAACATTGTCAAAAGCTTTCTCTAAGTCTACAAATGCTAGAAACGTAGGTTTGCCATTCCTTAATCTTTCTTCTAAGATAAGTCGTATGGTCAGTATTGCCTCACGTGTTCCATTGTTTCTACGGAGTCCAAGGTGATCTTCCCCGAGGTCGGCTTCTACTAGTTTTTCAATTCGTCTGTAAAGAATTCATGTTAGTATTTTGCAACTGTGGCTTATTAAACTGTTTGTAATTTTCACATCTATCAATACCTGCTTTCTTTGGGATTGGAATTATTATATTCTTCTTGAAGTATGAGGGTATCTCGCCTGTTTCATACATCTTGCTCACCAGATGGTAGAGTTTTGTCACGACTGGCTCTCCCAAGGCCGTCAGTAGTTCCAATGGAATGTTGTCTACTCCGGGGGCCTTGTTTCGACTCAGGTCTTTCAGTGCTCTGTCAAACTCTTCACGTAGTATCGTATCTCCTACTTCATCCTCATCTACATCCTCTTTCATTTCCATAATGTTGCCCTCAAGTAAATCGCCCTTGTATAGACCCTCTATATACTCCTTCCACATTTCTGCTTTCCCTTCTTTGCTTAGAACTGGGTTTCCATCTGAGCTCTTTATGTTCATACAAGTGGTTCTCTTATCTCCAAAGCTCTCTTTAATTTTCCTGTAAGCGGTATCTGTCTTACCTCTAGTGAGATAAGCCTCTACATCCTTACATTTGTCCTCTAGCCATCCCTGCTTAGCCATTTTGCACTTCCTGTCGATCTCATTTTTGAGACGTTTGTATTCCTTTTTGCCTGCTTCATTTATGCATTTTTTTATTTTCTCATTTCATCAATTAAATTCAATATTTCTTCTGTTACCCAAGGATTTCTACTAGCCCTCGTCTTTTTACCTACTTGATCCTCTGCTGCCTTCACTACTTCATCCCTCAAAGCTACCCATTCTTCTTCTACTCTATTTCTTTCCCCCATTCCTGTCAATTGTTCCCTTATGCTCTCCCTGAAACTCTGTACAACCTCTGGTTCTTTCAGTTTATCCAGGTCCCATCTCTTAAATTCCCACCTTTTTGCAGTTTCTTCAGTTTTAATCTACAGGTCATAACCAATAGATTGTGGTCAGAGTCCACATCTGCCCCTGGAAATGTCTTACAACTTAAAACCTGGTTCCTAAATCACTGTCTTACCATTATATAATCTATATGATACCTTTTAGTATCTCCAGGGTTCTTCCATGTATACAACCTTCTTTCATAATTCTTAAACCAAGTGTTAGCTATGATTATGTTGTGCTCTGTGCAAAATTCTACCAGGCGGCTTCCTCTTTCATTTCTTAGCCCCAATCCATATTCACCTACTACGTTTCCTTATCTCCCTTAACCTACACTCGAATTCCAGTCACCCATGACTATTAAATTTTCGTCTCCCTTCACTATCTGAATAATTTCTTTTATTTCATCATACATTTCTTCAATTTCTTCGTCATCAGCAGAGCTAGTTGGCATATAAACTTGTACTACTGTAGTAGGTATGGGCGTCGTATCTATCTTGGCCACAATAACGCGTTCACTATGCTGTTTGTAGTAGCTTACCCGCATTCCTGTTTTCCTATTCATTACTAAACCTACTCCTAAATTACCCCTATTTGATTTTGTGTTTATAACCCTTTAGTCATCTGACCAGAAGTCTTGTTCCTCCTGCCACCGAACTTAACTAATTCTCACTATATCTAACTTTAACCTATCCATTTCCCTTTTTAAATTTTCTAACCTACCTGCCCGATTAAGGGATCTGAGATTCCACGCTGCGATCCGTACAACGCCAGTTTTCTTTCTCCTGATAACGACATCCTCTTGAGTAGTCCCCGCCCTGAGATCCGAATGGGGGACTATTTTACCTCCGGAATATTTTACCCAAGAGGACGCCATCATCATTTAGTCATACAATAAAGCTGCATGCCCTGGGGAAGAATTACGGCTGTAGTTTCCCCTTGCTTTCAGCCCTTCGCCGTACCAGCACAGCAAGGCCCTTTTGGTTATTGTTACAAGGCCAGATCAGTCAATCATCCAGACCTTTGCCCTTGCAACTACTGAAAAGGCTGCTGTCCCTCTTCAGGAACCACACGTTTGTCTGGCCTCTCAACAGATATCCTTCCGTTGTGGTTGCACCTACGGTACGGCTATCTGTATCGCTGAGGCACGCAAGCCTCCCCACCAACGGTAAAGTCCATGGTTCATGGGGGGAAAGGTTATATGGTAGCATTCCAAATTACTCTCTGCTGTGGCGGCCAGTTTATCTAGTGTGTTGCCAAGTTTCAGAATGTTTCCTGACTGGTTCAAAACAGATCCTATTCTGACACCATTTAACGATTAAGCATTGCATGGCCCTCTTTTCTGGCACTTTAACTTCATTTAAATTCTCAGCAAACATCCGAACACACAGTTTGCACTACCCTGTTGTCACGTAACTTTCCGCAACCAACACCCGTTGCTCCACTGTGAGCACCACTGCTCCACTCACACTGACATACCCCGCACTATCCTCTGAACTGGTGTGGATCGCGTTGCGGGCGTACACGTGAGGTGCTCGTCACGAGGTTGTGGTTATATGCATACATCCACATCCAGTCATATCCACTCTTCCAGACCAATTTTATTGCCCCACCCAGTATAAGGTCTCCAATTGGATGGTCAGTAGTCAGGAAGAAGACAGGAATGATCATTTTAAGCAGAACCTTCATATGGACATTTGCCCTACTCCGAGTAGCTTCCAAAACAATACATTTAACACATATTGTTGTTTATTATCTGTATTATACAATACATTGTTAGGTGTACACACGTACACTCGCAGAACAGTTAGTAAATACTGAAACATGCGTTTTACAAACTATCAGTTGAAAATTACGTATTTTTGACTCGTTCCCCTCTAAGCATTATCGTATACGTGACATTACAGCTGTTTAGCGCGAACTTCAATGAGAGATGCTTTTAGTAGTTTCCACAACGAAACTCTGCCGGGAAATCGAAAGTGGCAGTACCCTTTCTGGGACTCTAACCCTGGTCCGCCTTGGCGGAAAGCCCAACTGTACTCCCCTAAGACAATTAAACCATCAAAGGCGCTTGGAATTGACGGAAAATTAAAAATGGCGGTGCTCTTTCCAGGGCTCGAACCCTGATTATACTGGATGGAAAGTGTCCAGATGCGTGAGAGGAATATTAGGTTAGTGCACTCTATTTCTTTTTCGGCAATCTGACGCAAAGATCGATTCTAATTACGTAATTAATCACAATGATCAGACGTATTTTCACAACTATATGCGTAGCGCTACAAAAGGATGGCTTAAAAGCGCAAAACAACTAAAAAATTGCCGACACCATACAACTAGTGTTATCCTGTTGGGAAAAAATTTCGCAATACCACTCGAAACTAGTGACAGATACACTCAGCCGGCCGCGGTGGTCTAGCGGTTCTAGGCGCTCAGTCCGGAACCGCGCGACTGCTACGGTCGCAGGTTCGAATCCTGCCTCGGGCATGGATGTGTATGATGTCATTAGGTTAGTTAGGTTTAAGTAGTTCTAAGTTCTAGGGGACTGATGACCACAGATGTTAAGTCCCATAGTGCTCAGAGCCATTTGAACCATTTTTTGATACATACACTCAAACTCTACCCTTCACCTACAAGCTGACGGGAATAAGGCAAGGATGTAAGGTACTATAACTATTCTTTCTGGCGGGAATAATGTTCCAGCTGACGAGATGCTGGTGTTGGACAGAGAGGATTTTAAAAAGTGTATTACCTGTAAGCATACTGTATCTATCACTGTTTGACATCAGAGTTCACTACAACTGCCTGCTAAAAAACCATCTACATCCCAGGAAATCGAAGCCAATACACAGTACCACAGCTGATAAGAAAAATGTGGCACAGTTCTAATTACACTTCGAAATTGTAATGAAAAAGCAGCACTCATAATGTAGGGTCATAATGCAGCACATGTACTGAGGAATATCATCGTCCTAAAAGACTGCAGAGGGGCGGTTGTTGAACGTGCGTTCTTCTCGATAGGCGTCCACAAACTGCCAAACCTCGAGCCTCTCTTCCTCCCTCCCTCCCTACACCCCTCCCTTCCTCCATCCTCCTACACTGGGGCACAGGCTTCTTGAAGTGGTCAGCTGCTCCGCTGAATGTCTCGTAGTTTCTCTGTGCCCTCACTGCCTGCCCTTTGCTGCCATCCTATGCGGTCGCTGGCCGCACTTGGCTTTCACCCATCTGGCCACCACCTTGGGAGCTCCTATGCCAACACAATAAAGTGCAACTTGTTCATCTAAAATAAAGCGACAGAGCCCCCACACACCGCCCCCTAGGCAGAGAGTGGCTGTGCCCGGCGTGACCCCGATGCCGGTCCCTTTGCGACACTCGCGATATGCTACGTGCCTAGAGGCCATGGTCCTTGACAACACAAAATGGAAATGAAGTAGTATAACCCTGCCCATCCAGAGAACGCACCAGATGGCCATTTCAAAAGTCGGCTGCGTGCAAAACAGGAAGCCCCTGCCACCTAAAGCGAGGGTATCTTCAAGCTGGCAGCCCTCAAAAAAGTAGTAAATGTCTGCTATCCCGACCGTGAGAGAGCCACGGCCTGTTAGGGAATTCGCCCACAGCAGCCCGTCATTCTGCATTGGAGTATTTAACATCAACTCGACTCATATAATAAAGCAACTATTGAAAGACGGTAATAAATGCCCCCTTTCCACGAAAATAGACAAAGTCCATTTTCTTTTAGTTTTATGAGCATAATCAGTATAGCTTTTACGTTTGACTACAGTCGCATCTCATTATTTTGTGACGCCCAACAAAGTCCACAACCACCGATCACAGATGGTCAGCAGAGATATGCCCACGCTCCATAAAATCAGTATAAAAAAAAACTTCAACTGTTGGCTGCGAAAACTATAATCCACTACTACAGCGGGTGGAGGGGCGTTGTACAATGGAAAGGAGCAGTGTAGCATGTGATGCTCCAACCAATGACATCCTTCTGTAGCTTCTGTCTGTAGAGAACACTTGGGCGTGCACGTAGATTATTTATCGTCGATTTTCATGATAGTTCAGATATGGTGAAGGAATTTAGCCTCCGTGGAGCTCATTGTGGGTCACACAGAACTAACACACAGAACTGTACATTAAGAAGCGACAGAGAGTCTTCTATATCTACAGCTACATACATACTCCACAAACACCTGAAGGTACAGGGCAGTGATTGCCTTGTGTCACAAAATGTAATTTCCTTTCCTGCTCCACTCGCAGGTAGAGTGAGGGGAAAACGACTATGTACATCCCTCCGTACGAGCCCTAATTTCTCTTAACTTTGTGGCCATTACGCAAAATGTATATTGGTGGCAGCGGAATCGTTCTGCAGTCAACTTCAAATGTCAATTTTCTCAACAGTATTTCGCACGGAGAACGTCCCCTTTCTTTTCAGGTTTCCCATTCGATGTCACGAACCATCTCTGTAACACTCGCGTGTTGATCGACCTTGTCGGTAACAGATCTACAGAACGCCTCTGAACTGCGTTAGTGTCGTCTTTAATCCGACCTTCTGGTCATCCCACATTCTCGAGCAGTACTCAAGAATGAACTATACTGGTGTTATATACACGGCCTCTTTTATAATTAGCTGGAGCCCTCCTGACGGTGCCCTTGTCTCTGATGAACACTCACCCTCGAAGGAAGGAAGGAAGGATGGGTTAATTTCCCATCGACATCGGGGTCATTTAAGATTGAACACAAGCTCGAACTATGTCAAGGATGGGGTACGAGATCGGCCGTGCCCTTTCAAAGGAACCGTCACAGCATTTGCCTGGAGTAATTTAGAGTAATAATGGAATACCTAAATCTGAATGGCTGGACGCAGGTCTGAACCGTTGTTCTCCCGAAAGCGAGCCCAGTGTGCTAAGGACTGCACCATCTCACTCGGTCTCGCAGTCAAGGGCCACTTTTTTTGGTCATCAGTCTACTGACTGTTTTGATGCGACATGCCACGAATTCCTCTCCTGTGCTAACCTCTTCATCTCATAGTAGCACTTGCAACCTATGTCCTCAATTATTTGCTGGACGTATTCCAAACTCTGTCTTCCTCTACAGTTTTTGCCCTCTGCAGCTCCCTCTAGTGCCATGGAAGTCAGTCCCTCATGTCTTGACAAATGTCCTGTCATCCTGTCCCTTCTCCTTCTCAGTGTTTTCCAAATATCCCTTTCCTCTCCAGTTGTGCATCGAACCTCCCCATTCCTTACCTTATCAGTCCACCTAATTTTCAACATACGTCTGTAGCACCACATCTCAAATGCTTATATTATCTTCTGTTTCGGTTTTCCACAGTACATGTTTCACTACCATACGATGTAGTACAGTAGACGTACGTTCTCAGAAATTTCTTCCTCAAATTAATGCCAATATTTGATAATAGTAGACTTCTCTTGACCAGCGATGCCATTTTTGCATAGCTATCTGCCTTTGATGTCCTCCTTGCTCCGTCCGTCAATGGTTATTTTACTGCCTAGGTAGCACAATTCCTTAACTTCATCTATTTCGTGATTATCAATCCTGATGTTCTGATGTTAAGTTCTAGCTGTTCCCACTACTACTACTTCTCATTACCTTCGACTTTATTCGATTTACAATCAATCCATACTGAGTATTCATTAGACTCTGCATCCCGTTCAGCAGATCATGTAATTCTTCTTCATTTTCACTCAGTATACCAATATCATCAGCGAATCGTATCATTGATATCCTTTCACCTTGAGTTTAAATTCCACTCCTGAACCTTTCTTTTATTTCCATCATTGCTTCCTCGATGTGCAGATTGAACAGTAGGGGCGAAAGGCTATATCCCTGCCTTACACCCTTTTTATACAAGCACTTAGTTCTTGGTCGTCCACTCTTATTATTCCCTCTTGGTTGTTGTACATATTGTATATGACCCATATCTCCTACAGCGTACCCCTACTTTTTCAGAATTTCGAACATCTTGCAGCATTTTACATTGTCGAATGCTTTTTCCAGGTCGACAAATCCTATGAAAGTGTCTTGATTTTTCTTTAATCTTGCTTCTATTATTAACCGCAACGTCAGAATTGCCTCTCTCGTGCCTTTACTTTTCGTGAAGCCAAACTGATCGTCATCTAGAGCGTCCTTGATTTTCTTTTCCATTCTTCTGTATATTATTCTTGTAAGCATATTGGATGCATGAGCTGTTAAGCTGATTGTGCGTTAATTCTCGCACTCGACAGGTTTTGCCGTGTTCGGAATTGTGTGGATGATGCTTTTCCAAAAGTCAGATGGTATGTCGCCACACTCATACATTCTATACACCAAAGTGAACAGTCGTTTTGTTGCCACTTCCCCCAATGATTTTTTAGAATTTCTGCCTTATTTGATGCCGGCCGGGGTGGCCGAGCGGTTCTAGGCGCTACAATTTGGAGCCGCGTGATCGCTACGGTCGCAGGTTCGAATCCTGCCTCGGGCATGGATCTGTGTGATGTCTTTAGGTTAGTTAGGTTTAAGTAGTTCTAAGTTCTAGGGGAATGATGACCTCAGAAGTTAAGTCCCATAATGTTCAGAGACATTTCACCATTTTTTGAAACTTATTTCATCTTAAGTCCTGCAAAGCTCTTTTAAATACTGATTCTAATACTGGATCCCCTACCTCTTCTAAATCGACTCATATTTCTACTTCTATTACATCAGACAAATCTCCTCCTCATAGAGGCTTTCAGTGTATTCTTTCCACCTATCTGCTTTCTCCTCTGCTATTAACAGTGGAATTATCACTACACTCTTAATTTTAGCACCCTTGCTTTTAACGTCACAGGTTGTTTTGACTTTCCCGTACACTGAGCCTGTCCTTCCGACAGTAATTTCTTTTTCAATGTCATCACATTTTTCCGCAGCCATTTGGCCTTAGTGTCCTTACACTTCCTATTTATTTCATTCCTCAGCGACTAATATTCCTGTTTCCCTAAACATTTTTGTACTTCCTCCCTTCATCAATCAACTGAAGTATTTCTTCTATTATCCATGGTTTCTTCGCAGTTACGTTCTTTGTACCTATGCTTTCCTTCCCAACTTCTGTGATGTCCCTTTCTAGAGACGTCCATTCCTCTTCAACTGCACTGCCTACTGAGTTATTTCTTATTGCTGTATCTATAGTCTTAGAGAACTTCAAGCACATCCCGTCATTCCTTAGTACTTCCGTATTCCACTTCTTTGCATGTTGATTCTTCCTGACTAATGTCTTAAACTTCTGCCTACTCTTCATCACTACTATATTGTGATCTGAGTCTATATCTGCTCCTGGGTATGCCTTAAAATCCAGTATCTGATGTAATCTAACTGGAATCTTCCGGTATCACCCGACCTTTTCCAAGTATACCTCCTCCTATTGTCATTCTTGAACACAGCATTCGCTATTACTGCCTGAAATTTTTTACAGAAGTCAATTAGTCTTTCTCCTCTTTCATTTCTTGTCCCAAGCCCATATTCTGATGTAGCATTTCTTCTACTCCTTCTCCTACAATTACATTCCAGTCCCCCATGACCATTAGATTTTCATCCCCCCTTTGCACACTGTATTGCCCTTTCAGTATCCTCATATACTTTTTCTATCTCTTCATCTTCACTTTGCGACATCGGCATGTGTACCTGAACTATCGTTGTCGGTGTTGGTTTGCTGTCACTGGACTGTTCACAGAAACACACTCTCTGCTCTACCTTCGTATTCATAACGAATCCTACTCTTGTTACACCATTTTCTGCTGTTGTTGATATCACCCATACTTACCTGACCAGAAATCCTTGTCTGCTTTCCACCTCACTTCACTGACCCTTACTATATCTAAACTGAGCCTTTGCATTTCCCTAGATTTTCTAGTTTTCCTACCACGTTCAAGCTTCTGACAACCACGCCTCGACTTATAGAACTTTATCCTTCCGTTGATTGTTCAAACGTCTTCTCATCGCAACCTCCCCCTTGGCAGTCCCCTCCCGGAGATCCGAATGGGGGACTATTCCGGAATCTTTTGCCAATGGAGGGATCATCATGACACTTCTTCAACTACAGGCCACATGTCCTGTGGATACACGTTACGTGTCTTTAATGCAGTGGTTTCCATTGCCTTCTGCATCATCATACCGTTGATCATTACTGATTCTTCCGCTTTAGGGGCAGTTTCTCACCCTAGGACAAGAGAGTGCCCTGAACCTCTGTCCACTCTTCAGCCCTCTTTGATAAGGTCGTTGGCAGGATAAGGGTGACTTCTTCGAGGACCACTTACATCGTCCTATTACTTAAGAAGTCCTTGAGCCACTAAATTACCTGGGAACCCATCCATATGCCCGTACCTTCGTTACTAGTCTGCAGTGGGGCACTGTATCGATTAGTTTTTAGGAAGTATCTAGGAATAAGGAATTTACATGTTGCCCTTGATCCATGGTTATCAGGTCCATAAATTTTCTACAGGGAGAAAGGAGCAGAAACAGTGGCGCTATGCAGCGCTCACCCCAGCGCTGCCAGATATCAGTTTTTGTGACACCTGGAACCAGTAGTGTGGTACCAGGATTGGTGATGTCGGAAAGTATGCTCCGTCAGCCACCTTCTCACTTGCAAGCCAGTTTATATTCGAGCATTCTTGCTTCCTTTTTGTTGTTGAGGTATTTCGCCTGTGGTAGTAAACGAGAATCACATTCATGAACTATTAAAAAGCGTAGTAATTCCAAAGACTCGCATTGTGGCTTAAAAACTTTTTCTCTGGTGAACTGGTCACCTTAAATGTAGTTTTTAGGTGGTTTCCACTGTCATTTAGGTAAATGCTGGGCTGACTCCCAATCTCAAAAAACACAATATATAAATTGTTTAAATATGCTAACATACAGCACAAAGTTTACATGATTCTCGGACAGATGCCGCACATGACTAACCAAGTAATCTTCAGATGCAAGTGAATGTTGTCCACATTTTCAATATACAAAGGAGCTCTAGCATTTGTGCGGGAGGGCTGCTATGAGACGAAGAAGTCGGCACAGGTGAGGGAATTATGGTAGGCTGCATAAAATCAGTCTCAAAGCTGATGACCATAAATAAATTGAAATACGTTTTGTCACAGTAGCGTCTTCGTCCTGGTAGGTGGAGACTGTGCAGGATTCGGTAGCCGCTGCACAGTGACCAGTTTTCGTTCGGAAAAGGATGCCGACATTGTTTTCCCACTAAAGGCTGGTTGGTGAAGTGCTGTGCTGACACAATCTAAGCACACGTCCTGTAATCTTTCTTAAACGTTTTTCAGGAACTGTTCAACAAAAATTTCATTTTTCCGCTACTTACAGTTCGACATTTCGGCTTCATAACCACGTGCCTATCATATCGTTAACGGTCATAGTTAGTGTGATGTTATCATTTGAGTAAGACATGGCGAAAAATACGAAAACGTTCGAAATGGAAAATAGGGTTCACTATGATTTCGCGTTTCGTGCATATTGGATCACATGTTGCTTACTGAATTTTTGTTTGGATGAAGGTCTCTATCTCTCACCAATCTCGAGAAAGTTGATTTTATGTAGCATACTCATTTGTGGTCTTGCGCACCAGTGATAAAGCCACAGTGAATCATCTGTAACATACCCCACATCTTGTAAACTGTTCGAAATACCGAAACGAGATTTTGGTAAATGGTAATACGAGAAGGGGAGAGTACTTTTCCGTATGGTTACTATGCGAAACTTCATTTTCAACTGTGTTAATCACAAACTATAGATTTTTACGAAAAAAAACGAAATTTTTAAGGGCCATCGACAGCTGGTGAAACGAGAAAGGCTTTGTGTTTTGGAACATGAATGGAGAATTACACGTTTATTTTTGTACCGAGGACATGGTTATTCATAAGCTATTGACCTTGTTTGTCTCGATTTTCTTAATTCGTAAACTAATGTTTCAGAATTCGGTTGCAGTTGCGTCTGCACAACATGTTAGTGTTGTGACTTTGTGTAGAAGCTGCTATGTTTTGGCAAAAGCAGCAGATTTTAATACAGGAACAAGAGAAATGTAGATTTTACACAAAATCAGAATTCGCAACTCCTGATGCTTCTCTGGGAGTTAGAGAAGTGACCAAAGCAAAACTGAAGTATCCTTTTGGATAATCCACGCAGAAGCGTGGTTGCGGAGAGGCTCCACTTAATATTTAAAAAAATGTGACCGTAGACTTCAGGTCAAGACGGCATTTCCCCTCAGATGTTCAGCATTTTCCCGACAGCTCCTGCCTGAAACCCCCGCCACTACCAATCTCCCTATGCTTCCCCAACCGACTGCGCACCTACCAGCCACATTATTCTGTGCACACTCTAGTTCCTATCTACAAAGCCCTAAACAATGTAATATCGCATGGTACCGTAATGCGCAGCCGAATATGGTTTGATCAGTGTCTTCCCCCGTGCCACTGTCATACAGGGTTATGACAATCCGTCGTCGACAATAGAGGTGCTGCCTGAAACTTACGTGATCAGATAGGACATGAACAATTGTGGAATTTGATGTGATACATCCCAAAGGAGTGGGACGCACAAGGATGTTCTGCGTTGTATCTTCGTAATGCCTTCCTTTATCTTGGTGTGCTGCGTCTTTCTTTGAAAAGAAGATGATAATACACCCTTGTCACATTGTGCATTCTCACAGAGAAAGACGACATTTTCATTTCCTATCTTTTTCTGACTCACCAGTCTTCTGACTGGTTTGATGCGGCCCGTCACGAATTCCTCTTTTGTGCCAGCCTCAGCATTTCAAAGTAACACTTGCAAGATACGTCCTCAGCTGTTTGTTGGATGTATTCCGTTCATTGTTTTCCCGTAGAGTTTTGAACCTCTACAGCCCCGTCTACTACCACGGAAGCCATTCCCTAATGTCTTAACAAATGTCCCACCATCTTGTCGTTTTTAATGTTTCCCATGTGAATCTTTCCTCATTCTGCGAAGAGTCTCCTCATTCCTTGTCAGTCCACCTAGTTTTCAATATACTTCTGTAGCACCACATCTTAAACACTTCGATTCTTTTGTTTTCCACTTTTCCCACAGTACTACCATACAATGCTGTGCTCCAAACGTACATTATCGGATATTTCTTCCTCTAGTGAACGCCTGTGTTTGATATTAGTGGACCTATTTTGTGGCCATAAATGCCCTCTTTGCCAGCGATAGTCTACTTTTTGTGTCCTCCCTGCTTCATGTGCTCTCAGTTCTTTTTTTTTCTTCGAAAGTATCAAAATTACTTATCTTCGTTTACGTCTTGATCCCCAATTTTGAAGTTAAGTTTATAGTTAACCCCATTTTTGCTACTAGTTTCGTCTCTTTTCGGTTTACTTTCAATCCATAGTGTGCTCCTTACAATCTTCATTCATTGGAACAGTTTCTGTAATTTTTCTTCACTTTCAATAAGAACTATTACTTCACGTGTGAATACTTTCACATTGTATTTCATAATACTCTAGAAGTTTTCTTTTATTTCCGTCAGTGCTTCTTCGATCCATAGATTGGTCACTAGAACGAAAGACTGCATACCTGTCTTATTCCCTTCCTAATTTGAGCATTTAATTGTTGGTCTTCCATTCTTATTTTTCCCTCTTGGTTCTTGCATACAGTGTAGATTAACCGTCTTTCTCTATAGCTTAAACGTGTTTCTAACAGCATTTCGGACATCCTGCATCATTTTACGTTGACCACCGCTTTTTCCTAGGTTGACTGTCGTAAAAAGCTTCTTGATTTTTCTTTGTCTTCCTTCCGTTACCAATCACAAGGTCAGAACTGCTTCTGTGGTGCCCTTACCTTTCCGAAAGCCAAACTGATCCTCACCTAACACATCCTCAATTTTCTTTTCCATTCTCCTGTATACCATTCTTGTCAACAACTTGGATGCATTAGCCGTTAAGGTGACTATGCGATTCATCACGCACTTATCGGCCCTTTCTGTATTCGGGATTGTATGGATGATATCTTTCCGAAAGTCTGCTGGTATGTTTTAAATCTCGTAGATTCCATCTTTAACAATCGGTTTGCTGCATCTTCTCTCAATGATTTTATAAATTCCGAAGGATTGTTATTTATCCCTCCTATTTTATTTCGTCGTGAATCTTCCAAAACATTTTTAACTCTTATTTCGTATTTCTTCCATATCGACTCCCATTGCTTCTTGTATCACGTCGTCAAACAAGCCCCCCGTCTGGTAGAACCCTTTAGACTACTCTTTCCACCAACCCGCTGTCTTCTCATCGTTTAATATTGTTATTCCCATTCCATTCTCAATGTTAAAGTCCTTTCTTCTTGTTTTACGGATGTTAGACTTTTCTCTTCGGTGAATGAGTGCATTCAAATTTTGCACTTACTTATTTTCTGGAGCCTGTTCCCCTTTTCCTGGCATGCACTTCACATTTATTTCTTTCCCAAGTTACTTCTATTGCTGTATTCCGTCTTTTTCTAATTATTTTCGTACCCCCCTCTGTCGTCGATCCACTGAAGTATTTCTTCTGTCACCGAACGTATCTTCACATTTACCTTTCTTATTCGTTTGTTTGTCCAACTTCTGTGAGTGCCCTTTTTAGAACTGTCCAGTCGCTTTCAATTAAAGTGTCTACAGCCATGTAGAATCTCACATTCCTTTCATTATTCGTCAGTACTTCGGTATGCCACTTCTTAACGGCTTGATTTTACCGGACGCTTCTACGAAACTTTAGTCTGCTCTTCATCACTACTAAATTATCTATATCTACATACATACTCCGCAAGCCATCGTACGTTGGTGGTGGAGGGTGCTCAGTACCACTACATTTCCTTTCCTGTTCTACTCGCAAAAAGAGCGAGGGAAAAACGACAAACTGTATGTACTCGTACGAGTCCTAAATTCTCTAACCTTATCATGCACGTTGCCGTTCTTCAGCGAGCCTCAAACGCCGTTCTCTAAATTTTCTCAATACTGCTCCTCGAAAAGAACGTCACCTTGCCCCAAGTGATACCCACTTGAGTTCCCGAAGCAACAGCGTGCCAGTTGAAAGTTGTGCGAACCTACCGGTAACCCACCTCTAAATTGGTTCGACGTTTTTCTTTAAGCCGACTTGGTGCGGATGCCATACAGTCGAACAGCACTCAAGAATGGGCCGCAGTAGTGTCCTATACACGGTTCCCCTTACAGATGAACCACTCTTTCCCAAAATCCACCCAATCAACCAATGTCGACCATTCGCCTTCCCTAGTACAATCCTTACATGCACATCCCACACACTATCAATGCTCTAATCCAACATTATGGGTTTGTTTTTCCCACTCATCTGCATTAACTTACATTTTTGTACATTTAAACCTAGCTGCCATTCATCAGGCCAACTAGAAATTTGGTTTAAGGCATCTTGTATCCTCCTTCAGTCACTCAACTTCGGGACTTTATCTACACCACAGTATCACCAGCGTACAGCTGTAGACTGCTGCCAACCCCATCCGCCAAAACATTTATGTATATAGAAAATAACAACTGTCCTGTCACACTTCCCTGGGGCACCCCTGACGGTACATTCGCCTCTGATGAACACTCGCAGTCGAGGACAAAATAGTGAGTTCAGTTTCTTAAGAAGTCTTCGAGCCATTCACACTTCTGGGAACTTATTCTGTACGCTTGTACCTTCGTTGATAGTCTGCGATGTGGCACAATGTCAAATGCTTTACGGAAATCTAGAAATATGAAATCAGCCTGTTTGCCTTGACCTACGGTTCCCAGGATATCATATGAGAAAAAGGCAAGTTGATTTTCGCACGAACGATGCATTTTAAAGATAGTGCTCATTCGTAGATAGAAGCTTTCCCCTCTCAAGGAAATTTATTATATTCGGAATGAAAAAATGTTAAAGTATTCTGCAGGACATAGATGTTCAAAATAATGTCTGTAATCTTTCGGGTCCTTTCTTTTACCCTTCTTATATACAGGAGCCACCTGCGCTTTTTTCCCATTCGCTTGGGGTTTATGCTGGGTGATAGATTAGCGATAAATGCAAGCTAATTAGAGATTCAACGTCTTAGAATACTCCTTCTAAAACCGAACTGGGATTCCATCTGGACCTGCTAACTTATTTATTTTCTACTCCTTCAGTTGTTCCTCCACACCAGGGTGCTTATTACTACGTCATCGATACGGGTGTCTGTGCGATGGTTAAACGACGGTATGTTTGCACGGTTCTCCTGCGTGAACGATTATTAATTGCGAAATTATGATCTGAGTCTATATCTGCTCCTGGGTACGCCTTACAATATGCTATCTGAATCCGGAGTTTCTCTGATATCGGCAGGCAAAGAACCTGGTTCTTGACTTTGGAAACTCGCAGTCCATCACCTAACACAAACACCTCTTGCTTGACCGATTAACCTTGGAAATTAGAAGCGTTCCGTTGCGACGCGTGGCTTTAACAGGCACTTAACTGATTGGATCGCAGAGCGGGCCACGCCTTACTCTTATCGATCAGCGTTATGTTAATGGGAGTCGCCTTCATTTCTTGGCTACGCTTGACGCACTCCCTTTACGATCTGAAAGTGGAACATTTCTGAAGTAGTGGTGGAATCTGAATCTTTTAGATCTGCTCTATATCAATCACTTGGAGCGCTTCGATCAGGGTACCTTTTTCTACCACATTTCTCTCGCGCCATCCGTGAAAGGACAGAAGAATGGATTTAGGAGTAGGCCCCTTTTCAAACTGATGTTAGTGTTATCTCCATGCTACTTGAGGGAGACAGATGTACGTGGTGAAAGAGTTATTGCATCTGACGTCGAGTGACCTCTGTTTCAGTGACTGAACGACGGCAGAACCACAAGTAGTTGCTATGTGTAGGACCTACGCGGCTCATCACAAAACAGTCTTTCCCATTCCCTAAAGCAGAGTAGGCGGAGAAATGTGGCAGATATGGCGATAGAGTACTATCCAAGCCCAGGCGCAAGTGTTTCGGAACAGACAATATAGAGCACATTGTTGAAAATCAGCCACCCCTAAGTGTTCCCAAGTCGACCCAATCCATCGTCCATTACCACTGCAGTGGACACTGAATCATCGAGAATGGACCCTGAATCTATGTAATCGTGTCACCTAGTCGAATGAATCATGTTTATTGTTACACCAGGCGAATACCCTGTCGTCCGGGAGAACGAGCATTCAAAACATGCATCGCAGCGCAGGGGTGGGAACGTGGGGGCAGGGTTATGCTGTCGAGGCATTTCACCTGTGCGTTGATGGGAACTGTCGTAGTATCCGAAGACAGCCTGGCAGCTCTGGACTATGTGAATATTCTTGCTGACTACCTGCAGCCTTTCATGTTTGATGTCTTCCCACGCAGCGATGACACAGAAGCGAATGGTAATGTGCTAGCTCACAAATACGTAACATTCGAGCTAGAAAAGACAATTTTATTTTTAAAAGAGTACTCCAAATAGAAACATCAAAAAAAGTTTTGCATCCCCCCCGTTCCCAGAACTCTTGAAGACAGACGCTGACTGTGGTTATTGTATCACAAACGCAGTTCCTTTGACTGTTCAGAGATTTACGCAAAACCCGCCCAAAGATTTAAACAACCATGTATAAGCAGTAGACGTAGGGGGTCCGACAGCCAATCAGTTCCAGTCATTCCACCAGGAAGTAGGTACACGGCTAGTTCCACCATGCCTAGACGGTCAGTACCGCGGTTCGATGGCGTCCGCATTGTTACTTTGTGCCAGGAATGTCTCTCAATAAGGGAAGTGTCCAGGCGTCTTGGAGTGAACCAAAGCGATGTTGTTCGGACGTGGCGGAGATACTGTCGATGAAATGCCTCGCTCAGGCACCCAAGGGCTACTACTGCAGTGGATGACCACTACCTACGGACTATGGCTCGGAGGAACCCTGACAGCAATGCCACAATGTTGAATAATGCTTTTCGTGCAGCCACAGGACGTCGTGTTACAACTAAACCTGTGCGCAATAAGCTGCATGATGCGCAACTTCACTCCCGACGTCTATGGAGTGGTCCATCTTTGCAACCATGATACCATGCAACGCAGTACAGATGGGTCCAACAACATGTCAAATGGAACGCTCAGGATTGGCATTACGTTCTCTTCAACGACGAGTGTCGCATATGTCTTCAACCAGACAATCGTCGGAGACGTGTTTGGAGCCAGCCTCGTCAGGCTGAACGCCTTTAACACACTGTCCAGCGAGTGTTGTTTTTGGGGTGGCATTATGTGGGGCCGCTGGTGGTAATGGAAGGGGCCGTAATGGCAGTACAATACGTGAATGCCATCCTCCGACCGATAGTGCCACCATATCGGCAGCATACTGGTGAGGCATTCGTCTTCATGGACAACATTTCGCACCCCCATCCAGCATATCTCCTGAATGACTTCCTCCAGGACAACGGCATCCCTGGACTAGAGTGGCCAGCATGTTGTCCAGACATGGACCCTATCCAACATGCCTGGGATAGATTGAAAAGTCGGCCGGGATGGCCGTGAGGTTCCAGGCGCTACAGTCTGGAGCCGATCGACCGCTACGGTCGCAGACTGGAATCCTGCCTCGGGCATGGATGTGTGTGATGTCCTT
This sequence comes from Schistocerca gregaria, assembly GCF_023897955.1. NCBI lineage: Eukaryota > Metazoa > Arthropoda > Insecta > Orthoptera > Acrididae > Schistocerca > Schistocerca gregaria. The sequence continues at coordinate 818,598,879 of NC_064921.1, forward strand.
AGGTTAGTTAGGTTTAATTAGTTCTACGTTCTAGGCGACTAATGACCTCAGAAGTTAAGTCGCATAGTGCTCAGAGCCATTTGAACCATTAGATTGAAAAGGGCTGCTTATGGACGCCGTGACCCACCAACCACTCTGAAGGATCTACGCCGAATCGCCGTTGAGGAGTGGGACAACCTGGACCAATAGTGCCTTGATGAACTTGTGGGGAGTAAGCCATGACGAATACAGGCATACATCAATGCAAGAGGACGTGCTACTGGGTATTAGCGGTACCGGTGTGTACAGCAATCTGTACTGCCACCTCTGAGGGTTCGCTGTATGGTGGTACAACATGCAATGTGTGGTTTTCATGAACAATAAAAAGAGCGGAAATAATATTTATGCTAACCTCTATTCCAATTTATGGAACGGTCCCGGAATTCTCGGAACCGGGCTGGCGCAAAACTTTCTTGATGCGTGTAATTATGCATTTCTTTAACAGGTAAGGTCTGAGAAATTGAACTGTATTCAACCAACTGACAGTGCTGCTATATTGGTATCAGAAACTGAACAGTTTAATTTGAATATAAAACCGTAGAGTTTCACCGCGCTCCAGAGGCTCTGTGTGAACATAGATCTGAACATAGATTAAATAAAGCACACTAAGACCTAAAACATGGAGAAAAACAATGCAGTTAAGAAATATTCCATAACAATAAATCCTACATGAGTACACATTTAGTTATCAAATTGTAACAGGTAATGAGCCACTATAAATAAAACACTGTGAAACAAATGGGCAACGAAAAGGATGTATAAATCAAGTTTAAAGAATGATGCCCAGCTGACGTCAACAACAACTGAGCACCAAAGCCAGCATAGATAACGCTGATAAATTACAAAGCGCGCTGGAACCCAATAGGCAGGTGTAACACGGACAGACAAAAACCTTTAGCAATGTACATAGCTTGGTTTAAAAGTGGCATTACTAAGGATAATTCCATAAAAGAGAGTACAAATAAAGACCAAAATGACTTCAACTAAGACAGGAAAATTTAACTTGCATTTATTACAGAAGGTCATGTAAAGTCCTTAATTATCAACAGGCCAATAGGCAGAAATAATATTGAAATAAAATCCAATGTAAGTTAGCGCGACCAGTGAACGCCTTTGAAATAACGTCGGGGTTAACTCAAGGCTAGAGTTGTGAAACTACCGGAGGCTACTGTAGACTGTCATAAGTAAGCATAGAGTGCAGTAGATTTCCTAGTAGCCTTAGTCACTAACGATGCAACGCGTTACTAGCCCGATAGGTGTGTTACATACCTATTGGGCGTTACTTCAGAACAGTCACTTTCTTCATGCACGAGATCAATGTGTTAGTAAATTCCCCTAGAAACCGGAGGTAATGAACCATTTAGAAACTTAGTGAGGATATACAAAGCCCCACGTAGTCTAGGGAACAGTTCTTTTCTACGTAGTTATCGTCCTGCCTTTTACTTAAAAATAGACAGTATTTAGAGCAAAATCGAAATTGGCAGTGTTCAGTTCAGGTTTTATTCGAAAAATGTTAATTTGTAACGTGAAACAGAGGTATGTCGAGTAAAAATGAAAAAAAAGAAACGTAGATGTATCATATAGCGCTAGAAAACGCAGATTCCTCAGAAATAAAAGCAAAATTAAACAAAAACGCAGGAAAAAATGAATCAAATATCGCTTCAATACTTCGTTGCACTTATATAAAACATATTTCTGTTATTTAGAAACAAATTTCGCATTTTATCATTAATAATAGAAAACTCTTGCCTTTCAACATCATGAAGAACGTTGTATTGAGTACAAAATAACTAAAATAATTTTATAATTTTTTTTGTGTTTGTACATGTAAACTGTACTTGTATCAGAAGCAATTCCTTTGGTTACATGACAGCGCAGAAGTTACGTGATAAAGCAAGTTTTCATTTTGAGGTTGAAGCTCTTGTGTCCCTGTCTGCTAGCAACTAAATTTGTTTTTGGAGAGGGTCTGCCTTGAGCAAAACACAATCTCTTATTTTTCTTTTTATTTCCGAGACGTGTTTTGCTGAAGTTACCGCATCATCAGTGGGTTTTACGTTATCTTCCATGAAACAGGAAAACTGTGGAAAAAAAACAACTACATTGAATTATATATAATTCAGCAAACCCACACCATGTTGTAACAAGGTATGTATACAAAATCTCGTCCGTTTTTCAGTTATGTAAATACTGACTTTATAGACTCAAATTTATATATACGAGGGTTGTCCAGAAAGTAAGTTCCGATCGGTTGCGAAATGGAAAGGACTGGGAAAATCCGGTAAAGCTTTACACAAATGTTTGGGCAGTGTCTAGTATTCCCGTCGATCGTGTCGCGTCGCTCTTTTCAGTTTTGAGTGAACAGTGAGTACGTAAAGATGCGTAAGGAATAGCGTCTCCCGTCAAGTATGAGGGCCTGGTTAGAGATTTCGCCTGTGTCATGCATCTCACATAACACAACTGTCGAGCAGTTCCTTCTTCGTGCCAATTCTCGGCAGCACACTGCAAGGGTAATGAAGACGCTCCTGCAGCGCTTCCAATGAGAAGTGTTTGATCACCCACAATGCAGTCCGTAATTGGCTCCCCCTGAATCTCATCTCCACTCACAAGAACCGCTGGCTATGAAGACAAAATTTTTCCAGACAATGAGCTGCATATAGTGCAGGTCGAAAGCACAGGCGGCTGCTTTCTATGACGAGGATATTGGAAAGTTGATACAACACTACGACAAAAGTCGAAGTTGTAGCGGCGATTATGTACAGAAGTAAGTGGATGGTGTACCTAACCTCTGGAAATAAAACGTTTCTAGTTTTCACTGTGGTTTCCATTTCGCCTCCGATCGGAAGTTACTTTCTGGACAACCCTCGCATACTAGTAGTAAAAAGTATTTTTCCTGTTTAATAGGAGAAAACATAAAATCCATTGATGATACTGTAACTTCAGTGAAGCGTGTCTGGCGAATAAAAAGAAAGATAAGTAATCGTATTTTGCTGAAGGTGGATCCATAAACAAAGCAGCTTTTATTAGTTGTAAGAGGAGTTTTTATTCTCAAGGGCGTAAAATAGACAGTGGATTAGCACTGAATTCTATGATTTTCCAGTTATATGCAAAACAAACAAAGAGAAGTCGTTCGTTCCTAGGTTCTCTCTTACACACTCCTGTATGTTTCTTCCCCAGTCCAATTTTACCAATACCATCGGTAATCCTATCACTTACTATTTCATTTATGTGATGATGATGAGGTCCCATACTCAGAGGCGCGTAGAGGACGATGCGGGGGACCCGCACCGCCAACTAGGCAGGGTCGTAGCGAAGGTGGTTTTCCAGTGGCGTTCTGGTACATTTTTTTAATAATTAGGCCCGAAGTTAATTAATATAATAACAAAAAGTAAATGTGCTCAATTGATAACGCCATCCATGCACAAAAAACCAACGCGTGTAGCCTGAAGGCCTTAACTGTGTGTTTTTGCATATCAGACCAGAATTTTACTTTTAGTTACCGATAGAAGAAACAAAGGGGCAAAAGCAGTTTAAACTTTTATGTAATTTACATTTATTCATTGAAAAATGGATTCTTTTCGTTTACAACTACGTTCATAATATGGCTTAAAGTACCTGATTGTCACACTATTAGGGAGCAGTATGTACGAAATTACTCTCATTACCACAGCACTCCCTTGCATTTTCCTGCAGTTGTACACTATCAAATTTACGTTCGCACCCGCACTATCTGACATGCCAAAGCGCAACCCAAGAAATGAGCAAGGCTATTTACAGAGATGCTGAACCTTTTTTTTTAATTTTAATTGCAGTTACTACCGCCCTCATCTTCTCCGAACAACCATGTGGCTCGAACGCAATATTAAAAATAGGAAAGATTTGAATCAAGCAAATAACTGCATGAAATTTACTACAAAAACCTATGAATCATGATATTGACCCACTCACTATACTCCGTTTATCACAGAAAGTTTGCAGGATGCACAGATGGTGCCACGTAAACAAGGCACGCCAAAAAATGCGCTGGACAATAGATCACGCAAGAAAATTCCCTAAAAAAGTTTATCAACCAACGTAGAATACTCCTGCACCTATCCTGCCATATTTCCAAACACTTTGCACCAATATCTACCAACTTTACTGCTTCTTACCGTACCCACCGAGCAGCACCATGATGTCCGCGCCCCCTCTTCCGCGCGTCCCAGACAGCACTACTTCCTTGCCGGAGTCAGCGTCCTTAGTTTCAAATCCTTTGCGCTCAATGGGTGATGGGCGGGATCTTGACAGACACCACTGCTCTGAACCTTGTTAGTTTATTCTGTGAAAAGCCCACTGATGCTTTCTGCTATCTTTGGACCAACCTACACCTTTCTACAAGCCCATTTCATCTAATCTCATGCACACATACACACAAGGAAAACAGAAGGGACTAGTAAGAGTGACACAATCTGCAATTTATCAAATATAACACCTGTCTTATCTCATTTCTAAGTCCAATAGTTGGGGTATTGAATAAATATGTCAACAGAGACAAGGCAATGAAGCGAACCACTGGTTCCGCTTTAATTACATCACCCTTTCGATTTGATATCGAAGCACCTCACTGGTCAAACATCGTCCGTCAGGATAATTGTGCATGACACAAGGCCATACTAGTGTTACAGTGGTTCGAGCAGCATTACAGCTGTTTCACGTAGATCTTTCGGCAACCAATCTCGCCTGATCGGAATTCAATGGAACGTACCTGGAACGTTGTCGATCACCAGCTCCGCGTCCCAAAGTCATCAGTGCGCATAATGCAAGAACTGCAAGATCTATGCGTAGAAAATTTGTACCTCATAACTCCGGAAACCTATCGTCCACACCACGCAAATCGCTACCGTAGTGCGTTCCAAAGGTGGAGCAAACCGCTGTTTAAGCTGGTGGTTCTGTCGTTTAGACTCGTCAGTGTACATTTATCTTTCTAGCGGCTGATAAAACAAGTATACGTTGAGGTAAAGACCAGTAATTTTCAGTTTTTCTTATATTGTGTTGAGTGAGGGGTAAATTTTCCCGCGATTTCAAACTAAAGTCAAAGGATCGGTTTTAGCCACACTCTACCCAAAGTCCAGCTCTTCCTCATTATTAATTAATTAAATAAATAAATTATTAGTAACATTTATGATTTAGCTAAAACAAAAATTGTGGAGTTTTACCCCACAAAAGGGGTAAAGTTCAGCATTGTGGATCGGCCTCATTTCAGATAAACATAGTAAAAACAACTGTTGTATTGTAGCCAACTTATCCACCACAATATTGAACAGAAATACCTCGCAAATTTGAACATAAATCCTTCTAGAAAAATCACCCTTTCTTCTCCACGAAAGGAAGCTTAGTAGGGTAGGGCGAAAGAGTTCAATTACTGAGGCTAAGCTGTCAAGGTACTCAGTAAATTGTGTACTTTGTTAGGTCCTGTGGTTCTTCCTTGAAGTTCGAAGGTATTTTGTTCTTCTTCGGATACTTATTCGCCAAATACTAAGTCCACATCTTTATCTGAGCTGCTTTTTCAATGTGAGAACTCAGAATCTGACTGTGAAGAACAACAACTGGCTGTTTCATTTGTTTTATCTATTTTTTATCTTAGATGTAATGATATCTAGGTTACGTCCTTTCGTTTCTATAGCACGCTCCTTTATTGGCACGTATTTCCTCCTCAGTATCAGAATTTTCTTTCCCATGCATTTTTCCCCTTCGCTTTTCAGTTGGTGTCGACGTTAGAAGCACAGTTTTCTGTGCTTTGCCTGAAAGTTTCCTTGGTATCTTTATTTTACACAGCGAAATAATATGTTCAGGTGAAATAATCTCATGCAGTTTGTGTTGAATGTCGTCTTTTGCGAAGATTATCATTGAAGACTTGTCGTTACGGTGTTGGAGCTGCGGGTATTTATTCCAAAACACCTGCGGGGATTTGCTCCATTTCGTCATTTTTTGACAAATGTGACATTGCTGATTTTGGGGGCCAACTGAAACAGTTATTTCCAAGCGAAAGTGAAATTTATATGCAGTAGTGTCAACAAGTAATTCGTTAACACTTATTTTCAGACCGTGCACTATATATATGTCAAGTAGAGCTTCATACAAGTCATATGTAAATGTTAATAAACAGAAATACCTTATTTTCTCAACTACAGAGCGACCTGCTTCGACAACATTTGATTGAACAATAACTTACAATAAGACAAACCTGCCACTTGGCAACCGACTCCTGAATCGAGGGCAGTAAGTACGAAAACTTGATGCCGGTTTTTACCCTACATGGGGATTCATCTCCACCTACCCATCAAATTAATTACAGTGTACAAGATGTCTGTCCTAAGAGTCGTCAGGTGAATTTGCTCTGGTGATCTAGTAGATATTTTCAAGTCCGTTTTTACATTCTCTACATGAAACCAGCCCAAAAAACACAGCTCTTCAAGTCTTTCATGCTACATCCAGTGTCGACGCAAAAAAGTCCGTTTGTTCCCCGCTATAAACAAAATTATTTTTCAAGCGGAATTTTACGTGCCCATTCGATAGCGACAGTAAAACTCGAAGAATAACCAGTCCTACAGCATCTACAGCACTGCCATGGCTATTTCTGACTACTACCGCCAAGCATACAGCGCTGCTTAGTCTCTCCTCGATTGCTGTTTATTCTTCATGTTTTACTGTCCCTGTAAATCATATCGATAAAGTGAATATCGAACTAGATTAATGTGCGAGCACTCTGTCAAATAGGCACTTCAAATTCCGCTTGAAAAATCATTCTGTTTGTAGCGAGAAACAAACGGATTCTTTTCGTAGACAATGGGCGTCGCATTAAAATTGGGAATTTGTGGTAAGGACTACGGGACCAAACTGCTGACGTCATCGGTCCTTGGGCTTACGCACTACTTAATCTAACTTAAACTAACATAGACTAAGGACAACACGAACACACCCATGCCCGAAGGAGGCCTCGAACCTCCGACGGGGGGAGCAGCGCGAACCGTGACAAGACGCCCTGAGACCGCACGGGTACCCCGTGCGGCAGGAATTGCATATAAAAGGTGATGAGCAGTAACTGTTTGGGTCTACTCCTGGTACATAATGCACCACCGAAATTACAAATATCTGCCGGAACACTAGAGAAAATGCCTCTTAGCAGAGACATCTGGTATACTAATCTAAGAACTGAATTATACCGGGTGGGCCAAAATAAAAGTGGCCCGGAGAACAGAGTTCAAGGGGACAAAGAGCAGAGCAGAGGAAAGGAAATACAGTACTAATCCGCCTGTAGCAGATGTTGAAAGTGATGACCATTTATCTCTTGGCACGTTTGGGGCCTGGTCAGCAAGTTGATGAAGGCGGATCGAAGTTAGACTGCTAAAAACACTGCAGTCTCATCCGAAATGTCCTGCTGCCGCTCTTGAAGACTATGAGGGTTGTTCCGATACACCTTAGATTTGAGGGATTCCTACACAAATTACTCGCACAGTGACACGTCAGTTTATCTGGCTGGCCAGCTAGGGCCCCGACCAAACTGACCTCTGCTAAGGCTCTGTCAGATGTGATGACTGTGCAAATGTGCTGCAACGTTACACCGGCTGTATGGGCAGTTGCTCCATCCTGTTGGAAGTAATTATAGGCCTTTTCATCCAACGTTAACTCTGCCATAAATGGTTTCAAAATGTTGGCAGTGTAACGTGCCGAAGCGTCTGATGAAAGATAATGGGGCAAACAATGCGGTGTGTAGAGACTGTACACCAAAACCCCACCTTCTGTTTCGTGGAAGTTATGCGCATTCTCTGCTGCCCAGAAACTGTGATTCTGTGACTTGACGAAACCACTCAGATAAAACCAGGCGTCATTAGACATAAAGAACAGGTTGCATACCCAAGTCATTCATTGTTTAAGAGCGACTCCTAAAACTGGAGGCGCTGAGGAGCATCTGCTGGTTTTAATGCATAAACAACAAACACTCGATAGGTCCAGATAGCGTATTCTTCCTCTTGATCGACACGATATGCCGGTCTCTTGTAACAGACGTCGCGTTGAGTTGGTATGACTCTGAAGCAGTTTCTGGTGAACTGCAGCCACATTTCCTGGTGTGCGGTGTGTTTTGACGCGTTCAAAACAGACCCTGTCTCACGGCATTTTCGGACTAAGCGTTGCATGGCACTCCTTTCCTGCAATTTTGACACCACTAAACTATTCAGAAAACAACTGGCAACACCGTTTCCCCGACTTTTTTGCACGTAACTTTGCACCACGAATACCCGATGCTCCACTGTAAGTACCATCATCCCTTTGCGCTGCTTCTCACGCTGGCGCAGCCATCACTACGCTCTGAACCGGTGTGGGTGTTGTGGAGGGTGTACACGGGGTGTGCGCGTCAACAAGTGTTGTTATAGGCATACATTTACGATCAATCGTGTAAGTCGTCTGGGGAACTTTTCTTTGTCCCACTCTGTATTATTGGAACGTGTGTGTGTGTGTGTGTGTGTGTGTGTGTGTGTGTGTGTGTGTCATTACACATGTCTTTTTTTTACTAACGTAAGTGAGGGCCATTATAATATGATGCATCAGAGGCAGAGGCAGGATGAATAGATAATGGTCGGAGATAATGAATAAATGATGTTAAAAGAATCTTGTTTGGTGTAGTCTACAGTTAAACTAATGTTCTGTGGAGTGAGTACCTCTTTCGCTATTGAGTGTGTGAGTATATGACAAACATATTTGAGTAAGAGGGTGGGTGTCCTGGTGATGGTAACTGGTACCGAAACCAGTAGCCAAATGTGACTAGGCGTATTCAGGTTGTTTTAGTTTTATTTCTAGACCATGCCCTCTTGGAAAAATTATAGATTCGGGTATAACTTCTGAAAAAGGTTCAATTATTTGGTTAAACCGGTTGTAAATTACTGTTTGGTACAGTGACATAAATTTGGACACCTACTAAGGGTGTCTTCATGAGAATGAAATATTGATAAATCGCAAAATTACGTTGTGAAAAAGCAATGGACGGATTTTAGAGCAGCTATGCTCACGTGAGAAACATTTTATTTCATGTTTGACTTGAGAATAGCTGCTCTAAAGTCGGACCATAGCTGTTTGGCAACTGCAAGGCTACGATTTATCAAAATTTCATTCCGATGAAGGCACCTTTAGTAGGTGTCGAAACCTAGGTGAGTGTAGCGAACAGTAATTTGCAACCGGTTGCCTGTATATTCGTATGAATGTCTGGAACACGTGGGACGAAAGCCAGTCTGCTGTGAGGTCTCTTGGAGCGCCGCGACAAGTGCAGTGTGCTGATGCTGCAGCTGTGGTACGAGCAGCGGCGGTCGGCGAGCCGCGGGCAGTGCCTGGCGCAGGAGCTGTCGGCGCGCCTGCCGCTCGACGCCTTCCGGCCGGTGGACGGCGTCCCCACCGACGCCGACCTGGCCGAGATCAACCTGGCCGACATGAACCCCGACGACATCCGGGTGAGTCTCCGCCACTGTGCACTGTGCACCGCCAGCCCGTTGCCCCGGTCCATTCGGCGCCGGTGCGCCATACAGTTCAGTTCCCGTAAGTCTGCAGGCTTTCGTGGCAAGTTGTCACCGAAGTTAAAATCTTCTGGGTTACTAGGCCGCGTCATATTTTTTCTAAAATGATCGACGTTTCGACCCCTCTGCTGGGATCTTCCTACGGATCTTCTGGTGTCCACGACTGCTAGAACACCAGCAGAGGGGTGGAAACGTCGATCATTTTAGAAGAAACATGACGCGGCCTAATAATCCAGAAGGTTTTAATTTCAGTGCGATTCCTGCCTGACTGACGCTCTCGTATTAGCGTGACGTTTTTGGGGACCGAAAATATCCTATGTGGAAATCGACTTGGAGTCCACAAACAACCGTCGAGCAAAATCCAGGCTGCTCTTGTCCTGCGCGAGACCCAGCCGGCAGCGGTCACGCAGGATGATGCTGTGTTCCTTGTCTTCCGAAGCGTCTTCGATATGGTTAAGTGCTAAAGTATTAGAAACCCTAAAGCACTAGAGTAAACAACGTTCCCACTACCTTGCAGCTGCCTTCCTCACTGCTTAGTTTTTGCCCTGAGGAAGGCAACTGCTGCGAGGCCGCAAATTCGGTTACTCTAGTATTTTGGCATTTTAAGCCTGATACAAAAAGACACGGCAGTGCAGCCACAGGGTTTTTAATGATTTAGAGTAGTTCTTATTCAGTCTCAGTTGCACATTTTTAATTAAATTATGTGTTTCAATCACTCAGGATCATCTTCATCTCTAAGTAATGGCGGCAACAACCCGTCTTGTCTACTTCGGACCATATGTCAGAAAGTCTGTCTTGTCTGCTCGGAACCACACAGCATAGCACTCTGACATGTCGTTCTGAGTAGAGAAGGCGGCTTTCTGACGCAACTACTACGATCAGAAACTGATCTTGAGTGATCGAAACATGTAATGTAATTGAAAGTGCTCAACTAAGACTGAAAAATAAATACGAATTATCCTAAATATCAATACAGTTACTGACACTAAATGTCACAGGGATGAATTTTAATGAGAGAGACGCCAGCCGCGGAAGCGTACAACTGATATTTCTAATCGTAGTTTACTACTTCCTCCAGCCTCACTAACTGCGACATAATCGCGTATACAGACAGTGATCCAATTCTGTCAAATGCATTTTTAGTCCAGTCTCTGATCCCAATATCAATTCTTTAGACGATGACCGGCTTCAGTCTCTAATGACCATCCTCAGGTCTTTCTTACACCATGTTCTAAAGTGACGATGCCATTATGGCCGTATCACTTTAGGACATGGTGTAAAAAAGATCTGAGGATGGTCATTACAGACTGAAACCGGTCATCGTCAAAAGAATTGGTATTGGGATCAGAGACTGCAATAAAAAAAAAGCATTTGACTTCCTTCAGTCTCCAGGTGGGACATCTGCTTGCCGGTTACAGCCATCCTACACCCGAAGACGCCACTTTCTTACTACACAAAAAAAAAAAAAGAGCTTCATCACCCTACGCGCTAGATTCACATCTAACGAACTTACCAGTCTACATTATACTTTGATGGTGCCTCGAACTAGCTCATGACACGATGAAAGTGCTCTTCATGTTTTGACACTGCATTTGCTAAAACCGTTCCTCAATGAACGGCCAACTTCTTTCCGATGTAGAGGATAAGCTGATCAGCCAGAAAGTATGACCACCGACCTGCTATCGATGTAAGCCCGTCCAGGCGATATAAGTGTCATCTGGCGAGCGATGACAGCCAGTCAGACACACCCACTCTGCATGTAGTATCAGTGAACGTGCTTTCCGTGTGCAGAATGGGGAAGGCGCACGATCTATCAGAGTTTCATCGAGGGCACATTGTGATGGCCCGAAGGCTCGGAACGAGCGTTTCGGAAACTTCACGACTCGTCGACTGTCCGAGGACTGCTGTGGTGACTGTCTTCAGCACCAAGGTGAAACCACGTCCAGACGTCGTGGGGTTGGATGGTTTCTCCTCACTGTAGATGTCGGACGTCGTAGCCTGGACAGGCGACGAACTGTACTGGAACTAACATCAGACTAATACTTGGCAGAGTACAAGTGTGTCTGAATTCACAGTGCGCCGAACACTCATTACGGTGTGCCTCCGCAGCCGATGGCGCAGGCATGTGCCAATGTTAACACCGCGACATCGGTAACTACGACTGAAATGGGCACATGACCACCGGTACTCGACTTTGGCGCAGTGACAGATCGTTGCATGGTCTGATGAATCCCAATACCTTCTCCATCATGCCGATGGGAGGGCGCGAATCCGTCGTCTTTAAGGGTAACAGCTCCTTGAAATCTGTACTGAAGGATGAAGATAAGCTGGCGGGGACTCTGGGAAACAATCACGGGGGCATATATGGGTCCAATCGATCACGTGCAAGGGACCATGCTGCCAAGGAGTATCGTACACTCGTTGCAGACCACGTATACTCCTTCATGACGACCATGCTTCCCGATGACAGTGGCATTTTTCAACGAAATAATGCGCCACGTCACAATGTAAGGAGTGTGATGGACGGGAGCGAGTTCCAGTTGATGTGCTGAGCCCCCCCCCCCCCCTCCCCCAACTCGCCATATCTGTTCCCGATTGAATGCATCTTGGATGTGACTGAATGTGGGGTCTGAGCTCATCACCACCTCAGCGGAATTTACGGGAATTAGGTGACCTATGTGTTGACATGTGGTACCAGCTCCCTCCAGGCATCTTTGGATCCACGCCACGACGGGTCGCCGCTGTTACCCGTGCGAAAGGTGGTCATACCGAGTATTAGGTAGCTGGTGATGACGTTGTGGCTGATCAGCGTATTATCACCTAGTATTAATCATTCATAATATCCATTCCCTCATTCATTAAAACCTGAAGCAAAATAGCTACGAAACCTTCCCTCCAGTTCATAGTTGTACTAAAACCCCACAAGTAACTAAGAGAATCGATCGGTACTTATCTTCTCAATCGGCAGTCACAAATTCTCAAATCCGCTTCCGGCCATCCAGGTTTAAGTCTTCGTGACTTCTGCAGATGATGAAGAAATTGATGAAATGTATGATGAGAGAAAAGAAATTATTCAGGTAGTGAAGGCAGACGAAAATTTAGTAGTCATGGGAGACTGGAATTCGAGAGTAGGATTGGTCCAGCGGTTCTAGGCGCGCAGTCCGGAACCGCGCGACTGCTACGGTCGCAGGTTCGAATCCTGCCTCGGGCATGGATGTCTGTGATGTCCTTAGGTCAGTTAGGTTTAAGCAGTTCTAAGTTCTAGGGGACTAAAGATCACAGACATTAAGTCCCATAGTGCTCAGAGCCATTTGAACCATTTTTTCGAGAGTAGGTAAAGGGAGGGAAGGAAACATACTGGGTGAATATGGATTGGGGGAGAGAAATGAAAGAGGAAGCCGTCTGGTAGAATTTTGCACAGAGCATAACTTAATCATAGTTAACACTTGGTTCAAGAATCATAAAAGAAGGTTGTATACATGGAAGAATCCTGGAGATACTAGAAGGTGTCAGATTATTTAATGGTAAGACAGAGATTTAGGAACGAGGTTTAAAATTGTAAGACATTTCCAGGGGCAGATGTGGGCTCTGACCACAATCTATTGGTTATGAACTGTAGATTAAAACTGAAGAAACTGCAAACAGGTGGCAATTTAAGGAGATGGAACTTGGATAAACTGAAAGAACCAGGGGTTGTACAGAGTTTTAGGGAGAGCATAAGGGAACAATTGACAGGAATGGGGGAAAAAATACAGTAGAAGAAGAATGGGTAGCTTTGAGGGATGAAGTAGTGAAGGCAGCAGATGATCAAGTAGGTAAAAAGACGAGGGCTAGTAGAAATCCTTGGGTAACAGAAGAAATATTGAAATTAATTGATGAAAGGAGAAAAGAGAAAAACGCAGTAAATGAAGCAGGCAAAAGGGAATACAAACGTCTCAAAAATGAGATCGACAGGAAGTGCAAAATGGCTAAGCAGGGATGGCTAGAGGACAAATGTAAGGATGTAGAGGCTCATCTCACTAGAGGTAAGATAGATACTGCCTACAGGAAAATTAAAGAGACCTTTGGAGAAAAGAGAGCCACTTGTATGAATATCAAGAGCTCAGACTGAAATCCAGTTCTAAGAAAGAAGGGAAAGCAGAAAGGTGGAAGGAGTATATAGAGGGTCTATACAACGGCAATGTGCTTGAGGACAACAATATGGAAATGGAAGAGGATGTAGATAAAGATGAAATGGGAGATATGATACTGCGTCAAGAGTTTGACAGAGCACTGAAAGACCTGAGTCGAAACAAGGCCCCCGGAGTAGACAACATTCCATTGGAACTACTGACGGCCTTGGGAGAGCCACTCCTGACAAAACTCTACCATTTGGTGAGCAAGATGTAAGAGACAAGCGAAATACCCTCAGACTTCAAGAAGAATATAGTAATTCCAGTCCCAAAGAAAGCAGGTGTTGACAGATGTGAAAATTACCGAACTATCAGTTTAATAAGCCACAGCTGCGAAATACTAACGCGAATTCTTTACAGACGAATGGAAAAACTCTTAGAAGCCGACCTCGGCGAAGATCAGTTTGGATTCCGTAAAAATGTTGGAACACGTGAGGCAATACTGACCCTACGACTTATCTTAGAAAATAGATGAAGGATAGGCAAACCTACATTTCTAGCATTTGTAGACTTAGAGAAAGCTTTTGACAGTGTTGACTGGGATATTCTCTTTCAAATTCTAAAGGTAGCAGGGATAAAATACAGGGAACGAAAGGCTATTTACAATTTGTACAGAAACCACATGGCAGTTATAACAGTCGAGGAGCGTCAAAGGGAAGCAGTAAAGGAAACAAAAGAAAAGTTCGGAGTAGGTATTAATGTCCATGGAGAAGAAATAAAAACGTTGAGGTTCGCCGATGACATTGTAATTCTGTCAGAGATAGCAAAGGACTTGGAAGAGCAGTTGAACGGTATGGACAGTGTCTTGAAAGAAGGGTATAAGATGAACATCAACAAAAGCAAAACGAGGATAATGGAATTTAGTCGAATTAAGTGGAGTGATGCTGAGGGAATCAGATTAGGAAATGAGACACTGAAAGTAGTAAAGGAGTATTGCTATTTGGGGGGCAAAATAACTGATGATGGTCGAAGTAGAGAGGATATAAAATGTAGACTGGTAATGGCAAGGAAAGCGTTTCTGAAGAAGAGAAATTTGTTAACATCGAGTATAGATTTAAGTGTCAGGAAGACGTTTCGGAAAGTATTTGTATGGAGTGTAGCCATGTATAGAAGTGAAACATGGACGATAAATAGTTTGGACAAGAAGAGAATAGAAGCTTTCGAAATGTGGTGCTTCAGAGTGCTGAAAATTATATGGGTAGATGACATAACTAATGAGGAGGTATTGAACAGAATTGGGTAGAAGAGGAGTTTGTGGCACAACTTGACCAGAAGAAGGCACCGGTTGGTAGGACAGGTTCTGAGGCATCAAGGGATCACAAATTTAGCATTGGAGGGCAGCGTGACAGGTAAAAATTATAGAGGGAGACCAAGAGATGAATACACTAAGCAGATTCAGGAGGATGTAGGTTGTAGTAAGTACCGGGAGATGAAGAAGCTTGCACAGGATAGAGTAGCAGGGAGAGCTGCATCAAACCAGTCTCAGGACTGAAGACAACAACAACAACGACTTCCCTAAGTCGCTCTTGGCAAATGCCGGGATGGTACCTTGGAAATGGCACGCCGATTTCCTTTCTATCCTTGAAATATTTCGTCTCTAATGACCTTGGTGTCGACGGGATGTTAATTAATCTTCCTTCCTTCCTACCTTCAAATTCTCAACACTAAACACGAACACTCCAGAAAACGCTGGCAACGGGTCCTGCCCATCCACTTATTAAAGCAAGTGTCAGACAAAATGAATAGCCCCTTCATTGTCTCGTTACATTATTGCGCAATAATAATAATTCTGACAACTGGTAAACGGCTGCAAGTTGTGTCGCCTTTGGCCGTGAGCTTGGCTATAAGATTTCACTTCTGCAAAGTGTTGGATTCATCAGAATATTACCGGAGGTTCCATATTTTGTCTCAAACGTCATCAACCTAAAAACATTCTAGCTACAAACCCACTACAAATTATGCGTAAAATAATGGTAATTCCCAAGTTCTCCTTATCTACCTAAGACAGTCAGAGACAGTCGTGACGTGCCCATGCGTTTTGACGGTCACGTTACTATGCATCAGCGAACGAATGTATAATCATCACTTGTCACTAAGTGCACTGAATTTTCTCCAACTGATCACATACTCTATTAGGAAGGTTGGTTCGCTGTTATACTTAGACATGAGCAGCAGTAGAAATTACTTCTTTCTTTTCTAGGTAGTAAAGGCTAGTGGCCATTCTCTTATAGCTTAATTCTTTGATGCTACATTCCAGAGTTACCAACTGATTTAATACGTGGGGGAAGGTGCAAAGAAATTGAAATACTAAGGTAGTAAAACAGCTGCTATTTGTAACTTACTGCCCTTTTTCATATACGTCTGCCCTATTAAATCTTGTAGAATGTTTGCCTTAAACTCCTTCCAGTGTTCATTGATTATGATTAATTGTTACTAAAATATGTACAAAACACTGTAGAATTAAGTATTCATTTCTCTTCACATTTATTAACACACAGTTTTGTTCGGTAATCAGCTTTACAAACTAACTGAGCATCGATATCTTAGCATAGATCAGCAAGCTAAGAATTTTCAAACAGTGCACTAGTGGCAATAATCAACAAATTAATAGTAATGTTGGAGACTCGTTACGAAATTTACGTGGCAGTTACACTTAGTGCCCAACCACGATTAATTACCGACTACAAGATATTTACTAATGACTGATAACTTGTGACTGACTTAGATTTGTACATTCTGACTACCAGAAACTCACATAGCGACCTTAATAACTAAATACCAACTGCGGACTAGTTATTACTTTGTTCATTGTGCCTATTAACAGAAGCTCGCATTACAGAACTTACAAACTGATCAAACACTAAGCTATTCCATTTCAGATATGAATAGGACAGGAAAATTAAAGGCAACAAAGATAGGCATTAAAGTATGTTTGTTTAATCAAAAACTGTGAAATTAGGAAATGACAAATTAAAAAGTACTACATAATGAGAGCGAAATTTTAAAGAGCAAAGGGGGTCAACAAAGTTCGCTATGAATTTTCTAGAGAGTGTATTTTTTTTAATTTCAATGAATATGTAAATAGCATCTTCTTTTAGTGAAAGTATACGTTTTCAGACACAGAAAACTCAGGGCTATAAAACTATGGCACTGAATTTTGCGAAGTATTACGCCTTAAGACAGGAACGTTTTGGAACATAAAACGTTTATTGTAACATGGGAACTAGTGCTTTTAACTAAGCTGTTTCCATCTTAAAATAAACAATTTCTAGCAATATTAAGATCCGAAGCACACGCGCTAAGGTTTGAATATTTCTTTAAATAATGTTTTTCTACAAAAAAAGAATATAGTATGGTTATCAGCAATCGGTAAACTAAAACGAATGTAATTAAATTCCGCCCTAAAAGAATGTAGTGTTTTCGTACGCATATAGGGCGTTAGAGGCATAGGTAGAGATATTGCGATCATTTGTACCTTAATGTGTACCAGCTTCTGTGTGTAAGCTGCTTTTTCTCTGCATCAAAAAGACTTCAGGCATAAACATAACTTAATTTTTTTACCTATTGTTTTCTGCACGGTCATAACTGCACCGTAAAGTGGACTACGCCTTTCAGTATAGACTGTCCGTTTGCCTCAATCCATCGACACTTCAATACCTAATCTGCTGCCCAGGGAAAAATAAACTTTAATGGCTTGTTTGTGCCACATGTACTAACCAACCTAAGAACAGACTACTCGTAATAATGTAGGTAGTAAATATTGATGTGATGTTGTTCAGTACATTTCCTCAGTCACCACCACAAACATCTGTACTTACACTCCTAACGCCGTATATGGATTAGTAATGAAAAGAGCTCTGAAAAGGAAAAAACTAAAATTGGCAAATGGAGTGGTATAAAAACAAGCGGTATAATCCCACCTTGCTCTGTTACGTACACAGCCATCCTCTTCTTTGACGTTACCTCAGTGTCCGTTGTGTCGGTGACACGTTTACTACTGTGTTTTCCCCAGTTGCAGCTCTGAACGTGCTTCGGCGGCCTCGTGTTGCAGGCGGAGCTGAAGCGGCTGTACACGCAGCTGGAGATCCTGAAGAACAAGACGATCCGCGCCGACAACCCGCACATCTCCAAACGGCGCGGCGGCCGCAAGGTGGCTCACAGGCGCTTCTCCTTGCAGGCGAGTCCGGCACGCCGAGCACGCTACACACTACACACTACACAACTACACTACCTCACTACAAGCACCAGCACCGTGCATTCATATCGTCAACTCACACCCCGAACACAACAGCGGTAACAGGAACACTAAATACACACGACGGTAAAGTTCTGATTACAGCGTCATACAACAGGTGCCACAAACGACACAAACATCGACATCGAAGACATAACCACAAACATGCTTCCAGCTTGCCACTACACCCGCTTGTTTTGTGGAATCTACTACGGTCTTTCACTCTGCACTAGCTTTGTCGTATACTACTCGGAGAGGTCGGTCTTACTCTTTCACTTCACGAGCATGTTCGTCCTTGTAAAAATACCTTACTAGAATTCGTCTTTAAATAACTCGCAGGTATGATTCATTTTTAAGTGAAACATCATGCGTCAGCGATCCACAACCTTACCATTTTTTCACTACCATCAACTTTTTAATATGTTGGCTTCTCGTTAGACCAACAGTGACACTACATGTCCTAATTTACAACTCTCATCTCCCTATTTAAAACCCTAAGATATTCCTTAGTTTCCTCTTCTCAGACTTAGAAGAAACTGAGTTCTGGAGACAATATGAACCAGACTTTATGAAGCAGAGGTATGAAACAGCTTAACTGTTTAGAATTAGGGCTATACTAGAAGAATATCGAGTTTTACTGCTCCACCTAGAAGTGATGTACAATGATGATTGAACTCTGCAAGGGAATAATGATGGTTCCTGTTATACTTCTGCTTAAAGCTCTAGACGTACGGGTGACAAGTCCCAAGCAGAAAGGTAGCTCTTTCATGTCGTTTATTGTTCACAGTAAACTCAGTATTGAGTTGTTCCATTCTCACCCACGCGAGGGTGAGAAAAAAAAGTCAGTTCAGTGTCTCCTGTGTTCTCGACCTCATTTGTTCTGTTCATTTGCAGTGTTTGTTTTACTAGCACTGTTTTGCTCTTATTTCGTTTTTTATTATGGTAAATTTAATTAAAAACGTGTAGCTGGGAAATTTTCTTTCCTACTCGGTAAAAATGCCGCTGAAACTGTTTTAATGTTGAAAACAACTCACCAAGATGAAGCTATAGAAAAATCTCAAGTGTGCGAGTGGTTTTAAAAATGGCGACATGTCGATTGATGGCAAACCTCGTCCTGGACGTCCATCAGCTGCTAGAAACGACGAAAATATTGGAAAAAATTGGAGAGTTTCTGCTCACAGACCGTCGACATACAACTGATCGACTGCTAGAGATTAGTGAGTTACCTTGGAGCTCTGTTCATCGAATTTTAACGGAAGATTTGGGAATGAAAAGGGTTGCTACTAACGCACCTGCACACACACCCATCTCTGTTAGACAGTTTTTGGCTGAAGTGGCATGGTTCAGCTGCCCCACGCACCTTATTCGCCTCACATGACTCTATGTGACTTTTTCTTATTTCCATGCATGAAAACGGGCATGAAATGACACCGATTTGACAACACTGAAGAAGTCAAGGGAAATAATGAGGGAGGAGTTGTCAGCCATTTCTAAAGTGGCTACAAAAAATGTTTCGAACAGTGAAAGCATTGGCGGGACAAACGTATTCATTGCAATGGAGAATATTTTGAAGGGGATAAGGTTGTTTTGTAAGCAAGTTGAAAATACATCGATTTTTGCATCTAAATTTTGACTGATTTATTCGACCTATCACAAATTCCTTTCAGGGTAGCATTTACATCCAATGTTTTTATTATTTGTAAATACCTTTCAACATCCCTCTGCAGATACAGTTTATGTTCTCTAGCACCATGGCAGTTATTCCCTGATATCGTAAGCCATGTTATACCGTCCTGCCCTTTCGGATGAATATCATCTATCCACACCTGTATACATCAAAGGAGAAGTATCACACAAGCAGTTTAGGAGACCATACGTAAAAGTTGTTGACTAGAATATCATACAGAAGAATGCGAAAGAGAATTGACTTCCAGTTAGATGACAATCACTTTGGGTTTAGGAAAGTAAAGCCACCTCACGGACAGTTCTAACACTGCGCTTCATAAAAATGGCAAGACTTCTAAAAACGAGAGAAACCCTCAAAGCGTTTAAATATTCAGAAAAAGCATTCGACGGTGGAAAATGGAGCAAGATGTTTAAAATTCTCAGGAAATAAATATAAGCTATAGTGAAAGATGGGTAATATAAGATGTGTATAAGAAACAAGAGGGAACAATAAGAATGGAATACCACGACAAAACTCCTCTACTGTTCAACTTACACACTGGATAAGCAATGACGGGAGATAAAGAAAGTTTCAGCAGTGGGATTAAAATTCAGTGACGAAATATATAATGGCAAGGTTCGTTGATGACATTGCTACCCTTCGTCAAATCGAGGAAGTGTTGATGGACAGGCTGATTAGAAAAAAATATCTATCGGACTCAGTATGGGAGTATACCGAAGAAAGGCGAATGTACTGGGTACCACGGAAATAAGAATGGCGATAAACATGACATCGAAATTGGGATCCATATATTAAATGATGTGAAAGAGTTCTTCCATACCGGATCCGGAACATCGCAGGACGAGCGAAGCCAATAGTATATAAGAAGCGGACTAGCACAGCCTAAGGGAGAATACCTTGGTAAGGCATGCAGACTACAAACAGACGCAGGATCTAATTTGGAGCGGAATTTTCTGAGACTGAGCGTCTGTAACACAGCACTGTAGGGAAGCGAATCAAATTCATTGGAAAAACCGGGAAACAAGGGACTCGAAGAATTTGAAATCTGATGCTGCAAAAAAAAAAATAAAAAAAATCAAATCTCTCTGAGCACTATGGGACTTAACTGCTGAGGTCATCAGTCCCCTAGAACTTAGAACTACTTAAACCTAACTAACCTAAGGACATCACACACATCCATGCCCGATGCAGGATTCGAACCTGCGACCGTAGCGGTCGCGCGGTTTCAGACTGTAGCGCCTAGAACCGCTCGGCCACTCCGGCCAGCTCTGATGTTGCAGAAATATTTAAAACATTATGTGCCAAAATCAGCTTCTTTCTATATGTACCGTGTTGTGTATTCAAATAAAGGAAAAATGGCCGTAAGATTGTTTTCTCTATACGTTTCAAAAATTGTTCTTTCCTGGAGTATAAAGTAAATCAGAGAACTTCATTTGGTATGTCAATGGTTTTCCTAAATCCTTAAGGCAGATGCCAGGATGATTCAGTAAGGAATGACGCGAGCAAATTATTTTTTTACCCCTGCTGAATACTGACGTTTCTCCGTCTTTAATGAACTTGTCTCAGACGAAACGTCTAATTAACAGTTCATCTTGCTAATGTTTGAGTTTATCTTCATGGCAGTTTTATAAAACGTTTTCCTAAATCTTGAAAAGACAGTTTGTTAATTCAGTTTTCTAGGAAAATCTTGCTTTCTCTGCGCGTAAAAGTTTGCAGTAAGGTTAATTTTCATTTTTGGGTATTACTGAAACACATATTGACGTAATAAAAGATATGCGACAGCTGTAATTCATTAGAAGGAGCATCAGTTGTCAAACTGATTGAATGTAACATGTATCAGACTTTTCTTTCAGTGTAAATCTGATATTTTTGTTAGCAAATTCGTGAAGCAAGTTTCACATATAGAGTAGGTACTATTATTCGAGATACGAATACCTCCAGCACTCCCAGCCAAGTTCATTGGGATGTTTCCTTTAATTATAAGGCAAACGCTGGAACTGGAAATTCACTCCGAAGTAGCCACAACTGGGAATCTCTCTATCCTACATCCGGATCTCTGTGATTCGACCGAAGAAATTGTTTTATAGTGGACAAGGTTCCGAACAGCCCACTCTGTACATTTGCGCTAGTACTGGAAAGTGTAGGAAAAGGTCGCAATAAAAGAGAGAAAGCTAGTTGTGACACGATTATCAAAAGGAAGTCACAAATGTTACATGCAGTAAAGATTCCACTCCATTAAATTTTTCTCCAAAAACACAAAAAGGAAAAGGGGAATAGGAACGAAAAGGAAAGGGACAGGACTGGGACTGTGAGTGTGAGTGCGAGAGTGCCAGACTGTGCCTGTGTGGACGAGTGTGAGCCAGGGTTTGTAGAGTTTGTGCCTGTTTGTGTGTGCGCGCGCGCGAGTGTGCACGTGTTCATGTGCGCAAGTGATATACGAGTGTATGTGAATGTTTACAGGAGTGTTCGTGGCCGTATTGGAGTGTGAGGAAGTGTGTGGCACTGTGTTGGAGTTTGTGGGAGTGTATGGAAGTGTGTGGAAATGTGTGGAAGTGTGAGGAAGTATGTGTGAGTGTGCTGAGTGTCTGGGATATTATGGCAGTGCGTGAGAGTGAGAATAAAAGAGTTAATGGAATTGGTAGCAATTCAGATGGAGAAATTCATGAAATACCCAGAAATACTGAGATTAAGGAGACAGAAATAATACACCGGCAGAAGTAAAAATATGAAAAAGAAAGTGTGGGCAGAAAATATTCTCTGGGCGAAGAAAAACTGGCACGTCTTGATCGAATCGTTGAATTAAACACAATTTACTATAAATGCAATCAATAGTGGGACCTGAAATTGATGATGACACACAAGTGGGCTGGGCGTGACTTTTAAGCCATTCTTGTATCATTAGCCCCCCAGACCCCACCAATCGCAATATATAGACTTCCTTATAGCTTTTACAGTAAGAAAAATAAAAAATTACGGTGTGGAATTGAGGTGGCAGTAACCTCGTACACTGTGTGATACTCAAACAGTTGACAGAATTCACGAGTAGACATGAAACAGTCATTACTGGATGTTATTGAAATGATTAACAACAATGTGCACTGAAAATGTCTGAGTCGAAGTCTGCCATTAAATAAAATTTGCTTCTCTACCTGCATTTGCGATATTACGCCTGTAACCCAGTGTAGTATTTGACATATTTTTCTGATAATTCTTTCATTGTGCCCTGATTTTCGCAGGCAGTGCAGCGCGAATGTGAAGGTCTCGTTAGAAAATCACGCTGAAACTAATGTGAATAGGAAAGAGAGGATGGTAAAGAATTCCATTTTCATCCAAACTGTATTTAAAGCAAGCAAAATCTGTACAGCCGCGCTGTCTAAGGCGCTGCAGTCATGGACTGTGCGGCTGGTCCCGGCGGAGGTTTGAGTCCTCCCTCGGTCATGGGTGTGTGTGTATGTGTGTGTGTGTTTGACCTTAGGATAATTCAGGTTAATCAGTGTGTAAGGTTAGGAACTGATGACCTAACAGTTAAGTCCCATAAGATTTCACACACATCTGTACATTTTGAAAATCTGTACAAAATATGCCAAAAGTTCGAAATGCTACACCAACTTCACATAATTCTCTTGTTAACACTGCTCAGAGACTGTGCTGCAACTCACGTGCACCATGGTCTTGCGTGTCAGATTTTACTTACATCTACACCCCTTAAATTCATTTTCATCGTTGTGGACGTGTTAAATGTAAAACAGCTCTTACTCAACTTATCCCCGAAACGCTTAAGGTAATGTACTCTATATCAAGGGGCATGCAGTTGCTCTAATGCCCCCGAGAAAGAATTTTCCAAAGCAGGATATATTTTTGTGAAATTCCACGTGTATCAGAGGAGCAGAACACAGATTTTTATTTATTTAGGTTATGGTGTAGCAACAGCTGTATACAATAACGGAAAAAGAAGACATATGGAACTACCATTTGCAGGCTTCGAGCGCAGTCATCAAAGTTCCAAAGGCGTGGCGTCTACGTCAGTCTGGATTCGTTGTAGCATATTCCCGATGTGATCATTTTCTGACAGCGTATTCCACATTTTGTTCACTAATGCCATTCACAAGCAGGAGAGTTGTAGAATACCAGTTATTTTTTACATTACAGCACTGCATATGCCAGGACCTATAGGTAGCGAGTTGATTCTAGTACGCGCAGTGCGTATCGCATTGAACTTCTGTAGATTAACTGCGAGGTTTATCACACTTAACTGATTTATTGTTGTCGAGATCTGATATAATTTTCTCCTGGCGTTAAAATTATTTTTCGTACCGTGCCTCGCTTAGTTTTTTACCTTAAACGTGTTTCGAGGAATGTCATTTATAACGCCATACGAGTAGATTATAAGATCCTTTGGACGTGATGGGTCTACTGTTTTCACTTCCTGTACAGTTGCTTCCTGTCATCTAAATTATGGGAGTGCGTCGTTAAGATGTGCAGCCACGGCATAGAAGCCCACTTCACAGTTATTCTAATAATACTCATGCAGTTATGCCGGCGGGCATCTATCTTGTTAGTAAGATGGTCGCGTTGCCAGACTGGGGCACGGTATTCGGCGTCCTAGAACACTAAGACGAGAGCTACGTTTGGGGGATGTAACATCTTCTATGAGCTTCTAGCTAATATTGTTGCTGTATCCTCCGTATCGTACGACCATGGTCTATGAAACCCTTTTGCACCAGACGTATCGTCCAGATCTGCGTTGGTCATCTTCAGAGCTATCCCTGGTCCCGCTGGGTCTTGCAGACTGACGGATCGGGCGTCGGAGAACGACATAAACGCCGGGAAAAGGGCAGTGGAGTGGTACAAAAGTACACTGGAACAGGACATACAATCATTGTTAAAGATAGAATTTAACTATATCGAACTGTCGTCTGTGAAAGATAAAAATTAGGCATCGAGTCTGTAGATCC
Source organism: Schistocerca gregaria (assembly GCF_023897955.1). NCBI lineage: Eukaryota > Metazoa > Arthropoda > Insecta > Orthoptera > Acrididae > Schistocerca > Schistocerca gregaria. The sequence continues at coordinate 818,623,505 of NC_064921.1, forward strand.
ACTGTTGCTGTTGTTGTGGTCTTCGGTCCAGAGACTGGTTTGATGCAGCTCTCCATGCTGCTCTATCCTGTGCAAGCTTCTTCATCTTCCAGTACCTACTGCAACCTACATCCTCCTGAATCTGTTTAGCGTATTTATCTCTTGGTCTCCCTCTACGATTTTTGCCCTCCACGCTGCCCTCCAGTACTATATTGGTGATCCCTTGAAGCCTCAGAATATGCCCTACCAACCGATCCCTTCTTCTAGTCAAGTTGTGCCACAAATTTCTCTTCTCCCCAATTCTGTTCAATACCTCCTCATTAGTTATGTGGTCCACCCATCTAATCTTTAGCATTCTCCTGTGGCGCCACATTTTGAAAGCTTCTATTTTTTTCTTGTCTAATCAATTTGTCGTCCATGTTTCGCTTCCATACAGGGCTACACTCCACACAAATACTTTCAGAAACAAGTTCCTGACATTTAAATCTATACTCGATGTTAACAAATTTCTGTTCTTGAGAAACACTTTTCTTGCCATTGCCACTCTACGTTTTATATCCTCCCTACTCTGACCATAATCAGTTATTTTGCTCCCCAAATAGCAAAACTCATTTACTGTACTACTTTAAGTCCATCATTTCCTAATATAATTCCCTCAGCATCGCCCGATTTAATTAGACTACATTCCATTATCCTCGCTTTGCTTTTGTTGATGTTCTTGCTATATCCTCCTTTCCAGACACTGACCATACCGTTCAACTGCTCTTCCAGGTCCTTTGCTGTCTCTGACAGAATTAGAATGTCATCGACGAAGCTCAAAGTCTTTATTTCTTCTCCATTGATTTTAATTCCTACTTCGAAATTTTCTTTTGTTTCCTTTACTGCTTGCTGAATATAGAGATCCACTGTATGTGTCAATAAGTCTGATGCCTTCTTTTCTGTGGAATCAGTCCCCATGTTTATAAACGATCCAGACACATTGCGACCACCGCCTGTGTTTAGTGTCACCGTGCAGTCACCACTCAGAGACGGTTGGTGGCAGTATCAGCAGTGGAGAGTATATAAAGCGTGTTGCGGGGATTGGGATAGGGGGCAGATGGGTGCAGAAAAAAGTGCTGTCGTTTAGTGATGTCGCTGTCGTAAAGTGGAAGCGGGGCGATTTATCTGTCGTCCAAAATGGCATGATCATTGGCTTTCGGACCAAGCGTGGAGCCACTTCCGTAACGGATAAGTTTGTAAGCTGTTTAAATGTCTCTGTGGCTAAAGCATAGCGTGCACTGCAAAATGGCGCTATCTAAAACCGGCGCCTAGGCAAGTGTGGTGCAACACGGGCGTTAGATGACAGAGGCGAACGACGCCTGGCGAGATGTCTACGGGCGAATAGTCATCTACGTCTACATTTATACTCCGCAAGCCAGCCAATGGTGTGTGGCGGAGGGCACTTTACGTGCCACTGTCAGTACATCCATTTCCTGTTCCACTCGCGTATGGTTCGCGGGAAGAACGACTGCCGGAAAGCCTCCGTGCGCGCTCGAATCTCTCTAATTTTATATTCGTGATCTCCTCGGGAGGTATAAGTAGGAGGAAGCAATATATTCGATACCTCATCCCGAAACGCACCCTCTCGAAACCTGGACAGCAAGCTACACCGCGATGCAGAGCGCCTCTTTTGCAGAGTCTGCCACTTGAGTTTGCTAAACATCTCCGTAACGCTATCACATTTACCAAATAACCCTGTGACGAAACGCGCCGCTCTTCTTTGGATCTTCTCTATCTCCTCCGTCAACCCGATCTGGTACGGATTCCACACTGATGAGCAATACTCTAGTATAGGCCGAACGAGTGTTTTGTAAGCTACCTCCTTTGTTGATGGACTACATTTTCTAATGACTCTCCCAATGAATCTCAACCTGGCACCCGCTTTACCAGCAATTAATTTTATATGATAATTCCACTTCAAATCGTTACGTACGCATACTCCCAGATATTTTACCGAACTAACTGCTACCAGTGTTTGTTCCGCTATCATATAATAATACAATAAAGGATCCTTCTTTCTATGTATTCGGAATACAATACATTTGTCTATGTTAAGGGTCAGTTGCCACTCCCTGCACCAAGTGTCTATCCGCTGCAGATCCTCCTGCAATTCGCTGCAATTTTTTAATGCTGCAACTTGTCTGTATACTACAGCATCAGCTGCTACGTGCAGCTCTTGAACAGCTCTTCACCAGATGAACCAACGGACTACCAGCAGTGTCTCCTCAACGACAGTTCAGCGAACGTTGCTGCATATGGGCCTCCACGGTAGGCACCTGGTTCATGCATACATGCTGACTGATATTCATCGGTTACAAAGGCTGGACGTTCCACGCTAATACTGCAGCTGGATGTCCACTAAGTGACGACAGTTGGCCTTCTCAGATTAATCACATTTTATGCTCCATAGGACAGATGGCCGTTAACGTATACGGCGTGAAAACGTTTGAATGCAAAAGACCTGCAACAATGGTCGGAGCTTTATGGTCCGGAGAATGTTTTCGTGGCATTCCTTGAGTGATCTCGTCAATCTGGAAGGCAGGATGGATCAACAAAAGTATGCATCCTTCTTCGATGACTGTGTCCACCCCTACATGCAGTTTGTTTTTCCTTGGCCTAATAACATCTACCAGAACGACAATGCACGTGTCACACAGCTCGCAGTGTACGTGCGTGGTTCGAAGGCCACCCTAAAAAGGCTACCGTACTGCACTGACCACCAAACAAGAACCTGTGGGGTCATCTCGATCGGATTGTTAGAGCTATGCCTCCTCAAGCGAGAAATCTAGCACAGCTGGCCACCGCGGTGGAGTCAGCATGGCTCCTCATCCTTGTCAGTACCTTCCAGAACTTCAAAAGCTCTCTTAAAGCACATCCCTCAGCGGTCTGCGCTGGAAAAGGAGATTATTCAGGCTGTGCTCACATTAATGTGACTGGCTGGTGTGTATTTCTATGGCTTCTCTATACAACCGTTCGTACTACAATAGATAATATTTGGTTTCTGAAGACCTCATGGTTACCTGATTGAAGAGAATGCTTTGCTACAATTGATATTCTGGTCTACGAAGGCTTTTGTAATTCTCTGGTGTGTATTTCAATTACTCTTTGTAGCTCTTATGTAAACCTCAGCATATGAACATACAACCAGCATTTAGAAAGAGAAGGACGTTTGTCCTTTATAGATCTGAGGACATGTCCACAAGAGTAGACGCCCGATGTATAATTAAGGTGAGAAAGAGCAAGTGATCACTTCAGTGAAGACACACACCACGCTCGAACGACAAAATGCCGCCAGTAATGAGGATAATGGACAAGGGCATTACATTCATAATGTGTGGATAAGTTGAGAATTTGAATCTGACGGGAGGCGTGCTAGGGTAGTCAACCCAGTTGCCATCACAACTGTGTCTGGATGGTGCAGTGGTCAGCGCATCTGCATAGTAAGCGGGACACCCGGAATCAAATCCCAGTCTTGCACTAATTGTCAGCTTTCATCACTGACTGAAATCAATGCCATCCGGCACCTAATGTCGTTAATTCCTTTGTTCTTAATAATATTTTACTTTCTCCTGACAAAAGCTCACGTTGATCTGTGGCCTTGCCGTTCTTTCTCTATGTGGAATGAACTTAGGCCCACTAACTCTGCCTTGATTTTGTTTAGTACTCAGCCATTACGGAACCCTAAGGTAACCTGTTATTTACCTCGAGGGCTAATCGGAAAGTAAGGAAGGATAGGTCGCGAAATGGAATCCACAGTGAAAATGAAAACTATTTCATTTGAAAGTTAGCTACCACTTCCAGCTACATATCTCCATAGTCGGTGATCCGACTTAGACGTTTGTCGTAGAGTTGTACCAACTTTCCAATACCCTCGATATATAAGGCAGTCACCATCGCTTTTCACCAATTCTCTACGCTGGCCTACAGCTCGTTGTCAGTGCCAAAATGTTTTCTTCATAGCCAGCGGTTCATGTGAGCAGAGATGAAACTCAGAGGGAGATAATTACGAGCTGTATTGTGGGTAATCAAACATTTCCAACTGAAAACGATGCAGGAGCATTTTCATTGCCCCTGCAGAATGCGGCTGAGAATTTTCTTGAAGAAGAAAACGCACGACAGTTATGTAATGTTGGCTGCATAGCTTCAGGCGAAATTTCTCACCACGCTGTCGTACTTGTAGGGAGACACTAATGTTTTAGGTATCTTTATGTGCTCCCTGCGTGCTCAGAACTAAAAAGAACGACGTAAAGTGATCGACGGGCATACTAGAGACACTGCCCGACACACTTGTGCAGAACTTAATCGGATTTTCACTGTGATTTACATTTCGCTATCGTTCGTTCCTTTCTTTCCGTATAATCCTCGTGTGGATGATTTGCTTCTGCTGTGATCAATGTTGTCCCTGAAAAAGCGTTCTTCAAGAAACCGTCGAGCGACACGGTGTCATATACAACAGATAGGTCAGCCAAAGGTTAATGATTACCTTAGGCCTTTCTGGAATCCTGCCATTGTATCGGATACCTATCTGGAATGTTTGTGTAGCTTTGTTTCTTCATCTTCTTATTTCGTATAGTACAACTAAGGACCACGACATTTATCTATTGCGTTTGGAGTGGGCTTTGACGTTTGCCCAGTAATTACGCATCCTCTGGCTGTGTTGTTCCTTCCTCTCCTGTGTCCAGAGGGCAATTGTCTTCTTTCTTGGTAGTCTGTCCTGGAACCTCCTTTGTCTAAGCTTCTTCCTGAGTATTGTCCGATCCTTCAGGTTACCTTCTATTATTCCCAGTTATTGGAGATCTTTCTCCACTTCCATCAACCATGGTTACTTTGTCTTCCTCTATTGCCAGTAACAGAGCAGCTGGTTGGTCGATCTGTCACGATGCTTCCTGTAAATGTGTCCATAAAATGCTAGACGTCTTTTCCTAGCTACATCTGTGACTCTTTCCTGCGGGCTCTCGGTTGGGTCGCCTTTGGTAATTATCGCTTTCGTTGACTGGCCCCAGTATCTTCCTCATTATCTTTCTCTCCTGTATTTCGAGCTTTTCAGTCAGTCCCTTCCTATTGAGTATTTAACATTCTGAAGCATATGAGGCTTCAGGACAGATGACTCTCTGGTAGTGCTTCAGTTTAGTGTTACAGGAGAGACTTTGTTTGTTAATCATTGAACTCTGCTGCGTATTAATCATTCCGTGAGTTAGAAACATATGTCGAACAATGATGTGAGTACTAGGATGACATCTGCCATAACTTCAACATGACGAACAAATTATGCTGCTACCTCATATTTAAATGATTCATTTCGTGCCTCCACCATTACTCTAAATCTTAGTGTACGCTTTAGCCGAATATTGTGCAGTGTAGCTTGATACATCAGCTATTGGGTTTTCAGTTTCAATGATCGCTGTCGTATGAGCAATACACTTGGAAATCGTGGATTTTATCTCGGTCTTCACACGTCGAGCGCTTTTTGGCAGGGCTAAAGCAGCGCCTACCTACTGCGACCGCATAGTTTCAGAGTCACAATCATAAACTCAACTTTGGTCACCAATAAAAAGCTTCGAAAAAAAGAGTTTATTAGTAATCTGTTCTGCATTTCCCTGCAGACTGCTTTGGTCATGCTCCAGTCGCCGTAGCACGGCCTTAGATGTAATTATCTGCATGTCATTTCTTCTGCTAGAATCGTTCATTTCTACTGCATCTCATTGTCTGTGTGTCACGTGAACCTTGGGTAGCACATCTTGCTTTTTACTCAGGGCCTTTCCTCACATTCGCAGCATGATCAAGTTCGATGTCATTTAACTGTCGTGCCCAATTTCTGTCACCAGTCTGTTACTGTTTGTCAAAAAAAGGGACTGCCACTATAAATTAGCCTTAACGAGCTTAAAATATGATACTATACAATCTTTCCAAAACCAAGAACACATAAAATCGTATTAGTGAAAATAGGTTCTCTAATAACAGGTTCAACTGGTCATATTGGAGATGGCTGCTACAGTGACTGAGCAATTACCTGCCGCTATACCGACGTCCTTATAAGAAAATTTAGAATTCGATAATAGCTGGGGAAAATTTCAAAGAAATTGTCTAAATTTTTTTTCCAGGTTGTACGATCGCTACGTAAGTAAATGTTTCCAATATTGTAGCTCTGATATAACTAACAGTGACGATCTAAGTAGCGAAAACTAAGCTGAAGTGAGTTGAATTTTGTGTTAACGAGGGCATTGGCAGAAATGCCTCGTAAACAAGGAGACGTGGATCCAAGCCCCAACCGTGGCACAAATTTTAATTCATTTCTTCAGAGTCTATATTGTCGTAGATAAAGGTCAGACTCAAATGTCTCAAGGAAAATTTAATTATATCAGATCTATAGATCATATGCACCTGAGATAGAGGCAGGATTCCCCCATTACGTCCAATGATTGGTGCTATTACAATACCTCAGCAATGGTGGAGATCTGAGAAGTGGAAGGTAAGCTGTAGATGTGAACTGAAGTTTGTATTAGGGAGAGCATTGGACTAGCTTAGTCCATGCAGTTGTGTTATCTCTACTACTGCGATGATGTAAAGGCTACTACACATGCTTGTTAAGCAAGAAGATCAGAGTTCTAGTCTGCCCAGGACAGAAGTTTTAATTCACTTCTTCAGATTCTAACATTATCGTAGATCACTAATGTACCATGCCTGTGTTCAGAACTTCTCCCTTTCATAAGAAGTACAAATGCCTAACTGTAATTTTCAATGTCAATACAAGAGTGATGTGCTGTTTCAGCTGTCAAATTCAATAGGATTTTGAATAGATCACTAACCTATATCATATTACATGAAAACTCGGATCACAGGTCGCTTAACTGTAACTTTAACAATACAGCTACGTTACCCACCATGGTGTTCTGAATCAAGTTAGTAATGACATCAATAAAACAAAACTGGAGGAATAGAGAGCTAGTCGCGACAGTAAAGCTACAATCATTGCATTTCCACATCTTCGACACCATCACGTTACTCCTTGACACTGAAGTAATGCTAAACCTAACAAAGAAAGCGTCTGATGTTACTACATTTATACAGAAATTATCTTTGTATCGCATGTAGTACAGTTATATCGAGACATGTATGAGGAATACTGTTCCCCGAGGCCACCATTCTGTCTCAAGTTAATAAGTGTTTTATGATGTTTAAGAGACACCGTAGTTCACCAAAACAATGTACAAACATACAAAACCGTTCGCAAAGTCTTTTTCGATCACATTATTCACATAATACGCAATCTCTGCGCCATTTATTCTCATACAAATACAGATAAAATAATTTGCTATTTTTTACAAACATTTTTTCTCATTTATGTCTCTTGCAATACGTAGATTGAATAAAGGTAGTTTCCATTTCTGCATGCTGATTTTTGTGTATTGGTGTGCGTGTGTGTGGTTGTGCGACCGGAGTGTGGAACGGTTTCATTAACAGAGAGTAAGGATGAGAGAAACGGGGAAAGAGAGAATCAAGAGGCACGAGAGAGTTAAAAAAAAATTAGACGGAAAGAAATGAGAACTGAGTTGATTAGTTGATTTTCCACAGCACAGCGTTTCATCGCAAGTTTCCTACTTCATCAGGGCTCCAAGCGCAACGTACCGGAGTTAAGTGGGGACGCTGGCCCTTCTTACGGCCGCTCTATGACTCCACCTGTTGCTCCTTTCTCTTTTGAATGGCGTAGCTGATTACGACTGTCAAAGCTTGGTTGTCTTCCATTGCTTCGTGTCCACATAAAAACGACCATGTGGCTTGAACGTAAAAAAGAAGATGGTCTGTCCGTCGCCATCCTTTAGAAAATTCTCACAGGGTCTTTGTGGTTCAGATACACGAACGTGGCTGAATCGATTTACGCAAGCTGTGTAAGAAAGTCTGCGGCTATAACTTTCACAGCTTGCGCTGGAAGTTTGTTTACCTTTAGTAAGATTGTCGACTTTACCACGTACGTCATATGTTTGATGCTCCATAGTATTTGAGACATCTATCGGTTCGGCTGTCTCCCCTCTTATGCTTCGACCTGTACAATTCTAAGTGTACTTGACGCTCGCAAAGACGATGAATATATCAGACGAACAATCCTTCCCTATTGGTGGAGTCGTCCACCTTCAATATGTGACAGGACAGCTAGCCATTGTTGTGCTCCAATACTTAAATATAAATAAATTGACGAAAGAAATCGCAACACCAAAAACAACACAGTAATGAAATTTCAGGAATACAGGCAACATATTTAAGAGCTTAACACTGCAAGATCATTGGTTTATGTAAGCGCGAGATAAGCCTGCGAGCCAACACCCCATAGATGATCGGGCTCACATGCGGTTCCTCTTCGTCGAAATGTCTTGGCACAAACTCGTCTAGGGGTTGAACCGCACCTGTCGCATTACACGCCCTAAATTAGACACTTGTGACCCTTTGTAGAAAGTTAACATAACATATAATAACAGTAATAATAATATCGGGAACTAAATTAACGATCCGTAAATGATGTAGGCAACACAGTTGCGATTTGATTAGAATAATGTTTATTCACAAGGCAAACTAATAGCGAAAGTGGTCATATTTAGAATTAATATTACACTCGAGCGAATATCGATTCGACAAAGTTCGATCATTCATAATCTCATCGCGAAACACAATACTCCACCTCGGTATTTACACGAAAAGTTAGAGTTCACTCCAGGCGCGTAGCTGCTCACCGCTCAGAGACTAAGCCCCGCGATACCACACAACGCGAAATTTTCTACGTCGTTTCACTTCCTAGCTGCCTAAAGACCGACTGTTCGCTTTTGCGACTCAATCCGAACTGTACCCTTTGGTGTCTCCAGGCGAACTGTACTCTTTGGTGTCTAGACCAGTGGCCGGCCGCGTTTCCCGCGCGCCGAACATACTCGTTCAACTGACTGGTGCAGTTCTCTTTCCTGAAGCCGTCCATCTGATTGGCTACAGCTTATTCTACATCATTTTGCATTTTAACGTATTTAAATAATCAAAGACTGACCACTTTCACGTTCTAAATAAAGTAACAATAATATCCATTACATAATAAACGTTAAATTTTGTTACATAAAAACAATACAATTTCCTTCTTAACTTTGAATGTCACGGCCAATAGCCTTGCACCAATGTGCTTTCTGATAAACAAATAAAGAACGAAAGTAACTATTATGAACTAAACTTTACAACAAATATTCTATTACCTAATGATTCAATAAGGCGTCATGCTGTCATCGTTCAGTGTGTTTTGTGTGAAGGAAATGATGACCGGATGCTTAACTGTAAGTAGAGATAATTCAAATTTTCCATATCTTTTAAACAGATAAAGTTACAGAGTTTATATTTACAACGTTTGTCATTTCAATGAAGCATTTCTATATGAAATTGTTAAGATCGACTAAAGTGCCTAGAATTTAGCATTCAGGTCTTTGTTAGAAGTTAATTTCACTTTAACAGTAAACCCTAAACTGTTATAGATATGATCAATATTCAAGTTTTATTGAGAATACCATGAAAAGTTATGGAGGATGCCAGATTAAAATTACTGTGACTTCATTCCTTTCACTACTACAGAGTTAAATTGCTTTCATGAATGTTTCGCTTTATATCTGATCTTAGATCCGCCATATTTAACACTGCTACGTCTCCTTGGCCACAAACGGCTTCTACTGGGTTCCCTAATGACGTAGGTTTTCGTCTGTCTCATTCGTACACTACTACAGCGCTTAGGCCTCAATACACTCCTGTGAGTTTCCCCATCTCGTGGTGAATCTGCGCCCTTTGTGGCACGCGGTCCTGGACGGCAGGGTTCGTTTCACAATTTCTGTAGGCTAACTCTTTCGGCCATATATTTAAAGGAGAGCGCAATGCTCGTTAACTCACAAGCCATTGTAAATGTGGAATTCTAACACACTTAAAAACGGTGTAACCGCCAAAATGTTGAATGCAAGTATGCAAAAGTGCATGCATTGTGTTATACAGGTGCCGGATATCGGTTTGTAGGATGGAGTTCCCTCCGTGTTGAACTTTGTCGGTCAGTATAGAGACGGTTAATGCTACCTGTGGAAGATACTGGAGTTGTCGTCCGATGATGTTCCTTATGTACTCGGTTGGAGACGGAGCTGGTTATCGAGCAGGCCAAGGTAACATGTCGACACTCTTTAAAGCACGTTCGAATACAGCAGCAGTATGTGGACAAGCGTCATTTTGTTGGAAAACACCCACTCGAATGCTGTTCACGCATGACAGCACAGCAGGTTGAATCACCAGTCTGACGTAAACATTTGCAGTCAGGCTTCGTGGGATAACCACGAAAGTGCTCCTCCTGTCATACAAAATGGTGCTCCAAACCATACCTCCAGGTGTACATCCAGTGTGTCTAGCATGCAGACTGGTTGACTGGTTCTTTGGACGCCCTCAACTGGCCTACTTCTGACCAACATACGGTCGTCACTGGCACCGAGGCAGAAACAGCTTTCATCAGAAAACACTATAGACTTCCGCCTTGCCCTCCAGTGCGCAAATGTTGGTGGTTTTGGGGTCAGTAGAATGCACGCGACAATACGTCAGGCTCGTAGCTGTTCTTAAAATAGTTACTGGTGCCAACTGCTGCTCAAATTACTGCTGCAGATGTAGTGACCACCACTGCCAGCAGTCTTGCACAATGACTATATTCCTACCAAGGGTTCCTCAGATACCATTGAAGGAACCTCTAGCTTCCCTCAGCCGTGTTACAAGACCTCGTTCACACTCAGTGAAGTGTTGATAATGATCTGTTTTTTCACCTTAAAGGCATTCTTGTCTAACATAAATTCTTCCAAGTCCAATCTCAAAGGTAAACTGATAGCGTATATTTAAAGAACGCATAGCGTGTATGTAAGCGTATATTTAAAGCATTATAGCGTGTTTTTCAAGAAACCTTATAAGCATGTTCGTAATGACGCTACTACTACCGAGCGAGGTGGCGCAGTGGTTAGACACTGGACTCGCATTCGGGAGGACGACGGTTCAATCCCGTGTCAGGCCATCCTGATTTAGGTTTTCCGTGATTTCCCTAAATCACTCCAGGCAAATGCCGGAATGGTTCCTCTGAAAGGGCACTGCCGGCTTCCTTCCCCATCCTTCCCTAATCCGAAGAGACCGATGACCACGCTGTCTGGTCTCCTTCCCCAAACCAACCAACAACAACAACAACAACAATGACGCTACTAGCGCCATTCTTACGAAACTGGGGCAAAATTTTAACAGACATCATGACCTTCAGATGTAGAAACATGCCTACCAGCTTTTATTTATGTCGCAGAGCTCCTTTCGTCAGTGTACAAATAGCAAGGTGCTAATTTTTCGGCTCGTCAGGGCACCTTGTCTCATTGTATCCCCCTTCTTCCAAGTCAACCTATTCCCTCCCTACTAGGCAAATCTGGCAGGTATTTTTGATATGTGACATGTAGCCACGTAAAAGGCATGCGACCATTTTATAGATACGGATATTTTTTTACATACTGCTCTTACTGTTAGCTGCGGAAAAATTTTAGTAACTTGATTTTCAGCAGCTTAACTGAAATGACGCGATTTGGGTAAACTCACTTTCAGAATTTCGAAGGGAGGAAGGGGCTTCATAAACACGCTATGGTGTCCTGTTTTGAAGTAACCAAAATCAGTGTGCAACTACGGAGCTAAAATCGGCCAAAAAACCCACATTTTTATGTTGTAATAGTCTAAGTGTAAATAACAAATATCACTTCCTGTTACTTACAAATGCTACATGCACAGAAACCTAATACCACAAGAAAGAAAAAGTACAACTTTCTATCACTGCAAAAGTGCTATTGACTCCTTAACCTAATATCGCATCAATAGTACCTCTGTTGGTACTACTGGTTCTATGATTTAGAATCGACATATATCTGTTTTTGTCCATTCATTGTGTCGTCGTTTCCTTGTGAAAGTAACACATCTAAACTGCTAAAAGTTGTATCCCCTACTGAACAGGCCCTCAAACTATTACAGTCAAAAGCCACTGTCTGCTGGATTTCTTAAGCGTAGTGTAGCAGGTCCACAGCGTTTCCACTGCGGCAATCGATTTCACTAATCACTGAAACTTCTTAGAAGCCACTCTTCTGTAAGCACTCTCACTAAAGTCGTCGGCACACGGGATGAGTTAGCTACTGCTGTTTCACCTCGAGGGGCCACTTCGTCGCATGAAATACAGAATAATTTCTGCGATATGTTGGCAGCATGCCATGTAAAGTAGAACCAATAGGAAGCCGGAACACTCCCTACGTCACAAACATAAAGCAAGACACCAATTCCATTTCTTCCGCTTTCTATAGGAGCGACCACTACGGTCGCAGGTTCGAATTCTGCCTCGTGCATTGATGTGTGTGATGTCCTAAGGTTAGGTTTAAGTAGTTCTAAGTTCTAGGGGACTGACGACCTCAGATGTTAACTCCCATAGTGCTCAGAGCCATTTGAACCATTTCTGTAGGATCTGATCTTCGGTGGACTTCATGTTATATATGCTGATTCAAAGCACGAGCACATCGAAGAACGAATGGTTATTGGTACGATTTGTTGTAATAAAATGACGGGAAACGTTATATTAGTGGTTAAAGAGTATCCGTATTTAGGATGTCTACTCAAACACCTTTCAGCCATCTAATTTCCATCTTCAGACCCCCTGACCAATGTATGGGAAGATTCCAACTTCGGTACCTGTCAAAGCAGCGGCCAGCATATAAACACTGGCATCTACAACAATCAGAAATCTACAGCTGCCAGTATTTGAATGCTGGCCCCTACTTTGACAGGTGCCGAAGCTGGAATCTTCCCAGACGTCGGTCAGGGGGCCTGAAGATGGCGCAGTAATTCGCGGAAAGTGGTAGCCAAATAAAATGACATTTTGCAAAATGGACGGCTGAAAGGTGTTTGATTCGATATGCTGGAGGGACAGCCGAGTGCCGCAATCACCTGTGAAAAGGTGAACATACAGAGACTATTCTATTTAGTTCTTTTCGTGTTATAACTCCCGTTTTATGAGAATAAGCCATTTTAAGGTAACGACCCATTGAAGATTAATGTAAACGTGTCCTTTTTGTTAGAATTTGTTATAATTATATGTCAGTTAATAACATGCCGGCGATTAATGCCTTTAGGGAACTGTAAGAAAAATGCGAGGTCGAGTTCCAGTGCAGTATAGCTGGTAGAAGTGGGACCGAGGGTAGATCAGTAGGGGGTTTGCATCCTGTTGAATAAAGTTTTTTTTCTTTTTTCTTTTCACCTTCGCGTTTTCTAAAACTTTGAGGTACTTCCGTATGAAATTAATAGAATTAATTTATGTAATATTTGATGTTTCGTAAATGTAAGTGCACTTTCGGCCAGGAGTGAGTTTGTTCAATTTCTTGAACTTCTATAGGCCGGTTTGCTTACTGATTGGGCATTTAGCTTTCATTTTTGTCATATTACATGTTCACGTATATTGAAGTTTTCATTTACGTATACCACAGTCAGACAACATGACTAACATATAATCAAAAGAGGAACTGTGCATTCTAATAGAGCTAACGTAGGAATTCTACATGTGTCCAGTCTCGTGAACAAACTCTATGGTTTGCGAACCAAATAAAGGCGACAGCTACCGCTGGAGAGCGCAGCGAGTGAAAAATCACGTTAGCCAACTCGTGCAGTGTGTCGACGGCGCCTTGTTTTGTGACGTCGAGTTCCCGTGTGCATACACGGCTTCTTCCTCAGTCTCCCACTTGCCAACTGCAGCCACCCGGATTGATGTAACAATGTTCCAGTTGATACAGAGCAACGAAAGACTATCCGAGGAACCATCCGGCATAACTGTTCCGGCTTAACACAATGGATTAAGTCTGGTTTCTTTGTGGCCAGTTAGCTTCTCTCTATATGTACAGGGTGTTGACTTACATGGATGGCAGCATGCTGACAGCAGTCAACTGCTCCGAGAAGTCTTCTATGGAATTCGTGGATACTGAGACTGCAGTTTTGTCTGAGATGAACTTGTCGACCTGTCCCCAGTGGTGCTTTGGGATCCAGCATCCTTAATGCACCTCCCGCTGCGTCTTCGGATCGTGCACAATGAAAAGAAATCCTTTTGATTCCTAGATATAACTGTCTTTAACCTTGTCACCGAATGTTTCATTTTGTTCAAAATTGTGCTCAGAGCACAATTTAAAAAACATAATTCGGAAATTTTACACAATTATTTTAATGATTGCCATGCTGTACACGGACTAACATAGAGAAATAGGCATGGCCTGAACCTCAATGTGTATGGGAAGGGGAGACTGGCAAATCTTATAGGTGACAGTGTAGTGGGTGGAAAAATTTCTGTAGCGGTTGGTGTTAGAGCTGCACCTTTTTTTTACATTTAAGTCAGCTGATAGGTATACCTGCTTAAAGGAAGCCCCTCTAAGAAAGGAATCACCTTCAGAGGACGTCCTGTTTCTAAGTAGAGAAGGAATTAGCATATTTCATCAAAATATAAGAGGTATTAGAGATAAAGTTAGTGAACTGCTTATAGACGTTGACTTTGAAATTATTGGTATAACGGAGCACCACTTACATAATTTGACAATTCAGAGGCTTCCTTTACCAGGATACAGTTCAGCTGGCTGTTTTTCAAGGAGTTCCTTCCGGGCTGGGAAGTGGCTATGTACATAAATAACAGTATTTCATGAGTCCATAGACGTATCACCGTACTGCACTGAACAGATATTTGAATGTTATGCAAAGGCATTTGAATTTAGTGAAACTGAACTTGTAATCGTTGTAGTTTTAAGCCCCGTAACTCAGACTTCAGAGCATTTATGCTCAAGCTAGAGAGAGTTCTTGATTCACTTTGTAGGAAGTATAAGAAATTAGTTATATGTGGTGATTTCAATATAAATTTGTTGTATGATAGTACAAGAAAAAGGATGTTGGCAGATCTCCTAAATTCATATGATCCGATGCAGACTGTGTTTTTTCCAACTCGAGTGCAAGGCAACAGTAGCACAGCCATAAACAATATCTTTATTCGTTCTTCATTACTAGATGGGCATTCTGTTAGTAAAAGGGTGAATGGCCTTTCAGACCATGATGTACAGATTTTAACACTAAAAGGCTTTTGTACTCAAACAAATGTCACATTTAATTACAAACTATGTAGGAAAGTTAATCCAAAAGCAATAGTGAGCTTTTTAAACCTTGTCAAGGTACAGGAGTGGCGGGACGTTTATAGTGCCGATAACATAGATGATAAATACAATGCTTTCCTCAACAAGTTTCTCATGCCCTTTGAGAGTTGCTTTCCATTAGGATGTTCTAAATTGGGTATTAGCCTGGGTGGCTGACTAGTGCGATAAGGATATCATGTACAACAAAGGGGGAATTATATCAAAATGTTAGAAGTAGTCACAATCAAGCTGCTGTAGCCCATTACAAGCAGTATTGTAAGGTGCTGAAAAATGTTATTAGGAAGGCAAAGAGTATGTGGTATGCAAATAGAATAGCTAATTCACAGGATAAAATGAAAACCATATGGCCTGATGTGAAGCAAGGGTCTGGTCAGCAGCAGAATGTCGACGACGTAAAGTCAGTTCGTAACAAAAATATTTCTGTTGCTGATAAATCAGAAATATGTACAGTATTTAACAATCATTTTCTCAGCATTGCTAGTGAATTAAATAAAAACTTCGTTTCTACAGGTAATCATATAACTCTCTTGGCAAATGCCTTTCCAAGACTGATGTCCGAAATACTCCTCTGTGATACAGACAAGGGGCAGACTGAGTCAATAATTAAATGACTGAAGTCTAAGGACTCTTATGGATATGATGGAGTGCCTAGCAGAATATTAAAGTACTGTGCTGCTTATGTTAGCCCTGTATTTAAACATTATTTTAATTTTTCCAATAGGAATGGTCAGTTTGATGAACGATTTAAGCACTCAGTAGTGAAGCCGCTTTATAAAAAGGAAGAATGGAATAATGTAGACAATTTTATACCTATTTCCATGCCATCAGTGTTTGTTAAATTTACTGCAAAGGCTGTGTGTAAGGATATTTGATCATTTTCTATAACACGATTTGCTATTAAATGTACAGTTTGGCTTTAGAAATCGTTTCACAATTGAAACTGCTGTATTCGCTTTTTCTGTGAGGTACTGCATAGGTTAAACAAAAGGTTTCGAACGCTAGGCATATTTTTTTATTTAACTAACGCGTTTGATTGTGTTAATCAGAAAATATTGCTCCAGAAGTTGAACCATTATGGAATACGGGAGTAGCTCACAATTGGTTCACCTCTTACTTTAGCTAAAGAGAGCAAAATGTCATTATTCACAATGTTGAGAATGGCTGTGACCTGGGGCCTGAGTTTGGTACAGTCAAGAGGGGGTAAAGGATGTTGTTGCAACATTGGCTCGGTTTCGAATAGTGCAGTGCATGATCTAAGTTCGCGGGTTGTACAAAATAAACTAATGCCAAATCACAGCAAGGCTCAGTTTTTACAGTTTCTAACACACAAGTCAACAAAACCTGACGTTTTAATTTCACAGAACGGGCATATCATTACTGAAACTGAACAGTTAAAATTTCTAGGTGTTCAGACAGATAGTAAACTGTCGTGGAAAGTCCACGTTCAGAATCTTGTTCGAAGACTGAATGCTGCCACTTTTACTATTAGAACGGTATCTAAAGTGAGTCATCGTTCGACAAGAATATTACTCTGCTTTGCTTATTTTCATTCGCTTGTGTCGTATGGTATTATGTTTTGGGGTAACTCTTCCCATTCTAAAAGGATATTTTTGGCTCAGAAACAAGCGGTTCGGGCAATAAGTGGTGAAAGTTCACGAACATCTTGTCCACCGCTGTTCACGAGTCTGGGTATTTTGACATTGGCCTCTCAATATATATATTCGTCATTTCTTGTTAACAATATTAGCTTATTCCCAAGAATAAGCAGATTTCACTCAGTTAATACTCGGCAGAAATCAGACATGCATTAAACCCTTGAATGTTGTGCAGTATACTGGTGCATCCATTTTCAATAAGCAACCACTAGAATTCAAAACTCTTGGCAGTAATCGACGCGCTTTCAAATCTAAACTGAAGAGTTTGTTCATGGTCACTTCTTGTACTCTGTGGAGGAGTTCCTTGAAAAATTAAACTGATCCTTGTTTTATTGTTGCTTGCTTTTTCTTAAATTTATGGCTTGTTTTTTTTTCGAGTTCATAAACATTTTATTTTATTTGTTATTACTTTAATATTGTAATTTCGTGTACTGACTCGTTCCATGACCTTGGATATTTATTCCTCAATTTGGTCCTAAGGAATCTGACGTGAAAATATTAAATAAAAAAATCCCAGTACAGTCATTTCAGAACAAAAGTTCTGCCTTAAATAAATATACGTTACAGGTTAGTTACTGGCGATATTGTTTTGCTTCTTTGAGAGTAGTAACATAGTCCACCTATCTCAAAATGTATGACGATTAATGATATTTTCAAAAATTTTTCAAATTTCATACCCGAATTTTACGACCAAATTATCGTTATCATTACCAGTAATATCTATTAATAAAGGATGAGGATAAAAAATGGTTCAAATGGCTCTGAGCACTAAGGAACTTAACACCTGAGGTCATCAGTCCTCTAGAACTTAGAACTACTTAAACCTAACTAACCTAAGGACACCACACACATCCATGTCCGAGGCAGGATTCGAACCTGCAACCGTAGCGGTCACGCGGTTCCAGACTGAGGTGCCTAGAACCGCCACAGCGGCCGATTAGGACCAAAGTTCTTCTTCAAAAATAGACCATAACTGCATAAATTTGTGCAGAAACTTTCAGCCCCTTATTCCTTTCACTTCCTTAGAAAGTGTACTCAAGCACTGAAAAGAAGAAAGTGACAATATGACACTTGAAAGTTTTCCTTGTAGTTAGTCACGTTTCCTCACCACTGGTCATTTAAAAATATTTACCGTTCAACGACATGCACAAAACTTTCACATAATACAGTGAAAATCCAATATATATCCAACCATATTTTTCCAAATATCCCCGAATGAGTTACATCGCCTCCCGCTTTCAATTTGCCCTGCTCGAGGTAGCGTTTAGGTTTAAATGTACTTCTTACCATGAAACTGAGAGCGGAAAACGACAGGTGACGTATGCCAAAATGTGTGACTACTCCTACGAAACATTCATCATCCCCACACATATTCACATATTCCGTTACATATAACTGACTTCTATCAGACAAACGTATTTAAAAGATTTGAACACTGAACTTTCCCTCTGCAGAAGGGTGTGCGCTGATTTGGCACTCCCTGCATCGAATCATGGTCCGCACACTGTTTTAATCTGTGGGGTAGCTCATATACAAAAAGACTCTCCTTGAACCAAAATACAGACAGCGTGAAGAGAAAACATCTGCCAACTGGAGTCTGGCCGAGTTGTACTGTACTGAAAGAAGCAGTAACACTTCCTGCCAGATGGTTTCTCGGATAGTCTTTTACTGCTTTGGATCAGCCATAATATTGGTGCATCGACCCGGGTGACCACAGTTGGCAAGTGACAGACTGAGGAAGAGCAGGCCCTTCATCCGAAACGCGGGAGCAACCAGCTACTTCCCCACCCCAACTTTGCTTCACAAAATTTCGCTAAAGTGAAACATTATGGGTCATAAAGACACAACACCTCCTAACGTACTCCATCTAGGGCCCATAAAGTGTAAAATGTTAAGTACCAGTAGTTAGAGCTAGAAGTAGAACGAAATGAGTTTGAGTGGCCCATCACCGCAATTTGTGAGGCCCGGAGGAAAAACACCGAGCGAGGTGCCGTATTCGGGAGAACGACGGTTCAAACTCGTGTCCGGCCATCCTGATTTACGTTTTCCGTGGTTTCCCTAAATCGCTTCAGGCAAATGCAGGGATGGATCCTGTGAAAGGGTACGGACGATTTCCTTCCCCATCCTTCCCTAATCCGAGCTTGTGCTCCGTCTCTAATGACCTCGTCGTCGACGGGACGTTAAACACTAATCTCCTCCTCCTCCGGAGGAAATGGAAACCCGTATAGTTTTGCTTTCAGGACACTTGTGTTTTAGAGATATTTATAACTTGACGAATATTGAAATAACGTTTCATTATGACAAACATATCTGTCCTGGTTTGATATAGTGCTAAAGCGCGCCTCGAAACAAGGATTTCACGAAGCTAATCCCACTCGGACCACGGAATAATTCAGTTTGCCGTTAACCTTGGCTCCACTCGTCATTGATTTGGATAGTTCATCAGATTCCACGGTGAACTATAGGTCTCCGTCCCCCGCTAATGTTACTGGGATAGGCTACGGCCACAAGAGTCGACCAACGGAATTACTGTTACAATAAAGAGAGAATAATACAAATGTTGATATCGATAAAGTCGCAGAAAGAACAGCGAAATAAGATACCGTCGCAGTCTGGTAAAAGAGAATTTAAACACAAAGTTATAGTTTAAGTTCAGCAACAACGCTAACAAATTTGAGATTTTAAAGCAGAAATAATAGAGGACAAAAACTGTCAAAAGGCTGTGACATTTACAAAATCCACACCTCAGACAACTTCTTCAAAATGAAACCAAACAGAAAACTAAAAATTATGCAAGGCAATAAAACAAGTTTAATTATGGTACTTCAAATGTAAATAGTCTCGAATAAATTCAGACTTTGTGGTCGTCACAGTGTAGTAGCACGTGGAGTAAAATGGCACACGAAACTGGAAACATTTCGTACATGAAGTTATCCAGTTATGATTACAGGGAGACACCAGATAGGATGAATATCAATTGAGGGACAATAGAAAACGGAGGAAGTGTAAAGAAAATTGAAATATTTTCTTACGCTCCATCTGTCTACATAATGGGTGACGTTCTGGACAATACTGAGATCATACGAAAGATGTTGTTTTAGAACTTCGTGTATTTCATGTAATAAAGCTAAATTGTTGCCTTGGAAACATGCCAAAATGCATAGAACTGCACGCCTACCTCCTGTATTTGTGTTGGTCTGGTTCCTTCACATATAATATTGTGTTTTTCATTATTATTTCTTTTGGTATCACGTGGCAGGGGTAAAATAAAGGGAGCGAAAGGCTATTTACAATTTGTACAGAAATCAGATGGCAGTCATAAGAGTCGAGGGGCATGAAAGGGAAGCAGTGGTTGGGAAAGGAGTAAGACAGGGTTGTAGCCTCTCCCCGATATTATTCAATCTGTATATTGAGCAAGCAGTAAAGGAAACAAAAGAAAAATTTGGAGTAGGTATTAAAATTCATGGAGAAGAAATAAAAACTTTGAGATTCGCCGATGACATTGTAATTCTGTCTGAGATGGCATAGGACTTGGAAGAGCAGTTGAATGGAATGGACAGGGTCTTGAAAGGAGGATGTAAGATGAACATCAACAAAAGCAAAACGAGGATAATGGAATGTAGTCAAATTAAATCGGGTGATGCTGAGGGAATTAGATTAGGAAATGAGACACTTAAAGTAGTAAAGGAGTTTTGCTATTTAGGAAGTAAAATAACTGATGATGGTCGAAGTAGAGAGGATATAAAATGTAGACTGGCAATGGCAAGGAAAGCGTTTCTCAAGAAGAGAAATTTGTTAACATCGAATATAGATTTATGTATCAGGAAGTCGTTTATGAAAGTATTTGTTTGGAGTGTAGCCATGTATGGAAGTGAAACATGGACGATAACTAGTTTGGACAAGAAGAGAATAGAAGCTTTCGAAATGTGGTGCTACAGAAGAATGCTGAAGATTAGATGGGTAGATCACGTAACTAATGAGGAGGTATTGAATAGGATTGGGGAGAAGAGAAGTTTGTGGCACAACTTGACTAGAAGAAGGGATCGGTTGGTAGGACATGTTTTGAGGCATCAAGGGATCACAAATTTAGCATTGGAGGGCAGCGTGGAGGGTAAAAATCGTAGAGGGAGACCAAGAGATGAATACACTAAGCAGATTCAGAAGGATGTAGGTTGCAGTAGGTACTGGGAGATGAAGCAGCTTGCACAGGATAGAGTAGCATGGAGAGCTGCATCAAACCAGTCTCAGGACTGAAGACAACAACAACTACAACGAACATCTTTTATTCACATTAGTTCCCACATTTTGGCTCTAGAACTTGGATCCTCTACGAATAATTAATTCGTTTCAATTTTTAATGTCATTGTATATAATTTTTCACTTTTTCCACCATTTTTCATCTCTCTTTCGCTTGGACACCTCTTCACTCTTCCTGTCGCAAAATCATTGAATTTCCTCTCATTTCCTTTGATATGAGTTCCCCTTCAAAAATGAGGGTAGCAAACTGTGTACCTTTTTATCAAACGTATGTAAGGATTTTATAGCTGATTTACAAACATATGTAATGACTACATGACAGAGAAATGTAGCATTTTAAGTTGCTCAAACTCGCGTTAACTACAACGGAAATTCTACCGATAAATGCAGAGGAGCGGATAGATGGAAAGAGCACAATGAAGGCCTCTATGAGGGGGAAGATTTGTCTGATGATGTGATAGAAGAAGGAACAGGAGTCGACAGGGAAGAGATAGGGGATCCAATATAAGAATCAGAATTTAAAACAGCTTTGCTCAACTTAAGATCAAACAAGCCAGAAAGGATAAATAACACTCCATCGGAATATCTAAAGTCATTGGGGGAAGTGGCAACAAAACGACTATTCACTTTGGTGTGTAGAATGTACGACAATGACGATATAGCATCAGAAATTCGGAAAAGCATCATCCGCACTACCCCGAAGACAGCAAGAGCCAACAAGTTGAGAATTATCGCACATTGAGCACAGATCATGCATCCAAGTCGCTGACAAGAACAATATACACGAGAATGGAAAACAAAACTAAGAATCTTTAGATGAAGATTAATTTGACTTTAGGAAAGATTAAGGCACCAGAGTGGCAGTCGTGACGTTCCACTTCATAATGGAAGCTAGACTAAAGAAAAATCAAGACGCTTTCATAGGAACTGTCGACCTGGGAAACGCGTTCGATAACATATCAGTAAAATGGTGCAAGATGTTCAAAAGTCTGAGAGAAACTGATGGAACCTACATGGAAAGACAGTCAATATACAATATGCACAAGAACCAAGAGAGAACAATGAGAATGGATACCGAGAACGAAGCAGTCGGTTTACTAAGGGTGCAATACAGGGATGTAGCATTTCTCCCCTATTTTTCAATCTGTACATTGAAGATGCAACGACAGGATGTGTTGAGTGTACGAAAAATTTATTGAGAATAAATTGAAGTAAGACGAAAGTAATGGGAGCAGCCAGAAACTTAACATCAGAATTAGTGATCACGAAGTAGATGAAGTTAAAGAATTTTGATACCTATGCAGCAAAATTACCTTACGGCCGGAGCAAGGAGGACATAAAAGCAAGATCCCCCTTGGTACACAAAATAGGTCAGAACATTTTGCAAAAACAACGAAAAAAACATGCCAAATTTAAACAGATCCAAAATCTCCACGATTGGCGATCTTCTACAGCTGCCCGAAATTTAGCTCCGACTTATAATAGTTTCCACGACGACACTTTCTCTCGAAACCTGGCAGAAAATCCAAAGAGACTGTGGTCGTATGTGAAGTATGCAAGCAGCAAGACACAATCAGTGCCTTCTCTGCACTACAGCAATGGAGATACTATCCAAGACAGGATA
Organism: Schistocerca gregaria; assembly: GCF_023897955.1. NCBI lineage: Eukaryota > Metazoa > Arthropoda > Insecta > Orthoptera > Acrididae > Schistocerca > Schistocerca gregaria. The sequence goes on from NC_064921.1 coordinate 818,646,280, forward strand.
CTATCGAAGACAGTGCTGCCAAAGGTGAGTTACTAAACACAGCCTTCCGAAATAGCTTCACAAAAGAAGACGTAGTAAATATTCCAGAATTTGAATCAACAATAGCTGCCAACATGAGTTACGTAGAAATAGATATCCTCTGAGTAGTGAAGCAACTTAAATCGCTTAATGAAAACAAGTCTTCTGGTCCAGACCGTATACCATTTAGGTTCCTTTAAGGGTATGCTGATGCAAAAGTTCCAAACTCAACAATCAAATTCAACCGTTCGCTCGACGAAGGATCCGTACCCAAAGACTGGAAATTTGCACAGGTCACACCAATATTCAAGAAAGGTATTGGGAGTAATCCACTAAATTACAGACCCACATCATTAATGTCGATATACAGCAGAATTTTGGAACATATATGGTGTTCGAATATTATGAATTATTTCGAAGTACACTGTCTATTTTCACAAAGTCAACACGGATTTAGAAAACATCTTTATTGTGAAACACAACTAACTCTTTTCTCGCATGAATTTTTGGGTGGGAAAGACAAGGGATTTCAAATTGATTCTGTATTTCTGGATTTCCAGAAGCCTTTTGGCACTGTACCACACAAGCGGCTTGTAGTGAAATTGTGTGCCTATGGAATATCGTCTCAGTAATGTGACTGGATTCGTGATTTCCTGTCAGAGAGACCACAGTTCGTAGTAACTGACGGAAAATCATTTAGTAAAACAGAAGTGATTTCTGGCATTCCCCAAGGTAGTGTTATAAGCCCTTTGTTGTTCCTTATCTATATAAACGATTTGGGAGACAATCTGAGCAGTCGCCATAGATTTTTTGCAGATGACGCTGTCGTTTATCGACTAGTAAAGTCATCAGAAATCAAAAACAATTGCAAAACGATTTAGAAAAGATATATGTATGGTGCTAAGGTTGGCAATTGACCCTAAGTAACGAAAAGTATAAGTGCTAAAAGGAATCCGTTAAACTTTGGTTAACACGCGATCTAGTGTAATCTAAAGCCCCTAATTCAACTAAATACCTAGGAATTAGAATTAAGAACAATTTAAATTGGAAAGAACACAGAAAATTTTGTGGGGAAGGCTAACCAAAGCCTTAATTTTACTGGCAGGACACTTAGGAAATGTAACAGATCTACTAAGGAGACTGCCTAAACTACGCTTGTCCGCCATCTTTCAGAATACTGCTGCGCGGTGTGGGATCCTTAGCAGATAGTACAGCTGGAGTACATCGAAAAAGTTCAAAGAAGGACAGCACTTTTTGTATTATCGTGAAATATGGGAGAGAGTGTCACTGAAATGTAACAGGATTTGCGCTGGACATCATTTTTCGTTGCGACGGAGTCTTCTCACGAAATTCCAATCACCAACTTTCTTCTTTGAATGCGAAAATATTTAGCTGACACCGACCTACATAGGAAGAAACGATCAGCACGATAACATAAGGGAAATCACAGCTCGTACGGAAAGATATAAGTGTTCGTTCTTTCCACGCGCAATACGAGATTGGAATAAAAGGGAATTGTGAAGGTGGAGTGTCAATGCATATGTAGATGTAGCAAAAAGGCATTCCCGACCAACAGAAGTCTTTTAGTATCAAATATAGGCCTTAATTTTAGGAAAACATTGCTGAGAAAGAACGTTTGGAGAAAAACATTGTGTGGTAATGAGACATGAACTGTGGGAACACCGTAAAAGAAGAGAACCGAAGCATTTGAGATGTAGTGCTACAGAAGAATGTTGTAAATTAGATTATTCGCAGAATCAGCGATAAAGGAACACACGAAAAATACTGACTAGAAGAAGGGACGGAACGACTAGCTACGTGTTCAGGCATCAGCGATTAACCTCCATGCTACCACAGGGAACTGTAGAGGGCAAAAACCGGAGAGGCAAACAGAGATTGGAATACATCCATCATATAATTGAGGACGTATTTTGCAAGTGCTCCTCTGAGATGAAGAGGTTGCAGCAGGAGAGCAATTCGCGGCGTGCCGCATCAAACCAACCACAAGACTGATGACTCAAAAAGTATCAAACACGCACAGCTGTTTCCGCTAATTAGACGTGTCTCTCCGTAGTAGCTGTAGGTCTGTAAACAGACTGTGTAAAGAGAAAGCAGCTACCTGACTTTGGTTGAAGGCGCTCTATCAAACAACTCAAAAGGTCTCCAAATGAATTTGGTGATTTACACTCTCTGCATTTTATTTCTGAAACTTCCCTAATTATATAAGGAAAATAAAAGTAAGAGAATTAATAATTGAGAAATTATGCGGTAATTAGTACCATTAACGTAATATCATTCGCTTTAGATAAATCTTTATACACATCTTTATACCCTTTAATGTTAACTTAAAACGCATGTAGCTTACCGTCAGTTTTATTTGCTTTATGAAAATGTGTTTGCTTGATTTTTCTTTCCTCCTGGAATATTAGAATAAACTAAAACGTTACGTAGGATTGTTTCTTTCGCGTCGAAACACGTGGACTTATAATTCTTCCTCTGTGAGTTTTCTCCTTAAATACTTCTGACACGTAAACTGCACTGAAGTTGTTGAGCCGCTGTCCTTTATTGCATTCAATAAAAATGTAAGACGACTTGCGCTTATAATTCCCAAGCGAATTTCACTACACTAGCCGATAATTTGGCTAACTGTCAATTTTCAGCAGTTGTGCCCCATCCGTGTCTTCACTAAATAGACGGTTGTTACTTGTGGTGCTAAAAAAATATAGTTGGAAATCATGCGCTGCTAACTAACTACATTGAACACCAATACATGTACTTTTGTTCAGTTTTATGGATCTGAACTTCATCTCATGAAACTGTAGTCAATTTTTAATATTTTAAACTTCGTTTTCTGAACCATGTGGTTGCTTTATGAGCTGAAATACAATGGATTTCAGAACATGAGATCATCAGTCTTGGGTTGACTCGTAATCTTTTAGAAAGTTACTAGCACTACGTATTTCTCGATGGAGAAGCTAAATAAACCTTTCCTGCACCTATCCCGATTTACCCATTCAAGCACTGGATATAAGACCTTGAGAGCCTTCTGTTGTTGTCATTTATTCATATATTTACATAAAAATAATGTAAATCTGACATAAAAAGATGGACAACCAGTTTTTACCTTGAAAACCGACCTTGTGTCCATGATTTAAAGGGATTGTGCTGCTTTTAGAAGGTTGTTCACAAGGCGTTCCGTATTGTGATGGTTCACACAGCTTCAGAAAATAAATAATAGGCCAGGAACTAATCACGGCTAGTATCGACTTCCTACGCTTAAGATAATTTAGCCGATGTGAGGAAACTACATTGACGGGTAAAAAATCACAAAATCACAAAATAATACAGAGTAATGAAATCTGAGGAATACATTTGCCTAAGGGAACATGTTTAAGAGATTAACATATCGAGTTTACGGGTTAACGTTAGAAGCAAGATAAACCATTGGAAATGTAAAATTCTGGTGCATTAATAACAGGTATAGGTGTCAAAATGTTGAATGCAAGTATGTAAATGTTTATGCAATGAGTTTTACTGGTACCGGTTGTCAGTTTGTGGGATGGAGTTCCATGCCAGTCGCACTTGATCGGAGAATACAAGCACGGTTAATGCTGTTTGTTGATGACGCTGGAGCTGTCGTCTGATGATGACCCATTTGTGCTCGATAGGAGACCGATCTGGTGATCGAGCAGACCCAGGCAACATCATGTAGAAAGTTGGGTTATAACACCAGTACGTGTGCAAGAGTTACCCTGTTGGGAACCACCCTCTCTAATGCTGTCCATGAATAGTAACACAACAGGTCGAATCACCAGACTGACGAACTAATCCGCAATAAGGGAGTGTGGGTTAACAGCGAGAGCGCTACTGCTGTCATACGATATCACACTCCAGACTAAAACTCCAGGTGCATGCTCAGTGTGCCTAGCTGGCAGACAGGTTGCTTGCAGGCCCTCAACTGGTCTGCTTCTAAACAACATACGGCCATCACTGGTACCGAGGCAAGACCAGCTGTCATCAGAAAACACGACAGATCTCCACCCTGCCCTCCAGTGAGCTCTTGCTTGATACCACTGAGGTCGCAAATGGCGGTGATTTGTGGTCAGTGGAATGCACGCTACAGGACGTCTGACTCGGAGCTGTCATTGAAGCAATCGATGTGTACCAGTTCGTTGTATCACTGTGGTACCAACTGCTGCTCAGACTGCTGCTGCAGATGCAGCATGATGTGCCAGAGCCATACGCCGAACACAATGGTCTTCCCTCTCGGTAGTGCCACGTGGCCGTCCAGAACCCAGTCTTCTTGCGACCATATTTTCTCGTGACCACCGCTAACAGTAGTCATGTACAGTGACTATGAAACGTCCCCTTAGAAAAATTTATACAAGACTGGTCTATGTGAAAAGTCCTCTTTGAAGAATTATACACGACTGTGCTTAAACTGACACACAATAGTTTTTAGCGCAACGCAATCTGACTTTCAATAATCCCTACAAGAGAATGACCCTGACTAAAATTAACCTATATGTTTCACAAATCACTTGCCTCACAAAAATCTTCGTTACTCGAACTACTGCAATACAGTGAGCGCCACTACTGCTAGCTAACTAAAAGATTCAAACTACTGAAATCACTAACTACTGATAGGCACAGTTAGCAAATGAAAGATTTTAATACAGAACAAACAATGTATTTACCTTTATACTCATAATATATATATCAGTTCATGACACCAATTCTTACAAATTTCAAAACTCCGCCATCTCTCTCCCCACGTCCACCACTGCTGGCGGCTCACCTCCAACTGCGCAACGCTACGCGCTGTTAGCATCCAGCTGCCGCTGCCCAACACTACAATGGCAGACAACAATGCAAACCAGCCACAGACTGTACACGGCACAGCCAGTGATTTTCATACAGAGCGCTACGTGGCGGTGGCGTTACCAATAAAGAAACCTAAACATCCTACTTACAACTACATTCCTGTCAAGTGTTTCTGCATCATCGCTGAAGGAGCATCCCAGCTTGTCGTAGCCCTATTACACGACCTCGTAGAGGTGTTGATAATGCCATCTTTGTCGCCTTAAATGGGTTCTTGACTAACAGCAACTCACCACGTCCAATCTCAAAGGTAATTAACACTCACGAGAGCTGCAGAAGGTATTTAAAGCAACCCTGGTTTACATCCTCGTAGTGGCGGTGCTAGCGCCACTCTTACGCGATTGGTGCGAAATTTGAGTAGACATCATCTTTCAGATGTGGAAACACGCCTACCAACTTTCGTTTACGTCGCACGATTTCTCCTTGGGGTTGCAATTTTTTTCCGTCATGTGCTTTAGAAGATTAGTATGCGCCCTTTTTTGGAAATTATTGAAGGATAGTTGTAGCTCGCTAAATCTGCTTCTCACTTCGTTCTTAAAGGCCACCATGCCCTGAGACGTTTTACGCAGAAGAACATGGCTCACTGTCTCTTGTTATGCAAAAGGCAGGGGCCAACAATTTTGGTCAATAATTTTACAAAAGACACCTCTCGCTACATCAGAACCATCGTAAAGGATGACGGAAATTGGGTAAACAAATATCTGGTCATGGAATAAAATCTGTTTTTTGTAGACGATGGTGCACTTCGTAGCGAGCTTCCACGTGTTCAGCCAAGCTGTTGTTTCCATTTTCTGCATTCGTAACATTTCGAGAACCCTAATTTGTTAAGAATAACTTGTTGTTGTTGTTGTTGTTGTTGTTGTTGTTGTTGTGGTCTTCAGTCCAGAGACTGGTCTGATGCAGCTCTCCATGAATAACTTATAGTTCATAGTATTACTCAAAACTGTTACAGTCTTAAGATGCAGTGATATCTAGAAATATCTTTCACAAATCATCGTGACAGTACTTAAAGATACGAGATCAATAGTTTGATACTGACTGCTTGCAATCAGAAGAGTTGAGAATTTTCGAGCAGTTTGACTTCAGCATTGACTTTGCCTCATGTAATTTTGGTTCGTTTCCACTTGGTAAGGGTCCTAGCTATGGACAGATCATTGACGTCATGGAACCAGGACATCACTTAGCTGCAGGAGGTTTAAAGTAGTTTAATAGCAACGGAGGATGAAGAGGTGTAGTCAGAACTAACTTTAGGAAGAGATTAGATGACTCTGTGAAGGAAATGGTCGTAGGATAATTGTGAGGTGTTTCTCGGGTCAAATTCTTCGTTTACAAGAGTGCAGCTAACAACCTTGCTCTTCACTGTTTTCATCTTTTGCGAAACAAAACAAAGTAACCTAATGCTGCATCAAATGCCAAAATGAAAACGCTATACTGCTTCTAGCATTTTTTGTTCTTCCGGAAAAGCAAAATTGAATGACATCGTGGTTCGAATTCCACATTAAACCGTATCGTTTGGATATATGCCCTGGTTCTGTGAGTCATGAAAACCACCCATATCAACTCTTGTGATGTAGTAGTGTCTTCAAATAATACCTGGGAGTTCGCTGATAATGTTTTGACATTAGAGCTAAGTTAAGAGTACATGAATCACCGGTACATGAAACCAGATACCTTCCATCTGCCGGTTGCACTCTTGTAAATGAGGTAACTGAACATCCACGGAAAAAAGTTTTAGCTTTGCCACTGGTTTCTCAATGTATTAATAATCCTCCCGAAAGTGTATTCTTTGAGAGTTCCTGTGGAATTTCAATGAATCTACAGCAAATCTGTGGGGAGAAGCAGGCTTGGAGTTAGGGTTCAGTTTTAAGGATAGTGCGAGGGGGGGGGGGGGGGGGACAGGTGTAGTTTTCTACTATCCCCGCTCCATAAGTTACTTCCCTAAAACCTTAATTTCAACAAGACGAAGATGCCTAGGTTTTTAAAAACAATAGAACTATATTATTGGTAATATTTTATTAATGTTTTTATATTAATTGATTACTATAGTGTTTAATACATCACATCCATGAAATAGCACATCGGATAAATATGTCGTCCGAAAAGCATTTTTGTAAAAAAACTTGGAACTACCTGTGTCGTGCCATTGTTTGAATAACTTCAAGGCCAATAAACTTTCAAAACTTCGACAACTTCGTAAGTTATACTGTATAAAATCTGCGAGTGTGCTCGCGAGTATTTCACTTAGCTCTAAGACTGAGAACAGAGATGTAAGCCGGCCGCGGTGGCCGAGCAGTTCTAGGTGCTTCAGTCCGGAACCGCGCGACTGCTATGGTCGCAGGTTCGAATCCTGCCTCGGGCATGCATGTGTGTTATGTCCTTAGGTTAGCTAGGTTTAAGTAGTTCTAAGTTCTAGGGGATTGATGACGTCAGAAGTTAAGTCCCATAGTGCGCAAAGCCATTTGAACCATTTGAACAGAGGTGTGAAAGCAACAGCAACTGGAGCATACAGGGCTACTCCCAAGTAACTCCTGAGTTTGAAAAGCTCACTGCACAAAAATTACAAGACGTAAGGAAAACAGACACATATCAGTGAATGGAACATCTCCCCAAATTTTTAAATGACATTATAATTGCTCAATATGAGTACCACTTGTGATGCAGCAAATACAGGTGAAAGACCTCGTGCAGCCGATGGAAGCCGATGCTGCAGCTGCGAAGGTGCATGACAGCATCGTGCTTTCTCTTTATATCGAGTTGGCAATATGCAGGCGCAAAGTAATTTCATGCGACAATGTGGACTGGGTGATCTGTGTTCATGTTCTGATGCGCCTGACTCCTAGTTGTATACTCTGCAACGATACCATGGCCTAGACTCCACCCGAACCGGCATTGAAAGGCCGTACGGTACCGACCGGGCGCCGTGTCATCCTCAGACCACAGGCGGCACTGGATGCGGAGATGGAGGGGCATGTGGTCAGCACACCACTTTCCCAGCCGTATGTCAGTTTACGAAACCGGAGCCGCTACTTCTCAGTCAAGTAGCTTCTCAGTTTGCCTCACAAGGGCTGAGTGCACCCCGCTTGCCAACAGCACAACTACACCATGGTGGATATTACAAATCGAATACTGGAGAGACGCGCTATCCATAGATATGCGCTTTGTGTGTGTGTGTGTGTGTGTGTGTGTGTGTGTGTGTGTATGTGTGTGTTTTCAAGAACTCATCTTCTGAAATCTCAGGGATGCTTGTGAACAACCCTGTATAACGGGGGGATGCTGTATCTTTGTGTTGTTTCCCGCTACATTCAGTAAAGATGGTCTTTACTTCATTTTTTATTACTCGAGCAACTTTCTCCTTTTATCTTGCCTTCCCTCAAGTTACTGTGGCTTGTCGGTTCCTCCTTTGGGTTTATAAATCTGTTAGACTTATTGTCAGTACCAAGTGTGGTCGCCTCTTCTGGTTGGAATGTTATCTATAGCCAGTCAGGCTCCAAATTCAGAAGAATGCAACTGAGAAGTATCCTCTGTTAAACGAAAGTTTTAATTTTTTCAGAATTTCTTTCCATTTTCGAAACTCTTATTTCTCACTATACTGTATACTCCAAAAGATCGATGAACAATTTGGTAATTAATATATGCAAAAATTCAAACGCCTTAAATAAATTACTGTTTGCGAGTGAGACGGGTGCTTATAACTCTCTAACCCCCCCCCCCCCCCCCTCTCCCGTCCCCGTCCACACACACACACCTCTTTTATTCCAGCATCACCACCTCGAGAGAATCCGCATTTCTTAATTGGAAGATAACTAACCATCAATACACTAATGTCTGGTTTCGAATCCCAGCAGATACAATGTTTTAGACAAGAACAGCATACCGTCGCAGTGCATATTACGTAAAGAGCAAAACTGTTCGTTGTAAGGTAACGGCTGAATCGAGGAGGGAGGCATACCAGGGTAATCCGTGCAGTGCTGTTAACCTCTGTGCCACGGTGGCTAAATGGAAAAAAAAGTGGCTAACACACCTGCCTAATAATCAGGAGACTCGAGTTCGATTCCTGGTCTTGATACAAATTTTCACTCACCCTATCTGAAACAGTGTCATTTTAACTACATATCAGATTAAAATTGCTTGCTGGACAACGATGGGAACACCAAACCTAGACTTCCGCGGACACTGCTCTTATTAGTTCTTTTCCCAAAACAATTATAATTAATTCCTTCGTCTGTTAGTTATGGAACAGAAGTATGTCACAACGCACATCGACTCATCGAGCACTCTTTTTGATCCAAACACAAATTTATGTTAAGCTCAAAGACTATCAAAATCGTCTGTATATTTGTTATACAAATTTGTAAGACATATCAGACTTTGAATTTGTAATGGAAGCCTAAGAGTACGTACAATGGCTATTTGTCACGTGAAGTACTGAAAGCGTAATGTAAAATTTGATGCGATGTAAACAAAATTTTACCAGACCCATGTCTTACAATTTTCAGAAACCATGTTATATCGGCCTACTTTTCGGTGAATCTAGCTAATTAATGACTGGAGATGTTTCATAAATTTGGAGCTGAATTAAATTGTACAGAGGATCCTTATCATATTTCTCAACATTTCAGGGTTTTTACACTGTACATTAATCAACGGCCAGAAAATGAGGTTAAGCGGAGTGACATGGTACTATTCACACTGCAACCTGGAAAGAGAGATTACCACAAATCACGCCACATTACCCTACACCAGGGTACAATTTCTGTCCCAAACAGTCACCGCCGCGCAGTTCACAAGTGCCAGCGACTCTGTCTTTCAGCGAAAGAACGGTCTTACTATCTATTTACTATTCTACCCCTGTGGCGGTCAGATTCTCAGTCGGCCAGCAAAATCAGCTTCGCTACCACATAACAATGAAACGAAGGAATACTTATGAAACTTACAATCATTGGTATTTGTTTCGATTAATTACATAGTCCCATGCGTCGCTAGTGATTTGAATTGATTTGGTAGTGTAATTTGAATAGTGGGCTATTAATCAGGTAAAGGAGCAGTTTTGGAACAACTGTCCCGTAACACAAGCTTCTGCGTTTGCGTCCTGGTTGAACATATTTTTAATCTGCTGCGAAGTCCAAATTTGCACAAACTCTGCTGCAGAGTGAAATATTCATTCCGGAAGCTAACCTTTAGGCTGTGGCTATGCCAGTTCTCTGCAATGTCCTCTTTTCCAGCCGTGCTGGTGCCTCAGGCTATGGCAGAGGAACTCCTGTGTAATTGGAACGGTAGGTGACAGTTACCGGCGGAAATAGGCTGTGAAGGCGCCTTTTGGTAGCTCACTCCTTAAGAAACAAGGTTCCTGGATCAACTGCCGGTACAGCTCTATATTAATAACATTTGGTGCAGTTTTTCATGGCTCGCTTAGCTAGAGAGCCGGCCGAGTGGTGTAGCAGGTAATCTCAGGAAGCAGGTGGTGGAATTCGCTTGTGGAGAGAGAGTTTTGGTGTCGAGTCGTTGCGCACCCTGTGTCGTCTACTCGTTGCACCTGCATGCGACACGCGTACGTAGCACCGCACCCACGCTGGGTAGGGTAGCCACTCGCGCCGCGTCGCCAGCCGCCGCTGACTAACGATGCGTCTTCTTGCTGTCTGTTTCTGCTGCCGCCGCTGTCCCCGCCGCCGCCGCTGGACGCCGCAGAAGAAGGGAAGTCGCGAGAAGGTAAGGACGACCGCACCACTCAGAAAACTCTCTGTCTCTCTGTCTCTCTCTCTCTCTCCTTGTGTCTCTCTGTGTCTCTCTATCTCTCTCTCTCAGCATCTCTCTTTACACGTAATGGGTGTTTGCACTACACGATATACGTTCTATCACTTTCTTGTATGTGGTTCTTTTCTTTCACTATCAAATGAGTTGCAGGAGGTAAAATACTACCTCTGACAAATGACGTTGTAGAATTTCAAACAAACTTAAGTAAACGACAAATCTTACAGATTTTTTTCCCCCAACGTAATCACAAAACAGAAAAGAGACGCCACAAGCTTCTGAAAAGTGTTGTTACTAATAACAAGCTACTGTCCTTAATAACAGGGCTGTTCAAAAAGTAAGGTCCGATAGATCGCGAACTGGAAGCGACAGTGAAAATCCAATTAAGCGTTGCACAGATGTGTTGGGTATTTCTCTAGCATGTCCGTCGATTGCGGCACGTCACTCGTTTCAGTTCTGAGCGCACAGTGAGCACGTAAAGATACCGAGATAAGTAGTGTCTCCGCCAAGTAAGTGAACCCATTGAGAGGTTTTGCCTGATTTGATGCAGCCCACATAACGTATCTGTCATGCATTTCCTTCTACATAACAATTCTCGGGCGCACACTGTAGGGGCAATGAGAATGTCCCTGCAAAGTATTTGATCGCGCAGCCCGGATGTGGCTCCCTCCAATGTTCATCTACGCTCAGATGAACCGCTGGCCATGGCGACAACATTTTGGTACAGATAACGAACTGCAGACCAGCGTAGATAAGTGGCGGAAAGCGCTGGCGGCTGCCTTCCGAGACGAGTATATTGGAAAGTTGGTACTACGCTACAACAGATGTCTAAGTTGGAGCGGCGACTATGTAGAGAAGTAGTTGGAAGATGTATCAAACTGCTGCAAATAAAACATTTTTGATTTTCACGGTGGTTTCTATTTCAAGCGCACACGGACCTTACTTTCCGAGGAGCCCTCGTATAAGCTAAACCTTTTCCTTCGAACTATATTTATCCCCCATGCCTGCAACTCAGTGTGGATTAAGATGCGTTGCTTAGCATTAAAATTTCGTCTCAACGAGGGAGGCATGCAACAAACACTTAATCGCTTAAGTTGTACAACATGCGGATATGCAAATCAGTTTCATTTGAGTATAAGCACACGAAGTAGATTGGAATACCTCCATCTACATTCTAGGCGGACGGAATGACACCGAGCGACACTCTTCCTCCACCTATCATAACAGGCGAAATAAAGAAAGGCGGTAAAGATGTCGCTAGCCCGGAACTACGGCTTTAGCCGAACTTCGTCTCATCACCTAACGCCTGCAAAGCTGGCAACCCAAAGAACACAGTTGTACCGCGTGGAATCTCTTTGCCCCGTTGGATACGGCAGGCTTCATACGCAGGAGTGTACCTCTTCATCAAATCCATAACCCTCATTGTTCTTCGCCAACCTGTATTGGTCTTTTTGGCTAATAGCATGCTCATTACTCTCAAGCGATGATCCGCAGCCCTAAAAGTGTTCACCACTGCTAGTTCATATTTGGGTATTGTTCAACGTACCACGTACTAGCGCCCAAGGCACTGCATCCCGTTGCTCTGTAGGCAATGTGAATATCGGCTGGCTTGTTGTTCGTGTATCTGGTCTTGATGAATCAGGTGCAGTGCAGCATACGCGGCTGCTAGTCCACTGCAGCGCACGAACCGAAGCGTAACACAGTGGCAGCTTACTGAGTCAGAACTGCACTGCTAGACACATAAAAATGTACTTCCCTACCGAACAAACTGCCGCGTATTTGGCCTTCGTATTACGGCTGTATTTCCACAACGGTGCATTTCCAACCTCTACTTATCTTTAGATTTCTGCTCCATCTACGTTTATTCTCCACGAGCCACCTTACGCGATGTGGCGGAAGGTAAGGTAAGGGCCCTTAATATCGTCCCTGCTGCTAATTTCGTCCCCTAGGCATTTCGGTTTCCACAGTCGGTAACAAATGTTTAGCTGAGCGTTCATGAGTGACCTCAGTCCATTGTTTTCCTGAAAGAATCTTTTGTACGCAGCACTTGTAGCTTTCGTATACGATACGATTCAATTTTTTATGCTGAAGTGAGTTAGTGTGAGTAAATTAAGAGCCTGCAATCCCTAGCCTGAGCTCTTATTTGAATTCCGTCCTCCGTGCAGTTCCTACTTTGGTCCCGGGGACGAAATTTCAAACTGTCGTTAAGAAACTGATTTTATTTACTACCTCTAGATTACGTTACTTTTTTCATTTGAGAAAACAAATGTGGACACAAATGGATTCGTTGCACGAAATGATTCGCTTTTCATCATGAAAAATACTCTTTACCTACAAAGACATAAAAATTCGTATGTGACACGTCTTTACATCGATGAAAATAACTTGAAAATTCTTCGTTTATGGCCTTTCAAGTGTTTTACATTTGTGGCAGTGTCTGGCAATGTAACAATGGAAAAATACATTTAAATTAATTATACCTTTGAGAATTTTTTTCGTGGACGAAATGACGAACACATTGTTTTTCTTTTTGTTTTTAGTGTTAATGTTTATGTCAAATAGTGACATCAGTATGCAGTATGTTATAACAATTTAATTGTAACTTGCATAAAAGTGGAGGATACATTCAGGAATACATAAACAATCTGTAGCGTTCACTATAAACTTTAAGGACTTACATGGGTTCTGACGTTCTAAGGTCCGCCTACCTCACCACTATACTTTGCCCTCGTCCCTGTTCCTTCGGCGAATGGTGCCATCGTGTTGTAGTCTTCAGACCAAATTTTGATTTGATGCAGCTACACTGGGCTGTAGAAACCTGTTATTCTCCTAATAACTACTGCAGCCAACATCCTTTTGAAACTTCACACTGCACTCTTGTTCACCTTTTGGTCTCCCTCTATCTGCATCGCGTGTTGTTTCTCTAATTGTCTCGTTGTGGTCATTCTGCAAGACGTATGTCGGAAGGAGTAATATGTTGTCAGACACTTCCCAGAACGTTCTCTCTCGGAATTTCAAAGTTAAACGACACAAAGGCTCTGTTATAGCTTCTGCCACATTAGTTTGTTCAGCATCTCCGTAGTGATGCTTTCGCTCCGATTAAACGATCCCGGGAGGAAGTGCGCCACTCTCGCTTGTGTCTTCTGCGTCTTTCCTATTAACCCATGCCGCTAAGTGTCACTTACTGACAATCAGTACTCAAGAATCGATCCAACAACTGTCTTTTGTGCCTCAACGTTCGCGAATGAACAAGACCATCTAAATATTCTGACAATGAATCTCAGCTAGCATTTACTTTTCCAACAATTTGTCTTATGAGGACACTCCACGAGGATACTCCTTGGTAATTTACTGTAGTTACTGTTTCCAGTGATTCGACACCTCCTACCTGTTCTGACACTATTCTCAGGTTGTGTTTCTTCCTCCTGTATAGTCACACTCTCTGATGGATTGCGGAGCATATTGGCCATTAAGTACAAATTCTATCTGTACTCACTAATGGTTAGGTTAGGTTAGTGTTGTTTAACGTCCCGTCGACAACGAGGTCATTAGAGACGGAGCGCAAGCTCGGGTTAGGGAAGGATGGGGAAGGAATTCGGGCGTGCCCTTTCAAAGGAACCATCCCGGCATTTGCCTGAAACGATTTAGAGAAATCACGGAAAACCTAAATCAGGATGGCTGGAGACGGGATTGAACCGTCGTCCTCCCGAATACGAGTCCAGTGTTCTAACCACTGCGCCACCTCGCTCGGTGTACTCACTAATACATGAAGCACAGTGCACAGGAAACTAGGAGAATGTCTGTCAGACAGCCTGTTCAGCTCGCTCCCCAGGAGTACCAATACTACATAGGGCAACTTTATTTACAATTATGGAAGTTGATTTCTATAGATGTATACAAGCCTACTTACAACTCCTTCCTGCAAGTTTACAAACAAACGGTGGTTTACCTGCAAAACTTGCCTGTCTACTTGATTATTCAGCGTAGGAGCTCGCAACCTACAGCTGGTGTTTCAGTAGACGCTAGTTTTTAGGGACAGGAGGAAGGGCTACAGAAGAATAACAGAGGTGCTGTAATTGAATTCAAAATCCGTATATTGACCGCAGACCCACGGGAAATTCTGAGGCTATTAATCCCACAAACATTCTATTTTCTAGGAAAAAAATACATAACACACACAAGGAAGACAAATTGCTAATTCATTCCAGTTCTTAGGGAAAATTAGATGCATCGAGGGAGTGAACTAATTCGAACGAAATAAATAAGCAGATACCGAACCATGAGAGTGTTAGAGACGAGATAAATGATGCGGGTGAATGAACGCGTTGCTTACACAAAAACATCAATAAGCCGGCGGTCGGCTGCTTGCAGAATCTGATGCGAGCATGTGCTGTTACAGCCGTCACCGAAATAGCACCCGTTTCCGAGATGTACTGCGTCACAATGAGCTGGGGAGAGCGTGTCCCTTGGTTTTATTCCCTCCGTGGGAACATTGTGGAGTGACTACACCGGCAAAAAATAAGTTCCTTTCATCCAACTTGACTAGGGAGACAGTGCTGACCCTCCTACAGCGTTTCAGGTACAGTGGGCGGAGAGACTTCTTGGCTTTAAAGTTGGTCATTCTGCGTTGGTTCCAGTTGCTCATTAACTACATAACTCAACAAAAGTTTGGAATATCGTAGAATTTACTACAATGACTTCTTGTAGTACACCAATCGAGGTTTGTGAAATACTTTATTAAGAAAATAAACATAATTCCGTATGAAAACAAGAATAATTCTGGTTAGCTACAAAAAATCATTAGAATACAAATAGGGTCCCTTCTGAGCGTATATATTTAGCTCATTATAATGATTGTCAGTCTTTAGTAGTGCGTATGTCCTCCCCGCACACGGATGAGTTCTTCTACATTGGGAGGCACTTTCTGAAGGAGACCATCATGTTCATCTTGAAATATGAAGTCCCACTCCTCAATAGCAGCTCAGTGAGATCCTGAAGATTGTCAGGTGGGTTGGGTCGCTGCCCTAAGACCACATTCAACACGTCTCATACACGCTTATTTGCATTCATGTCTGGGGACTGTGCTAGCCAATAGTTTCTGTTGATGTTGCGTCTTTGAAAATACTGAGACACTGCTAGAGTGCGGTGGACGAGGTTATCGCCGACTTCACATCTGTATGGCCTTACAATCGTTTGTGGGACACTTTGGAGGTATCTTGCACTATTCAGTTCCGTAGATGGGAATTAGAGGGGCCCACCATCCCATCAATATTTCCTCCCAGAACAGTGCACTTCCACCTTCAAACGGATGGACTTCCTGAACGTATCGGCTTTCCTGGTGTTATCTAGCGTTTCTCCAAACCCTAACATGCCTAGTGTCTGGTCGCAAACCAACCCTGGTCTCGTCAGCAAACATGCCATTACTCCATTCTGCAATGGTCTAATGTTGGTTGCAAAAGCCCAGGTCCTACGACTGCATCGGTTCCATTGTTTCAGTGCAATACTTCTCATTGGCATTCTGGAATAAAAACCACCCTCAAGCAATTTTCTACACATTGATTGGTCTGAGATAGGAATCCCTGTTTGAGATAGTTCTGGAAGTTCATGTTGGGTGCCTGCGAGCCGACAGTTGAAGGAAACGATATTGCATTGGTGTTGTCATACGAGGATGACCCACTGCGAGGTCTATCGTTCATATTTCCCGTGTCTCTCTGTATTTTCTCCGAACAACACCACTTTGGGTGACATGTAACCGATCGCCAACATCTTGCTGTGTATCACGTGCTGAAAGTAAAACCACTATCCTGATCATATCAAAGTGTTGTGTGCCTCTAGGTGCTATTAACCGCAGTGATGTACACGAACTGAATGAAGCTGTTGTTGATACTGGACTGATTTTGGTGTGCCGCTGCGGCACCAGTATGTTTACATGACTGGGAAAGGGCACAAAGGACGCCAGTAGTAAACGCCGTCCAGTATATGGACTCTAATTGGATAAATTCATGAAGGCCTAGGTGAATGAGACCTCTAGTATCGTAGACTAAATTTTACGGTAGTATTCCAAACCTTTGTTTAGCGGTGGATCGTGATCTTTTCTACAGTTCGAATCTGCGCTTGGATTCTACACACATCAAGTTTTGCATCACTCTTTTATTTCGAAATTCATGGCAGATCAAATAAAAACTGACTCTCAGACGTGTGTATATATTCACTGCCAGTGTGTCCAGGTCACCAAACCAAAATAGCAAATATTTGTTTAACGACAAAACCGTCTGTTCCCCATGGGGCTTTTTCTCAGTACTTGGCGGAACGTTCCTTTGCTCAGATTCAGGCTTGAATTGGTCGTAGCGTACCAGCCATGAGATCATCAAGCCGACCTTGCCCCAAACTGCCCACACTTCAATAGCGGTTCTGCATAAGCCACACAGATTATGCGGTCGTTGTCCACATAAAAAAATCGCTTCAATCGATTCCACACATGTTAGACTGGGTTCATGTCCGGGTAACGGCAGTCCAATCCAGTTTGGTAGTCCTGGCGTGCTGAAGGCACATATTCGCGAGAACAGCTCCATGAGCACGCAAGTTATCATACGTGAAGGTGAAATTGTCACCAATATTTTGACGATACTATTCCACTATTGGTTGATTAGTTGCAGAATCTCATCCCTGTACCATAGGACACTGAGATTGCTCTCAACAGCCACGAGAGGTGTTCGGTAGCCCCATGTAACGCCATTCGAGAGCATCACTCCAACAGCACATGTGGGAGCAGTGACGGAGGCGTTAGATTTTACGTGATGGTTTCCAAACACGTTGGATGCGATAATCATGGTTCAAACAGATCCGAGTTTCATTCGTAAAGGACGCCCGACGCCGGTCCTAGAGCGTTCATTCTGTATGATTTCTTGTCCATCTGTAACGGAGTCCATGGTGTTGTGATGTACGATGAGGTGCTCACCGTGGTCGTCGGGAATGGAGATTCACGTGGTGCAATCGTCTAACAATTTGATAAGACACGTACCGTCCTGTAGCTTCTTCGAACGACAAATTCACTTCCGCAGCACTCAGTCGACTGTTCCTCTGGAAAATCGTAGATATCGGTCATTCTGTCACTTGTCGAACATGGACGGTCCGTGTTGTGTAAGTTCTCAACACTAACTGTCGGCTGCAACGGATTACGTGTCCCGGAGATGTCGCTTTGACTCCGGTAATAACATGGATCAACTTCCTTGGCTGACAAACCTTTTGTGCGTAACGCGATAAACGGAAACGATCATTCGTCGCAAATTTCCTTTGTGGCATGGTGAATGTTCGTCATAGTAACTGTATATATGTTCACAAACGTCAGGAGTGACCTTCCGATTGAAACAGCAAGTCACAATACCGAAGCGCCTGCACGAAATTAAAGAAATTCCAAAAGAATAAGTTCGTAATTTAAATAAGTCTGTAATTTAAATAAGTCTGTTGGCGAAAAGCTGTACATTACCACTTCATCTAGATTAGAGTGACAAGATGACTTTAAGATAAAGTTTCCTGATCTATGAAACAGTAAAAATATTCAAAAATTGTTGGTGTGAGATCTGGACAAGACTGTAAAAATGGCAACTGGAAGAATAAGAGCTTTCTCTACTTGATGGAAAAATATGTCTAGTGTGACCGCTCGGTGTCGATAAAGGACAGAGTGTACACGCATAGAATAGTGGCCGAGGCATTGGCAAAACCAGTTTCAGGAACCTGGCACTGTAGCGTACTAAAAAAGAGCAGAAAGTGTGTGGTGTCACGTGTATGTGAGACATTTACCTGTAACGTATCGAAGTCACTTCGTCGTGCTAGTTCGAAACCATTCATTCGCCGGTAGACAAGATTTGAGGCACCAATCCTGATGATAAGCTAAAATCTGTGGGATTAACAGTTGATGCGCTCCAGGGAAGTGTGATAGGACCGCTGTTACTTTCTGTATACATAAATGATCTCGTGGACTTGTCATCAACCTGCGGTTGTTTGCTGATGGCCTACAGCAATGTGTTGAAGATGAATAACTGTAGGATGATCAAGGTAACTTAGACAGACTTTATAGTTTGTGTTATCAATGACAGATGGCTGTTAACATAGTTTAACGTAAGTTAATGCGGATGAGTAGGAAAAAGAAAACTATATTGTTCCGAAACAGCATTACCGGAGTCCTGCTTGGCACACTGAAGTCGTTTAAAAATCTGGGTATAACGTTGCAAAGCGATATGAAATGGAACGAGCATTTGAAGATTATGGTAGGAAAGGCGAGTGGTCGACTTCGGTTTATTGGGAGAATTCTAGGAAAGTTCCATGTTGCGGAGACCGCATGTAAGACGCTAGTGCGACCTACTGTCGATTGATGCTCGAGTTTTTGGGATCTGCACCATGTCGGATTGAAGGAAGACATCGAACAGTTTGAAGACGGGCTGCTACATTTGTTATCGGTAGTGAGACGCTTCCTGAACAGAAATGGGAATCCCCGGAGGGAAGGAGACGTTCTTTTGAAGGAACACTGTTGACAAACTTTAGATAACCGGCATTTGCAACTGAGTGCACAACGAGCCTACAGCCGCCAACCTATTAGGTCTACACTTTGCTTCTGCCGTTTTTTCTCGCAGTTTGAAACATCATTGTGAAAAACGTACAAAAATTTACGATTCAAATTATTGGCCGTCGCAGACCACGGCTTTCTCCTAGCTTTAGGGCAGCATACGAATACCGCAGTGTATAAAGTGGGCATCTTTTGAGAGGAGCCATGAATCGATCCAATTTTGCACTTGTTCATATGACCTGAAGTACTAGTCAACTAGTTCGTGTGCCATAGATCGAGAAAGGTGGCAGTTAGAGGGAGGAATACCTGGAGAACACAGAAGGTGGGGTAGAACTTCCCATCTCATCGTTTCCAAGTATGTTTTGAAGCGATTTCCGACTTGGGGTCGTGCACTGTCTTGTTGTAAAATCATATTTTCACGTCTATCGGTGTATTGGGGCAGTTTGTCTTTCAGTGATCGGATCAATCACATGAATTACTTTCGATAATGATCTCCTGTGATTTTTCCCGTCGGTTGCAGTGGCTTCGAAAGCTTTCTCTCTTTCACAACCGTGCTGGTCTTCAACGTCAAAATCAGCGTTCTTGAAGCATGGAAACCATTTTCTGCAAAGTTCTGTCACTAACAGGCGTCTCATCATAGGTCTTACCCAGGTTTTTATGAGCCTCAGCCGCAGATTTCTTCAGATCAAGGCAGAAAATTGAAACCTCCCACAGATGACGAGAATTGGGCTCGTAAATTGACATATTCAGCCGAGAATAACTTTAAGATGCAATCAAAAATCAACTAATATTTTGATGGTGTTATGTTCTCAGATACCTAAGCTTACTGTATGACACATACGACCTAAGACTTGCGCCACTGCTTTCCACTAACGGCGCCTACCGCAAAACGTCGGAAGCAAAGCTGTAGACCTAGTACATGTAGCGTAAGGACCATGGAGATAAGATATGAGAAATTATGGCTCATATGGAGGCTTATAGACAGTCGTTTTTCCCTCGTTCCTTCTGCAAGTGGAACAGAAAAGGATAGGATTAGTAGTAGTACAGGGTACCCTCTGCCAGCCCGCCCGGTTGGCCGTGCGGCGTAACGCACAGCTTTCCGGGCGGGAAGGAGCGCCTGATCCCCGGCACGAATCCGCCCGGCGAATTTGTGTCGAGGTCCGGTGAAACGGCCCGTCTGTGGCTGGTTTTTAGGCGGTTTTCCATCTGCCTCGGCGACTGCGGGCTGGTTCCCCACATTCCGCCTCAGTTACATGACGTCGGCGATTGATGCGCAAACAAGTTCTCCACGTAAGCGTACACCACCATTACGACGTAAACATAGAGGTTACACTCGTCTGGTGTGAGACGTTCCCTGGGGGGTCACCGGTGGCCGAACCACACAATAACCCTGGGTTCGGTTTGGGGCGGCGGAAGGGTGAAGTGGACTGCGGTAGTCGTCGTGGGGCTGTGGACCACTGTGGCTGCGGCGAGGATGGAGCCTCTCCGTCGTTTCTAGGTCCCCGGTTAACATAAAATACAATACAATACCCTCTGCCGCATACCGTATGGTGCCTTGCGTACTATGTACGTAGATGTATAATGATGATGGGACAACTTTATTTCTGTTCGTTACAATAAAATGTTCAGTAACCAACTTTGAAAAGGCACAGTACCGAGCTCAGGGTGTCGAGGACCTTATTGTGTTTGAGAAAGTGTCAGAAGCTACGCAAAACAGTAAATTTGTAGATGGGCCTATTTTATTGCGTAATTGTCCTTCCCCCGCGCTTGCACCCCACTAACCACGAGACCTGGGCTTCTTTATAACTTTAAAATTAAGACTTTGTTAGAATTACGGCGAAGAAGTGAGGGGGCAGCAGTCTCAGTCAGAGCTTGTGTGTTCCCCACTTGGCTGTGACACATCATGTGAGAGTTGCATTCGTCGTTAAGTTTTGCACGCCAGTGTATATTAATTAAGTGATTCTTAACTCTATCTTATTACGGGCTGGATGCCAGGAACTTGTCCTGTTCGAAGTCTTCTGGTACTTTTGCATAACCCTGTTTTATAACTGTGAAAAACGCCTTACAAATATTGTTTTGCATGAATTATTAATTTTCACTGTGACGCTCCTTGGCCGGCCGGTGTGGCCGCGCGGTTGTAGGCGCTTCAGTCTGGAACGCGCGGCCGCTACGGTCGCAGGTGCAACGTAATCTTCCAGCACTGGAAGTGGTAAAAGTCTACCTATGTAGGTAGATTACCGTCGCTTTGACCTGTCCTACCGCTCCTGCAAACTACCGTCTGTAGTAAATGGTTTCTTAAATCCGTGAGCTCCACGAAATTACTGGCCCCTGCAAGTTATTGCTGGGTATTAATAATTTCTAGCGGAAAGTTTTAACGAACCGGTAAAAATTTGAACGCAACGGATAACGCATTTTTTTAAACCACTACAGAAGGCACCAATACAGGGCTTAATAGGCAGTATATAGCTTTTATTTGCTTTCATGACCCAGAATTCGACTGTGGCACTGACTGCCACCTGTTCTTTATGATGGACGGGGTAAATAATCAGTCGAGGGTAGAGATTAATTGATATTTATTCAGTACCGATGGTACTTTAACAACTAGTCGTGTTTCTCTTGCAATTTACATCATCAAAACCGGTCTCTAGCTAACATGGTTCAGTTTTGCCACGTAATTATGGAATGGGACAGAGGAGCGCAGACCTGGCTTCAATTTAATTTTACACAAACGCACAATTATACCTAAACCCTCGGTTATTACATTCAGTTGCTATAGATTACTCAGAACAAGTTCCGCAAAGACAATACAAGCACAGCTAGGTCAGGGTGGAAGAGTATTTCGCTAATCTTTATCAAATCAGTGGGCATTAAAATCCGATACTATTCCTAGTGAC
Source organism: Schistocerca gregaria (assembly GCF_023897955.1). NCBI lineage: Eukaryota > Metazoa > Arthropoda > Insecta > Orthoptera > Acrididae > Schistocerca > Schistocerca gregaria. The sequence goes on from NC_064921.1 coordinate 818,668,384, forward strand.
ATGAGTATTTTACTTAACACACAACATCACCAACAAATCAGATCATTATGGGGGTGCACAAGGAACATCACTTCAATGTTGTTCAACCCACATGGCCAAGTTTCAGTAGCCAACAGAAACCCAGAAAAATATGGGCACACACGATTCTTCCTTCCCTATTTTACACTCGCTCACTATCGTATGATCATTCATCGTGTACAATATATTTTCAGACCGGAACTACAATTTATCAATGCGGCGGTTGCTCCAGCCGACCACGTGGAGCGAAAGCAAGTTCACAAAGAAAACATATGGAAAATAAATAAAAATCTCCAAAATATTATTGTAAATGGAAGAGCAGATTAAAATACATTGAATGAGTGAATTTCCGTTAAGCACAAGGCAATAACTTGACCGTGAGCTTAAGGCACATGGTGCGTTGCCTGAACAAGGCACGAACGCAAGGTCTACTGAAATTCGAGTAAATTAAGAAACCCAATTCCCTTATGGGGTTCAGTGGTAATTTCGCACCTGATTTCAACATCTGGAGTTCATTACAGAGCAGATTTCAGACAATCTAATACCTAGATTAACATTACTAAAACGAAAGCTGCGTCTCCATGTCTGTCCAGCACCACGACCCAGGAACAAGTGCTCCTCCAACTGAATTCGCCCAACCATTCCGCTTACAAACGTGGTGGGGGTGGCGCCCCAACCTGACAGAGCCAATTGGCGCACGTGTCATCTTTGCCCTGACCTGCAAACTTGGTCTCTGCTAAACTTGTTAACTCTTTGGGGGTTGGTACTACCCTACCCCAGAACGACCATTCATGCAGTGTTACAATCTGTGCCTAAAGCTTTCTGCTAGTTCACACACTCACTCACTTATACCGTCCAGGTCGCACAAAGGAACGTAAAATGGGAAACGTGGTACACAACAACAAAAATTCACTAAATAACACTGTTTAGTCCATTCTCTCCTTTTGGACACCAGCTGAGGTATTACCTGCAAGAGAAGAAGCTCTTGCTAATAGTTTTTGCGTGTTAGCAATTTAATAAAACACTGGAACAGTACAACAAGTTCCGTTTCACAGGTTCGAATCCTGCCTCCGGCATGCATGTGTGTGATGTCCTTATGTTAGTTAGGTTTAAGTAGTTCTAAATTCTAGGGGACTGATGACCTCAGATGTTAAGTCCCATAGTGCTCAGAGCCATTTTTTGTGTCGCTCCTTGCTTGGGGCCTTGCGCGGCCACACACGTACGCGCCCCTTCTCACGGCTACCCTGGGCAGAGTCGTCGCGCTGCAGACGTGTGACCTTTCCTGACTTGTCTCTGGGAGAGCGGACCGGCCTCTGTGTGCGCAGGCGCTGCACCACCGCCAGCAGAGCCAGCAGCAGCAGGCGGCCGCGGCGGGCGACGCCTCCTCGGGGGCGGCGGGCGGCCAGGCGTCGTCGTCTTCGCGGCAGACGCGCTGGATGCCGGGGCGCCAGGACGCCACCGAAACGGAGGTGTCGCGCACGCCCGAGGACTCGGTCTGCAGCAACGAGGGACCCAGCGCCGTCTACGCAGAGCTCGACCGCGACCTCCGGCCCTGAGGGTTCAGCCCCTCGCCCCGGAGGCCACCGCGCCGCGAGTGGTTCTGACGAGGCGGGGGGACCACCAGCCCCGCGAGGGGACCCACCTGCGAAGAAGGCCTGCGCGCTGCCGCGAGGCAGAGCTCATCCGACGTCGCCCTCTACCACTGTTCCTGGAGTGCTCCCGGGTGTACTCGGCTGTCACCAGTTTCTCCGTTACGATCTCCCGTGTCGTTTCCAGATTCTTCGTGCGTGTTTGACATAAAAGCGATTCCAGTCAGCGATCTTCAACAGCGTACCTGTTTATCAGCCCCACCGACAGGTGGCAGCCCTGCTTTGTGACGGGATCACTGCTCAAACCACTTCGGAATATGAACAAGCGAATGACTCCGTGTCATTCACGACGACAACTAGAAGCCCTCCAACACGTACTTGGTGATTCGCCTTTACATCAGACTTCAGACATCAAATGGTGGAGAACACGATGTACAACTCCCACTAACGATGTGAGTAACAGACTCAGACAGATGAACAGCTAATCCTATGAGAGTCTCCAGCACTGTCTCCGAGCTGTCTTCTGCTTGTGAATCACACCATACCTTTCATCGTGTTGGAATTGTCAACGGACCTTCAGGCATTGTTTCGCTTCAAAGGTATTTCATTGAGAACGGGTATTTATTACCTGACCACACGTATGCTCTAGTCAACTCGTGGTGTTAAAGTAACGAAGGGCCTACAGAAGTAAAATTTTTGCCTGTTGTCCTCGAAGTACCGTTGCCCAACTGGATAAATGCACGACGTTACCATTCTCAGCAGGTCTACCACAACGCCTTCACTTTTTCTTCATGAATACTTACGGTGAAGTCTCAGCTGCCACTCATATTTATTGATATCTTTATAAGGGGCTATCCTAACATCCACAGAACGATAGCCAAGAAGCATCATTGCAGCACCTGGAAGATTGTTTCACCACTAGACTCCTCAACCTACAAGCTGAGTCAACGTTCGCCAGTCTGTATGTCGGTGCTTTAGTATCTCTATCGATGCAGCACAGTCTTTCCTGTAGCAGATCAACGTTCCCAGTCTCCCCTACGACTCCTGACAGTAAAAATCTGTTATAAAATGAATGTATAACTCACCGCAGCAGCGTCAAGAATCACACATATGTCGGATGAAATTCTACGTTACAAAATTTTTCTTCCGTTCTCTATACGACATCGGTATCTGGAAATGATACGCAGACATGTCTAATGTTACAAACTATTTTCTGAACATTGGACACCTGTAATAGTGTACTCTCGGACAGTGACACCTATAAGATAGGCAAACATTGCCTGAATCCAGGACTAAATTTGTGGCAGTGTCCTAAACTCTTAGCGAGCATATAAGAATGATGGAATTCCAACAACTAAGCTCACGCTAAAGTCGACTAGAGATTTTATCTCATTTGATGAGTCGTAGTGACTAACCGTGTAAAGACGACAAAGAGAACTGTTTGGCGGAAAGATTTATAGAGTTCACTAATACACCTTGACACTGAATCACCGTGTTCTAATAGAATTTTGCTATATAGCGATTTTCCAACAGCCTCTAACATCCAAATGTCCAACCTGGCCTCACATTTGTTTGCGAAGATGCTGGCCCAGAGATAGGCTGCAAGCCGTCATGCTGATTGGAGTTTTGATCAAAAAGTACCAACATCACAAAAGGGTATGAGAATTACTGTTTCGAAGGCGGTAATCACGTATCCTCTCAGTCATCGCCGTTGTGTTTTGGAGGCCAGTGACATCTATGACATCATTCGCATCAGCTCTGGAAATGTTATTTGTAAGATCGGTGCACAAAATTTTATTCGCTTGCATTTCGGTATCCTCGTCGGAAGAGTTTGGAACCCTTACTTCATTCGGAGCTGTTGCTACGACTGCACTGTTTCTGCAAATGCTCCAGGACCTCATCTACTGAGCGGATAGACCATCCACCAGAGAGTTTTGTTCCTTCGGGCACACTCGGGCAAGCCTGCAGCTCTGGGTGTGCTTCCAGAACAAAATTTAAAAAGCAAAAAATGAAACTGACCAATACACCCACTTTTTCCTCCACTGCGACACGTCTGATACCATATCATTAAGTTTACCTCACCTGGCACAGTGAGCTTTAGATATGCTCACAAAAGAATACGAACAAGCCAGCCACGTCAACTGTGAAGTTCCGAGCTCTGCGTACTAATACTGTTTCCTCGAGAACTTCTTGGTCAATGAACAATTAACAAAAAGAAATTAAAAGTGGTTACAAAGTACGCAAAGTGTTTCTGTACTCCTCACGTGTCTCGAACACTTATTATCGATGTCTTAGATAAGTGTGCGTTTAGAAGTAGACGCTTAGCAAGGGAAGCAAAGAAGAATCAGATGCTCTACTAGAATCCTGTGCATTTTACGATGACATAGTTAGTATCACGCTGTGCAGCTTTTATAGTGTAGCCACTCCCTATGAACCAGTACGTCTAAGACGTCTCTTTGTCAGCACTCGCTATACGATTTTGGAACTGTGAAATACAAATACAGAGGGACCACTGTTTTAGACGCAGAGTGAAAGCAGTGTGAGCGAAACAGCCAAGTAAAAGCGCAGCACATTTTGCTCCTCCTCACTGCGCAAGGAACACCGGCATAAACGGATTAGGAAACCTCTGCGATTCACTCTGTCACCACTGCTCACGATATACGTATTTCAGAAACATTTGTTAAGCTATTTCAAAGATACCATATGTGGAACGAGACAAGAGAAGCTTTTGTAGAGTAAAAATATATATATATATTAGCTGGCTACTAGATGAAAAATTGTGCCAGATTCGCTTCGAGCTGTTTCTGTTTTGTTACTGAATCTATTTTTGAAACGGGTGTTTATCGGCAACCATTGTTTTGGCCAGCAGTGGGCGGCTTGCATCAGAGCTTCTTTAGTGGCATTTTTACGTCAACGATAGGCGGTGCCCCCTCCACAGGAGACACTTTTAGGGAGAGAGAGAGAGAGAGAGAGAGAGAGAGAGAGAGAGGGCGGCTCCTTCGAGAGCTTGTCGGCTGCCAGCAGTTTGTGATTGCGTAGACGCCAAAGATTACGCTTGAGCGAGAGTTAATCAGCAGACCCTAATTAACGCCATATACTACTCATTACGTATCTCATCCCCAATGTGATAACGCCGAGCTTATACATGTGTAAATGTTTCATGTCATGGAAGGCATCAGCTCATACGCATGTACATATCGGACAGGACAGCTTCACTCACACCCATTCTTCCAAACTACGCCCCCCCCCCCCACGTCTACCCCTCCAGTACGATACCGCTTCTTGTCAGGACAAGCTGAGACACGTCTCATTATTGCTTTACGTCTGTAGGAAAGGTTCTTCTCCTTGAGCTATGTGAAATATTAGATATTCAGACTTCTGTGGTCGACAATAACGGTTATAAGATAAGGACGAAAAATCAGACGCATCAACATGCTAGAGTAGGTCCATCACGAAATCGCTTGAAACATTTGGCTATCGTCAGATTTCTAGCACTGTGCAGTAGAGGTGGAGTAACCAGGGGGCATTAATAAAAGACTTGATTTCTTTCCGCGATAGACAGAAATGCCTGTAGAGCAGTAACCTGTGTGAAGAGGACCTTACTGTCAACCCGGACATCACTTTTCTAAGGCCTCGCACTTCTCAGAGGGACTCGAAAAACTCGCGTTTGAATATTTGAAGAGTCTCGAACTGTGGAAAATACAAAACGTCGATCTGACACTGCGAAATTATGCAGCAAGGAACCCAAGAAGATTCTATGGTATTGATGTACCACAACAACTCTCCTAGACACATGAAGCATTTCATCAGATTTTCCCATTTTTCCCTTTTTTATTATTAGCTGAAAAGGACCTGCACCACTTGGTTTTTGTGGTCATTTGTTTTTGCTTCTGGCTCCTCATCTGTTTCATTTCTTCACTGCTCCTTCTGTTTTACTCTTTTCAAATCACCACTAGCAAGATCTCTTCTTTTACGTTTAATACAGTGCTCATTATCTAAAACAATTTACCTTCACTCCAGTTTATTTCGCTCTCTACCATTCTCACTTCTCCTTGGTCGCTAGACACATTTGGTTATGGGCAGATTTCTAGCACTGTACAGCATACTGGTGCATGCGCCTCGCTATCATCTATATAAACACTTCTGAGATGAAATGTATACTCACCGCAACAGGATATGGAATACACTAGAGCGTTCTGGAACATTGTAGAACATTCTGAAACATTCTAGAGCATTTTAAAAAGTGTTCGATCGTTCTCCAAGGAACGTTTTGGCCTATGTTGGTCACTTCAGCACTCGAGTCCCACCTGCTTCACCAGTTTCTGATAATAAATTCATTGTTGCAATGTTGTCTTTTGACACCCGTATCCTTCTACCCAGTCCCTGCAGTTACAAACCGAAACCTTCTTCATGGACTGGGGATGAAGGGTTACCACACCATATAAACCTCTAGGCGTGACGGGGTAGAGGCTTGCGTGGATAAACCATATTTGTACGTATTACATATATTGATGACCGACTCAAAACCTAAATCCATAATATCTTCACTTTCACTAGAAGAAAAGCGCCTGACGATCCTTTGAATGTATGTGTATCAGTGTTTTTGAGTACATCCAGTAACCTGGTGGCACAGTCATGACACTAAACGTAGGTATTAGGATCATTAGCCACTGTTAGTGTTTTGCTTGGGAGCAAGGTTGTTTTTTAGGAATAGTTATGGTTCCCACTGCTCTACTTCACCAAGTGCTACAGAACTCGCTAAACCTCTAACGGTAGGACCAGGCTCGGCTGCAGTTCACACATTCAGTCTCTATAGTGACTCTTGACTCCTACAGTCTCTTGTGTGACTGGGTTATTACCACCACGTGGACGTGGCAGATGCTGTCCGTGATACTACCCAACATTTGCAACCATCTGTTTGTAGATAATTGTCACCATATCCTGGAAACCCAATTCTCCAAGATGTTTCATTGTGTCCACGAGATTGTTTTGACTGACAATCACGAATCTCCGTTCTGCTAGTTACAGCCCCATCCTCGTCCCCCCCCCCCCCCCTCCACTCCACTCCAAGCACTACCCACTTCCTCTAACCTCGGCCCGCTCACTTACTGTTAGGAGAGTAGCGTTGACGAACCGTGGTTTAACTTGCACCTTGTTCCTCTTATCTGATATTTAGAAAGAAATTCATTAGTTGACTCTAGGGACACTGTCCTTGCCTTGGAGACCTCATAATATTACTTCTAGCGCCCGCCATTGGTCTCTTGACAGTTTAGGACACAATCATCATCAGCCCTTTGAAGAAAAGTGAAATTGGACGCACAGTGCAAATAACCCTTAGAACTCCCATTAGTATTCAGTAGTACACCATCGTTAACTGTACAAAATTTGTGACAAAGGTCGAAGACAGCTGATCTCTTACAACTTCGGGTAAGATGTAGAACACCATTGTCGGAGAAATTTACGCCACGTTTTCACAATTGCATGCACTACGTGTGGTAGGATCACAGTCAATGAGACGAGCGAGTCTAATTAGCAGCCAAAGGGGCCGACACAGGCAACGAAGAAGGATATTCTCATTTAAAAATAGCGGAGCACTTAAACTGCCTCAACGACGGTCTTGTTGAGGGAAGCTTGTCCCGGCAGTGCGGTATCGCCGCAACCACACAGCACGATCAAACCACAAGTAAAACCTATCTTGCACCCACACATAAATTTCACAACTCGGTCCCAAAACCTATACTTCCTTTCTGTTGCCTCCTTCCACTCATTTTCCACCTTTTATCTTTCTCTGTCTGTCTATCAGCGCCCACCTACGATTTTAAATACACTCATAGCCTTTTGTATATACTCCTTTCTCATTCAACTTGTCCATTCAAAGATGTTTTGTATGTCAAAGAGAAATTTTAAATAAAATGTTTTATGTTGAAGATATATAAATGTATGTACAAGAAAAAAATATATATATACATATATATATTCACAGAAAATATGTATATCACTATTAAATATCGGTAAATTACAATCGAGTTTTTTTCACCCTGCCCAATAAGCCCTCTGTCAATACGTTTCTTAACTTCTTTCCTAGCAACATAACAATATCGTTAAGTAAGAAAGCCGATAAAAGCAAGAACATCGTAAACACTCACTACTGAACACGCAATCACGAAGCACACTACACACTTTACAACAAGATGTGTGTCTGCTTGATGCTCAGGCTGCTGGAGGTACTACCCACAACACATGCTGCTGGTAGCAAGCTGAACAATCAGCCAAAGACAAACTAGCTCCTTACTGAAACCATATGAGCATCTATAACATATCTTGTCATATCTACAGCATACACCGTACAATATGGACGGAATGCACATGCACTTCAGAAATATTGCTTTTCGGATTGAAGAAATGAAATCATAAAATCAGTGAAAAAGAAAGGAAGATTGATGAAGAAAACATCAGGTAACATAGCAACTGCAGAAACATTCAAATTAAGTATTAACGCAGAGGTAGTTAACAATTAAAACTAAAGGTTACATTAGGAAAAAAATTAACATTTCATGTGCTCCAAGAACACTCTCAATAACAATCGTAGATCAATTGATATATAACAAAATATCACCCATCAGTATTTTCTTTGACATATCTAAGACATGTAAATGTGTGAATGCATGAATCGTAATATCCTGCTAGGTAAACTATGGTTTTGTGGAGTGAATAGTACAGCCAACCAATGGATAATGCCACATCGAACCAAAAAAAAGTTGGAGGTTGTACTCAATAATACAGCCAATGTAACCAGAGTACATCTTTCTGATTCGGGAGATCGCTTAGGGGATTTCACGAACCTCAGTCATAGATCCATTATAGTTTCTCGCGTTATGTAAATGGCCTTCCGGCTAATAGCAACAGGCAGCATTAGTTCTTTTCCTAGATGAGACTAGTATTATAATCCATCCAAACATACAAACAGCAACTGAACAAATGGTAAACAATGTTCTCAAAAGTATTATTCAGCGGTATTCCGCAAATCGTCTAGCTCTCAATTCAAAAAAGACGTATTCATTTCTGCACATCTGCAAGTATAACACCAACGATAAATGTAATACACGTTGTGGAAACTGTACAAATGGTAAGTAGATTAAAACCTGTCTTTGCTGATGTGAATCTAAACAGGGAAAAAGTTTCTGAATTATTTACAAACTCAACTCAGCGATTTTCGCATTTAGAATCGTTGAATACCTGCAAGTTAAATATTTTGCGAATTTTCATTCAATAAACTGTATGGAATAATGTTTGGTGTAACTCATCTTTAACAGAGATAGTTTTCATTCATCAAACTTGCTGTAAGAATAATGTGTGGTCTCACACACGATCATCTTGTAGACATTTGGTTAAGAATGAAGTTTGTTGCAACTAACCCTTTACAGTGTTGTTCGTCATTAAAATTGCAGAAGGAAAATTGGAACTCATTATTCCACATTAAGGTTGTTTTTAGCAAAAAAAGAGGTGGGAAATGCTGCCACCAAAATTTTTTTATTATTTACCCAGTTATGTAAAAAATCTGATAGACATAAAAATTAAATTTGAAAACAAACTGAAAAATTCCCCTTAACAGCTGTGTACTATGTGAATAATGACAGATAGGAATCGCGAACTGACATGTGTACTCGCCAGCATGTAGGCATATTTACGTATGAATGTGTAGTGTAAATGTACACTCCTGGAAATGAAAAAAGAACACATTGACACCGGTGTGTCAGACCCACCAAACTTGCTCCGGACACTGCGAGAGGGCTGTACAAGCAATGATCACACGCACGGCACAGCGGACACACCAGGAAACGCGGTGTTGGCCGTCGAATGGCGCTAGCTGCGCAGCATTTGTGCACCGCCGCCGTCAGTGTCAGCCAGTTTGCCGTGGCATACGGAGCTCCATCGCAGTCTTTAACACTGGTAGCATGCCGCGACAGCGTGGACGTGAACCGTATGTGCAGTTGACGGACTTTGAGCGAGGGCGTATAGTGGGCAAGCGGGAGGCCGGGTGGACGTACCGTCGAATTACTCAACACGTGGGGCGTGAGGTCTCCACAGTACATCCATGTTGTCGCCAGTGGTCGGCGGAAGGTGCACGTGCCCGTCGACCTGGGACCGGACCGCAGCGACGCACGGATGCACGCCAAGACCGTAGGATCCTATGCAGTGCCATAGGGGATCGCACCGCCACTTCCCAGCAAATTAGGGACACTGTTGCTCCTGGGGTATCGGCGAGGACCATTCGCAACCGTCTCCATGAAGCTGAGCTACGGTCCCGCACACCGTTAGGCCGTCTTCCGCTCACGCCCCAACATCGTGCAGCCCGCCTCCAGTGGTGTCGCGACAGGCGTGAATGGAGGGACGAACGGAGACGTGTCGTCTTCAGCGATGAGAGTCGCTTCTGCCTTGGTGCCAATGATGGTCGTATGCGTGTTTGGCGCCGTGCAGGTGAGCGCCACAATCAGGACTGCATACTACCGAGGCACACAGGGCCAACACCCGGCATCATGGTGTGGGGAGCGATCTCCTACACTGGCCGTACACCTCTGATGATCGTCGAGGGGACACTGAATAGTGCACGGTACATCCAAACCGTCATCGAACTCATCGTTCTACCATTCCTAGACTGGCAAGGGAACTTGCTGTTCCAACAGGACAATGCACGTCCGCATGTATCCCGTGCCACCCAAAGTGCTCTAGAAGGCATAAGTCAACTACCCTGGCCAGCAAGATCTCCGGATCTGTCCCCCATTGAGCATGTTTGTTACTGGATGAAGCGTCGTCTCACGCGGTCTGCACGTCCAGCACGAACGCTGGTCCAACTGAGGCGCCAGGTGGAAATGGCATGGCAAGCCGTTCCACAGGACTACATCCAGCATCTTTACGATCGTCTCCATGGGAGAATAGCAGCCTGCATTGCTGCGAAAGGTGGATATACACTGTACTAGTGCCGACATTGTGCATGCTCTGTTGCCTGTGTCTATGTGCCTGTGGTTCTGCCAGTGTGATCATGTGATGTATCTGACCCCAGGAATGTGTCAATAAAGTTTCCCCTTCCTGGGACAATGAATTCACGGTGTTCTTATTTCAATTTCCAGGAGTGTAAAATCACTTTTACGATATCATTGCAATTAATTGTACGAATAATTCAGGGCGCATAAAACTAACTATCCAACTTGAAAAATTAAAGTATGTAACATCACCTCATGATGATCGGTTAAATAACACTGACCACATGATGGTGAATTCAAAACTTCGAAAGTAACATAATGGGTTCCGAAACACATATGAAACGATATTGGGAAATATACATCTACTGTCAAAACACCTCCTCACCTGCTCAACTCCAAGCAAAACAAAATGTGCTGATTTTGATGAAATGTAATGCAAATCGCTGTGTGACTAAAATGGCAGAAGTGCTCACTGTTTGTCAAAGCTGAAAGAGAAATATAATTGGTCTACTATAAAACAAGAAGATCGCCAGTCTAGTATGAACAATTACACCACATCGTCTCAGAGTGCTTCCCGTAATTTACAATTACGTGAAGGTACCTAAAGAACCCAGAGTAACTTTGCTGTTCGATTCACAAATTAGTGATTTTGCCTTAAAGCACATACTTCCTGCCGTATTTTGAAATACGCCAGTCCTATAATTTCTACTGTAATTATTGTGATTCAAATGTGATGTACACGACAATGCAAAAGCGTTGCTACACAGTAACCATTACCGGTAAAGATTGGCAATTCTTAATATGACCAAAGCTATTGAAATAACTTTTCTGACTAACACATGAGAATACTTCACTCAGAACTGTCATACAACGCCAGAATAGTGCGTGCAAAACAACAAGAGGATCGAGTCATTAAACTCACAAGGTACATTCAATAAGGTAAGTAGTATGAAGAAATTGATACCAAAATAATTATCAGAAAATAAATTAACTGAACAGTACGGCTGAACTATGCTTAAATGTAGTCACGCGAAAAGTAATAACAATAAAAACCAAGCAGCCTGCCAAGAGACGCCAGGGTTACAGTTATGCCATATCTATTTTTCTCTGAAAGTTTTTTCTGATTTTATTATTGATTGCGACCGTACCAGAGACTTTCATTAACGCTGTGGCGAATGACGAACAAATATTTTGTAAAATTTGCCAAAATTATAATAACTCAGTTCACCTTTCCTCTATAAATCAGCTTGGAGCACCCATGTGCTAATGTACGAAAATATCACCCACATACAACCCAGTATGGGCCTCTGTAGGAAGTGGTTGGACATAAAATGTAGCCGCGTGTTATGTCTGCGGGCGCCAACTCACACCTGTCGCAATTTTCCCAACATACGTTTTTAAATAAAAGCAGGCAGCAATTGCTACATTATAAATCAGGTACGCACTCACAGATGGTTGAAGTTTTTTGTAACTGAAGTTTATTGCTTTCCCATAAATAAGAAAACCAAAAAAATTAAATATAAATTCGTATGAAAGTGTCTTGATTTTTCTTCAGTCTTCCTTCCTTGAGCAACCGCAACGTCAAAACTGCATATGTTGTGCCTTTACCTTTCCTAAAGCCAAAATGATCGTCATATAACAATTCAAAATTTTATTTTCTATTCTTATGTATTCTTCTGTATATTATTCTTGTCAGTAACTTGGATGCATGATATGCTGATTGTGCGATATTTCTCGCACTTGTTGGCTCTTGCAATCTTGGGAAAAGTGTGGATGATGTTTTTCCGAATGCCAGATGGTATATCGGGAGCCTTTTTTTTTTTTTTGGGGGGGGGGGGAGGGGTCGTCATCAGTCTTCTGACTGGTTTGATGCGGCCCGCCACGAATTCCTCTCCTTCGCCAATCTCTTCATCTTGGAGTAGCAGTTGCAATCTACGTCCCCAATTACTTGCTGGGTGTAATCCAATCTCTGTCTTCCTCTACAGTTTTTGCCCTCTACAGCCCCTCTACTATCATGGAAGTCTTCACTCATGTCTTAACAGATGTCCTACCATACTGTCCCTTCTCCTTTTCCACATATTACTTTCCTCTCCGATTCTGTGTAGACCTCCTCATTCTTCACCTTATAAGTCCACCTAATTTTCAACATTCGTCTGTAGCACCACATCTCAAATTCCTCGGTTCTCTTCTGTTCTGGTTCTCCCACAGTGTGTTTCACTACCATACAATGCTGTACTCCAGACGTACGTTTCAGAAATTTCTTCCTCAAATTATGGCCTATTTCTGATGCTAGCAGACTTCCCTTGGCCATGAATGCCATTTTTGCCAGTGATAGTCTGCTTTTGATGTCATCCTTGCTTCGTCCGTCATTCGTTATTTTGCTACCTAGGTAGTAGAATTCCTCAACTTCAACTACTTCGTAACCATTAATCCTGATGTTAAGTTTCTCGATGTTCTCATTTCTGCTACTTCTCATTACTTTTGTCTTTCTTCGATTTACTCTCAGTTCATATTCTGTACTCATTAGAGTGTTCATTCCATTCAGCAGAACATGTAATTCTTCTTCACTTTCACTGAGGATAGCAGTGCGAACCGTATCAATGCTATCCTTTCACCTTCAATTTTAATTCCATCCCTGAACCATTCTTTTTTTCCATTGTTGCTTCTTCGATGTACAGATTGAGCAATAGGGGGGAAAGACTGCATCCCTGTCTTAAATCCTTTCTAATCCGAGCAATTCGTTCTTGGTCGTCCAATCTTATTGTTCCTTGGCTCTTGTAAATACTATATAATACCCGTTATTCCCTACATCTTACTCCTATTTTTCTGAGAATTTCGAACATCTTGCACCATTTTACATTGCCGATGGCTTTTTCCAGGTTGACAAATCCTATGTATCTGTCTTGATTTTTCTTTATCTTGCTTCGATTATCAACAGCAAAGTCAGAATTGCCTCTCTGGTGCCTTTACATTTTCTTAATCCAATGTTATCGTCATCTGACGCATCCTCTATTTTCTTTTCCATTCTTCTGCGTATTATTCTTGTCAGCAAGTTGAATGCATGAGCTGTTAAGCTGATTGTGCGATAATTTCCGTTCTTGTCAGGTCATGTAGTCTTCGGAATTGTAAGGATGATATTTTTCCCGAAGTCAGATGGTATGTTGCCAGACTCATATATTCTACACACCAACGTGAATAGTCGTTTTGTTACCACTTCGCCCAATTATTTTAGAAATTCTCAGAGAATGTTATCTATTCCTTCTCCCTTATTTGGTCTTAAGTCCCCCAAAGCTCTTTTAAATTCTGATTCTAACATTGGATCCCTATACCTTTTCTAAATCGAGTCCCGTTTCCTCTACCATAACATCATACAAATCTTCCCACTCATAAAGGCTTTGAATGTATTCTTTCCGCCTATCCGCTCTCTCTTCGGCATTCAGCAGTGGAATTCTTGTTGCTCTCTTAATGTCACCAGTCTCGCTTTTAATGCCAGGGGAGGTTTTTTTCACTTTCCTGTATACTGAGTCAGTCCTACCGAGAATCATTTCTTTTTCGATTTCTTCACATTTTTCATGCAGCCGTTTCGTCCTAGCTCCCCTGCACTTCCTATTTATTTCATTCCTCAGAGACTTGTTTTTCTGTATTCCTGAGTTTCCAGGAACATTTTTGTACTTCCTCCTTTTATCGAGTCTCATACTGACGTGAATAATCCTTTTTGTTGCCACTTCCCCCAATGATTTTAGAAATTCTGGTAGAATGGTTTCTCTCCCTTCTGTCTTATTTGACGTTAAGTCATCAAAAGCTCTTTTAAGGTATGACTCTAATACTTGATCCCCTTTCTCTTCCACATCAACTCCTGTCTCTTCCTCTATCACGCCATCAGACAACTTCTACCCCTCACAGAGACCTTCAGTGTACTCTTTCAATCTCTCTTCCCTCCTGCATTTAACAGTGGAATTCATACTGCACTCTTAATGTTACGCCCTTGCTTTTAATATCACCGAATGTTGTTTTGATTTTTCTATATGCTGATTCAGTCCTTCCGACAATCACTTCTTCTTCCATTTCATCAAATTTTTCGTCCAGCCATATAGGTTTAGCTTCCCTACACTTCTTATTGATTTCGTTCCTAAGTGACTCTGTACTCCTCAGCTGCTTTTTTTCTTTCGTCGATTTCGTCGATCAGCTGAAGTTTTTCTTGTCTTACTCATGGTTTCTTCCTAGTTACCTTCCTTATACCTATGTTTTCCTTTCCAGTTTCACTGATTGCACTGTTTAGAGGTGTCCATTCCTCTTCAACTGAACTGCCTACTGATCTATTCGTTATCACAGTATCTATAGCCTTCAAGCGTATCTTTTCATTCCTGAGTACTTCCATGATCCACCTCTTCGCGCTTTGTTTCTTCCTGACTAGTCTCTTTAACTTCGGCTACCCTCATAAGTACTAAATTGTTTTTTGAGTCTGCATCTGCTCATGGGTACGTCTCCCAGTCTGATGTTTGATTTCGGAATCTCTGTCTGACCGTGATGTAATCAAACTGGAATCTTCCCATGTATCCAGGCCTTTTACAAGCATACCTCATCCTCCTGTGATTCTGGGACAGAGTATTCGCTGTTACCAGCTGAAATTTATTGCAGAACTTAATTAGTGTTTCTCCTCTCTCAATCCTACTACCAAGCCCATATTATCCGGTAACTCTTTCTTCCACTCCTTGCCCTACAGCTACGTTCGAATCCCCCATGACTATTAGATTTTCATCTCCCTTTACGTACTGAATTATCTCTACAATATCACCATACACTATTTCTACCTATTCATCTTCTGCTTGCGACGTTGGCATGTATACCTGAACTATTGCAGTCGTTGTTGGTTTGCTATCGATTTTGATGTGAATAATATTATCATTGTACGAATCAAAGACGCTACCCCTAGACGCCGGGTGCACGGGGCGGTTGCTGCAGACTGTGTTTTGACGGCAGGACGTTCATTTAGGTGAAGTGTTAAAGCTAATACCGATGTCCTGAATGTACAACTAAATGCAAGAGGTCGAGCGGTCAGGGTTAGAGAGCGGGCATCCAGGGCTGCCGTTAAATGACGAAACAGGGAATTAAGTACAATGAAGAGGATATATTTCAACATATGGAGTACAAGGGGCGCGCCTAGGGTCGGAAGTTAGCAGGTTTGGGCCACTCTAGGAGGTCGAACAATTAAATGAAATGGGCAACAGAAGGGGAAGCGGTTCATGTTGACTTGCGTTGGTGGCCGGTTGTGAAGAGCAGAGCCAGAGGCTCTGCCTTCCAAGAGCATGTCTGTGCTCCTCGAAGTCTGGATTCCAAGAGAGAGAAACAAGTGTGTTCTGCACGCTCCGGCATCCACACACGTGATCGGTGTCCCGCGCACGCTATTCCCTAAAATGAAGTGTGTGCATTCGCCAGCAGTTTCAGCAGAGGGCTCAGGGCGTGTCGTTTCAGCAACTTTAACTGGACAGAACAGCCTCTGTTTTTAAAGACAAGCGACTTGTGTCACGTAGGCACAGCGTAAGTTATTCGGGGGGATCACTTGTAAAGATTTGACTGGGACTTTCAAATAATTTTTTAAACCAATTCCCTAAAATATTCCTTGAGTGGCTGTCACCATTTACATTCCTTCCCCCTTCCATAGAAGTGGTGACAAACATTGTTTACAAAATGGCGTCAGTCACACCCCAGAAAGACGATTTGGCGTAGTAGGGCCCTTAATACTGTGGGAGGGATCTGTTACGATATTTCATTTAGTGTACGTGGGAGGAGACTAACATGTAGTCAAGTTTATCAAATTTCATGAGTTGAGAAAATAGTAAATTATTAACTTGTTCAAATTACAATACAATGTCTCCTGTAATAGTAGAAATCATCACTGTCCACATAGTCAAGTCTTAAGACAAACGAAGTTAAAATGATGACATAACACTTCACAAAGGAGGATTGAATTTTCATGGTTTCTGTTAGATCGAGGGAAAAAATCTGATTCTATGGTAATGAAAATATTTGGGTAAAAAGAAACATAATAAATTGACATACTGCAGAACATTAGCACCTAGCTTGGGTTACAACTGGGTTAAGTACATTTAAATAAGAGTGATAACAAATGTAAAATCTTAGTACATACTCCGTGCATTAGTTACAGGTAATTGTCATATAAAGTTCAACGGGTTACAAAATATACTGACAAAACATTGGAATTAAGGCTGAAATGAGGGGACTGCCATATGGCATAAAATAAGCTTGTAAAAATAAGTTCCAGGCATGGAGGACACACAGCCAAAACTCTACAAAAGATAATTAAAACGAGTGCCCATAATGACAAAACAACTAACAATATTCTCGTCCTATTCATAAATTTTCATATAAAGGAAGGGAAAGAATGCAGTGAGTTTTTAACCAGTTCACAAAATACGAAAATATTCACATCTAGAATGTGGTTCTGTGCGACACAAGCACACGCACTGTTTGTAAACAAACTACTTTGACTGACAGGAGAAGAACATGTGGCTTGTCCGGCAAGGAAGTGTGACATCGACAAACTTCAATGGCAGTTCTCTCTAGCACAGTGATCCAAATGACACACGTGGAAGTCGGCGTGGGATTCCTCATCCAGACTCAAGACAAAAGTTTATCTTGCAAAACTACGCTACTGGCCATTAAAATTGCTACACCAAGAAGAAATGTAGACGATAATCGGGTATTCATTGTACAAGTATATTATAATGGAACTGACATGTGATTACATTTTCATGCAATTTGGGTGCATATATCCTGAGAAATCAGTACCCAGAACAACCGCCTCTCGCCGTAATAACGGCCTTGACACGCCTGGGCATTGAGTCAAACAGAGCTTGGATGGTGTGAACAGGTACAGCTGCCCCTGCAGCTTCAACACGATACCACAGTTCATCAAGAGTAGTGACTAGCGTACTGTGACGAGCCAGTTGCTCGACCACCATTGACCACACGTTCTCAATTGGTGAGAGATCTGGAGAATGTGTTGGCCAGGGCAGCAGTCGAACATTTTCTGTATCCAGAAAGGCCCGTACAGGACCTGCAACATGCGGTTGTGCATTATCCTGCTGAAATATAGGGTTTCGCAAAAATCGAATGAAAGGTAGAGCCACGGGTCGTACCACATCTGAAATGTAACGTCCACTGTTCAAAGTACCGTCAGTGCGAACAAGAGGTGAACGAAGCGTGTAATCAGTGGCACCCTATACCATCACTCCGGGTGAAACGCCAGTATGGCGATGACGAATACACGCTCCCAATGTGCGTTCACCGCGATGTCACCAAACACGAATGCGACCGTCATGATGCTGTAAACAGAACCTGGATTCATCCGAAAAAATGACGTTTTGCCATTCGTGCACCCAGGTTCGTCGTTGAGTACACCATCGCAGGCGCTCCTGTCTGTGACGCTGCGTCAAGGTTAACCGCAGCCATGGTCTCCGAGCTGATAGTCCATGCTGCTGCAAACGTCGTCGAACTGTTCGTGCAGATGGTTGTTGTCTTGCAAACGTCCCCATCTGTTGACTCAGGGATCGCGATGTGGCCTCACGATCCGTTACAGCCATGCGGATAAGATGCCTGTCTTCTCGACTGCTAGTGATACGAGATATTACCCTCCCAAACCCACCGATTCCACATTTTGCTAACAGTCATTGGATCTCGACCAAAGCGAGCATCAATGTCGCGATACGATAAACCGCAATCGCGATAGGCTACAATCCGACCTTTATCAAAGTCGGAAATGCGATGGTACGCATTTCTCCTCCTTACACGAGGCATCTCAACAACGTTTCACCAGGCAACGCCCGTCAGCGCCAATCTTGTGTAAATGCTGTGAAAAGCTGATCATTTGCATATCACAGCATCTTCTTCCTGTCGGTTAAATTTCGTGTCTGTAGTTCGTCATCTTCGTGGTGTAGCAATTTTAATGGCCAGTAGTGTAGATAAGGTCCATTTTGAAAACTTATGTATGAAAACGAGGAGTTGCCAACAGCGGCACAGCGTGCAGCTCATCGGAATGTATTAACCGGCACTAGTGTAACAGCCGTCGCAGCTCAATGAATAGATTGGTGGAACATCAGGCTTACATCTACCATGGAGCTATGATTCGAATCCTCGTCAGATTCCTGTTCATGATTTTTTTAGACTTCCGTGCCCTAGTTCCCAGAATTAATAATATCTTCACAAGCACTCATCGGCCCTACATGGTGTGGATTTTTCGGGAATCTCTCGCTCAGTGCAATGTCCCATGAGACTGGAAGATGGCGACTCTCGTATATAAGAAGGTAAAAGAACGGCCCATTATTTTGAGCTCATTACGTTTTCCTCGACGGCAACTGTTTATCCGAGACAAGGATATCGTCAGTAGAGCCCCAGGAAAGTGTGACCGGGCCGCTCGTATTCTCTGTAAATGTAAACGACCTGACGGACAGGATGAACAGCGATCCGCGATAATTTATTAATCACGCTGTAGTGTACGGCGAAGTAGGGGAAGCAGGAGGATATAGGCTGACAATTTCTATTTGGTATGATGGGTAGCAGCTTTTTGTAAATGTATAAACATTTAAGTTAATGCAGATCAGAATGAAAACCAGTCCTGTAATGTTCGAATATCCTATTAGTGGTACGCTAGTTGTCACACCATCTGTGATTAAATATCTAGGCACAGAGTTGCAAAGATACATAAAATGGAAAGAGCACCCAAGATTCGTTGTAGAGAAGCGACTTTTTTTCTTTTTTGTATCATTAGTCTTCTGACTGGTTTAATGCAGCCCGCCACGAATTCCTCTCCTGCGCCAACCTCTTCAGCTCAGAGTAGCACTTCCAAAGTTTTCAGTTGTTTGCTGGACGTATTCCAATCTCTGTTTCCCTCTATCATTTTTACCCTCTACGCCCTCTCTAGTAGCATGGAAGATATTCTCTGTTGTCTTAACAGACGTCCAATCATCCAGCCCGCTCTCCTTGTCAGTATTTCCCGTACGTTCCATTCCTCACTGATTCTCCAGAGAACCTCCTCATTCATTATCAGCCCATCTAACTTTCTACACTGTTCTCTAGCACCACATCTGAAATTCATCTGTTCTCTTTTTTCCGGTTTTCCCACCGTCCATGTTTCACTACCACACAATGCTGTGCTTCAGACACAAATTCCGAGAAATGTTTTCCTCAAATTGACGCCTGTCTTTGATACTAGTTAACCTACTTTGGCCAGAAACCCTTTTTTCCAGTGGTGGTCTACTTTTTACGTCTTCCTTGCTCCGCACGTTATGTGTCATTTTGCCGCCTGGGTAGCAAAATGTCTTAACGTCATCTGCTTCGTTCAGTTTCTCACTGTTCTCATTTCTGCTACTTCTCATTACTTTCACCCTTCTTTCGAATACGTCAGAAAGAACAGACACCATTGATAATCTGCAGCCGTCTAGAACGACATCATAATTATATTAATACCGTCAGCTGCGCACGGCGATGATATATATCAACGGGGACAGGTGAAAATGTGTGCCCCGACCGGGACTCGAACCCGGGATCTCCTGCTTACATGGCAAACGCTCTATCCATCTGAGCCACCGAGGACACAGATGAATAGCGCGACTGCTCAGACTATCTCGCACACGCCTCCCGCGAGATTCACATTCTCACCTTGTATGTCCACACACTACATTCGTAGTGTCCCACCCCAACACACTCATTACTCGTGGAAGACATTCTTACCAAGTCCCGTAAGAGTTCGGGGAATATGTGCGCATCCTCACAGAAGAAGAAGGTCATGGCCGGTATCACCAGAACTATACAGAGTGAGTCACCTAAAGATACCGCTGGATATATTTAGTAAACCACATCAAATACTGACGAACCGATTCCACAAACCGAACGTGAGGAGAGGGGCTAGTGTAATTGTTTAACAGAAACCATACAAAAATGCACGGAAATATGTTTTTTAACACAAACCTACGTTTTTTAAAGTGAAACCCCGTTAGTTTTGTTAGCACATCTGAACATATAAACAAATACGTAATCAGTGCCGTTTGTTGCATTGTAAAATGTTAATTACATCCGGAGATAGTGTAAACTATAGTTGACGCTTGAGTACAACTCCTCCGCTTTTCGATCGTGTGTATCGGAGAGCACCGAATTACGTAGGGATCCAAAGAAAGCGGTGATGGATTTTAGGTACAGAAGAGACTGGAACAGCACATTACGTCCACATGCTAACACCTTTTTATTGGTCTTTTTCAATGACGCAGATGTACAGTACCATGATGGGCGTGGTACACGTACACACGTGGTTTCCGTTTTCAATTACGGAGTGGAATAGAGTGTGTCCCGACATGTCAGGCCAATAGATGTTCAATGTGGTGGCCATCATTTGCTGCACACAATTACAATCTCTGACGTAATGAATGTCGTACACGCCGCAGTACATCTGGTGTAATGTCGCCGCAGGCTGCCACAATACGTTGTTTCATATCCTCTGGGGTTGTAGGCACATCACGGTACACATTCTCCTTTAACGTACCCTACAGAAAGAAGTCCAGAGGTGTAAGATCAGGAGAACGGGCTGGCCAGTTTATGCGTCCTCCACGTCCTATGAAACGTTCGTCGAACATCCTGTCAAGGGTCAGCCTAGTGTTAATTACGGGATGTGCAGGTGCACCATCATGCTGATACCACATACGTCGACGCGTTTCCGGTGGGACATTTTCGAGCAACGTTGGCAGATCATTCTGTTGAAACGGGATATATGTTGCAGTGCTCTCCGATACACACAATCGAACAGCGGAGGAGTGGTACTCAAGCGCCAACTTTAGGTTACAATATCTCCGGATGTAATTGACGTTTTACAATGCAACAAACGGCACTGATTACGTATTTGTTTATATGTTCAGATGTGCTAACAAAACTAATGTGGTTCCATTTAAAAAACGTAGATTTGTGTTAAAAAACATACTTCCGTTCATTTTTGTATGGTTTGTATTAAACAATTACACTAGCCCCTCTCCTCACGTTCGGTCTGTGGAATCGGTTCGTCAGTATTTGATGTGGCTTACGAAATATATCTAGCGATAACGTTAGATGACTCACCCTGTACACTTATATGGATATGTTGTCTGTTCTTTCAGACATATCCAAGTCCCGGGGCACACATTTTCACCTGTCCCCGTCGATCTATATCAACGTCCGTGCGCACCTGACGGTATTATTATAATTCTAATTTCGTTCTTCGATTTACTCTCAATCTATATTCTGTAATCATTAAACTGTTCATACCAACAGGTAATTCTTCTTCACTATCAGTGAGGCTAGCAGCGTCATCAGCGAATCTTATCATCGATATCCTATCACCTTGAGTTTTAATTTCATTGATGAACCTTCCTGTTATTTCCGACATTCTTCTCCAATGTACAGATCGAACAGTAGGTGCGAAAGACTACACCCCTGTCTTACACGCTTTTTAATCCGAGCTCTTCGTCCTTGGTCCTCCGCCTTCCTTGTTCCCTCCTGTTTAATGTACGTATTGTATGTTACCCTCCTTCCCATCTACATCTACATCTACATCTACATGACTACTCTGCAATTCACATTTAAGTGCTTGGCAGAGGGTTCATCGAACCACAATCATACTATCTCTCTACTATTCCACTCCCGAACAGCGAGCGGGAAAAACGAACACCTAAACCTTTCTGTTCGAGCTCTGATTTCTCTTATTTTATTTTGATGATCATTCCTACCTATGTAGGTTGGGCTCAACAAAATATTTTCGCATTCGGAAGAGAAAGTTGGTGACTGAAATTTCGTAAAAAGGTCTCGCCGCGACGAAAAACGTCTATGCTGTAATGACTTCCATCCCAACTCGTGTATCATATCTGCCACACTCTCTCCCCTATAACACGATAATACAAAACGAGCTGCCCTTCTTTGCACCCTCTCGATGTCCTCCGTCAATCCCACCTGGTAAGGATCCCACACCGCGCAGCAATATTCTAACAGAGGACGAACGAGTGTAGTGTAAGCTGTCTCTTTAGTGGACTTGTTGCATCTTCTAAGTGTCCTGCCAATGAAACGCAACCTTTGGCTCGCCTTCCCGACAATATTATCTATGTGGTCCTTCCAACTGAAGTTGTTTGTAATTTTAACACCCAGGTACTTAGTTGAATTGACAGCCTTGAGAATTGTACTATTTATCGAGTAATCGAATTCCAACGGATTTCTTTTGGAACTCATGTGGATCATCTCACACTTTTCGTTATTTAGCGTCAACTGTCACCTGACACACCATACAGCAATCTTTTCTAAATCGCTTTGCAGCTGATACTGGTCTTCGGATGACCTTACTAGACGGTAAATTACAGCATCATCTGCGAACAACCTAAGAGAACTGCTCAGATTGTCACCCAGGTCATTTATATAGATCAGGAACAGTAGAGGTCCCAGGACGCTTCCCTGGGGAACACCTGATATCACTTCAGTTTTACTCGATGATTTGCCGTCTATTACTACGAACTGCGACCTTCCTGACAGGAAATCCCGAATCCAGTCGCACAACTGAGACGATACCCCATAGCTCCGCAGCTTGATTAGAAGTCGCTTGTGAGGAACGGTGTCAAAAGCTTTCCGGAAATCTAGAAATACGGAATCAACTTGAGATCCCCTGTCGATAGCGGCCATTACTTCGTGCGAATAAAGAGCTAGCTGCGTTGCACAAGAGCGATGTTTTCTGAAGCCATGCTGATTACGTGTCAATAGATCGTTCCCTTCGAGGTGATTCATAATGTTTGAATACAGTATATGCTCCAAAACCCTACTGCAAACCGACGTCAATGATATAGGTCTGTAGTTAAATGGATTACTCCTACTACCCTTCTTGAACACTGGTGCGACCTGCGCAATTTTCCAATCTGTAGGTACAGATCTATCGGTGAGCGAGCGGTTGTATATGAGTGCTAAGTAGGGAGCTATAGTATCAGCGTAATCTGAAAGGAACCTAATCGGTATACAATCTGGACCTGAAGACTTGCCCGTATCAAGCGATTTGAGTTGCTTCGCAACCCCTAAGGTATCTACTTCTAAGAAACTCATGCTAGCAGATGTTCGTGTTTCAAATTCTGGAATATTCCATTCGTCTTCCCTGGTGAAGGAATTTCGGAAAACTGCGTTCAATAACTCCGCTTTAGCGGCGCAGTCGTCGATAACAGTACCATCGGCACTGCGCAGCGAAGGTATTGACTGCGTCTTGCCGCTTGTGTACTTTACATACGACCAGAATTTCTTCGGATTTTCTACCAAATTTCGAGACAATGTTTCGTTGTGGAACCTATTAAAGGCGTCTCGCATCGAAGTACGTGCCAAATTTCGCGCGTCTGTAAATTTTAGCCCATCTTCAGGATATCGCGTTCTTCTGAACTTCGCATGCTTTTTCCGTTGCCTCTGCAACAGCGTTCGGACCTTTTTTGTGTACCACGGGGGATCCGTTCCATCTCTTACCAATTTATGAGGTATGAATATCTCAATTGCTGTTGCTACTATATCTTTGAATTTGAGCCACGTCTCGTCTACATTCGCATAGTCAGTTCGGAAGGAATGGAAATTGTCTTTTAGGAAGGCTTCTAGTGGTACTTTATCCGCTTTTTTAAATAAAATTATTTTGCGTTTGTTTCTGATGGATTTGGAAGAAATGGTATTGAGCCTAGCTACAATGACCTTGTGATCACTAATCCCTGTATCAGTCATGATGCTCTCTATCAGCTCTGGATTGTTTGTGGCCAAGAGGTCAAGTGTGTTTTCGCAACCATTTACAATTCGCGTGGGTTCGTGGACTAACTGCTCTAAATAATTTTCGGAGAATGCATTTAGGACAATCTCGGAAGACGTTTTGTGCCTACCACCGGTTTTGAACAAGTATTTTTGCCAACATACCGAGGGTAGGTTGAAGTCCTCACCAATTATAACCGTATGAGTGGGGTATTTATTTGTTACGAGACTCAAACTTTCTCTGAACTGTTCCGCAACTGTATCATCGGAGTCTGGGGGTCGGTGGAAGGAGCCAATTATTAACTTAATTCGGCTGTTAAGTATAACCTCCACCCACACCAATTCGCACACAGTATCTACTTCGACTTCACTACAAGATAAACCACTACTGACAGACACCAACACTCCACCACCAATTCTGCCTAATCTATCTTTCCTGAACACCGTCTGAGACTTCGTAAAAATTTCTGCAGAACTTATTTCAGGCTTTAGCCAGCTTTCTGTACCTATAACGATATCAGCTTCTGTGCTTTCAATTAGCGCTTGAAGCCGTTCCTGGTAGCTTATCCCTATTTCTCTGAAAATTTCCGCAAGTTTGTATTGTTGAATGGTTTTTCCAGGTCGACAAATTCTACGAACGGGTCTTGATGCGAGTATTTTCTTTAGTCTTGCTTCCAACTTCAGAATTCCCTCTCTGCTGACTTTACCTTTCCTAAAGCCAAACAGATCACCATCTAGCACATCTTCACTTTCTTTTCCATTCTTCTGTATATTATTCTTGGCAGTAACTTGGATGCCTCAGCTGTTAAGCTAATTGACCAATAAATCTCGCACTTGTCAGCCCTTGTAATCTTCTGAACTGCATAGATGAATTTTTTCCGAAAGTCGGATGCTATATCGAAACAGACCCATACATTCTATTCACCAATGCGAATTGTGCGAGATAATTGTTTTATTCCCATTTTCCTCACTGATTTGAGAAATTCTGATTTAATGTTGTCTATACCTCCTGCCCTATTTGATCTTAAGTCTTCCAAAACTCTTTTAAATTTTAACATCAATACTGGATTCTCCATTTCTATCCTATAGACTCCTGTTTCTCCTTCTATCACGTTATCACACAAATCTTCCCCCTCACAGAAGCCTTCAGTGCACTCTTTCCACCTACTCACTCTGTCCTCTACGTCTAATAGCGGAATTCCCACTGCGCTCTTAATGTTACTGGTCTTGGTGTTAATTTCGTCCAACGTTGATTTTTCTTTTCTATAGTCTCACTTGCTGCTCCCAACCATCACTTCTTTTTAGATTTCTTCATATTTTTCAATTTCTGTATTCCTGAATTTCGCTCTACCTTTTTGTAATTCCTTCTCTCGTCGATCGGCGGAAAAATTTCTTCTGGTACCTATGGTTTTTCGCAATTACTTCCTTTGTACTTATGGTTTCCTTTCCAATAACTGTGATTGCCCTTTTTCAACTTCACTTCTCTTAGAGCCATTCCTTTTCGCGGTACCTATAACCTCAGAGAACTTCAAGCATATCTCTTCATTCATTAGTACTCTAGTATCCCACTCCTTAGCGCATTGATTACTTCTAATTAGTCTCTAAACTTCAGCCTACTTTTCATCAAGACTTGAGTATGATCTGAGTCTACATCTGGCCCTGAGTACATCTTACAATACAGTATCTGATTTTGGAGTCTCCGCCTGACCATGATGTAATCTAACTGAAATCTTCCGGTTATCTTTTCCACGTATACCTCCTCCTCTTGTGGTTCTTGAACAGAGTATTCGCTATTACTACAAGAAATTTACTGCAGAACTACATTAGTTTTTCTCCTCTCTCATTCCTTGTACCACGCCCATATTCTCTCGAAACCATTTCTTCTACTCCTTCCCCGCGACCATATCCCCGTCTCCTATTACTATTAGATTTTCATCTCCCTTTGTATACTGAATTACGCATTCAGTATCTTTTTTTCTCTCTCTTCACCTTCGTGTTTCGACGTCGACATGTATACCTGAACTATCGTTGTTGGTGTAGGTTTGCTTTCGATTCTGGTGAGAACAACTATATCACCGAACTGTTCACAATAAGACACAATCTGCCATACCTTCCCATTCATAACGAATTTTACTTCTGATATGCAGAACATTAGAGCGATCCATTCTTGAGTACTACTCAAGTGTTTGAGGCCTCGTCAGTTCGGATAAAAGGCAGACATCGAAGCAATTAAAGACATCGAAGCAATTCAGAGATGTGCTGATAGATTTGTTGCCGGCATGTTCTATCAACATACAAGTTTTTCGGTGATGCTACTGAACTCAAATGGAATGTCTCGATGGAAAAAGACGTTCTTTTCTCAAAACACGGTTGAGGAAGTTTAGAGACTCGCCCTTTGCGTCTCACTGTAGGAAGATTCTACTCACACTAAAACAAATTTCCTGTGAGGGCGGCATAGACAAGATATGAGAAATATGGACTCGTACGTAAGAATGTAGCAAATCATTTTCCTTCCCTCCTTTTGCCAGTGGAAGGTGAAAATGAAAGAAGTGCTAGTAGTTATCCTCTGCCATACACCGTATCGTGATTTGCAGAGTATGTATGTAGGCATGAATGTTGGATGAAACCACCGTATAACTAATAACAAACCTTAACCAAATGGCAGCACATAACAGCTAATAGTAAATTACGTGAGCACTCGCTAATTTGGGAAACTTTCATACAAAGTAGCAAAGCTTTACGTTAATAATAAAATTTTTTCATACTCCGGCTATCCCTGCCGGATACCTTCCTTGTCACATCGCAGTGTTTTTAGTTGGCTGCTCTGCAGGCAAGGCAGTGAGTGACATGTCAGCGACTGTTCAACAGAGATCACCCTCTACGGAGGAACTACACTCCTGGAAATGGACAAAAGAACACACTGAAACCGGTGTGTCAGACCCACCATACTTGCTCCGGACACTGCGAGAGGGCTGTACAAGCAATGATCACACGCACGGCACAGCGAACACCCCAGGAACCGCGGTGTTGGCCGTCGAATGGCGCTAGCTGCGCAGCATTTGTGCACCGCCGCCGTCAGTGTCAGCCAGTTTGCCGTGTCATACGGAGCTCCATCGCAGTCTTTAACACTGGTAGCATGCCGCGACAGCGTGGACGTGAACCGTATGTGCAGTTGACGGACTTTGAGCGAGGGCGTATAGTGGGCATGCGGGAGGCTGGGTGGACGTACCGCCGAATTGCTCAATAAGTGGGGTGTGAGGTCTCCACAGTACATCGATGTTGTCGCCAGTGGTCGGCGGAAGGTGCACGTGCCCGTCGACCTGGGACCGGACCGCAGCGACGCACGGATGCACGCCAAGACCGTAGGATCCTACGCAGTGCCGTAGGGGAACGCACCGCCACTTCCCAGCAAATTAGGGACACTGTTGCTCCTGGGGTATCGGCGAGGACCATTCGCAACCGTCTCCATGAAGCTGGGCTACGGTCCCGCACACCGTTAGGCCGTCTTCCGCTCACGCCCCAACATCGTGCAGCCCGCCTCCAGTGGTGTCGCGACAGGCGTGAATGGAGGGACGAATGGAGACGTGTCGTCTTCAGCGATGAGAGTCGCTTCTGCCTTGGTGCCAATGATGGTCGTATGCGTGTTTGGCGCCGTGCAGGTGAGCACCACAATCAGGACTGCATACGACCGAGGTACACAGGGCCAACACCCGGCATCATGGTGTGGGGAGCGATCTCCTACACTGGCCGTACACCTCTGGTGATCGTCAAGGGGACACTGAATAGTGCACGGTACATCCAAACCGTCATCGAACCCATCGTTCTACCATTCCTAGACCGGCAAGGGAACTTGCTGTTCCAACAGGACAATGCACGTCCGCATGTATCCCGTGGCACCCAACGTGCTCTAGAAGGTGTAAGTCAACTACCCTGGCCAGCAAGATCTCCGGATCTGTCCCCCATTGAGCATGTTTGGGACTGGATGAATCGTCGTCTCACGCGGTCTGCACGTCCAGCACGAACGCTGGTCCAACTGAGGCGCCAGGTGGAAATGGTATGGCAAGCCGTTCCACAGGACTACATCCAGCATCTCTACGATCGTCTCCATGGGAGAATAGCAGCCTACATTGCTGCGAAAGGTGGATATACACTGTACTAGTGCCGACATTGTGCATGCTCTGTTGCCTGTGTCTATGTGCCTGTGGTTCTGTCAGTGTGATCATGTGATGTATCTGACCCCAGGAATGTGTCAATAAAGTTTCCCCTTCCTGGGACAATGAATTCACGGTGTTCGTATTTCAATTTCCAGGAGTGTACTTTGCAACACCTACAGTAGACACCACCCACGAACGACGATGACGTCATCCGGGCAACAGAACCAATGGGCGACGGGCTCCTTATCTCCGACAGCATGTAAGTCCCCCTTTAGATAACCGGCTTGTGCGAAAATATGTTTGACCGTGGTCGCGTGTCCTAACATACAGTAAAATTTGGCAAGTCTATCGTTTCCGAAGGAAAACGTAACTCGTATTAGTGACGGAGAGATTTATAAGCTGTCTCTGAGTACAACTTAATCTGCTTACTGTACTTGAAGTTAAATTTTGTTTATTTATCAAAAATTGTGCAACCATTCACGACTTATTCCAATGAAAAGGTGTATCATGGGACTCGGGATACAAACCAGTAAAGTTTACTAATACTTTTGGAATAAATTACAAAACTGTCGCCAGGCCAATTGGGCACTCTGTTCACTAAGTAATTAAAATTGCGAACAGCAATGTGGAAGGAATAATTTGAATTCGTGCAACAATAGAAGGCTACACACTCTTTTGCAAGAACGAAACACATCATAATAAAGAGAAAGAGTTTGAGTTACTACTACACCCGTCATTAAACTCAATGAAAGTAATGTGGAATAAATAAATCTCACGCTGACTAACTAGAGTCTCTCTAATGTTGCTTAACATCAATTATGGCAGTCACTCACTTTTGCTATCTTGGTAACTGGCAATGAAACACGAAAAAAGCTTAAGATGACTTTAGAACTATTGAAATAAAAAAACTGTCGCTTAATATCAACACAACTACAAAGCCAAACGGATCAAGGAAAAAAATAGTATCACAAGTTTACGTAAAATTAACAAGTAAGAATAATTATTTTCTTTCAAACAAAATCTTTACATTCAAGTGGGAGGAATTAATTTGCTTCCAGACAATTCAATTTATTTTTGATCTGCAAGAATAACTTTGCCTCTAAGTAATATTTATCTCAACTGTGAAGTTGCTGAGGTGCGTAAAATTACTTTGAATTCTGTTTTCAAGATTATTTAAAAATATAAAAACGAAATGGTACTACAATTAATTCTGATATATTTCTTTACATACAGCCGACACTCAAATTGTTTCAATGAGAGGAGGGACATGGGAACTACTTGATAATAATGACTTGCGATAGTTATTAGGTTAAAGTTTCTAAAATTTTTGCAGTTATTTTTATTAAAACTAGTAGTTTACCAATACAGCTGGATAGTGTCGTTACAGTTCTGAAAACGTGAATTAAGTGCAACAGTCTTACGGTCGCTCGTTTGTGAAGAGATGAAGCCGTAGCCGTAATTCACAACGCAGCAGTAGCTCCAGACAAAACTTTCGAGCACAGGTTTACTTAGCAATGACCATTGGCGGAGCTGGACCTTACTGTGAATAGAGCTGCCTTTCCGTCTGCCACGCTCGTCAGTTGCTGTCGTACCGCTAATTAAAATTTCTCCTCACAGTGACCCAGCGCGCAACTCGCGCGTCCGATCACGCCAGAGTCTGCAGCCAAGTGCTTGCGTAGCGCTCGCGTTCTGACGTCATTCCAATCGGTTCCAGAAATGCCGCAACGCAGCGTTTTTTACTCTTTGATAAGATCCATAACATTTCACTAACCAGCACTAACCCAGAATAAATAACATTTATTTAACCAAATCAACAAACATATTCTACTCATATAAAATATCTCTTAAGGATTGAAAGAAAATCGAAATACAATATTTATTGTATTCAAAGGAAAAAATTTAGATACGTACATGTGTATTAAAGTTTGCAAGCTATAGCCAATCACGCACATCCAGTGTAGCCATCTACGCCGTTTTATGACCTATGGTCTGATTAGCTGCATAATCAGTCGGACTCTGAATTCGCAACCTACAATCAACAGTCAAGTTCTACAGTCAACAGAGTTGTGAAGTTACCTGAAAGTGTGATGAACTATTTAGAGTCACCCCACTGGTGTACCACCACATTAGTAAACAGACTATTAGTGGAACCACAGAGCCTTCCCGAGACGTACTCCTTAAGGATATTAACAATAGAAGTGATAACATGTTGTGATTTCTCTCGATCGTTTCAGGCAAATGCCGGGATGGTTCCTTTGACTGGGCATGGCCGGTTTCCTTCCCTATTCTTCCCTAACCCGAACTTGTGCTCCGTCTCTAATGACCTCGTTGTCGACGAGACGTTAAAAAACACTAACCTGACAACATGTCATGGGATACGTTTCCGTCTGTATGGAATACTTGTTTACAAAATTTATAATAAATAAGATTTATTTTGCTTGAACTAATAAACTTCTATATCAGTCTCGTAACGCTGTGCTGCCATAGTCGTTAACAGTGATGCAACTCAACGGTAGTAGAGAACACATCACAACAGCGGTGCTGTCAGTACTGTGACTTAACACCTACACTTCAGTCAATATCGGGGCAAGGAACTTACGAATTTCTCTAGGTATTTGGCACATGTATGGACAGCCATTGAAGCAGTTATACTCCACTGGATAACTGGATCTAGCCGACAAGCTATTTTGTGTAGCAAGTGTGTCACTCAGGCACAGTAAGTACATCAGCTGGATGAGGAAGATTATCACCACGTAGACGTTCGGCGAAGATCAATGGCATTCCACCGATCTGACGCACCGCAAGAGCAGTGGGCCAGTGACGTGCACAGACTACAACAATATTTTACAGACCACGCGACTTTAGATAAGACGTGGCATTTTTCCTGTCTAATACTGGACCTTATGTACACTGAGGTGACAAAAGTCATGGGATAGGCGGCAGTATCGCGTACACAAGACATAAAAGGGCAGTGCATTGGCAAAGCTGTCATCTGCACGCCGTTTATTCATATGAAAACGATTCCAACGCGGTTATGGTGCACGATGGGAATTAACAGACTTTGAACGTAGAATGGTACTTGGAGCTAGGCGCATGGGACATTCCATTTCGGAAATCGTTAGCGAATTCTCTATTCCGAGACCCAAAGTGTACCAGTAATATCAAATTTCAGGCATTACCTTTCAGCATAGACAATGGCAATGACCGATGGCCTTCACTTAACGATCGAAGGCAGTGGCGGTTGAGCAATGTTGTCAGTGCTGACAGACAAGCAACACTGCGCGAAACAGCCGCATAAATCAATATGCGACTGCGACAAATATATCCGTTAGGATAGTGCGGCAAACTCTGACGTTAATGGGCTATGGCAGCAAGCGACCGACTGGAGTGCCTTTGCTAACAACACAATATGGTCTGCAGCGCCTCTCCTGGACTCCTGAGCATATCCGTTGGACCTTAGCCGACTGCACAACCGTGGCCTGGTTACCTGAGTTCAGATGGATAAAGGTTCGACTGTCGTGCAGACCACTCGAAATCATTGACCCAAGTTGTCAACAAGGCGTTGTGTACGGTGGTGGTCGCTCCGTAAGATTTTGGGCTGTGTTTACACAGAATGAACACGGTCCTTTGGTCTGACTGAACCGATCATTGATTGGGAATGGTTATGTTCGGCAACTTGGAGGCAATTTGCAGCCATTCATGGACACCATGTTCCCAAACAATGATGAAATATTTACGGATGGGAATGCGCCATGTCACCGTTCGTTCGAAGACCTATATATTCAATTCGAGCGAATGATTTGCCCACACACATCTCTCCCGACATGAGTCCTACCGAACATTTACATGACATGATCGAGAGGTTAGTGCGTACTCAAAATCCTGCGCTGGCAACACTTTAGCAATTATGGACGGGTATGCAGGCAGCATAGCTCATTATTTCTGCAGGGGACTTTCAACGATTTCTTGAGTCAATGCCATGTCCAGATGTTGCTTTACAGCAGCAAAAGGAGATCCGATACGATATTAGGGATATAGGCTGTATAGTTTGTTACCTGACTGGTTCGGAAGAATTACCCAGATACAGACCGGTGTGACCTGAGCCATACAGATGTCAAAGATAGCTTTGGTGACATTTTTCAGAGTAATCTTGTCGTTCCGGCGGTACGCCCTAAATTCTGTCGTACTTGTAGAAAGTCTCACCAGTCGTTTCAAGAAGGGGTTGCTACTTTACGAGGCCCTACTCACGACTCGACTGGTAGAAGGCCCAGTTCATAGCAATCTATAAAAAGGGTAGAAAGTCGGAATCACATAATTACCGGCCAATTTCGCTGACATCGATTTGTTGTAGAACCATGGAACATATTTTGTGTTCAGCCATAATGACTTTTCTAGACTCTGAGAACCTCTTCTGCAGAAACCAGCATGGTTTTAGGAAACAGCGGTCATGCGAGACACAGATGCCCCTCTTTGTGCATGATATACAACA
The DNA here is from genome assembly GCF_023897955.1 of Schistocerca gregaria. NCBI lineage: Eukaryota > Metazoa > Arthropoda > Insecta > Orthoptera > Acrididae > Schistocerca > Schistocerca gregaria. The sequence continues at coordinate 818,701,403 of NC_064921.1, forward strand.
AGGTCTAGATACAGGCTCCCAGGATGATGCCATATTTCTCCACTTTCGAAAGCCGTTCGACTGGGTTCCGCACTGTCGAATGCTCCAAAACGTGCGCGCTTGCGGACTATCCGATGACATATGCGGTTGGATAGAAAGTTTTCTAACAGGCAGGGAGCAGTATATCGTCCTGAACGGGGTGACGTCAACAGAAACAAGAGTTACTTCAGATGTGCCCCAGGGCAGTAATAGGTTCGCTGCTTTTTACGATTTACATAAACGATCTGGTTGATGGTATTGACAGCGGCATTAGACTGTTTTCCGTTAATGCTGTAGTCTACAGGAAAGTAGTATCACATGACAGTTGTGGAGAAATGAATGAGGATTTGCAGAAAATAAATGCGTGGTGAAATGACTGGCACTTATCTCTCAATATGAGTAACTGCGTATAACAAGGCGAAAATACCAATGAACGTACGAGTACAAAATAAATGCCAAGTCTTTGAAGTGGGACATACTTGCAGATAGAAGGCGCGCTAAACGGAAGGGGCTGTTCACTAAATTCCGCAATCCGGTCTTCACCGGGATGTAGAGCATATATTATTACCTCCAACTTCCAAATCGCGCAATGACCACCATTCAAAGATAAGGGACATTAGAGCTCGTACTGAGGCGTTTGAATAGTCGTTTTTCCCTCTCGCGATGCGCTAGTGCAACAGAGAGGGGGAAATATGACTTTGGCGCGAATTGTGCCCTCCACCACACACCGCTTGGTGGCTAGCGGAGTATATATGTAGATGCAGATGGAGATGTAGACTGTCGTTCCCAGTGTGAAAACTGAGGTTGTGTTCTTGCTTATGGTGATAATGCTGTGAAGTGTGAATTGATGGCCCGGGCTCCAGGGGCAGGGTTACATATTTACCTTATCCATTTGAATAATTCAACATTAGATGAGTGCTTCTTAATTTTATCAAGCTTTCAAACTTCTTCAGACGAACGTTAAGTATGTGGGTTGCCATCAGGGGAAACAGAACGGCAAGCATCGCCAGGCACCGAGACTTTCGGCTATGCCTCAGAACACTGATGTGTCACCTTCTGCTCGTACTTCTTCTCAAGTGAAACCTTGCTTCAGTGATTCGTAACCACGATAGTGTTACTGTCACAAACGCACCAGTGCTTATTTTGTAAGAATCAGGGTCACAAGGCTCAATTTTGTTTTAAAATATTACATTACACTGTGAAGTGCTCGCTTGTACCGGTGACAGACCGTTTATCACATTCATTTGACCCTTATAACGATGATTTTGAGAATACAGGATGTAGTATTCTATCACATGACACTTCTGCTAATCATAATGTTTCTGGAAATGATGTATACATGATAGCCTTGACCTTAATGATAATGAATTTGAAAAAAAAATGGAGAACGTTCTTTCACATAATGGTAAAAGTTGTCGACTGTTAGATCAACAAATATGACGGAATACACTGAAGAATCGTATTCTAACGTTGTGTTTGTGGATCTCACAGTTAATGGACAAAGGTTAAATTTCACACAGACACTTGTTTATCTAAATCTGTTACCAGTAGTGACACTTCTGCTCTAGTTGGATCTACTTCATTGCTCATATTCCATTCAACTTTGCGATGTTACAGTAAGCAGAGTGTACAGATCAAAGGCAGTTGTCAACTGCACAAGTATGAAGAAAACTCCGCTTTTACTGACGCAATCGTGTGCAGTAATCAACATCTTGGAACCTTCTCTGCGCCTCCAGGTTCATGATTCGCACAACCACATTCAGGCCACAGATGTGGACCAGGTCAGTGCTCCACTGTCTTCTTCCAGTGGGCTTCACTTCCGTTCCGTTGGACCTTTTCTGCAAATTCACTGTCTCATCCAACTCGACATACACGAGGACTATCCCTCTGTGGTACAGATGGACATCTCGGGTGTGTCCCACACAACTGAGGCGCTACAGCAGAACTTCACTGCGGAAGGTTTGTAACGAATTATGGCGCCTCCTTTGTGACCTAAAATCTTTTCCTCCTGCACGACCCAGGGCATACAGCACTTCCACAGTGTTACCTACAGCGTCACTGTTTGCTTCATCTGAAAGTTGAGGCATCAGAAGCTGAAATGGGGGGCTGATCACTCTTGAGAGGACGCCCCCCTCTCGTTTCTCTCTGCTTACTGAAGCGCCACCCGTAAAAGCGTCACTGCTGGAAAGTTTACAAGCGCGGCATTTGCGGAATGTTCTGTCCACCACAGGGATACCACGGGCGTTACAGCTTCTGTCATATAAAATTATAACACTAACCTGCCGTGACACAAGCTAATGTTACCCTCTGAGAGGAATTGGGAAATTTTGACCGCGTGTTTGCCTATTGAATGAAGGTATCTGACTGTAGTTTTGAATATAGTGCAATTAATAGAAAAACCAAACAGGTTTTAACTTTTGGGTTAATGAAAGTAGGAAAATTCATATACGAATGAAAACTCGGACAGTCGCCAGTCCAATTAGACACAATAATTTGAAAATATATGTTTAAGAAAATTGAATATTAGTTGTTAAAGTGACTTTCATTAAGATTCCCTTTGAATAGCACACAAGATACTAACGGACACAAGGCAGTATCAGCTGTGGGTAGTGGTATTTACCGATAATGCACAAACCAGTAATCATAGAAAGCAAAATTGAACTCATAATAACAACAGCTACAATCATGATTATTACGAGACTCAGTTCTGACATCTTACTGCAGGAAGCACCGAACTAAATTTGGACATGGAGGGGCTTCTAACTTAACTGACATGTAACAACCAGTAATAAGAAATTAAAAAAAACTAATAATATCACAATTACACTGTTTATACTCCCATTCCAAGAAATATATCAGATTTCCTTAGTAGCAATAATATTCCAATTATCTTTCTAATATGAGAAGAATATAGTGGGGACCCATAAACTGCTATCACTATTCAAGCTCTATGATTATTTCAGTAGCAAAATTTAATTGAACTAAATTCTTAGCTTTACTTGGAACAGTTTATGTTTTTACTTTTCAAGGCAAACTGTTCAACACAACTCAATTAACTTCAAATAACTCCTTTTTAAAGTAATCAAGGCTAAATTATGTTTCAAATAAGTTTAACTTATGTGTCTTTTTCATCACCTGTGAAGCAACTACTTTAGACACTAACATTTTGACAGTCTGGCACCGAATTTTTGCAAAAAGATACATTGCGATAAATTGATAGTACTTTAGCAAAATTCTAACCAACTTCAACTTTTGCTAATCCTTGCGCATTTCACAAACATGATTAAACCATTAGTTCATTTCAAACATGATACTCGGTTTTTAAACACTTGGGAGAGGACCCTGTATAGGTTCATGATCAGGATGGAAGAAATAGTTTTAAACACAGGTTTATAGCACCTAGATTATTATTAAAATCACTTACACAAATGAACTGGTCCATGCTCTGATACATATCTGTATGCATGAGGTTGGTGGCAAGCGACATACCTCTAACTGTACTCACGGCTCTTGATGTTTGAATGCTCTATAAAATTTCTTCTTGGCGACGGATTTTTAACGAGTTGGAGCCATTCCTTATTGCCGAGAGTACCATGCAACAGCCAAATACACATCCAAGCTAAAATGCCTTGCAAAGCGGCTTCCAATTGCCTTTCTTCGCACCGTTGCTGTGTACCGTGCAACGGCTAGCCACTGACTGCGTACCGTTTCCACCAAGCAGCCGCCCAGTACAACCGCCAAAATCACCTGCTACATCTCACCAAGCCACTTCCGTTGTGGAGGGGCTTACCTACACCTTTTATATTATACAAGTGCCCTAAGCAAAAACCAATTTCGAATAACATTGTTTTTCTTTTAAATATACACATATTACAAAATGTCATTATTTTAAATGTCATTTAGGTTTTTCCATGTATACATTACAGAACTTTAAATTTCCTGTCACAAATCAATGACCTTAACTGACAAAGAACACACATTTCATAATTACAGTTACACAGATACATAATATAAACCTGCTTCTAATCGATATAAGTGTTACTATGTGACAGCTCACCATTAGGCCACATCCCCCACATCAGTGACTCAGTTGGGACAGCACAGAAACACGAACTGATCTCATGTCACAAGAACACGACCTCTCCTTGAGGCAATCTTGCCTTGCAGATCTTGTAGCGTTTTTCAGTTGCAGGTACCGATAATACATCTTCCCTTGTTGTAGAAGGAGAAGTTTCAATGCAGCAGTTATCTACCATCACTGACATCTGGTCATCAACTATGCTGCCTGGACACAGACACACGCAGCGTAAGCGAAGATGCCAAGACGAAGTTTCATGTCGTCCACACTGTAGCATCGCAGCTATGGTACTACGTGACAGCAGATTTCTGCAGTAAGTTTTGTTACGTCGTGGCAAGCCGTTTAGGAAGCCTGCAGTATAGTAGCATCCGGCGGCGGCCGACTTGTGGCCTGCCGTACGCGTCATAGCCACACCTGTCGCTAAAGCGGACTGTGAGAATGCTCACTGGGGCGCGAACTAAAATCAGTTACTCACCTCACCTAAGAAACAAAATAACTAAGTTAAACATTATCTGTTTTATTCCAAATTTATTACATGACCTTTTGTTGTTCAGACGAACTTTGTGTCCAAATCTGATACCACTATGATAGTTTAGGAGATATAAATAACCCATTAAAAAGTACTTAACCGACGCTTAAGAAAGTAAATTTAGATAGGAACAATAACAGTTTATATTTCTTTTGTTATCTGAAAACAGTAATAGCACTCTGAGTGTGCCGATTTATTTTATAGAGATTTTCAATTCTAAGCTTTTATAATTTTTCTTTCGTAATAACAGTTTAAAAGTTAATATTTATATTTTGTGTTAGAGTGAGAGTAAATGAGCGTGAAAAATTTATTCTATATTGTATTACACCTCATGTAACTAGCAGGTGTTATCCCACCAGGGTGTCATGCAACTGTAAATCCCCCTAACTGGCGGATGACGTATATCTACGAATATTTGCTTTTCTAATAAGGCAGCCAGAAAGGTAATAAGAGGATAATCAGTTCTAAAGTATACTTCAAGTTTTCGTTTGGTTTGGTTTGGTGGAACATTTTGTTAATATTTGGAGCATGAAACGACGTATATGCGTCTGTAAATGTTGATTGGAGTAAAACAGTTTGAGCGCGAATATGATCTTAAAAGATTGATCTGATTGGCTGTTCGTTTTGATCAACCAATCAATTAAAGTCTTTCCCTTGTACTGGAATGAGTTGTATGCCGTGAAAGCAACGGCAGTCAGACAGTCGTGGACTAGCTGCCGGAAGGTCATGTTAGATGTGTCCGAAAAAGTTATTTGTAAAATGAAGAAGTGACTGTTATCTCGCGTTCGGTTTATATCGCCGTGCAAGCAGATGCATTTACGGACAGTTCTGTGAAGTTTGGGAGATTTGGAGTGTTTGTTGTAGAGAAAACCGCGTGCGAAACTGTCGGCCTTTGTGAAGAATTCTACGTGGCGTGATCAGTATGCATTTACATAACACTTTTTGGTGTGCATCTTCCTTTGAAGAACCCACTGAAAACGACCGAGTGTGAAACTCATTTTGTAGCAGAGTATTGACTGTATTAATCTCGTATTATTTCGGGTTGGACTTAGTACATTTCTGGCTGTCTTGCGTGTGATATAAGCTGCATTAACTAGTAGTAGATGTGCTATCGACGTAAATGTGAGTTTGTTGACACCGTAACTAAAAGACAATAAAAAATATTAGTATCGGGAAGCGGACATATTCAATGAAGGAAGGAAGCATCCACTTCTGCCCGTTATTACTAGAGACTTACAGGTTTATTTTGTTACCTGAGTTACGCGGACTATGCAGTCATAAGTATGGACGATGGTTTTCTTCAACGCTGCTTTTAACATCGTCTACATCGTACCTACGAATGCAGAGCAACAGATGGTGAACGAACGCTGTACTAAGGTACGTGTACATTAATTTGCAGCTTGCTTCACTCAGTGCTGGCGAACACCGCCGCAACACCTGTGGTAGTTTCACCTCTCCTTCACTCGGGAAGGAAGGGACGTTGAATCCTCTTGCTACTCCTACCAAATACATCCCTTCTCACCTCACTGTGTTGCCGGTTACCTGTTCTACAGGCAAGCCAGTGACCAACGCAAGTCTCGGCGACCGTCCAACAGAAATCGATTTCTGTAGAGGAATTACTTTGCTACACTTGCTCCAGACACTAATCAGGGGCGACGATGACATCACACATCCTGAAGAACCAGTGCACCATTACCTCGTTATCTCCGACAGCAGCAGCCAGTTATGCAGGTCCAGTGTAGCCATCAACGCGGTGTTATAACCCGTCACAGTTATAACCAGTCACAGTTATGAAGTTACCTGCAGGTGTGGTGGACTGCAGACAGTCGCCATAATGGAATACGCTACAATAGTAAACAGACATATTAGTGGCAGAACCACAGCCCTAGTGCTGCCCTACCGATACGGACACTACCACTGGAAGTGATAAGTAGTCACAGACAAAGTTTAAGTCTGTACCGAATATTTGTTTAACAGAGATGATTTAAGTGATTTTGTGAGTTATAACAGACAAGAGTCATTTTATATGGACTTATTTATTTGACTTATTTACTTATTGACTTTGACTTATTTACTTGGAATAAATACCTAAAAATGTATCCGTTTTACATAAAGCCATCAACTTGCTGGGCATTGTATGTTAAAAATATTTGTAAAATAAACCGAATGTTAACTAAACGTGTGTGAGCTATGTCTAGTAATCAACGTAGTAATAGAGTTTCTGCCGGCCGCGGTGGTCTCGCGGTTCTAGGCTCGCAGTCCGGAACCGTGCGACTGCTACGGTCGCAGGTGCGAATCCTGCCTCGGGCATGGATGTGTATGATGTCCTTAGGTTAGTTAGGTTTAAGTAGTTCTAAGTTCTAGGGGACTAATGACCACAGCAGTTGAGTCCCATAGTGCTCAGAGCCATCTAATAGTGTTTCTCACTGTGGAAAGTGCTCTGGTTAAGTGAAGAAAGAGCTACATCACTGAAAAACTTTCTCGAAAGTTACGAAGTATGAACAGTGACCAAAATACTTTTGTTTGATTGTATTACTTCAAATATGGTCTTGATGGTCATTTAAGTACTCGATATCTCTATGCGAACTTTACCCTTGCATTAAAATCTGTGAGACTTAGTGATCAACATTTTAGACTAAAGAGGGGTTTGACATGCAAATAACACAGGCACTTAGACGAATAATAATTATTACAGTTTCTTGTCAGTTAGTGATCAGTATTTAAGAAGACGTTGCGCTGCAGAAATGTTAAAGAATATCTGTGATCAAGCAAATTTTATCAAGAAGATGTGTTATTGGTGAAAGGATATTCTCACACGATGAAGACAGTCTATTTAAAATGGAAAACACAGTCCTTTCTCACCTAGGCCGATAAAACGATCCTGATATACATGTATTTTACAGATAGTGGAATTACGACAAAGCCGGCCGCGGTGGTCTCGCGGTTCTAGGCGTGCAGTCCGGACCGTGTGACTGCTACGGTCGCAGGTTCGAATCCTGCCTCGGGCATGGATGTGTGTGATGTCCTTAGGTTAGTTATGTTTGAGTAGTTCTAAGTTCTAGGGGACTGATGGCCACAGCAGTTGAGTCCCATAGTACTCAGAGCCATTTTTAACCAATTGCGACAAAGGAAAATTTCTCTCCTTCCCATTTCTGTTCACTACCTCCTCATTAGTTACGCGGTATACCCACGTAATCTTCTGAATTCTTCTGAACCACCGTGTTTCAAGTGTTTCAGTTCACTTCCTGTGTGAACTGCTTTATCATTCACGTTTCACATCCGTAGTAGGCTACATTCCCGATAAATATTTTCAGACTTTCAACATTTAAATTTACATTCGAAGTTAACAATTTTGTCGTCTCCAGAAACACATTTCTTGCCATTGCTAGTCTACTTGTTAAGACCTCTGTATTTCGGCCACCGTCAATTACTTTACAGCTGTGGTTGCTGTTGTTGCCTTCAGTCCTGAGACTGGTTTGATGCAGCTCTCCGTGCTACTCTATCCTGTGCAAGCTTCTTCATCTCCCAGTTCCTACTGCAACCTACATCCTTCTGAATCTCCTTAGTGTATTCATCTCTTGGTCTCCCTGTTCGATTTTTACCCTCCACGGTGCCCTCCAATGCTAAATTGGTGATCCATTCTTGCCTCAAAACATGTCCTACCAACCGATCCCTTCTTCTAGTTAAGTTGTGCCACAAACTTCTCTTCTCTCCAATCCTATTCAATACCTCCTCATTAGTTACGTGGTCTATCCACCTTATCTTCAGCATTCTTCTGTAGCACCACATTTCGAAAGTTTCTATTCTCTTCTTGTCCAAACTAGTTATCGTCCATGTTTCACTTCCATACATTTAAATTTTTCTCTCCCTTAATTAACTGAGCAATTTTTTTTTTTAAATTTCATCCACGTTCTTTCAATCTCTTAATCATCTGCATCGATAGTGGGAATATAAACTGACACTACTGTGGTCGGTGTTTGTGTCTATTTCGGGTACGGTAATGAGTTCACTACGTTGTTTATAGTAGTTTACCTGCATTCCTCCTTTTCATGATGAATGAAACGCATAAAAGTCATTTCAGATTTAGGTTACTGGATGTAAGACTTTCTAATTTGTGTGGAGCATTAAATCTAAAATATGTATCTTGTTACAGTAAAAATAAAACTTTTGCAATTCCATAAAGAAATAGCATATGTATGAAATATTCTCGTTTTGTATTTCCATATTTAGTAACAAAAAAGATATGTATATATTCTGTCGCTAATTTATGAATAAAATCTCTATATATATTGTAAGTAGGCTGTTTAGGTTTTTATGTTGGTAATGTCACCTAGCGCTCTGAATGAAAATCACTGGCTGTGCTGTGAGCAGTCTGTGGCTGGTTTGCATTTTTGGAATATTCTAGTGTTGGGCAGTTGGCTGTTAACAGCGCGTCGCGATTCGCAGTTGGATGTGAGCCGCCAGCAGTGGTGGATGTGGGCAGAGAGATGACGAAGTTTTCAGAGCGGATGACCTGGACGTGTGTCCATCACAGACAGTAAATTTGTAAGACTGGATGTCATTATATATATATATATATATATATATATATATATATATATATATATATATATATATATATATATATATATATATATATATAACTTTTCAACACTATTAAGGTATATACAATTGTTCGTTCTTTATCAAACTCTTTCATTTGCTAACTATGCCTATCAGTAATTAGTGACTGCAGTAGCTAGAATCTTTTATTTAGCTGGCAGTATTGGCGCTCGCTGTATTGCAGTATTTTGAGTAACGGAGATCTGTGTGAGGTAAGTGATTCATGAAAGATATAGGTTATTGTTAGTCAGGGCCATTCTTTTGTAGGGATTATTAAAAGTCAGATTGCGTTGAGCTAAAAGTATTGTGTGTCAGTTTAGACTTGATCAGAATAACTAAAGAGAGAAATGTCTGAGTACGTTCAAATAATGTAAGAGGTTTACCAGCACAGTCATTCATTAATTTTTGTAAGGGGACGTTTCAATATATTCCACTGAAGAGTGTTGCAGCCCATGCCCTCGTCGCTGAACATGCTGTATTTCTTGCATGTTCACTTAATTTTAACTTTGATATAAACGATACATTTTCACATGGAAATGGATGGTTCACTGTTGCTTTAGTGAGAGGTGGTAGTGGAGTGTCAAGTGTAACTGGACTTGAAAGTTTTAATGATAGAGATGCAATTGCCTATCGTACCTACCATATGTTTGAACTTGCTAATAAAGACTTTGGTAAATCTGCTTATGTTTCTACTTCTCCACACACACACACACACACACACACAAACACACACACATATATATATACACTCCTGGAAATGGAAAAAAGAACACATTGATACCGGTGTGTCAGACCCACCATACTTGCTCCGGACACTGCGAGAGGGCTGTGCAAGCAATGATCACACGCACGGCACAGCGGACACACCAGGAACTGCGGTGTTGGCCGTCGAATGGCGCTAGCTGCGCAGCATTTGTGCACCGCCGCCGTCAGTGTCAGCCAGTTTACCGTGGCATACGGAGCTCCATCGCAGTCTTTTAACACTGGTAGCATGCCGCGACAGCGTGGACGTGAACCGTATGTGCAGTTGACGGACTTTGAGCGAGGGCGTATAGTGGGCATGCGGGAGGCCGGGTGGACGTACCGCCGAATTGCTCAACACGTGGGGCGTGAGGTCTCCACAGTACATCGATGTTGTCGCCAGTGGTCGGCGAAAGGTGCACGTGCCCGTCGACCTGGGACCGGACCGCAGCGACGCACGGATGCACGCCAAGACCGTAGCAGCGTGGAGTCTAAAAATCGAAGAGGGAGACCAAGAGATGAATACACTAAGCAGATTCAGAAGGATATAGGTTTCAGTAGGTACTGGGAGATGAAGAAGCTTGCACAGGACAGAGTAGCGTGGAGAGCTGCACCAAACCAGTCTCAGCACTGAAGACCACAACAACAACAACAGTAACAAAATATTTTCAGTGGTTGCTTTGCTGGATTTTATGTATAAGCTAACATCAGAACAAAGACACACATCCATAATTTGTGAATACTCTCTCTCTCTCTCTCTCTCTATATATATATATATATATATATACTCCTGGAAATTGAGATAAAAACACCGTGAATTCATTGTCCCAGGAAGGGGAAACTTTATTGACACATTCCTGGGGTCAGATACATCACATGATCACACTGACAGAACCACAGGCACATACACACAGGCAACAGAGCATGCACAATGTCGGCACTAGTACAGTGTATATCCACCTTTCGCAGCAATGCAGGCTGATATTCTCCCATGGAGACGATCGTAGAGATGCTGGATGTAGTCCTGTGGAACGGCTTGCCATGTCATTTCCACCTGGCGCCTCAGTTGGACCAGCGTTCGTGCTGGACGTGCAGTCCGCGTGAGACGACGCTTCATCCAGTCCCAAACATGCTCAATGGGGGACAGATCCGGAGATCTTGCTGGCCAGGGTAGTTGAATTACACCTTCTAGAGCACGTTGGGTGGCACGGGATACTTGCGGACGTGCATTTTCCTATTGGAACAGCAAGTTCCCTTGCCGGTCTAGGAATGGTAGAACGAAGGGTTCGATGACGGTTTGGATGTACCGTGCACTATTCAGTGTCCCCTCGACGATCACCAGAGGTGTACGGCCAGTGTAGGAGATCGCTCCCCACACCATGATGCCGGGTGTTGGCCCTGTGTGCCTCGGTCGTATGCAGTCCTGATTGTGGCGCTCACCTGCACGGCGCCGAACACGCATACGACCATCATTGGCACCAAGGCAGAAGCGACTCTCATCGCTGAAGACGACACGTCTCCATTCGTCCCTCCATTCACGCCTGTCGCGACACCACTGGAGGCGGGCTGCACGACGTTGGGGCGTGAGCGGAAGACGGCCTAACGGTGTGCGGGACCGTAGCCCAGCTTCATGGAGACGGTTGCGAATGGTCCTCGCCGATACCCCAGGAGCAACAGTGTCCCTAATTTGCTGGGAAGTGGCGGTGCGGTCCCCTACGGCACTGCGTAGGATTCTACGGTCTTGGCGTGCATCCGTGCGTCGCTGCGGTCCGGTCCCAGGTCGACGGGCACGTGCACCTTCCGCCGACCACTGGCGACAACATCGATGTACTGTGGAGACCTCACGCCCCACGTGTTGAGCAATTCGGCGGTACGTCCACCCGGCCTCCCGCATGCCCACTATACGCCCTCGCTCAAAGTCCGTCAACTGCACATACGGTTCACGTCCACGCTGTCGCGGCATGCTACCAGTGTTAAAGACTGCGATGGAGCTCCGTATGCCACGGTAAACTGGCTGACACTGACGGCGGCGGTGCACAAATGCTGCGCAGCTAGCGCCATTCGACGGCCAACACCGCAGTTCCTGGTGTGTCCGCTGTGCCGTGCGTGTGATCATTGCTTGCACAGCCCTCTCGCAGTGTCCGGAGCAAGTATGGTGGGTCTGCCACACCGGTGTCAAAGTGTTCTTTTTTCATTTCCAGGAGTGTATGTTAGCATCAAAATTTCTGTTGTAACGAAGGAGACATTATTTACTTTGTATCAAGTATAGTTACTAGCATTTCCTGAAGCAGAATTTTGATACTACATTTGAAACACAATTTTAAAAATCACGTTTTTTACTATCAATCATTTGTTATCTACAAAATTGTAACTGCAATTTCATATGAAACAACCGATTTTAATTGCAAATCAATTAATGTGACTATGTTCAACAATACTTCAAAGAACTTGCGTAGTGAGAAACTATACAAGAGCTCGAAGTGGCATCAGAGTGGCAGCAGTGTGGCACCAGAGAGGCAGATGTTTTCAGAAAATGGCTCTGAGGACTATGGGACTTAACTTCTGAGGTCATCAGTCCCCTAGAACTTAGAACTACTTAAACCTGACTAACCTAAGGACATCACACACATCCATGCCCGAGGCAAGATTCGACCTGCGACCGTAGCGGTCGCGCGGTTCCAGACTGTAGCGCCTAGAACCTCTCGGCCACTCCGGCCGGCCCAGATGTTTTCAGTTAGTTCTATTACATTAACTGTGAAATAAGTTTCTTTGCGCTGGGCATTGTACGAATGCTCTGGAACAATATAAATCTTAACAAAAAATTCATAGTATATGATGGTATAAATAATTTAACATCAACGGCTTTTCACATTGACTGTTGGGATTTCTACAGTGCAGCAGTTAATATTATGCAACACAATTAACATTTAATTTGTAAAGAAAAGTTGTGGAAACCAACAAGATAAGTACGCACTCCATGCAGTACACTAAACTTAACGCAGACTCATAATCTACAAGCATATTAATCGAATATTTTTAGCTAGTACCTGGGAAGAAGAGTGTGTTAAAACTTCCGCCATCGTATCCTGACCTTGTCACTATTTTTTAGGAACAGTGACGTACGATTCCCTTGAAAACCGCGCAGGATCTGTATTTTTCCATTCTGAGAGGAGTGCAAACTCTTTCGAATGCCAGTGGGATTTCTACACCGTTTTAGGCTCTGTAATCTATTGTGTCTGTCATGTTTCGATTTTGTTGCTCATCCCTTGTGTGTATCGTAATTATTTTTCAGATTCTATTGCAGTACCGATAGCAGACTTGAGGAAAACGAAAATGGAGCACCTCTAACACTCAACTCATTATTGAAAACGAAAACAGAACACGTCTAATATTTAACTCACTATTGGGTTGGGACCTTAATAGATTGCAGTAGAGGCAACTAAATCTCAATTATAAGAAAAAATATTGTTGCTTTACTTTATTACATTTATGACATTTAATTACCAACCGAAAGGAGACATCTTACGTGCAGATAATGTGACTGAATTAAACAAGTGGAAAAGGGCGGCACGTTGGATGCATCAACGCGGGCGCCGACGTATAGCTGCTCCGTGTCCCATGAACGGACAGAGCGCTGTTGGTGGAGCTGGTTTTCCAAAAAACGCCATAATGAGTGAGCACAAAACGGGTTTCATAACGCTACAGCGTAGTGACGTCCGCGATGTAGATCTACAATTATGTACTGCCTGGTCAAGGTAGACAAGGTGTGGGCAAATTCAGAGAGTGATAATTACAAGATTACATTTCTCACGGACCGTGACTGGTTTGTTACTTCAGGATGGTCTGCTAGAAACGAGCCAGTTTTGGCGGTGCCGAGATGTGATCACCTTATAAATGTAACTTTGTTATTTAGGGCCTGGTTCACGATGAAGTCAGGAATTAAACACGTCCTAGCTATCCGGTTGCCGGAGCAGTACGAAACTGGCGACTTGGAGTCGACATTTTTTGGACACATACCTCTGTACAACTGAAAAAAATGAATAGCGTCATATTACCTGCTTCACTTACAAGGTACGTACTGAAATGGCTAACGTAGGGTTATTTTGCTGGTATATATTTTAGTTCAGTTGTATAAAAATGATTATAATAGAAATTAAAATAAATTCTTATCTGTTGTGATGAAGTAATTGCTGTGTCATTGTATGAGGCACAGAGGTGAGCGAGAGTGCCAGGGTTTACCCCAGTCCACTGCTACCAGCACCACTTCATCACAAGGTGCCTGTTCTTAACACTGTAGAGAATGCACCATAATCTAAGAGTGACGTTAAAAATTAAAATATTTGAGTAAATGCTTGACAAACAGTGTGCTGTCTTACAATATATTTATTCACAGCCGGTTTCGATAATCGATCATCTTCACAGTGGAAAAATATTGTGACAGCTTCACATGTCACACACGCATGTGAAATTGTCACTGTATTTTTCTACTGTGAAGATGACCAGTGATCGAAACCAGTTGTGAATAAATGTACTGTAAGACATCACCGTGTTTTCCACGCATTTCTACAAGTATAACAATGCTGTTGATAGACGCCTGAAAAAAATTTTGTGAAATTAAATTAGCTTTTCGAAACTTCATCAGTGTTTGCTTCAGTATGTTAAGGTTAACATTGTAAGTTCACAGAATGATCAAATGAATATGTTATTGGAAATATCGAACTTAAGAACAAATAAGTGGCGCTAAATTATAAAACTAGAAAGCTGAAACTTGGTCAGCATATGCAAATAATTGTCACAATGAAAAGTTCAAGTCTCAACTTGATCAGATCAATATTTTGGTCAAATCTACGTTTTTACGAAAAATTGAGGGCTCTAAATATCAGACTCTGAAAGATGGAATACTTTTATACAAAAACCTAATATATGTAACACCTATATGCTACCGCTATTAGTTTTCAAGTTATTCACTACAAACCAAATTTGAAACGAAAACGTCCTTATTCATAATAGATTAAGCATTATTTATATTTGTAATAAGAAGTTCTACTTACATCACTCAATTACATTCATACAATAATACAGCTGTACCAAATTTAAAGACTGTATTTTAAATGTTGTTGTTATGGTCTTCAGTCCTGAGACTGGTTTGATGCAGCTCTCCATGCTACTCTATCCTGTGCAAGCTTCTTCATCTCCCAGTACCTAGTGCAACCTACATCCTTCTGAATCTGCTTAGTGTATTCATCTCTTGGTCTCCCTCTACGATTTTTACCCTCCACACTGCCCTCCAATACTAAATTGGTGATCCCTTGATGCCTCAGAACATGTCCTACCAACCGATCCCTTCTTCTGGACAAGTTGTGCCACAAACTTCTCTTCTCCCCCATCCTATTCAATACTTCCTAATTAGTTATGTGATCTACCCATCTAATCTTCAGCATTCTTCAATAGCACCACATTTCGAAAGCTTCTATTCTCTTCTTATCCAAACTACTTATCGTCGATGTTTCAATTCCATACATGGCTACACTCCATACAAATACTTTCAGAAATGACTTCCTGACACTTAAATCGATACTCGATGTTAACAAATTTCTCTTCTTCAGAAACGCTTTCCTTGCCATTGCCAGTCTACATTTTATATCCTCTCTACTTCGACCATCATCAGTTATTTTGCTCACCAAATAGCAAAACTCCTTCACTACTTTAAGTGTCTCATCTCCTAATCTAATTCCCTCAGCAGCACCCGACTTAATTCGACTACATTCCATTATCCTCGTTTTGCTTCTGTTGATGTTCATCTTATATCCTCCTTTCAAGACACTATCCATTCCATTCAACTGCTCTTCCAAGTCCTTTGCTGTCTCTGACAGGATTACGATGTCATCGGCGAACCTCAAAGTTTTTATTTCTTCTCCATGGATTTTAATGCCTACCCCGAATTTTTCTTTTGTTTCCTTTACTGCTTGCTCTATATAGAGATTGAATAGCATCGGGGAGATGCTACAACCCTGTCTTACTCCCTTCCCAACAACTGCTTCCCTTTCATGTCCCTCGACTCTTATGACTGCCATCTGGTTTCTGTACAAATTGTAAATAGCCTTTCGCTCCCTGTATTTTACCCCTGCCACCTCTAGAATTTGGAAGAGAGTATTCCAGTCAACATTGTCAAAAGCTTTCTCCAAGTCTACGAATGCTAGAAACGTAGGTTTGCCTTTCCTTAATCTTTCTTCTAAGATAAGTCGTAAGGTCAGTATTGCCTCACGTGTTCCAACATTTCTACGGAATCCAAACTGATCTTCCCCGAGGTGGGCTTCTACTAGTTTTTCCATTCGTCTGTAAAGAATTCGTGTTAGTATTTTGCAGCTGTGGCTTATCAAACTGATAATTCGGTAATTCTCACATCTGTCAACACCTGCTTTCTTTGGGATTGGAATTATTATATTCTTCTTGAAGTCTGAGGGTATTTCGCCTGTTTCATACATCTTGTTCACCAGATGGTAGAGTTTTGTCAGGACGGGCTGTCCCAAGGCCGTCAGTAGTTCCAATGGAACGTTGTCTACTCCGGGGGCCTTGTTTCGGCTCAGGTCTTTCAGTGCTGTGTCAAACTCTTCACGCAGTATCGTATCTCCCATTTCATCTTCATATCTTTAAATACTACCTTTAATAACAATCACAATGCATCTTAAAGAGGCAGTTCAGAGGTCACGTTCTACTGTCAGTTCCTTCTAAAAATTCTACCCGGCAAAGTTTAAATGCAGTCGAGCTAAAGGTTTTTCAGTAACTAAAACAAATGTAACTCGTTATTTGTATAAAAATTAAGAAGATTGTAAATTGTTAAACGACAGAGATATTAATTAATACGTGTCTGAGAAAGGGGCCATTTAGATACTTCTACCTGATCCTACGGTGGTTGATAGCAGATGTTCCGTTTGGCGGTCCGCTGCGCCAATATATAGGCCCTAAATACGGATATAGCGGTAGTAAAGTAGACTTTCTCGCCGTGATCTCAAACCGTCCGCGTCAATCAAACTCCCGCCTGCATTGGGTTTCAGATGACGTCAGAGCTGGGCAGACTTGAATGCGTTTCCCACAAAAGTAGCAAGTGAACTCGCGAGGACGGTACATCATCCTGGATTGCTTAGATTTCACGGAAGTAACTGTTTATGCGTCGCCGATGGTAACCGCGTGGAAAGTCGCGAGATTATTTTCCACTTTTAAGGCAAGAAACTAACTTTTGGTGACTAGAGGTCGGGACGATAGACCATTTTACTTGGAACATACCGTACAGGTTGCCTCTGAACTGTTAATAGTAATGTTCCCGGCAGGTAAATTATATACGATACTAAGACATATTTTGTGCATGTGAACTTATACTGAATAAACTGATCAGTTAAAACTCAAAACTTTTATTTAGAGTCATAGTTGCTGAACCCGCCTAGTAAATGCTAAGTAGGAACATTTTCTTTCAGGGATTATAAAGAGTAATGTGGACTTGCATTCTGGAAATTATGGTCAGTATGTTCTAAATCGCTTTCTTACTGACCGCAAAAAGGGCTTTCAGGCTCTTGTAAACGGCGGAGATAAGTGAAAAGCACCCACAAACAATTTGAGTGCCTGATATAGCAAAATTAACCACAATCTTGATTTTTTACCCGCCGCGGCGCATTAGGTAGTGAGATATTGAGTAGCTAGTATTGACAGATAACACAAAAGTAAACTGCATATGTACAAAGAAAAAAAATCGTGTCCTTTATACTGTATACAGTTTATAGGTTGACATCCTGGAATAATTTGAAGAAAACAGATACCAACGACCCTTACTTTATTTAGCCACCAGTTTCGGTGCCTCATTGCCACCACCTTCAGGACCTTATAGAAGTAGCTTAGGTAAATCATCTAAAGGTCTGTGCTGTTGCAAGATCACTATATTCATCTGATTTCCGTAGACTTCCTCTCGGTAGACAAGGACCCTTCACAACTATAACAACAGATCACAGTTGTCGTTAGAAGTGTGAAGGATCCTCGTCTAACGTAAGTCTACGAAAAACAGTTTGACGTAGTGACCTTACAACAGCACAGACCTTGACATGATTTATCTAGCTACATGTACAGGCGCCAATGTGGTAGTGCCAATGAGGCCCCGAAACTGGTGACTAAATAAAATTCGGTTGTTGATATCAGTTTTCTTCATGTCTTCGTCCAACCGCAGTCCCATTCAGTTTACACAAGATGGAATTACCTGAATATTGGAATAACATTTTAGCAGGGAGACAGCATGAAATAAAATGACCTACTCTATATACTTACTACATTTTCACATTGGAAATGGGAACGGAAAGTATTCTCTACGTTTTGTTATGTTATGTTTCTGCCAGGACTGTACATGATGTATAGGTTGTAGGAGTGATTCCTTTCCCCTAATATCAAGAACAGTATGGGATAGTACGAACAGGTGCAAAGCTGCTAGAGTTCCCTGACCCCTCATCCTGTAGCGGTTGACGTCGAAAGAGGTCGATTCATGTTAGTACTTGGCAGTGGATCACTGTGCGTTTAAAAGATCTTCATCAAACGGTGGAGGCCTTCTTGAACAAGGAGAGTCACTAACGTCAAAATGATAGTCCTTAAAACTACAAAACCATTTTCTTGCCGTTCTCTGTTCAATGGCACTATCCAGATACACACACATATTACCTCATGCAGAATGCAAATGCTGTCTGTCACCACACTACTGAATTCAAACAGAATACGTCGAAAGTGTTCCGATTTCTCCACTTAGCAAAATGACAATATGTAATCTGAAACAAGTACAGTGAACTACAAATAAAAAAAGATAATCGATAAATAAAGCCATAGCAACCATAATAGCAACGTGGAAAACATAAACGCTACTAACTTATGAACCAACCTAATACTACATACCCAAGGACCAACGTAGAAAGAGAAAAGTGAGTACCTTTTGTTACTTGTGACTAAAGTAATAGTTCTCATTCACGACAACTCCTGTTCTTTGAGGAGACTTTGTTACAGAAATTTAATTTGAGCTCTCGCGTATGATGCTGTCTAGCTTTTATTAGTAGCCGTCGTATGTGTCTTAGTCCTCACTGAGGAACAGCATTCAAAGTTTCCACTGTATCTCCTACTTCCTCATGAGCCCATTTGTAAGAAGCCAAACTAAACTCTTTTACTGTTGCAACTTGATTTTAACTTCTAAGAAAAGCCTTACGGTGAAAGGGTGGCAACATTATATACTAAAATTATCATTTAAATAAAAGCCCATATAATGTAATCTTATATAAAATTCTACAAGGTAGCCCAAACAAGTTAGGATGCTCTACAGTACACAGATACCGCCTCTCAAGATGATCCGCAAGATAAAGACATATTTCAAAAATTAGGCCGTTACACTCCAAGCAAAAAAATTCGTTCTCACACCAAATCCGACAAACATGACAGAGGCAGCTCCGAACGACAGACAGACACTAACCCCCGGACGGACGAGCAAGCTGGGGACGAGAGACTGACCAAGAAAACAAGTAGAATTTACCAAGAGTAAATCACACAACATACAGGGTGTTTCAAAAATGACTGGTATATTTGAAACGGCAATAAAAACTAAACGAGCAGCGATAGAAATACACCGTTTGTTGCAATATGCTTGGGACAACAGTACATTTTCAGGCGGACAAACTTTCGAAATTTCAGTAGTTACAATTTTCAACAACAGATGGCACTGCAAGTGATGTGAAAGATATAGAAGACAACGCAGTCTGTGGGTGCGCCATTCTGTACGTCGTCTTTCTGCTGTAAGCGTGTGCTGTTCACAACGTGCAAGTGTGCTGAGGACAACATGGTTTATTCCTTAGAACAGAGGATTTTTCTGGTGTTGGAATTCCACCGCCTAGAACACAGTGTTGTTGCAACAAGACGATGTTTTCAACGGAGGTTTAATGTAACCATAGGACCGAAAAGCGATACAATAAAGGATCTGTTTGAAAAATTTCAACGGACTGGGAACGTGACGGATGAACGTGCTGAAAAGGTAGGGCGACCGCGTACGGCAACCACAGAGGGCAACGCGCAGCTGGTGCAGCAGGTGATCCAACAGCGGCCTCGGGTTTCCGTTCGCCGTGTTGCAGCTGCGGTCCAAATGACGCCAACGTCCACGTATCGTCTCATGCGCCAGAGTTTACACCTCTATCCATACAAAATTAAAACGCGGCAACCCCTCAGCGCCGCTACCATTGCTGCACGAGAGACATTCGTTAACGATATAGTGCACAGGATCGATGACGGCGATATGCATGTGGGCAGCATTTGGTTTACTGACGAAGCTGATTTTTACCTGGACGGCTTCGTCAATAAACAGAACTGGCGCATATGGGGAACCGAAAAGCCCCATGTTGCAGTCCCATCGTCTCTGCATCCTCAAAAAGTACTGGTCTGGGCCGCCATTTCTTCCAGAGGAATCATTGGCCCATTTTTCAGATCCGAAACGATTACTGCATCACGCTATCTGGACATTCTTCGTGAATTTGTGGCGGTACAAACTGCCTTACACGACACTGCGAACACCTCGTGGATTATGCAAGATGGTGCCCGGCCACATCGCACTGCCGACGTCTTTAATTTCCTGAATGAATATTTCGATGATCGTGTGATTGCTTTGGGCTATCCGAAACATACAGGGGGTGGCGTGGATTGGCCTCCCTATTCGCCAGACATGAACCCCTGTGACTTCTTTCTGTGGGGACACTTGAAAGACCAGGTGTACCGCCAGAATCCAGAAAAAATTAAACAGCTGAAGCAGTACATCTCATCTGCATGTGAAGCCATTCCGCCAGACACGTTCTCAAAGGTATCGGGTAATTTCATTCACAGACTACGCCATATTATTGCTACGCATGGTGGATATGTGGAAGATATCGTACTATAGAGTTTCCCAGACCGCAGCGCCATCTGTTGTTGACAATTGTAACTACTGTAATTTCGAAAGTTTGTCTGCCTGAAAATGTACTGTTGTCCCAAGCATATTGCAACAAACGGTGTATTTCTATCCCTGCTCGTTTAGTTTGTATTGCCGTTTCAAATATACCGGTGATTTTTGAAACACCCTGTATAACCAATCAGTTAACTTCCAATAAACCGTGATTTCTCGAGAAGACCTGGCGCAGCATTCCCAAATCGCTCTCCCGAACCGTCCGCTGCAAGCCGCTTCAACGGACGCAGGAAGGCTAGCCGATCTCCCGTCTTTTCTGGTCCGCATCAGCCTACCGACTGCCCCTGCTCCGTCACGACGGCACTGCGGCGACTGCACTGCCGGTGCGTCTCCCACTCACTTCCAGACACACGACGGCGGAAATACTGCCTCAGACCCAACCATGCAGAGGAAACACGCCCACTGGCAAAACGACATCCCTGCACTAGGAAAGGACCGAGCCAAGCTCCACAAGATGGTAACTGAAGGGGCCCAGAAGCGCTCGGAGAACCAGTTACACCACGGCGTGCAGCTCGCACCGGCCAGACTGATGACGTCGGTTGACTCCTGTTGCTCTCGTGTCGACCGCGAAGCGACTACCCCTCGCTATACGGCGCGGCCCACTGGACTCAAGTGGTGACCTCACACACGCCGACGCTCAAGACGGTCAAGTCATCCTGTGTCTCAGGGCGCGACCGACCAACCGATCGATCCAACCGCCAATGACCATTGCCTGAGTAAACTCGAGCAGGCTGGCGGCCTAACGCGCAGACTCAGATGCAGGAACTAAGCCCCAACCGGGCGGCCACTCACGGAGTTCTCTTAGTGGCGGAGTGGAAAGACTCTCATTTTGCCGGCTTTAAAGTTTCATTCAAACGACCGACATAATAGCACTCCGGACGACAGACAGACACTAACTGCCTCACAAATGCGGACGAGAGACAGACTAGCAAGCTGGGGACGAGAGACTGACCCAGACTGACCGACTCGCGAGCTCATAGCGCCCCGCCCCTTAAATGCACGTGAACAGGCAACCTTTCCCCTTTCCCATCAGAGGGAGACTGCCATCTTATTAGAATGAACACAACTTGATACTATCAAATTATTTATTTTAAAACGACACAAAATCCTAAAGTATAGAATCAATACAGACTGTTAAATCTTATTCTTAATCTAGTTTCGAGAATGGGAGAACATCTGTGACCCTCCTCAAAATAGCGCCCCCTTTTATCAGACAGACACACTAGATTGGCTGACACTGAGTAGCCACGAGAAACAGAAGACTCCATTCCGACTGTCACTGCCACTAAAGGGCTCAGAGAACAAGCAACTGGAACTTAACACATTTACTGTGGTTGGTTCCTTATCTGCCTAGCTGTGGTGCGTATCTCACCGATTACAGTTCTGGGAGACGTGCTACAGCAGCGTCGATCTCCTGTGTGTTGTCGGTGTCCGTGCAGACGATATACGTTGCATACCTATAAATTCTGTCTACACAGTAGATGTAATATACTGTCTGCAAACTCCCAGAGCTGAAACTACACTCCTGGAAATGGAAAAAAGAACACATTGACACCGGTGTGTCAGACCCAACATACTTGCTCCGGACACTGCTAGAGGGCTGTACAAGCAATGATCACACGCACGGCACAGCGTATACACCAGGAACCGCGGTGTTGGCCGTCGAATGGCGCTAGCTGCGCAGCATTTGTGCACCGCCGCCGTCAGTGTCAGCCAGTTTGCCGTGGCATACGGAGCTCCATCGCAGTCTTTAACACTGGTAGCATGCCACGACAGCGTGGACGTAAACCGTATGTGCAGTTGACGGACTTTGAGCGAGGGCGTATAGTGGGCATGCGGGAGGCCGGGTGGACGTACCGCCGAATTGCTCAACACGTGGGGCGTGAGGTCTCCACAGTACATCGATGTTGTCGCCAGTGGTCGGCGGAAGGTGCACGTGCCCGTCGACCTGGGACCGGACCGCACCGACGCACGGATGCACGCCAAGACCGTAGGATCCTACGCAGTGCCGTAGGGGACCACACCGCCACTTCCCAGCAAATTAGGGACACTGTTGCTCCTGGGGTATCGACGAGGACCGTTCGCAACCGTCTCCATGAAGCTGGGCTACGGTCCCGCACACCGTTAGGCCGTCTTCCGCTCACGCCCCAACATCGTGCAGCCCGCCTCCAGTGGTGTCGCGACAGGCGTGAATGGAGGGACGAATGGACACGTGTCGTCTTCAGCGATGAGAGTCGCTTCTGCCTTGGTGCCAATGATGGTCGTGTGCGTGTTTGGCGCCGTGCAGGTGAGCGCCACAATCAGGACTGCATACGACCGAGGCACACAGGTCCAACACCCGGCATCATGGTGTGGGGAGCGATCTCCTACACTGGCCGTACACCTCTGGTGATCGTCGAGGGGACACTGAATAGTGCACGGTACATCCAAACCGTCATCGAACCCATCGTTCTACCATTCCTAGACCGGCAAGGGAACTTGCTGTTCCAACAGGACAATGCACGTCCGCATGTATCCCGTGCCACCCAACGTGCTCTAGAAGGTGTAAGTCAACTACCCTGGCCAGCAAGATCTCCGGATCTGTCCCCCATTGAGCATGTTTGGGACTGGATGAAGCGTCGTCTCATGCGGTCTGCACGTCCAGCACGAACGCTGGTCCAACTGAGGCGCCAGGTGGAAATGGCATGGCAAGCCGTTACACACGGACTACATCCAGCATCTCTACGATCGTCTCCATGGGAGAATAGCAGCCTGCATTGCTGCGAAAGGTGGATAGACACTGTACTAGTGGCGACATTGTGGATGCTCTGTTGCCTGTGTCTATGTGCCTGTGGTTCTGTCAGTGTGATCATGTGATGTATCTGACCCCAGGAATGTGTCAATAAAGTTTCCCCTTCCTGGGACAATGAATTCACGGTGTTCTTATTTCAGTTTCCAGTAGTGTATTTCTGTGCGACAAAGGACATGAATGCATATTTCTGTTTGCTCATAAGCTAGTCATACGTTGCATAGCTGGCGCTAGAACCTCTCCCTTGTAGTGTCATCTTTGCCATCGATTTCGCTTTGGCCGGCCGCAAGTCAGTTGCATCGCGGGTTCGTCTATTTAAGTCTGCAGCGTCGAGGCAGCAGCTCTCACTGTGTCGGCTCTAGGCTGTCGGGAGGTTGGCCCTTACTTGGTGCGCATGCTCATTGCGCGTTGTACTACTGGAGCGCTGCGGCCGGAGACGGCGGGAAGTTTTGAATTCCGGCACGAGGCGTGCTGTTTGGCTTTTATCGCCACGCAGTGCATGTTGAGATGAAAAGCTTGTTGGAACGTCGCCTGGCATTAACCGTTCGCCTGGGCGTATGGTGTGTGTTTGATTTAAACAGGTGCAGTTGTGTACTTATCTACATTTATTAACGGTTAACTAGTGTTGTGTTCAGTCTGAATTTGGTGACAAAGTCTGATATGTAAAAGTTATGTCACAGGTGGCATGATAACGGGCCTTGGGCTTCACATCTTAGTTTCCTACCACTTGATGAATGATCTGCAGCTCATTGTAAGGAAGCCCAGTGAGCTGCTCATTACTGAATGGTTGTTATCAAAGTTGTTGTAACCTTGGTGATTAAGTACTAAAATTTGCACTTACGTTTACGAGTAACGAAATGCTGTTCCGTCTCGTAAAACTACGCCAGATTCCATAAAAGTGTAATTCTGGTGGGCTCTTGCCCGTTTAAGGTAGTACTCAGCTGTTACTATCAGGTTTCAAGGAACAATCTTACCTAGGCATGTATCGGAGTGTTTAAAAAAATTGTAGCGAGCTTTCCTGTTTTAATGTTATGTTTTATTCTTTTATGTAATATGAATGTGCAATTGCAAATGTGCTGTTGTAGTTGATTTATGTTTCATTTGGGCGGAGCGCAGTGTATTTCGTCCGGTACGTTGGGACGTGGCACCGGGGCTTGACGACCTGGCCGCTGCCAGTGGAACTGTTGTTCGTTAGACCGGGCTCCATGTTGCTGTTCTGTCTCGATCTCGTCCTTATGTTGAGTATTGCTGTTCTCTTTGTTCCTAGTTGTGTCAGGTCGTTAAGCTTTGTAGCTCGATTCTCCGCCGCCTTGGCGAATGCACCTTTCGCTCAAAATACGAATGTAAACCTATAAAACTGTGTTTTACTCTGTAATTAGGGTCGGATCAGATTGCTCGAGGCTCCCCCTTATTAATTCTGTATTCTTTTATGAGTCATTTGTTTATTACATTGATACCTTACGTGCTGGCTGTAAAGTTTAATTTTTATAAAGGAGGGTTTCATGTGCGTATGTTCTCAGGGAATGTACAGACGCTGAGGCGCTGTTTTTTTATTAATAGTTTTTTATTTTATTAGTGCCTCCCTGTACTGCCATCAACTGTATTATTTCTCACTCAGACTTTAGCGCGCCCGGTGTCTTCATTGCCGAGCGTTGCAGTTATAGAACTTGCTTTTATTATTACTTGTGTGCCTTATGTTATGACTTAATGTTATACCTTGGTATGAATTTATATAGCAAAAGAGAAGCCATTGTACAGAATAGACCTGAGGGTTCAGAGTTTGCCAAGTTTTGATTTTATTAAGTATTTGCACCAACAGAAATTTTGTTAATGTTTGATACATTTGTTATGC
This sequence comes from Schistocerca gregaria, assembly GCF_023897955.1. Lineage (NCBI taxonomy): Eukaryota > Metazoa > Arthropoda > Insecta > Orthoptera > Acrididae > Schistocerca > Schistocerca gregaria. The sequence continues at coordinate 818,727,010 of NC_064921.1, forward strand.
ACATTTCAACAGAGATTTAAGAAAAAAATTTATTGTGCTTCTTCAATTGATCAATTTTATTGTATTTAAATTACGCAAGCTAATAAACATTGTTTAACACAAGCTGTGTATGTTTGGTAATTATGACCCTGCTGCTTTCTGTCGTATTATTGGACGCAAATAGCACGTTCCAGCTAGGAACAGAAACTTAACTCAAGTATTCGTTCAGTAAGTATTTCAACATGCAAAAAGACTTCTTGAAATTAGTGCAACCAGTGGCCTCTTGTATTGTTCTTCAATATTTATTACCCATTACCCGTTCCGAACCGGTAAAGGAGCAGTAAAAAATTGAGGAACAAAACAAAAGGCCACTGGATGCAATAATTTCGAGAAACCTTTATTCATTACAGTCGCAGCAATCCTCGTCCATTAAGGATAAAGGTTTTACTTCAGCATGACTCAGACTCCACAGAGGCAAAGAATCGTCACTCTGTTTACAGAGATACGGCTTAACTCGCTCCTTGTGGCGCAGTCGACACTTGCAAATTTCAGCAGTGAGACCCTTCACTGGCGCCCTTGTCAGCGACGTCTCTAAGCCGCTCCCCGCGTCGTATGCCCACTACTGACACCCGCAAGACAATCCCCTTCACACGCCATGTGCCTGTTTAAAGCAAGGCTTTTGGTGCGTGCGTTCGCACTCGCTACATTGAATCCCTGCACCCGTTACAAAGTCAGTACTTCCCACTACAAGCGTCATGAAACAGCCAGAATACCGCCCGCAGTTCATACTTTGTATAGAACACTGTCCTAGAACATTCTACAACTCCTCCTACGATTAAGGACTGCGCCAATTAAATTCAATTCTCTGCTTTTTGGTGGGACACATGGCTCGTTAACTGCTGTGACAAGATCTCCGAAGGGTCAACTCGAGTCCGTCTTTTGTGACCCCCATACATTCTTTCATACTAAAAGAATTCCTGCTTCTGTTGTAAGATGCTATTGCTCTCCATCCTTGGCTTGCCACACCTGGCTGTTTTCGCCGATTTTTGTAGAGGAAGGAGTGCGTCTCGTATCCACATTCACCGGCCTCACCAAGGGGAGCCGACATCAGGGTTGCCCCCAATCTGTTCTCTTTAGAGCAGTAGAACATCCCTCCTGATTTAACACGACACGGAGTCTAAACCTCCGTTTGCCGACCGCCGCCTCCTCAGAAACTCGTAAGCGTTAGCGTTCCCTGCTGTCAGCGTCCAGCTCAAATTAATTCCCAGGAATGCAGCACTACAGAAAAAATTATTAAATAAAAATATTTTTAAGGTAAAAACTTTTCATGCCTAGACCGCAATTTTCCTGTCATCATTAAAGTTCGATAACTAGTTTTGGTTGCTGTCTGCAACCATCTTTCAAAATATGAAAAGCATTTGAAAGCATCGATAGCTATAGGCATGCAAACACATGCATTCGTCGGTACCGAAACAACAACACTATATAGCTGAAAACGTCACCATGAGCAAGCCAGGTTGAAGACCGTAATTTCGCAGGTTGGCGATCATATAGGAAATGGCCCAATTGGATGAGGAGAAGTTCCTAAATAGCCGTCAACCTACGAAATTACCGTCCGCAACCTAGCTTTCTCATGGTGACATTTTCACCTACGTCCTCTTATTATTTTGGTACTTATGAATGCATTTTGTTGCATGAATAGACCTAACGATGTTTTCCAATGCTTATTCACCACCTTTTGGTATTTTGAACGATCTGAATATAGCAAACATAACTAGTTATCGAACTTCAGTTGTGATAGGAAAACTGTGATCTAAGCGTTAAAAGTTTTTAATTTTAAAACTTTTGTATTCAGTAAACCACATTAAGACTCCCATCTGTCCCACGTAGACCACCTCAGGCTTTACTGCTACAGAAAAAATGTTAGTGTGTGGCGCTAACCAGAATCAACCAAATAAATTATCGTGTAAATTTTAAAACTGCCCTGAAACCAACAGTTTTTTGGAAGTATATGGATGATACTTTCATAGTGTGGCCTCATGGAGAAGACAAACTAATCGAGGTTCTACATCATGTCAACTCCATTCATAGTAACATCCGGTTCACCATGGAAATAGAGAAAGATGGTTGTTTGCCTTCATTGGATGTCCTGGTTCGAAGGAATAGTGATGGTTCTCTAGAGCATTCAGTTTCTCGGAAGCCCACTCGTACCGATTTGTACCTGCACGCATCGATTTGCCATCACCCGTCGCAAACCATTAGTGTGCTTAAAACGTTCATAGAGCTCATACTGTCTCAGATCTAGATAGCTTACTTGCAGAACTGGCCCATCTAAAGACATTATTCAGCGAAAATGGGTATTCTATCCGGCAGATTAACAGGGCACTGTTAAAACTAAGAAGCAGGAAGAGGATAAAGAGGAGAACATGCCTGAACAATCTTCAGCTTTTCTCCATTTCGTTGGCAACATTTCGTTTAAAATAGCAAGAATCCTCCGAAAATTTCAGGTCAAAGTGGTTTTCCACCAACCATCCAAGCTTGCGGACCTTGTGGGATCAAAAAATGGTTCAAATGGCTCTGAGCACTATGGGACTTAACATCTGAGGTCATCAGTCCCCTAGAACCTAGAACTACTTAAACCTAACTAACCTAAAGACATCACACATATTCATGCCCGAGGTAGGATTCGAACCTGCGACCGTAGCGGTCGCGCGGTTCCAGTCTGTACCTTGTGGGATCAGTAAAGGACAATCAGTTACTACGAAAGGCCGGAACTTACAAGATACCGTACCAATGTGGTATGGCTTACATAGGTCAAACCACACGCACCGTAAAAGAACGCTGCACTGTGAACATCAACGTTACACCCACCTTCTGCAGCCAAGCAAGTCCGCTATTGCTGAACACTGTATTTCCACTGGACATTCAATGGAGTATGAGAAAACAATGACTCTCTCCACAGTAACATCTTCCTGGGACTCCATTATTGAAGAATCCGTAGAAATACTCCTGCCGGAAAATCTGATGAACCATGACAGCGGCTACCAGCTGGACAGTGCATGGAATTCCATTTCCACGACTTGCTCAAATCGAAGACGACAGATTGCGCTGACGGCCGTGGCAGACAGCAACGCAGAGGGCGACTGACTTCCGCTATCCCACCAGCGAGGGCGCTGTCGGTGGGCCGTGTGGTTAAACTACAAAGTTTTCGACGCATGCGCAGAATAGTTACAGAGCGCTATATATTGCGGAAAGGAGGACGTTTTCGTCATTCGAGGGTTGGATTCCCTCACTTCCTCATCGAGGACTCGCACTGCCTGGGCTACTCTCAGGGTGTATCTTCGACGTGGAAGAGCCCCAACCGTGCCTGTCGCGTTGTTGCCCGTCTGCACGCCGTCACTGACGCCCGCCGCCTGGTCGCCGCTTCTCGGTGCTCACCGCTTCTTCTGCTGCCGCCGTCTCACGGTGCTCGCCGCTTCTGCCGCCGCCGCTGCCTCCGTCACTCGGTGTTCGCTGTCGCCTGCAGTCATGGACGCCCCAACTACCACCATCATCTACACCTCCCCTTCACCTGCCCCTACTGTAACGTCATGGAGTGCTTCCTCTGGGATTAACCCGTCTCATCCACCTCCCCTACTCACCGTCTCCTCCCCACCTACCTCCTCTCCATCACTGTATCCCCACCTGTATGTCATTCCCGCTCCTACCTCTGCTACTGCACCTGCTGCTGCTCCTGCTCCTGCCTCTGCCCCAGCTCCCACCCCTCCCCCCCCCCCTCCAGCTCCTTTCGCCCGCCGAGACGAGTTTCCCCCCCCCCCCTCCCCCCTGCAACTACCAATGCTTCCCCTGCCCGAGTCAGCGCCCGTTGCGAGGAATCGTTAGCGCTAGGATTTCACCCGGAACAAGTCCCGCCCTCTCACCCTCACCGGCACAAGTCCCCCCCATTCACCACCGGTTCACCCCCGGTTTTCCCAGTCTTTGTTCGTCGATTGGGCATTGTTTCAGTTGACTCATGTGGTTTCCGAGTTCGGCTGCACGTTGCGGTAGAGCATTGTTCTTTTAGCCGATTTATTTAACACATTTCGCGTGTGAAGTGTTTTGCTTGTTAAAAGTGTTTTATCGTGTGTTGAGTGTGAAAAGTGTTTTGCGTGTGTTTTATCGTGTACCATCTGTGTGTGAACTATTCACGTGTGAAAAGCGTTTCGTGTGTTGTAATAGTGTTTAATAATGAGTTCTTTCAAGTGTGAAGTTTGCGGCAACGAGTATAGTTACCGCAAGACTCTGAAGAGGCATATGTCCACAGCTCATCCACAGAAGCTGAGCGAAATGATGCCTCCTGTTACAGATAAGGAGCCTTCGTGTACATTCCAATGCTACATATACGACAAGGATTTTACTTGTAAAGGTAGTTTAAAACGCCACCAACAAAATATTCATGGCCAACCGCAACAGCAAGGGTTTCAGTGTACGATGTGTGCATTTGAAACCGATTCAAAAAAGTGCTAGATGGATCATTCCCAGTCTGCACACGGATTATGTGCGAAACCAGAAGCCCTGGAATTCTCCAGCGAAGAAGAATTTTTAAAATGGAAGGAAGAAATGGAATGTGCTACACATTCCAAATTCATTAAAAGCTGTGGCACTAAATTTTACGATGATGGCCCCACATGTTATTAAGTTTGCCATCGCTCAGGTCAGTTTACCTCCAAAGGTGATGGGAGACGACATCTGAAATTGACAGGAAGCAACAAAATTAATGGCAAGTGCCCTGCAGAGATTAAAGTCCAATACAAAGAAGGAAAATGCCACGTTACTTTTGTGTCCACTCACGTTGGTCACGATCTGGACCTAAGTCATCTCAACCTGACGGAAAAAGAACGGATGAAGATAGCTGAAGACATTGCTGCAGGAATCCCATTTCCTACTGTCCTCCAAAAAATTCAAGAAACAGTGCAGAATTCTAATTTGGAGAGAGTGCATCTTACAACGATGCAGGTTTTGCATAATATTGCAGATGCGTATAATCTGTCTTCAAAGTCAATTAGACATTGCGCCACAGTCGCCGCCACAGAGTGCCCTGCCCTCTCACCCGGTGGTACTGCCTCACAGGAGGGCCCTGCCTCCCACCACCTCCCCATCTATCCAGTCCCTCATCCCTCCTCTCAGGCCACACCCGCCAAAAAATCTTGCAATCCTCTACCCCCTCATCCATATGTGTTAATGTTCTTCATGAATTGCTAGTAAATAAAGTCAGTTCTTAAGAAAAAGTTTTGAAAGTAAATTCACGGTTCAGAGTCTAATTAATTTTTATGTCGGTAATAGTAAATTAGGACTTTATTATATTCGACATCGATTTGAGCACATGCCATTGACCAGCGAATGACAACAAACTGAAGTTGCCTGGGAGCATTAAAAAGAATAAAATTCTGACGTAGTTATGAAGCAGCCGTTTGATATTAGTAAACCTGGCGAATATATTTTAAAGGAAGATAAGGTTTTAAGTTTAAGGGAAATAATAACTTTTTTTATTCTTTCAAGACTAAAGCTCAGAAAAAGAGTACAAAGAAAAACACGAAATAAAAGGGAGTGCTGAAAAGTAATGCCTCCGAATCTTTTATGTGAAAACTCTTAATGCCTTTTAAATGAAAGAAACGTTTTTAACATTCTACATATTCACTATTCATCTCCACATATTTGCAGTCTTCTACCGCTAGAGGGTTCTGAATTGTAGCTTGTTACACGGCCGTGTGTAGCGTAACTATGTCAGTGCCTGAGAATCAGCATGTTCTAACAAAATTTCGTATTCGAAGAGTTCGTCCATGCGTGGAACACCCTCTCCGTCAGAATGAGAATGAAAGAACACACACGAAAGCTACACCTGTAACATTCCGACGTCTTGGGTTCACTGTCATACATCATCCTCCATACACTCCTGTCGTGACCCCGACGGACTTTCATGTATTTCCAAAACTTAAAGAACACTTTCGAAGTCTTCGCTTCGATATTGATGAAGCAGTGCAAGGAGAGGTGAGATTGTAGCCCCGTCGACATTGTCAAGCAGTCTTCAATTGTGACTACAGTGAGAAATAAATTTGTAGACATGAAGAATAAAGATATACAAGGTGCGACAGGACCGACTAAGCAGTTTTAAGGAGCAATAAAACGTAAATCTGGATGTATCGAGAAAAATGTTTTTATTTTGTAAATTAGTACAGTATACCATTTTACGTTCATTTAGTTTTAAAATAATGTCCTCAAGATGGCGGCCATTAGGGTCAATACATTGTTGTAGACGATTCCTGAAGTTTCGAGCAGCTCTTGCACACATATCGCGGGGTATGGCATTCGCTTCGTCAATAATTCCCTCTATTAACTCTGGTAGGGTGTGAGGGCGGCTTTTGAAAACTTTTTCCTTCAGATATCCCCAAAGAAAGTTGTCACAAACGCTGAAATCTAGTGACCGCACAGGGCACCCGACATCACACCTCAAAGAGACGAGGCGTCCCCGAAACATTTCTCTCAGAACATCAAGTGAAATTCGAGCTGTGTGGGCAGTAGCTCCATCCTGTTGGAACCAAAACTCCTCCGGTCCATGTTCTTCAACAATCTCGTCCATTCTGGGTTGTATAAAATTTTGCAACATTGAAACATAACGTGTGGAATTCACTGTCGCGGTCACTCCTTCCTCCTCAAAAAAGTGAGGGCCTACCACACCAAATTGTGATATGGCACACTACACCGTCACTTTTGGAGAATGTTTCCTCCAACTGCCGAACCCAGGACCGAATTGTGTTTCCATTAGGAACGGCATTGCTGCGTGCAATATTGAACTGTCGCCGAAAAGCTCGTTGTGCAGCGATCACAGATCTGTTGTTTTCATAATAAGCGCGAACGGCAATACCGTGATGTGCACCTGTCCAGACCATGTTGGCTACTGAAATGGGTTCAACGGCTGAACAAAGGGAGACCACGTGCAACTACCTACCCCAATTACAGCCCCAGCGGTAATCGATAGGAACTGCTTAGTCGGTTCTGCCGTACCCTGTAGAATGTCTGTCTTATTTAAAAAGCTTCAAGAGATTTCACGTAAAAAGCTCGGAGGCATTAGTTTTCAGCACTCCCTCGTATTTCACATACTTGGATACAAAAGATTCAAAATGAGATGTCTTTCATAACATATTTTTTTATACGCAGAGACATTGTGTGTGTAAATGTTCTCCTAAAGAAGAGAGAACTTATTTTGTTGAGAGAGAAGACAGAATTACAAAGAAAGGTAAATAAGAAAACAAAAACAAATAAATAAGAAAAAATAGCAATGTCACGATATATGAACGATACAACTATTGAAGTTGACCGTTCTCTTGTCCACAGTATCCCTGAGAAGTTATATTATATCTACATCTATGTGCACACTGCGCAAGCCATCACATGGTGCCCGACTGCGGGTACTTTCCAATACAACTAGTTATTTCTGTTACAGCTCCAGTCGCTAACAGAGCGAAGGAAAAAAAGAATTAATATATGGCTCCGTACCTACCTAAGTTTCTTATCTTCAAGGTCCTTACGTGAACAGTACATTGGCCGCTGTACAGTCGTTCTGTAGGGAATTTCAGTTACCGATTCCCTAAATTTTCTCAACACAGTATCTTACAAGAAACGTTTCCTTCCCTCCAGGAACTTCCAGTCGAGTTCAAGGGGCATCTCTGTAATAGTAGCGTGTCGTTGGAATCTTTCGGTAACAAATCAAGCGTCTTCCTTCAATCTGACGTGGTGGGGTCCCAAGCACTCAAAGAGTATTCAAGAATGTGTCGCACTACTGTCCTATAGGCAGTCTCCTTTACGGGTGCCGGCCGGTGTGGCCGAGCGGTTCTAGGCGTTTCAGCCTGGGACCTTGCGACCGCTACGGTCGTAGGTTCGAAACCAGCCTCGGGCATGGATGTGTGTGATGTCCTTAGGTTAGTTAGGTTTAAGTAGTTCTAAGTTCTAGGGGACTGATGACCTCAGATGCTAAGTCCCATAGTGCTCAGAGCCATTTGAACCACTTGAACTTTTACAGATGAACCATACCCTCCGAAAATTCTCCCAGTAGACAGAAGTCCAGTATTCGCCTTCCCGTCTCCCGTTCTTACGTGATTTTTTTCATTTCATATCGCTTTGCAGCTTTACGCATCGATACTTAATCGACGTCTCAGTGAGAAGCAATACACTAGTAATGGTGCATTCCAATATTAAGGGTTTGCTTATCTTACTCTTCTAAGCTAACTCATATTTTTCTACATTTAGTGCAAGATTCCATTCATCACATGAGCTACATACAAGTGATCTTGTATCCTCCTGCAATCACTCAACAACAGCTTCCGTACACCAGTGCTTCATCACATAACAGGCGCAATTTGCTGCTCACCTTGTCTGTCAGATCTTTGCTATCTTAATTTTCAATAACAAAAGATGATATAAATGATCAGAATTCACGAACTTTAAACTCTGAGGGGAAGTTAACACCACAGTACCATCTGGAATAGTATTTTATCGTAAATAGGTAAGATTAGTTTACAATCAGAATATTTGCATTTCTGAATTACTACACCTGAGATAGTAGTTGTGCAAGTTGCATTAAAAATACGATACGCGATCTTTAAGTGGTGCCAGTAAGCTACTTTTGCTTTAGGTAACTAAATGAATAAAGGACTTAGTTACGCCTATAGGAGATAGGTCAGTTTCAATTTTTAGCCTTGTACGCATTCTAACACAGCAGCATGAGTAATTCACCGCTTAGAATAGACCTATTGTTGCTAAATCTACAGTGCTTAAATGGCCAGTTCCAATAATGACTGTGTGGACGATACGCCCTATTCTACACCTTATTTTAGATCTTTATGACAATGCTATGCTGATTAAATTTATATGTTTTGACGACGCCATTATGGCCTAATCACTTTAGGACATGGTGTAAAAAAGATCTGAGGATGGTCATTACGGACTGAAACCGGTCATCGTCTAAAGAACTCATATTGCGATCAAAGACTGAAATAAAAAACATTGCTTAAAAACTTTATAAGATAATTATGAACCACTGAAGTGGGGTAAAGATAAATAAACTGTGCCAGGGCTTAGGAGGATGCAGTACTACATCCAACGAATACCGGCGAGTCCGTGCTAGGGCATTAGGGTGATACTCAGCAATGGCGTACACCACAAGAGATGTTGCTGTTCACTTGGATATTTACTGTTGAAATTTCGAGAGTGTTTATTCCACTAAGACCAGTGCAAAAAAATTAATCATCCCACAAACATTTTGTGAAGTGACAATTACTAGAAGATGAGACATTATTCACGAATGGGATAGGGAGGAGGGGAAACAATATTGCTAGAAGAGCCTTCTGTGGCAATAAGATGGCTTACCCACTATTGACTGGGATGTGGACGTCTTTACTGTGCACGTCATCAAAGTAGATCTAATGCATTTACAACACAAAGCGTTGGCTCTTTAATCAGGAGTTCCTGTTGCTGAATTATATATTTGATAGTATAAAGAAGGTCATTACAAAAAAGGTACCTCAAGAAACTACCGATCTGAAGGCTGCCACAGTCTCTTTAGGCCTATTTTTACACTGGGGGCTTTGATCCCTTTCCTTTCAAGTTCGCTAAATTTCCTTCTCGAATAATAATTTCCTCCTTACGAAAGCAGGCTGTTGACACGAGAAGGAGGGAGTTAAGGCGTGAAGCATCACTAACGAGGTGTTCGTGGGTGTTAGCAGTCCGGCAGGGGTAGAGTGGGCGGGGCTGGGGGTGGGAGGGTGTCCCAGGCGCCGGACTATAAATAGCTGCGCGGGAGCCAGCCGTCGGGACCTCGTGACGTCACGGGCGTCGCCTGGCAACCAGTGCTGCAGCCGGGAAAAAGTTCCGTGCAATCCCTCACCATTGCTCGCTCATTACGTCACGGTTCGTGCAATACCTCTCCGTTGGTCGCCCATTACGTCACGTTACGGGGTGTAACATATAGTAGCTGACTGCCCATTAAGCGATCACTTCTAACAGCGTTCTTTGTCAGCCTTTCTGTAACAGCCGTTCTCGAAGAGTACCAACACTTACCTTAACGCTCCTCAGTTAGGGAGTCCATGAAAGACTTCGTACTCGAGTAAAGAAGCCGATAGCAAAAGTTTTCAGCATTTATTCTACAGTTACAACGTGTGAAGAAGTACTGTTTCTGACATCGTAATGAAACTCATGCTTTGTATGTATCTGTTCTCATTCCATGATAACCTCTATAGAAAGTGTTGTTTAACTCTTTGTTGCCTGATGGTACATAAAAGTACCAGTAAGTTTTGACTCTCATTATTTTCTCGTGGTGCAGTTTCGTGATCTGAGAGCCTGTCGGTACGTAACAGTAACTCTGCTCTATTGTTTCAGAGATGTTATTATGCAGCACATAGACCTCTCTGGCTGTCAGAGCTTTAAATTGTTTTTCGCGCGCTGATGTGTAAACAGAAGATTGTATGTGCTTGTTTCCATGGTGTTGGCTGAATTTGTGCTCAATTTATTGAAACTTCCGATGAGTTTTCCATTGTAAGTACTTATCTTCTTTGTTTTTTTAATAATAGTTTGAACCATTACGTTACAAGTGAATGAGATAAAGTGGAAAATGTAAAGCGGACTTATTTGTATCGTCAGGTTGTGCGAACACTTTATTGTGCCAACAGTGCGTTACTTCTCACTAGTTGTTCTGTCCACTTTTTCACACACAGATGGACGAAAATCGTAAAACTGGTGGCTACTTTCGACCTTTGAGTGATGCAGAGATTGAAGCAATATTGCATGAGGACATTCCTTCTCATATTACAGAGGATACTGACATCGAAGATGATAACGAAAATGTTAATAATTTTGACAAAGCTTTTCGTGCAATTTACAAGAAGCAGATTGTGAAACAAATTCCACTTGTTCGGATAATGATACCTCAGAGTGTTCTTTGCCGTTTACACTTTCACCTCAATGTGAATACCGGACACACAGAATGCGCAGAGACAAATTTATGCGAATTAAAAAAAAATCAAAAATATCATATTTTTGTTAATTAATTATCTAATGTAAAAACATTTAATATTTAAGTGAAATAAAGTACAAGATAAAAACTGGAGCATTTTTCTGCGCATGTTCTGTCCATGGAGTCTGAGTACCAGAAGTGAAAAAAGCTGTAAAAAATAAAATAAAATTCTACAAAAAAAATCCTACAGTCATTTGAGGCCACAATAGCATAAATTCTGCAAAGAAAATGTTAAAAAGTAATTTTTTCTTATGTCAGGAAACAAAGGGTTAAGAAACATCGGGAACTGCCTAGATAAACATGTAAATTAGATAATATAGTTTAGGTTATACTGATTTACATATTTTCCTGTTGTATGATTCACAAGTGCAACCACTGTGATGATACAGCCATCATTTACATACTAAAATATGCTCACTATATCTGTCCCTCGAACACACACACACACACACACACATACACATACACACACGTCGTAGATTTTTCCTTGGCGTTAATTTTAGAGTATTAAATACCTTACATCAGTGTTCAGATGGTCTAGAATTTTTATAGATAAATACCTCTTCCAATTCTATCCCACATTAACGCTTATCAAAGAATGGTGTAAATCATTTGTCCTTCTAATATTACATTAATGAACGTTGCCATTGTTTCGAACTGAAAATGTTTGACAACAAGCTTCCTAGAATGGACACCACATATTTTCTTTACTACACACGCCTTTATTACAAACTCTTTCTTACTCATGACGACGTATGCCAAAAGGCGGTGTCCTAAAACTTAAGTGAGTCGGAGTAGGAAAAGCCAGTTACTTATTTTACGTTGTCAACTTGAACTCCGTTGTCTACAGCGCTATGGATCTCACGGAGGTGCAGAGCGAGCTGAGTTTCGCAGGATCTCTGTCTGCGAAATCGTTGTTGATTTTCATGCAGAAGATTTTTGTTTTCCAGAAACGACATAATTCTTTAACACAAAACATGTTCCATAATTCTATAATAAATTGTAAGGGAAATGTTGCGGAACTTAGCCATTTGAGAAGATTTGTAGGATGTGACTTCGAGACCAGGTCCGTATCGACATAAATACATAACCAACAGGGAATATTCGTTTCATGTGTTGATTTACCCCCATTCATTATTTGTAATTATATTTTCATGGCTCCCGACGTACAGCGTTGCATTTATTTTACCTATGTTCAGTGAGTGTGCATATGCAATGAACCAGTTAATCTTCAAAACAACGTTATTTACGGTTTCAAATATTCAATGTTTTCTGTTAGGCTTGATCATTGTACTTTCATTGTCGATAAACAGAACAATATTTAGATTTCCAGAAGGCTTTTGACACTTTTTCTCGCAAGCGGCATCTGATCAAATTGTGTGCCTAGTGACTATCGTCTCGGTTATGCTACTCGATTCGTGATTTCATGTCAGTAAGATTACAGTTCGGAGGAACTGACGGGAAGTCGTCGCATAGAACAGAAGTAATGTCTGGCGTCCCCTAAAGAAGTGTTACAAGCCCTGTGTTGTTCCTAATTACATAAACGATTAACAATCTTAGATGATTTGCAGATTATGATGCAATTTACCGCCTAAGAAAGTAATCACAAGATCAAAATCAATTAGAAAATTATTTAGACAAAATAGCTGTATAGTGCGAAAAGTGACAATTGACTCAATAATGAAAAAATGTGAGGTCATCCATATGAGTATTAAAAAGAATCCGTTAAATTTCATGTGCACGATAAATCACACAAATCTAAACGCTGTAGATTCAGCTAAATATCAATCACGACCAAATAAAACTGAAAATATCACATAGAAGCCTCCATATTACTGGCAGAATACTTAGAACACACAATAAGTAAACTAAAGACACTGCCTATTCTAGGCTTGCCGTCCTCTACTAGAGTATTGCTGTGGAAGGATATTCCGTACCAGCTGCACATGACAGACATCGCAAAAGCTCAAAGAATTTGAATTTTGTACATCGTGAACTAAGAAAGAGTATGATATGATACACGAGATGATGTGGCAGTCATGAAAATAAAGACGTTTTTTGTTGCGGCGAGAATCTTTTAAGGAATTTCAATCGCCCGCTTTCTCCTCCTGTAAAGTGGTGATACAGAGAACACTTAGTGCTCTGACTTAAACGTCTCAATGATGGGTTGTTAAATCACAAACGGCAACGCCAGTAAATATCTTTCACTCGTATTTTATTTGCACATAACAGTTACAATATCTCATTCGGACAAGCAGTTAACTCAGATCGCACAACTAGAAAGTGGTAATCAATATCGTAATCATATTAACAAACAGAATTGCAAAGAAGAGTGAGCAATGAGCAATAAACTTTTTCAGCTTCTGCAATGTGTTTTATCAATTCATGAAACTATCGGAAGGCTAACAATTACAGAAAAACGCTCTGAACCTCTATGAATATAGCTCCTTTGGAGCGCACCATTGGGTAATACTCATTTCACAACACTTCTTGTGAACTTGACGACATTTTCACGTCACATGCAACATGTACGACCGCATAATTTGTTATCGACATTTTGACAAACAATAATATGAATGCTACTGTTTCTCGATTCACTCACAGCAATTTAAGTTGTCTTCTTAGGTTGCTGCCTAAGCATACACTCGGAAATCGCTAAATATTTATTTCATCCTTCGCTCTCTAATCAGATGGAAATGTAAATAACATCGAGTATTGCAGAACATACTTGAATTACATTCATAAGAAAGCCCCAGACTGTGTTAATAGTGCTAACATAAGAAAAACCCTCACGTGCCGAGTTGCCAACCTGCATATTTCGACGTAATCCATTTCCTCTCGTCATACTTGCCTCCTGTCTTGGTTATCATATTATCTCTGGAAGGCTTATATTGTTGACGTGAGATTAACTGACATAATTATAATGGTGACGTGCCTGGAAGAAATTTTCAATGCTCCCTTACCTTGAAACGGTATTCTACAAACTATAATAAGAGCCTGTTTCACGCTTTATTCGTGAGTTGTTGACGATAAGAATTCACTCCTGAGACAGCACTCTCATACGAAGGCATTAACAATCCATTAATTGTTATGTGACGTTTAATGGTAACAATAATTATAATAAATCATTCCAAGAGTGACGTGTTTTTATAAATCTCCAATACGAGTGCATGAAGTCTTATGAGAGACCCGTATCGAACACTGACGAAAGTCGATAGCAATTCCTGTTATCGATACTGCGAGTGAGTCAAAATGACGTCACGTTTGCGTCAAGTGTTGCAAAATTAATATTACCCCACACAATTACAAAGCAAAAACGTAAAAGATACATTATACTCCGGATGTGTAAATATTTTGTTGATACCAACAGACATAGGAAGAAACGATCAACGTAATAAACTACAAGAAATAAAAGCTCGCACTGAAAGATTTAAGTGATTGTTTCTCTGCGCGCTGTTAAATAATGGTGGTTCGATGACCCTCTTCCAGACACTTAAGTGTGGATATTGCGAAATAGACATGTGGATGTAGATGTAGATGTAGATTAACCCTTCACATGGAAGTAATATGATGTGATGTGTAATCAGTTCAGTAGCACATAGTGCGTAGTGGGGCGATCACACTGTTGTAGAACTAATTCAAAAGACAAGATTACTTAAATACTGTTTACTGGATATCCTGTTTCAACACACTAAAGGTGCCATCATCGGATCTGAATGTACATTAACATTTATAAACCATTTGGATATAACGATACATGAGACCAGTTGGTCTGCTTCATGTATCGTTATATGGTCTACAAATGTTAAGCTACATTCAGATCCGATGATGACACCTTTAGTGTGTTGAAATTGGTCATCCAATAAACAGTATTAGTTCAATTCAGTAACGTCCACCTTTACCCATCTTCTCTAAGTGATGATAGTTATTTATTCTTCAGACTTAATAACGATTCTTTACAGTAAATTCTTCCAAACTCTGGAATCGTTCCCTTAGGGAATATAGCAATGAGAAAACTGTACAGCTGCTATCAGAAGTAAGTCTGTGTCCTACTATTTATCGGTCCAGCTACGGAGGAACACTTAGTGTTATACTTCTTACTACAGATATATAACAATGGTGCTAATGAAAAATGGGTCGAACAAAGAGTGAAAATTTTTACATATATTGTACAGTAGTTTAACTGAGAAACACGATATAAAATTTAGTTTATCAATCCGGCCAACATCATCTCATCTTTGTACTTTGCGTAGCCTGCACGACATCACGACATGCAGTAATGTTCTGATCCGCCCTGTTGGAACTGCAAGACGGATCGTAAATATTTTTCTACTTCACAAAGGAGTCATTGCGGATTTTGTCACCTCTGTTTCACGTACGTCGAGTCAAATTGAAATCTACTGGTATAGTGCTGTGGTTTACAACGAATTGTGCACATTGCTGCTTGTTCGATCCATGTTTGCTCATTTCTACAGCGTATATAAAATCCCTCACTAAAAAGATACACTGCAGTTTCAATATAGGTCGTCTGGACTTCAGCATGCCAGGTGAAGCACTTGCTTTATAGTCTCCGATGGGAAGCTTTGAGTTTTCCAGTATCTTCTGGTATTCATGTAAAAAATCTTTTTGTCTTCTTAGATGAGGAGGAGAGATATGGTTTAGGTTTGGAAACCAGTAAGTTAATGTAGCTTTAGTTAGCCTGAGACCGAACGCATTGTTCTATTGCGTTGGGTGACGAAGTTTCTGGTATGATTGCTGTTTAAACACACAAGGATCAATACTATGGTTAACTGCTTTTCTCTTTTTTTTTGTCGTCAGTCTTCTGACTGGTTTGATGCGGCCCGCCACAAGTCCTCTCCCGTGCTAACTTCTTCATCTCAGAGTAGCACTTGCAACATACGTCCTCAATTATTTGCTGGAAGTATTCTAATCCCTGCTTTCCTCTACAGCTTTTATCCTCTACAATTGTCTCTAGAACCATGGAAGAGCTTCCGCGATATCTTAACAGATGGACTACAATCCTGGTCCTTGTTGTTGTCAGTGTTTTCCATACGTTCCTTTACTCGCCGATTCTACGCAGAACCTCCTCATTCCATAATTTTTCAGTCCTCCTAATTTTCAACATTATTCTGTAACACCACATCTCAACTGCTTCGATTCTCTCCTTTTCCCGTTTTCCCACTGTCCATGTTTGACTACCATAAAAAACGCTGTGCTCCAAACGTACATTCCAAGAAATTTCTTCCTCAACTTAAGGCCAATGTTTGATACAAGTAGACTTCTCTCCGTCAAGAATACTCTTTTTGCCAGTGTTAATTTGTTTTTATTTCCTCCTTGCTCCGTCCGTCATGGTTTATTTTGCCGCGTAAGTAGCAGAAGGTCTTAACTTCATCTACTTCGTGATCATCACTCCTAATGTTAAATTTCTCGCTGCACTTCAAATGCAGAGCAGCAGGGTGTTCCAGCTGCTGATACCTACGTCGCAACGCACATTATTTGAGGATATTATTCCTGGTGCTAGTTACTGCGTTAGTCACTTATGGTCAACAGGTCTGTCAAAACGTGACACTCAAATACTTTGGTTGTATGTTTAAGGATTTCCATCTAAACAAATTTTAAGCAGATGGTGAGCGAGTCTCATTAAAATGCAAGCACGATTTCAAATGGTTCAAATGGCTCTGAGCACTATGCGACTTAACTTCTGAGGTCATCTGTCGCCTAGAAATTAGAACTGCTTAGACCTAACTAACCTAAGGTCATCACACACATCCATGCCCGAGGCAGGATTCGAACCTGCGACCGTAGCGGTCGCGCGGTTCCAGACTGAAGCGCCTAGAACCGCACGGCCACATCGGTCGGCCAAGCACGAGTATTCTTTTATACTTGGACGGGGTTTACTTCACCACTTACAATAGTAGTGCCTCAAGATTGTGATCATATTTTGCAGCGAACACGTAGTGTGTTGTGGGACGATCACTTTGTTATAGAAATAATTCAAAAGCCAAATTCACTTAAATACTGTTTACTGGATGACCGGTTTCCCCACACTAAAGGTGCCATCATCGGATCTGAAAATGGTTCAAATGGCTCTGAGCGTTATGGGCCTTAACATGTGAGGTCATCAGTCCCCTAGATTTAGAACTACTTGAACCTAACTAACCTAAGCACAGCACACACATCCATGCCCGAGGCAGCATTCGAACCTGCGACCGTAGCAGCAGGGCGGTTCGGTATTGAAGCACCCAGAACCGCTCGGTTACAACTCATCGGATCTGAATGTAGCTTAATATTTACAAACCATTTGGATATATTTTTTATTTCTGTGACAATGATTTTATTTCAGCTGGTCTGCTTCATGTACCGTTATATTCGAATGGTTTACAAATGTTTATAAATATTAAGCTACATTCACATCCGATGAAGGCACCTTTAGTGTGTTGAAACCGGTCATCTAGTAAACTGAAGACAACTCCTACACTCCTTGTGCAGTTGCCTAAAGTGGTACTCGTTTTAAGTTCTTTTCGTTTTAGGGGCATCAGGCCGTGGTCCAAGGCATATTTCTCAGCCTAACGTTTCGCCGGTGGCGGACACATCAGCAGAGGCTATAACACTCCTGAAACATGTTCAGCAAGCCGAACTATTTATACTTATCCACTCAACCGTCAGTTCATGAAATCCTCAGACCGCTGACTGTGGCCACTCGATAATGGCACAAAAGCCGAAGTCTAGATAGCACAGAAGAAAGATACTGTAATACACCGTCAAATGGCGATTTATTCTATCAAATTCGGCATGTCACTGGAAAAATAAGAGTTTTTATTTTTCTTTACGCATTTTCTTTCAGTGTTTTAATTCGTGCAACAGCGCTAGTTTTCTAAGAGTAAGGGTGGCTCAACTATAATTTTTAGAAAGTACCTGTTCATTCTTTCAATTTTTTTTAAACAACAGGATTTCAGTATTTTCAAGAATTAAGTTCCAGCTGTTTACCACTGACTTAAATTATTTCTATTGAGATCATACGGCAGCATCCTTGCAGGTTCCCCACAGACTTTCCACAGGTACCAGTAGCAGCGGCGATTATATACGAATAAGAGAGCGGCATGTTACTTCTGCCACTCAGATAAAACCTTGTAGCTGCGCACACAATGTTTCCCTAAGACATAATTGCATTCATCGATCGATGTGTTACAGTGATTACGATAATGGACTTGCACTCCGGAGCAACCATGTTCAGATTCCGTATGGCCATTGTAAGGCTGCCATTATCTACAACCTTAGTGAAGATCGATTTTAGCAGCTCACTATCGGTGACTTCGACATCGGTAATGTTCTAGAAGTGTCTCGTAGTTCTGTCTCGCGTGAGAGGTCGGCGAATCCCAGTTAGAGAGTGAGCGCTTTCTAGACGTCGGAGTGAGTCAGTGGGTGGCTAGTCGGCAAGGAGACAGCCGAACTGCGTTCTGAAAGCGCGGAGAGAATTCTAATTTTGTAGTATCTCGAGATTGAAAGTGCTAAGGAGTAGTATGTGAGTCGTGTTCCTGACTGACTATTCATGTGAAGTAATTCTGTGAAACAAAATTGTGCAAAATCGGGAGTTGTGAGTAGCTTGAAGAACTCGGAGTGTTACGTGAAGGGTAGTCGTTAGCAGCACGTGGCAGATCAGTTTAATCGGGAGCTGTGTCTAAAAGCTATCAGAAAAAGTACTCAATAATTTCGAGCAAAGTAATTAAATGATTAAAATATTCGTATCGAAAAATAGTTGAGAGGAACTGACGTGGCTAAGCAAGCTGGGTGATGTTGTGTTGAGACAGACCCGTGAGGAGCCATGAATTTGCTACGGCTGAACAAATAAACAGTGGTTAATTTAATTGACTTATAATTTCAGAACAATCGCGAAAAATAACTCTAGATTGCGGTTTATTGGTAGAATCCTGAAGCGATGCACTTCTTCAACAAACGAAATTGCTTACAAAGCGCTAGTTCGTCCAGTCTTAGAGTATTGTTCGTCTGTATGGGACCTTTAGCAGTTGGATCTCATTCAAGAGATTGCCAAAAGATTGAAAATGTCCAAAGAAGAGCGGCAATATTAGTGACTGGTACATTTAGCCATCGCGAGAGCGTTACAAATCTCATAGAAAGTTTGAAGTGAGATACACTTGCAGATAGACGTCGCGCTAAACTGAAGGGGGCTGCTCACTAAAAAAAAGCACTCCGTCTACGGGCCACAAATGGCCCATCCAGACCATCTGACCACCATGTCATCCTCAGGAGGATGCGGAGAGGAGGGGCGTGGGGTAGCACACCGCACTCCCCGCCTTTATGATGATATTCGTGACTGGAGCCGCTACTGTTCGGTCGAGTAGCTGCTCAATTGCCATCACGAGGTTGAGTGCACCCCGAAAAATGGCAACAGCACATGGCGGCCTGGATGGTGACCCATCCAAGTGCCGGCCACACCCCACAGCGGTTAACTGCGGTGATCTCACGGTAACCGGTGTATCCACTGCGGCAAGGCCATTGCCGATCACTATTCAAAGATAAGGGAAATTAAAGTTCGTATCGAGACGTTCAGACAGTCGCTTTTTGAAGTGGGGCACAGTTACAGATAGAAGGGGCGCTAAACGGAAGGGGCTGTTCACTAAATTCCGAAATCCGATCTTCACCGAGGATGTAGAGCATATATTATTACCTCCAACATTCAAATCGCGCAATCATCACCATTCAAAGATAAGGGAAATTAGAGCTCGTACTGAGGCGTTGGGATAGTCTCGTACTGAGGCGTTGGGATAGTCGTTTTTCCCTCGCGCGATCCGCGAGTGCAACAGAAATGGGGAATATGACTTTGGCGCGAATTTTGCCCTCCGCCACACACCGCTTTGTGGGTAGCGGAGTATATATATAGATGTAGATGTAGAGGTATAGGATGCAGTGCACAGATTGTTTTAGGCACACAGCTTTGGGCACAGACTGGCTGTCTTTGACTCGCCCGCTTCCTATGAAATTTGGGAGGACACTTGAAGAACGTGATGCAATTTATACTATACACAGTGAAATTTTCCATGTTTTCCCTTCTTATTCCTTGTGTTTTTGCATTAGAGGTTGGTCGTTTTCGTCTTTCAATAGCATCCGTTCATGCAATCGAAATCCCTTCTCTTCCACTGCTCGATCACTACATAGTTCCCACGACGCCGGCGGCCGTCTGCTTTAGTTTTTCTCGCGGCTCACGTTAGCATCTTCGTGCACCATCTGTCATTGCTCATTCTTTTAACAAGCCCAAACCACCGAAGACTCTTATTCTCCATTCTGCTCTTCGATGGTGAACGCTCTTCTCATAGCATCTAATTCCGCTCTCATCAACTGGTTCCTTCTTTTATTAGTAGGTGGCCACATTTCTGCTCGTAAGTAACAACGAAGGCTGTTCCGAAAGTAAGGTCTGATTGATCACGAGATGGAAACCACAGCGAAAATCAGATGCAGCTTGTGTTGGACAGCACCTCTAGTATGCCCGGCCATCGCTCGTTTCAGTTCTGAGCACAAAGTGAGCACGTAAAGATGCCTAAAAAATAGTGTCTGCCGCCAAGTATAAGAGCCTGTGAGGGATTCCGCCTGATTTCATGCAACCAACACAACGTAACTGTCATTTATTTTCTTCTTCATCACATTTCTCGGCCATACGTTGCAGGGCCAGTAAGGACGCTCCTGCAGCGTTTTCGATTGGAGCTGTTTGATCATCCACTACATAACCCGTACTTGTCTCTCTGTGATTTTCGCCTCGGCTCCCATGAAACGCTGACTATGAAGACAACATTTTGGCACAGGCAACAAGCTGCAGATCAGCGCAGAGAACTGGCAGAAAGCACAGGCGGCTGCCTTGGGAAACGATCGTATTGAGAAGTGTTTACAACGCTACGACAAATATCTCAGTCAGAGATTAGCTGGCGGGTGTATCGTAATTTTGCAAATAAAACATATTTTTTTTTTAATCTTCACTGTGGTTTCTATTTCGCGACGGATCGGACCTTACTTTTCGAATACCCCTCGGACAGAAAGGCTATGAAATCTTTTCTTGATCTGTTCATTAATAGTCTTGTTTTAAATCAGTCCGTTTAGAGGCTTTGCCACTTTGGACTCAATATCTTAATCACATGTGTCATTAATAAACATAACAGAATCTAAAAATTTAAAATTTAAACATTTTGAAAAAAATTTCACCTTAGATCACTAAATTCATTTCTTGTTTGCGAAGACGTTTGTACTCAGCGATTTCGGAATTTTTAGACACCACCTTGTGTTGCTTCTGCAAATTATCTAGCATGTGTTAAATGCTTTGTTGCTGTTTGTGGAAATGTTCGTCTTCAAACAGGAATTGATGCATTCTGTTCTAAAAGAGACAGACTGCAATCTTGCCTTAAGCCATTGCTTTCCTTAAATCACAAACACCGAGATTGTCATTTGAAAAGGAAAAGACTAATTTCTTACCCATCCTTTCCCAGTAAGAGCCTGTGCCCTATTCTAATGACTAAATTGTCAATAGGACGTTATATTTTAATCTTCGCTCGTACCTTCCTTCCTATCTCCCTCGTTTCAGCATTGCGTTCTCACCGCTAGAGCCTAGGATGGTCAGCAACTTCACCTGCGAAACTTTCTGGCAGATTAAAACTGTGTGCCCGACCGAGACTCGACCTCGGAACCTTTGCCTTTCGCGGGTAAGTGCTTTACCATTTGAGCTACCGAAGTACGACTCACGCCCGGTACTCACAGCTTTACTTATGCCAGTATCTCGTCTCCTACCTTCCAAACTGTGAGTACCGAGCGTGAGTCGTGCTTCGGTAGCTCAGATGGTAGAGCACTTGCCCGCGAAAGGCGAAGGTCCCGAGTTCGAGTCTCGGTCGGGCACACAGTTTTAATCTGCCAGGAAGTTTCATATCAGCGCACACTCCGCTGCAATCTCAATCAGGAAACATCCGCCAGGCTTTGGCTAAGACATGTCTCCGCTATCTTCTTTCTTTCGGGAGTGCTAGTTCTGCTTGTTTCTCAGGAGAGCTTTTGTAAAGTTTGGAAGGTGGGGGTCGAGGTAATGGCATAAGTAAAGCTGTGAGTACCGGCCGTGAGTCGTGCTTCGGTATCTCAGATGGTCACAGTCGTGTTGCGGCACTCGGCCAGTGCACATCGCGCGGTGACGGGCGGTAGCGCGGGCCAGTGTTTACGTCGCGAGCAGTGCTGAGGTGGAGAGCTGAGCAGCGTGTGCGAGCGCTGTTAACGTTTGTTTCTGTATAACTGTTGTAAGTAAGATGTCGACAATTAACAGAGCGAACAGCGTTCAGTGTGTTTTCGATCGCACTGCCTTGCGACCGACGGCGTTTGAAATTCATGAGTGGATCTTTGAGGATTTGAAATTGCCTGAAGATATAGTCGACACGTTCCAGTTGGACTTTGTGCAGTACTCGTTATTTATCAAATTTATTTCGAGTGACACTTATGAGAAATTCGTTGAGGAGCATGTTGGTGTGAGACCGTTCCGTCATAATGATGGCAGTATTAGTAAGGTCCAAATCGTGCCTTCGGGATACGGAGTAAGAACCGTCAGGGTATTTAATGTGCCACCTGAGTGCCCTATGATCTGATTGCACGTTCTCTGTCACTGTACGGCTCTGTTTTGTGCGAAGTGGACGTGTAGACTTGAAAAAGCATATACCTTCGTATGTTGCCATTGGCGGCTGTCGTGCACAGGTAACTTACATTGGCCAACCCCCTACCTGTTCGATCTGCCATTCAACTGAACATCTGCGGATGAACTGTACACGTCGACGTCCATTTCAACTTCCATGGGAACGTCTTGCAGACGGTAGTGAAAAGCTTGTTCCACTATTGAGTGAGGTGGTCGCGGGGACTGTACCACCACCCCGACAGCCGGAATATGTTAGCGAGGCGGAGATGCCAGTTCAGGTGGAATGCAGTGCCAAAGACATTCGCGGTAGGACGGACGTCGATTCGGCACCGTCATCCTCACCGGGGCAGTTGCCGCTGGATACCAACGATGAGCCAGCCACCTCTGAAACTAAGCCGTGTGAGATACAGGAGCGGGTGCAGATCAGTTTGCCTGAACCACCCCTATCGGTAGAGACTGTAGCAGACACGAAGAAAGGCCGCCGAAGGAGAAGCAAAGGGAATAGTAGCAAAGAGGAAAAGTCGAATGATTTGAGACCCGTACACATGTCAGAAAGTGGCAGCGAGACTGAACCTCAATCTTCTTGCTCCGTGCGCTGCGAGAACACCGCGAGGCAAGAACGCATTCGTGAACAAACCAAACACCTGAAGGCACTACTGAGCGCTGAGAGGGATCAGAGCACCGTAACGGCTAAGAGGAAGAGCGAGCAGAGCAGCGAGCAGCTGCAGCAGCGCTCCCGCAGGAACTCGCTGACGTCAGTCGCAGCCCCGCGTGGTGGCCAGGCGGATGCGACCACGTTGACAGACTCAACCGGCGGTGGCGGGCAGGGCGGCGCGCGCACCGCGCAGCACCCCGAGGGCAATGAGCCGTGGTGGCAGCAGAACGAGGAGATGCAGCAGTAGCTGCTCTCGCGCATGACCATCGCGCTGCGACCTTCCCCTCCCTAACCCGTTATTGGTTTTGACATTTCGTTTCGTACTCCAAACGTTACCAACGAGTTTGGTTCAAAGCCGGAGAGACTGACGATCCGAAACTCAGAGCTCAATGTCCTCTGAAGCATCGTGGGTGACATCCAAACCTACGACATTACCACACTTAACGTCAATAGAATTCAAAGTGCGGTGAATCTCCGTTCGCTAACTGATTTCTTGTATGGTACCAGCGTTGACATTGCCCTCCTACAGGAGGTAGTCACAGCCTTAGAAGTGCCTGGTTGCGTTCTTATTGATAACATCAATCTCCAGGATGCTGTAGGCACTGCCATCCTTTTGCGCGACGGTATACCCTTTACGGACGTGCAGCGGCTGCCCAGTGGTCGTGGCAGATTGGTGCGCAGATTGTTAACGTGTACGCCCCCTCAGGTAGCACTCATAAGAGAGATCGTTCAAAATTTTATAAAACCGAGGTTCCCATTCTTCTTAGCGCTTATCGTGAACATCTCATACTTGGTGGTGACTTCAATTGTGTGCTCAGCGACAGAGACCAAACTCCTAACGCGAACAGATGTATTGAACTTGAACATTTAATTCATGGCATGCGTCTTCACGATACATGGGAACAACTGCACGGTGAACGGGTAGCGTACACCTTCGTAACCAGTCATTCTGCCAGTCGGCTGGATAGGATCTATGTGTCCGATGCCCTCCAGCGACACACTGTGAACTGTGACAAAGCTCCTGTCAACATCTCCGACCATTGTGCATATCAGTGTTACCTCAACCTACAACGCCAGCCAATTTACCGCAGGAAGGGCTACTGGAAATTGAGTGTCAGTCTTCTGCAGGATGCCCAACTTGAGGAGGAGGTGAACTTAACGTGGCAACAGCTCCAGCGGCACCGACGTCGTTACGCTAGCGTTCTACAGTGGTGGATTCAGTGTGCTAAGCCTAAATTACGCCTCACCCTCATGAGCTACGCCCGACAAAAAAGCTTTTGGCAGAAACAGACTATTGAATTTTATTATCGCTGTTTGAGAGAACTGTACAGTCGCACTAACAGTCCTTCTCGCGACATCGACGTAAAGATCAAACGATATAAAGCGAAAATCACGGCGATACAACGCCGACGAATGCATGGCATTATCGTGCGAGCCCACCCCAAGGACGTTGCCGCCGAAGAACGGGCCTCTCTGTAACACATCCTGAGAACGACGAAACGGTGTAACGCCATGTTGATTGAAGCCGTCGTGGATGACGCTGAGAATGCCATCACGAAGCAACGTGACATCATCTCGCACGTCTACGACTATTATAGTCAACTTTACAAGAAGCAACTCGTTGATGAACACTCGTGCGAGGATTTTCTTAGGACCTTGAGCTGTCGCTTGCCACAACAGGATAATGCAAAGCTGGAATCTGTTTTCACAGAGGACGAAATCCGACTGGCGGTCCACAGTGCAAAGAAAGGGAAATTACCAGGACTCGATGGTCTCAGCGCTGAGTTTTACCAGCGATACTGGAACCTCCTCGGTCCGACACTCCTCGATATAGCGAATGAACTCTGGCACCTGGAAGTCATACCCAAGGCATTTACGGAAGGTATCATCCTGCCCTTACCGAAAAAAGGGAACAGCAGGAAGGTCGAAAACATGCGACCCATCACACTCCTGAATGCCGACTTCAAAATCATCACCAGATCGATTAAGCTAAGGATGCAAACCGCTATGTACAAGGTTTTAGGCAGTTACCAGAACAGTGCAGTGCAAGGCCGGAGTGCAATCTCAGCTGCCTGCGATTTGACGGACATCATCTGTTCGTATGCTGAAACTAAAGGACAGGGCGCTCGGATCTTTCTAGATTTTGAGAAGGCTTATGACCGTATACGTCATGATTTCCTCTTTCAAAGCGTGAAGAAACTAGGATTTGGACCTCATCTCATAGAATTAATTCGCAAACTTACTACAAACGCCTCTTCACGGATTCTCATAAATGGCCATTTTACAAAAGAAGTTTCCATTGAGCAATCCATCCGTCAAGGATGTCCTCTGTCAATGATTTTGTACGCCATTGCAGTAGAGCCGCTGCTGAACAACTTAGCGCATAGCGGGATCGGGCTTAGCGTCGAGTCTGTCACTATCCCATGCATTGCGTATGCTGACGATATATGCGTAACTGTGTCATCATCGCAACAACTTCTGTCAGCAGCAACTCTTCTACAAACATTCACGTTTGTTTCAGGAGCAATACTCAATAGAACTAAAACCACGGTTTTGCAGATCGGTGGCGGTATCGGAGACATATCCCATGTTACCTGGTGCAAAGTAAAGGATTCTCACACAACCCTCGGTGTTACTTTTGAGGCCAAACCAGACAAATTCCTGACGAAGAACTGGTCACACATGCTTAATAAATTACGTGCTGCTTTGATGCTTCACTCCGACCGTGACTTGAACACACTACATAAAGTTAAGACCATCGAGATCGCCATTACGAGCAAGATGAATTATTTGGCGCAAATTCTTCCAATCTCCGACCACCTAGCCAAGAGTATACAACAAGCGTTATGTTGGTTTATTTTTAGGGGGCATATTTTAAAAGTTCAATTCGATACCTTAACCTTACCTTCGTCCAAAGGTGGCCTTAACCTCATTAAAGTACACAAAAAATGTGTCACCCTGCTCCTAAATCACATCAGGAAGGAGTTTCGTACCCGGAGGACCAGTCTCATCAGAAACCTCATTCAGCGGTGGAAGCCTCCTAGTTTTGACCCACCCGGTAATATCGCCGGCATTCCACTTTCTTACCGACATGTGCGACTGTACTACATGGAAATGAGCTACATTCGACACAACATCGTCGATACCGGAAGTCTGACGAACAGGAAGCTTTATGACCTTCTCATGACAACAAACCACAGGAATCGTCTCGAAGAAAAACAACCACATACACATTGGAGTATAATATGGCGGAATGTGCACAACGACATGTTACCATCACGCGTTATAGCCGACTGGTATCTCACAGTCAACGATAAAGTAGCAACGAATGAAAAGCTACATGAACTAGGCCTTCATCCAACGCCCAACTGTGACGCATGCGGAAGAGTCGATACGCTCCTTCATAGGTTCACGTGCGGACATGCAGAAGAAATTACAACCTTTCTTCGTCAACGATTGTCAGTGATAGACCGTACGACGCCCAGTGGTGTAGAACTTTTAGAGATCACTCAACCACAAAAACTGAGGTATCCACGAGCAAAAAACAACGCTACAACGTGGATCATGGGCCACACAGCATCGTTTATTATGCAGAATAGGCATGCTACTTCCCTAGACTATTATTCTTACATAGAAACTGAACACTTTAAAATACGCCAACATTGTGACTACAGGAAGATATTTGGAAATATGGTGAAAATCATAATTAACGGTTAAATGCTTCAAATACAATATTTGGATAGTAGAGGTTGCCAGTTGCCTGTATGTATGAATCCTATTTGCCTGGGACTTCCTGGGACTTTAGTTCTTGCCGGAATTTTAAGATACTATTCAGATGCTCACCAATGCAGAAGGCATTTTTTTTTCTTTCCCATTTTCCTCTCAACATTTTCTTTCTCTCGCAGAGCAGCGGAGCAACTTTCCTTTCGACAATGAAGTGATAGTCTTTTGTGCACCTCAAGAAGACATTTCCTTTCTTTTCTTATATTGCGCAACGGCAGCCTAGAACTGATATATACTATGTTCATTCTGTTCTCACTGCAAATCGGAGCACATGTTTATTTTCCCTTCCTTCAAAAAAATAAAAAAATAATTACAAAATTAAATAAAAATAAAATAAAATAAAAAAGGCGCTAGTTTAAGGCCCCACAAAAAAAAGATGGTAGAGCACTTGCCCGCGAAAGGCAAAGGTCCCGAGCTCGAGTCTCGGTCCAGCACACAGTTTTAATCTGCCAGGAAGTTTCATATCAGCGCACACTCCGCTGCAGAGTGAAAATCTCATTCTGGTACTTCACCTGTGCTTCGAAATGGTCACATCTAGCGTTGCAGAAAATACACTTTGCAAAAGTAACGCTCTCTATTATGTTGAAAAAAAGGGTAAAGCGTTTTTTAAACCGTTTCGTATACTTTCTATCAATTAAGGTTTTGCACCAAGAGAACTTCCAGTATTGAGGGATACAGACGACAATGTTGCACGAATCCGATGATCATTAATCTTTGTTGAGCTGGTCGTCGCTCAAAGGGTACTGAATGATGAAACTTCCGTTACATTCGGAACTAATGCTCATTTGCAGCAGTATGGGATGAGACTCCCACGGACAAGAATACACTCTTGTATTCGTTCTTACGTGCACTCATGCTCCGAATCTCATCTTGCGGGATCTCTTTCAGTGCTTCAGTGCTATGTCTTATTTACGGATTCTTCCGTCGCTCCTTGGTAGAGAAAGTTCATATCTAAGGTTGAAAACCAAACAAACAGCGTTTTTTCTTCTGCTGACTTGTTTATTACGAACCGGTTTTCGGCTTTTTGGGCCACCGTCTGGAAACAACAGATAAGCGTCCACGAGAGACAGTGTTGTGTAAGAAACCTACTTTCAACACATGCAGTATATGTGGTCGTGATATGCACCAAACATGTTTAATAACAATTTACAGGATGCAAATTACCAAACAGTATTTAAAGGGAAAAAATTATTAAAAGATCCAAATTTAATTAACGTAAAGACGAAGTTCGCAAGGAGAAACAAATGTCAGGTTGAAAACTTGCCCACCTACTTATACCTTAACCTCGGAGTTCTATGACACCGCCGGCCGCGGTGGTCTAGCGGTTTGCCGGCACGGTAGCTCAGCGTGTTCGGTCAGAGGGTTAACTGCCTTCTGTAATAAAAAAAACTGAGTGACTGGATCAATAATGAACTTCAACGGCCGTCAGGGGACGTCCGCCACGAACAATTACAACGAACAAAACGAGACTTAAAAAAAAAAAAAAAAAAAAAAAAAGCGGTTAAGGCGCTCAGTCCGGAACCGCGCGACTGCTACGGTCGCAGGTTCGAATCCTGCCACGGGCATGGATGTGTGTGATGTCCTTAGGTAAGTTAGGTTTAAGTAGTTCTAAGTTCTAGGGGACTGATGACCACAGCATAAGTCCCGTAGTGCTCCGAGCCATTAGCCATTCTATGACACCGGCTTTTTGCTCTGAAATGTTACCCTTTTAAATTAAATCTTACCCATATGTGAATAGCAGCTCTCTCACCGAATTTATCTAGGACTTTTAGTGGCAAGGATTTCCGCAAAGTGCTACGGAATAATAATAAACACCGTAGTTAACCAAGACAAAACTGAAATTAGAGTCATCACTGTAGACCTCACGCGGTTACAACGAGTGTAAAGGAATTGGATACAATAGATTCAATGCGTGCAATGAAATGTTTTGTAATACATGCCCTACGTCACCAAATAATCTGAAAACTGTGAACTAGTCGGGTAGCAGAAATTGTCTCATTGTCATCGTCTCTGCTGACTCATGTCTCAAGTTAACAGCATCACAGCCGGCCGAAGTGGCCGTGCGGTTCTAGGTGCTGCAGTCTGGAACCGCGAGACCGCTACAGTCGCAGGTTCGAACCCTGCCTCGGTCATGGATGTTTGTGATGTCCTTAGGTTAGTTAGGTTTAACTAGTTCTAAGTTCTAGGGGACTAATGACCTCACAAGTTGAGTCCCATAGTGCTCAGAGCCATTTTAACCATTTGAACAGCATCACAAAGCATAGCTGAAAATCGTGTTTAATAAAACTGCAATCGCTGTGTAAGACTAGCTGTTTCCTCACAGCTTCAAATACAATTAAAATGAATCTAGAATGTGGTCCTTGAGTGAAGTCTTGCTACGGTACGGAACACGTGCAAGGTTAACTTGCACAAAGACCAGAAGGAGTGATAATAAAATTCCCAGTTCTGCTCAATTTAATATAATCTGAGTACAAGATAAAGAATTTCGTGTGAAAATATAGATTAGCTGACCATGATTCTCTACTTTACCACCGGATACCACACACAAAAGAACATCACCACACTATGACCATCTACGTAATAGTCAGTATGTCCACGTTTGGCGTGGTTAAAAGCGGTGGCGCTTCGTGACATGGAAGCAATGAGGCCTTGGTAGAGCGCTGCTGGGAGCTGGAACCACATCTGCACGCACAGGTTAGCTAATTCCAACAAATTCCGGGGGACGGGTGATGAGTTCTGACGCTAAGTTCAATCTCATCCCAGATGTGTTAGATCGGTTTCGGATCTGGCGTCCTGGGGTATAGCGCATCAATTGGAACTCGCCAATGTGTTCCTCGAACCATTCCATCATGCTCCTGGCCTTGTGATACGGCGCATTATGTTGATGAAAAATGCCACTGCCGTTGGAAAACATGATATTCATTGCGCCGTGCTCCCTCCCAACTATGCGTTTCCGTGAACTTCCATGTCTGTGTTTGGTTTCCCGCCCTTGTCGCGGTTACGTCGTGGTTCTTCTTCCTTCTACGTGTGACAGCAGTGATGTGTATCGATATTTGCGCCGTGTACCATCTCTGGTTTCCGGCAAGGGGGGGGGGGGGGGGGGGTCTGGAGTTAGTCGGTCGGCTGTTGCGGACGAGGGAAGTTATTCCCGCACGGTGCAGTCGGCTCGGGTCGCTGGCAGCCCCTGCGCAGTGTCGAAGCGTGTGTGGAGCTGTCAGATCGCCACGAGCTTCGTGGTTCACCGACCCAGAACGTCAAACTACCCAAGCCACGTCTATCCATGTTGTGTTGGTTCGCTTCGGTGGTTTGCTGTTGAGGAGGTTTTCCGGTGAGCAACACCGAGTGATTCTACTGCCGAGATTTAGCCGCCATGCGGTGCAATCAACTATTTTGGGCGACTACGATTCGAGTACACCAGTGGAGTTTTCTGTCTTGTGGCCGTTAATGTTCTGGATATCTGCCCTGGGTACTGACGTAAATTCAGGCAGTGTTCTTTCAGCGAAGTTAACTATTACCGTGTTTAAAATTCAAGTGTACCAGCGGGATTTTCTGCCTAGTGGCCGTTAGTGTTCCAGTTACCTGTCCTGGCCACTAACGTTATTTCAGGCAGCGTCCTTTCCTCACATGTTGTCGCGGTGCAACATGGTGTGCAATTTTGACAGCTAATACATATTCCATTGTGGATTATCACGTCTGTAACATTGCCGGTTTGAGTTCTCTTGTATTGATTGACGGGAAGCAAGTCGTCGTGTCGGTAGGTCCGTGGCTGTCCCCTAGTTGGGTTCCGACGGATCAAGTATAGCTGGGCTCACCACCAGTCTTACCTAAGTGAACGTGGGCAAACCGACCTCCCTAGAGGCTTCTCAGTGCCACCGGTGTTTTATTATCTATTGTCTGCTATTTTAAGCTTTAGGCTTATGGTTATTTGTTTCTTAAAATTTTGCAAAATTTATTTTTAAATTTATTTTTCAAGCTTAAACACTGCGGCGCCCTGCCTTTAAAGATTATGGTAAAATATTTTAAAATTTTGAAGTTTTTTTTGTGGCCCTCAGCCATTGGCATTGCACCTTGCATATGTTGTTTCTTCAAATTATTTTATTGCTATCTTAATTGGATTTTTGGTCTTGTTGATTTTTAAGATTTCTTGCCGTTAAACATGCTGACATTCTGCCTTTAAAGGTCTATGGTAATATACTCCGAAGTTTTGAAATTTAATTGTTCAAATGTTCAAATGTGTGTGAAATCTTATGTGACTTAACTGCTAAGCTCATCAATCCCTAAGCTTACACACTACTTAATCTAAATTATCCTAAGAACAAACACACACACCCATGCCCGAGGGAGGATTCGAACCTCCGTCGGGACCAGCCGCACAGTCCATGACTGCAGCGCCTTAGACGAAATGTAATTGTGGCCCTGAGCCATTGGTATTACACCTTGCATATGTTGCTTCTTTAAATTATTTCATTGCTACCTTAAATCGATTTTTATCTTGTTGATTTTTAAGATTTCTTGTTGTTAAACATGCTGGCCTTCTGCCTTTAAAGATTTATGGTAATATATTCTAAAATTTTGGAATTTAATTCTGGTCCTCAGCCATTTGTATTGCACTTCGCGTATGTTGTTTTTTGAATTATTTTATTGTTATCTTAATTGGATTTTTATCTTATTAAGATTTATTGTTGGAGGTCTTCAGCCGTGAAAGAGTTGCATTGGGTAAAGATTCGCCTATGTGCTGCTTTGGTTGTAAAGGTTATTAAATTACAATAAATGACAATTAGAAGCAGAAACTGAACTCAGCCCTTTGGCCATTTCCACAATCCTGTTACCTGTTCTGCCCAGCGGGTTTAGCGGGCGTCTCAGTCATGAAGGGATGTACACAGTCTGCAGCCATCTACATCTACATCTACATCTTCATGATTACTCTGCAATTCACATTTAAGTGCTTGGCACAGGGTTCATCGAACCACAATCGTACTATCTCCCTACCATTCCACTCCTGAACAGCGCACGGGAAAAACGAACACCTAAACCTTTCTGTTCGAGCTCTGATTTCTCTTATTTTATTTTGATGATCATTTCTCCCTATGTAGGTACCCGTGGTCTAGGGGTAGCGTATTTGATTCATAATCAAAATTTTGATAAATAGTCATCATTGGCGACCGATGACTTCCGGCATAAGAAGTCAGCCTCATTCTGCCAACGGCCTTGTCAAAGAGGGCGGAGCAGCGGATAGAGGTTCCGGGCACTCTCTTGTCCTAGGGGTGGGAAATTGCCCCTAAAGGCGGAAGAATCAGCAATGATCAACGACATGAGGATGCAGAAGGCAATGGAAACCACTGCATTAAAGACACGTAACGTGTATCCACAGGACATGTGGCCTGTAGTTGAAGAAGTGTCATGATGATCCCTCCATTGGCAAAAGATTCCGGAATAGTCCCCCATTCGAGTCTCCGGGAGGGGACTGCCAAGGGGGAGGTTGCCATAATAAAAAAATATTGAATAATCAACGAAAGGATAACGTTCTACGAGTTGGGGCGAGGAATGTCAGAAGCTTGAACGTGGTAGGGAAACTATAAAATCTGAAAAGGGAAATGCAAAGGCTCAATCTAGATATAGTAGGGGTCAGTGAAGTGAAGTGGAAGGAAGACAAGGATTTCTGGTCAGTGAGTATCGGGTAACATCAACAGCAGCAGAAAATGGTATAACAGGTGTAGGATTCGTTATGAATAGGAAGGTAGGGCAGAGGGTGTGTTACTGTGAACAGTTCAGTGACGGGGTTGTTCTAATCAGAATCGACAGCAGACCAACACCGGCAACGATAGTTCAGGTATACATGCCGACGTCGCAAGCTGAAGAAGAACAGATAGAGAAAGTGTATGAGGATATTGAAAGGGTAATGCAGTATGTAAAGTGGGACGAACATCTAATAGTCATGGGCGACTGGAATGCAGTTGTAGGGGAAGGAGTAGAAGAAAAGGTTACAGAAGAATATAGGCTTGGGACAAGGAATGAAAGAGGAGAAAGACTAATTGAGTTCTGTAAGAAGTTTCAGCTAGTAATAGCGAATAGCCCGTTCAAGAATCACAAGAGGAGGAGGTATACTTGGAAAAGGCCGGGAGATACGGGAAGATTTCAATTAGATTACATCATGGTCAGACAGAGATTCCGAAATCAGATATGGATTGTAAGGCGTACCCAGGAGCAGATATAGACTCAGATCACAATATAGTAGTGATGAAGAGTAGGCTGAAGTTCAAGACATTAGTCAGGAAGAACCAATACGCAAAGAAGTGGGATACGGAAGTTCTAAGGAATGACGAGATACGTTTGAAGTTCTCTAACTCTATAGGTACAGCAATAAGGAATAGCGCAGTAGGCAGTACTGTTGAAGAGGAATGGACATCTCTAAAAAGGGCCATCACAGAAGTTGGGAAGGAAAACATAGGTACAAAGAAGGTAGCTGCGAAGAAACCATAGATAACAGAAGAAATACTTCAGTTGATTGATGAAAAGAGGAAGAATACAGAAATACAAGTCGCTGAGGAATGAAATAAATAGGAAGTGCAGGGAAGCTAAGACGAAATGGCTACAGGAAAAATGTGAAGACATCGAAAAAGATATGATTGTCGGAAGGACAGACTCAGCATACAGGAAAGTCAAAACAACCTTTGGTCACATTAAAATCAACGGTGGTAACATTAAGAGTGCAACGGGAATTCCACTGTTAAATGCAGAGGAGAGAGCAGATAGGTGGAAAGAATACATTGAAAGCCTCTATGAGGGTGAAGATTTGTCTGATGTGATAGAAGAAGAAACAGGAGTCGATTTATAAGATATAGGGGATCCAGTATTAGAATCGGAATTTAAAAGAGCTTTGGAGGACTTACGGTCAAATGAGGCAGAAGGGATAGATAACATTCCATCAGAATTTCTAAAATCATTAGGGGAAGTGGCAACACAACGACTATTCACGTTGCTGTGTAGAATATATGCGTCTGACGACATACCATCTGACTTTCGGAAAAGCATCATCCACACAATTCCGAAGACGGCAGGAGCTGACAAGTGCGAGAATTATCGCACAATCAACTTAACAGCTCATGCATCGAAGCTGCTTACAAGAAAAATATACAGAAGAATGGAAAAGAAAATTGAGAATGCGCTATGTGACTATCGTTTTGGCTTTAGGAAAAGTAAAAGTACGAGAGAGGCAATTCTGACGTTACGGCTAATAATGGATGCAAGGCTAAAGAAAAATCAAGACACGTTCATGGGATTTGTCGACCTGGAAAAAGCGTTCGACAATATAAAACTGTCAAGCTGTTCGAGATTCTGAAAAAAGTAGGGTAAGCTATACGGAGAGACGGGTCATATACTATATGTACAAAAACCAAAGGGAATAATAAGAGTGGACGATCACGAACGAAGTGCTCGTATTAGAAGGGAGTAAGACAAGGCTGTAGCCTTTCGCGCCTACTCTTCAATCTGTACATT
Organism: Schistocerca gregaria; assembly: GCF_023897955.1. Taxonomy (NCBI): domain Eukaryota; kingdom Metazoa; phylum Arthropoda; class Insecta; order Orthoptera; family Acrididae; genus Schistocerca; species Schistocerca gregaria. The sequence goes on from NC_064921.1 coordinate 818,761,633, forward strand.
GAGGAAGCAATGATGGAAATAAAAGAAAGGTTCAGGAGTGGGATTAAAATACAAGGTGAAAGGATATCAATGATACGATTCGCTGATGACATTGCTATCCTGAGTGAAAGTGAAGAAGAATTAAATGATCTGCTGAACGGAATGAACAGTCTAATGAGTACACAGTATGGTTTGAGAGTAAATCGGAGAAAGACGAAGGTAATGAGAAGTAGTAGAAATGAGAACAGCGAGAAACTTAACATCAGGATTGATGGTCACGAAGTCAATGAAGTTAAGGAATTCTGCTACCTAGGCAGTAAAATAACCAATGACGGAACGAGCAAGGAAGACATCAAAAGCAGACTCGCTATGGCAAAAAAGGCATTTCTGGCCAAGAGAAGTCTACTAATATCAAATACCGGCCTTAATTTGAGGAAGAAATTTCTGAGGATGTACATCTGGAGTACAGCATTGTATGGTAATGAAACATGGACTGTGGGAAAACCGGAACAGAAGAGAATCAAAGCATTTGAGATGTGGTGCTATAGACGAATGTTGAAAATTAGGTGGACTGATAAGGTAAGGAATGACGAGGTTCTACGCAGAATCGGTGAAGAAAGGAATATGTGGAAAACACTGATAAGGAGAAGGGACAGGATGGTAGGACATTTGCTAAGACATGAGGGAATGACTTCCATGGTACTAGAAGGAGCTGTAGAGGGCAAAAACTGTAGAGGAAGACAGAGATTGGAATACGTCAAGCAAATAATTGAGGGCATAGGTTGCAAGCGCTACTCTGAGATGAAGAGGTTAGCACAGGAAAGGAATTCGTGGCGGGCTGCATCAAACCAGTCAGTAGACTGATGACCAAAAAAAAAGTTTGGACCCAACAAAATATTTTCGCATTCGGAAGAGAAAGTTGTTGACTGAAATTTCGTAAATAGATCTTGCCGGAAATGTAGAAATACGGAGTCAATTTGAGATCCCCTGTCGATAGCGGCCATTACTTCGTGCGAAGAAAGAGCTAGCTGCATTGCACAAGAACGATGTTTTTTGACACCCTGCTGATTACATATCAATAGATCGTCCCCTTCGCGGTGATTCATAATGTTTGAATACAGTATATGCTCCAAAACCCTACTGCAAACCGACGTCAATGATATAGATCTGTATTTCGATGGATTACTCCTACTACCCTTCTTAAACACTGGTGCGATCTGCGCAATTTTCCAATCTGCAGGTACAGATCTATCGGTGAGCGAGCGGTTGTATATGTTTGCTAAGTAGGGAGCTATTGTATCAGGGTACTCTGAAAAGAACATAATCGGCATACAATCTGGACCTGAAAACTTGCCCGTATCAAGCGATGCCAATGTACAATATACCTTGGCCGTCACGGTGTCTTTCAGGGGCTCCACTGGACCCAGTGGATTCCAATTCCGAGCACCTGGGCGCCTCTGTCCGCGGTCGTCAGACGGGAAATGTAGGGCAGCGGGTCTTGAGCAGGTCGGTGGTCAGTGGTGCGGGAACCGGAAGACTCCGACCTCCGGAACAGAGTGGAGCGAGAGGCGAGCCGTTCACGGGTCGATAGCGCAGGCGTGGCTGCCGGCGGACTCTGGCTTTCTGGTGGGGGGTACGGCTAGGCGAGCCGTGTCAGGTCGCCCCCACCCACCCTTTCCTGCATACCCATCCGCTTCTCCCAGACAGCACACAACAAAAGTTACAGCCGCTACTTGGCCGACAGCGGCCGCGGTTACGTGCGGCGCGGAGTTACTGCTTCACCGCAGGTTAGCGCTACATCCCGTGTACGCAGGCGGGCGACGATGGCCAAGGCGTCTTCACACGGGCAGTGGCATTCGTCGTACAACGTGCTGGCTTGATCTCCGCCGTGCTGTTAAAGGCTAAGAAACTATCGGGCTTTTGCAAACGGTACGTGTAGCTCAACCTGGTGTACAGGGTGGTCCATTCATAGTGACCGGGCCAATTATCTCACGAAATAAGCATCAAACGAAAAAACTACAAAGAACGAAACTCGTCTAGCTTGAAGGGGGAAACCAGATGGCGCTGTGGTTGGTCCGCTAGATGGCGCTGCCATAGGTCAAACGGATACCAACTGCGTTTAAAAAAAAAAAAAAAAGTGGATCGGTGGTCTTATTATTTAATATTAAAAGAGTACCACCAAGGTGTGGACGGGACCAAGGAACTGACATATCAGACGTGATTTAACACATAAATAATTTATTCATAACATAGAATACATAACACCAGCTACGTAAATCCTGCTTCTATGCTTACAATTTCCCAAAATGGGAGGGCCACCACTTTCGAATTGTAAAGGCTTTAATTTAAGAAACTAAAATGCCTATTATAATGTTTAAAAATAACAATAACACAAAACATGTAAGCGCTAAGTGAATGCACTCTCAAATCTCTAATTATTAATCACAAAGCGTGGGTTTACCACATTTAAATTCTCATTGCAATATAAAACATAAATACATGAATTCACAACACATCATGGCTTCAAAATTTCTTCCTGGACAACCTGTGGTCCTAAAACTTTCGTATTACATTCCAGCCAATCGCATTAATAACTTATAAGCACGGTTGGTAAATTATAAACGTTTTGCACTATAATCAATTTTAATAATCCACAATCACTCAAAAAACAACATCAGAAGTTCGATACGGAGTATGTAACCCTGTTTATACTATCTTTCGGACCAAAATAGGCACGAGGATCACCATAACGGAAGTGCGCTAGTTGCTTTTAGGATAGGTGCTACCATTAGCTTAATCACTGAGCAGATATTTACTTAAGCGACAGGTAAGATAGTTAATGCAAATAGAAGGTATTTCTAAAGTTTTTTTTTTTTCCTTCCTCCCTTTTAACAAGGGGGTTTTAGTAAGGTGGAAATTACACTTTGAGGAGACGCAATAGCAATCTAGCGGGCACGCTTTCACGAGGACCCCACGTAATAAACTAGCCGCGTATCCGCAGTTCAAGCCAAACATTAACAACACAGTTCCATATTCCTGACACTCAAATAGTCTGGATCAAAACAAAACCAAAAATCCCAAGAGCGCAAGATCCAGCATAGCTTCAGAACAGATCTTACTTCATGCGGTTGCCTTCACAAATACAGGTATCGAAATGAAAACAAGAACGTGTAACAACATTCCCTAATCAGCACAATGTTCTTCTTTAGGTTTCGGTAGCGCTAGACAACGCTGACGTGCCAATGTCAACAAACCTCTAAGGCAACACTCTCAAACTGACAAGCAGAAACCAATGTGACCCCTTATCAGCTCCGTGACAGGACTCGAACCCCCAACTACTGTCAGTGCAACTCAGTTAGAATAAATACAGCGCAAATAGAATGGCGGCCACGTATACCCAGGGATTAACAGAACACTAGACTGAACTAGAATTAACCTTAATAATACAGCACTAGATCTTGGGAGACAAGGAACTAACACCCCACCCAAAATTCTGCAACCACAGGGCGGGAGGATGATCTACGAGAACACAGAAGTGTAAACGTACACAAATAACTGCCAGAATACACCACTACACCGGTTAGCAACGATGCGTGGAGGAATCTGAACTGTCAGAATTGCACCAGTGAACAGAACAGAGGATTGTAACAGCGGAGGCCGCGTGGCGGGAAAGACGACTGGATGAATTCAATCCCAAAGGACGATCAACTTGAAACATTCACACTTAACTTCTTTTGTCCTTTCCCTCGGCGCACTTTGTCGTTTGTCCGGGACTGCTGTGCACAATTCTGAGCCGTCCCCACTCGTTCTGGCAGACACCGACCCAACCGAACCGCTCCCGGGATGAAACCCTCGCCGAACGGCGGTTCCACCGCCCCTTGATCGTTACTGTTTGTTTGCCTTCGTCGACGCAGGCGATGATAAGACTGCCATCGGCCTCCCACGGACAACCAGTGAAGAGCGGGCAGAGGGGCCCAACCAGGCCGGCGTTCCTCCACGGGTAGAAGTGCGGATTCGATAACAACACCCGTACGCGGAAGGGAGGATGTCGATGTCACCAGAGCAGACACGAAGGCTACTGCGCGCTCGCCTATAAATAGTACAGGCCAAAGAGGCTGCTGCAGTAGACACAAGAGCTTCTAAGTACACCAAAGACAGAACTCGCAATCGATAGTTGGTTCACTACGGGCGGGAGTTCAAACGAAACAGCTTCTTTAAAGACCAACCCTGAACAACCGCAGAAAAACGAAATAGAAGCGAAGCAATAAAAGACAGAAACGAGATGCTAGAGCCCGATCGCGCCCAAACATTGTCGATTACCAAAAATATTGGCTCCACACAACGCTCAGGAAACGAGCCGCGGAAAAATGGAAGTACACACGGATCAGGAACCACCATTTTTTATTACATATTCGTGTAGTCCGTAAAAAAATATGAATGTTTTAGTTGGACCACTTTTTTCGCTTTGTGATAGATTGCGCTGTAATAGTCACAAACGTATAAGTACGTGCTATCACGTAACATTCCACCAGTACGGACGGTATTTGCTTCGTGATACATTACCCGTGTTAAAATGGACCGTTTACTAATTGCGGAAAAGGTCGATATTGTGTTTATATATGGCTATTGTGATCGAAATGCTCAACGGGCGTGTGCTATGTATGCTGCTCGGTATCCTCGACGACATCATCCAAGTGTCCGTACCGTTCGCCGGATAGTTACGTTATTTAAGGAAATAGGAAGTGTTCAGCGATATGTGAAACGTCAACCACGACCTGCAACAAATGACGATGCCCAAGTAGGTGTTTCAGCTGCTGTCGTGGGTATTCCGCACATCAGTAGTAGACAACTGCGTGAGAATCGGGTATCTCAAAAACGTCGGTGTTGAGAATGCTACATCAACATCGATTGCAACCGTACCATATTTCTATGCACCAGGAATTGCAGGGCGACTACTTTGAACGTCGTGTACAGTTCTGCCACTGGAAACAAGAGAAATTACGGGACGATGACAGATTTTTTGCACGTGTTCTATTTAGCGACAAAGCGTCATTCACCAACAGCGGTAAAGTAAACCGGCATAATGTATGCTGATTTCCTACATAATGTTCTACCGATGTTACCAAAAGATGTTTCACCTCATGACAGAAAGGCGATGTACTTCCAACGTTATGGATGTCCGGCATATAGCTCGCTTGCGGTTGAAGCGTGATTGAATAGCATATTTCATGACAAGTGGATTGGTCGTCGAAGCACCATACCACCATAACATGGCCCGCACTTTCACCGGATCTGACGTCCCCGGATTTCTTTCTGTGGAGAAAGTTGAAGGATATTTGCTATCGTGATCGACCGACAACGCCTCACAACATGCGTCAGCGCATTGTCAATGTATGTGCGAACATTACGGAAGGCGAACTACTTGCTGTTGAGAGGAAGTCGTTACACGTATTGCCAAATACATTGAGGTTGACGGACATCATTTTGAGCATTTATTGCATTAATGTGGTATTTACAGGTAATGACGCTGTAACAGGATACGTTCTCAGAAATGTTACGCTCACAAAGGTGCATGTATCACATTGGAACAACCGAAATGAAATGTTCAAACGTACCTACGTTCTGTACTTTAATTTAAAAAACTTACCAGTTACCAACTGTTCGTCTAAAATTGTGAGCCATATGTTTGTCACTATTACAGCGCCATTTATCACAAAGCGAAGAAAGTGTTCCAACTAAAACATTCATATTTCATTATGTACTACACAAAAACGTAATTAAAAATGGGGGTTCCTATTTTTTTAAAACGCAGTTGATATCCGTTTGACCTATGGCAGCGCCATCTAGCGGGCCAACCATAGCGACATCTAGTTTCCCGCTTCAAGCTAGACAAGTTTCGTTCTTTGTAGTTTTTTCGTTTGACGCTTATTTCGTGAGATATTTGGCCCGGTCACTATCAATGGACCACCCTTTATACTTAAGGCTCTGTCTCTTGGGGCGATTTTTATCGCTGCTACTTGAAGAGCAGCGAGTAATCCCTTCATGTGAGAAGGTATTTGCTGCTACTGACTCGAATGGCAACTATTAAATCTAGCGGCCACTGAAATTGAGCAGTATCTAGAGGGTGGGATCCCCTCCTTCGAAAGCGTCAGATTGCAAAGCCTGGGCAACTCTCAGGGAGGAATCTCCGTCTTCTAAGATTGTGTCTGTCTGTCTGTCTGTCTGTCTGCCCGCCCACCTCTCGCTGCTGTAGCAGTTGGTCCGTCCGCCTGCCTGCTCGCCGTCCGTCGCCGTTCGTCCGCCATGAGTACTCCCACCTCCACTGTCATCTACACCTCCCCCTCCCACTCTGCCACAGTCACTTCCTGGAGTGCCGCCCCTGGCCATCCTCCTTACACCTCACCTCCCCTTCACCCACTTACCCATCTCCCCAAACTCCTCCCTTGCTGTATACCCACACCTCTACACCCTTCCTCCAGCCTACACACCCTCAACAGCTCACACTACTACCCTCACCCTAAAATATGCCTCTGTTGCCACCTCTGCTGCTACCCCTCAGGTGGTCTGCTTCCCCTCTCTCACCTACCCCATCGCTTCGTCATCTGCATCTCCTGCACGCATAACGTTGCGCCGAGCCACCATCGCCACCACTGAACCCGCTGCTTCTCCCGGCACCTCCACTACGCCACAGGGATTTGCCACCCACCACCTCCCTCTCCTCCCCCTCCCTCTCCCCTCCTCCCAGCCTCCAATCTCCAAAAAACACCCAAAGCGAGTCATTACCGACTGTGCTCCCACCACTTCCCACAAAATGTCAACACCACCTCCCCCTCCTCCTGTAGTCTCCATGGACACCACCCCTCCTCCAGCCACCCATACCCCGGCCCCCACCCTCCACAGCTTTGTCCTGTCAACTCCTGGTCCTAAGTTCCTCGATTCTCGTACCCTCACCGTGGAGATACAAAAGTATTTACCTGGTGCTCCCATCATTCCTTATCGAGTCCCTGTCCCCATACTTTCACATGGACCTCCTCTGTAAACTCCCACAAGTTATGTTTGGCCCCTACGCCTCTCTGACACCATTCCTTTCCTCTTCCACTCCCCTTCAGCCCCAAGCTCCTTGTCGTCGTCATCGTCCCCCCTCCCCCCGCCTACACTGCTGTGATCACCGAGCTCAGCCCGGTAATCACGGAGGATGAAGTGTGGGCGGAACTGAACTCCCACCCGGACCTGGAAATCCACTCTGCCCACCATATCCACAATGGCTCTGGCCCCACCTACCTCATGCGGGTCTTCTCTGAGACTGACCCCTCCATTTACCATCTCCTCACCCAGGGTGCCCTGATATACCACTGTCGCAACTCTGTTGAATCCTCCGAATCCTCTTCCCAATCCTACCATTGCCAGCAGTGTCTGATCTACAATGACCACCTGACTCTGAACTGCAAACCCCCTCCCCCACCTGTCCCCATTGCAATGCTTCCCACTTTCTTAAGAACTGTCCCAACCTCGCTGCTCCTCCTTCCTGTAACACCTGCAATGGCCCCCATCCCACCCACTCTAACAAGTGTAAAGCCAAACCCCCTCCAGCCACCCCTGAGCGTACAGTCCCAGTTAGTCCTGTTGGTCCCCCTGTCCATCCAAATTCCCTCCATCGACCCTCCACAGCAGAGGACATCATCCGGTTCCTTACCGTTGTACTCCAAAACATTCACCCTTTTCAGCGCCCCCACACCTTCTAACAAATCTCCCTTGCCACTCGCTCCGTTTTCCACCTGAACACCTTCGCCACTTACTCCCACAGCCAAGCCCACTTCACCTTCACCTGCCTCGACACCCTAGTTTAAGCCTCTTCCCTTCCCTCTCTTCCCCCCCCCCCTCCTTCACGCCATGGCGCAGCATGAGTATCGCATCCTGTTCCAGAACATTCGATCCTCCTGCTCCAACAAATACCTACTCATGCAGAACCCTCTCCCACCACCAGGTCGACACCTTTCTCTTGAAAGAAACCTTTCTCCAGCCACACCATTCTATCTGCACCTCTCCCTATATCCTCCACTGCACTGACACTCCTGGTCCTCGTGCACAGGGTGGAGTCGCGTTTGGCCACCTTAAGCATATCCCTGTACGGCCACAACCTCTCCTCAATGACCCCACTGAATACCTTATCCTCAGCATCTTGTTCCCCTCCTTCACCATTACCTGTGCCACCATCTATGTCCGCTCTACTGCTCCTCTTCCTTATGACTTCATCTTGCACATTGACCACACCTTCTCCACCTATGTGATTGCCGCCGACCTCAACATCCATAGCCACACTCATGCCACCCTTTGGCAGTGGCATCAGTTCCTCTCCACGATATGTTGTTCCCCTTCCGCAGCACACCCAACCCAAAAGTGACAGCACCTCAGATGTTGTCATTGTCTCTGCCACCCTCCTTAGGCGTATCGCTGCTGCCATCCTTGACCCCACAGGTAGCGATCACCTCCCTGTCCTTCTCACCGTAACGTCTGCTCACCGTCCCCCTCCGGCTCCGCACTCTGCACCCTCTCCCTAGGTTGTCCATGACTACCACCGTGCCAACTGGGATGCCTACCGGGACTCCATCTCCACCCATGTGGAAAGCCACCCTCTTGCCTATCGCCATCCTGACAACATCATCCCCACCCCATCCTTCCTTCAGAAGGTCATTACTGACGCCGTGGAGGCCCATGTTCCTACTAAAACCATCCACCCCCACCGTCCCACAGTCCCTCCGTGGGCTGTCCTCCTCCTCTGTGAATCCCGCCGCCTCTATCGGTCCTTCCTGTGCACTCGTGGCAGGGATACACTCCAATGCCACCGGCAAATATTTTAGCGACACGTATGGAACCTTATTACAGCAACGAAACGCCGAGACTAGCGCCAGACCTCCACATGACTCAACGCCACCCTCCCTATCAACTCCTCCAAGTACTGATCCACCTTCCATCACATTACTGGTTCCCTTTCCGCTCCCCACTACCCCCTTCTCCATAACAATCGCCCCCTTCCTGACAACCTCAGTAAGGCCAACCACTTCGCTTCCCACTTTTCCGAGGTCTTCTCCATCCCAGATGATCCCCACTTTGTTTATTCTCTTTTCCCCACTGTTATGGAATGTGCCGATACCTCGGTTGCTCCGTTTGCTCCTAGTCTCCAGTACTTGGGGCAGTTGCCCCCCTCTGACATAAACACTCCCATCACATCACAACATATTAAACTTATCCTCCAGTCCAAATGCAACATGGCTCCTGGTCACGACTGTCACCTACCGCCACCTTCGAGAAAGCTGCTATTTCTTCCTGACTGTCCTCGCCCATCTCTCTAACGTCATCCACTCTACTGCCTTCTACCCTGACCTGTGGAAGACCTCCCACATCCTCTTATTCCTCAAACCTAACAAACCCCCTTCTGCCGCCTCTTCCTATTGTCCCATCTGCCTCACTCCCGTCTTCAGTAATGTCTTCAAATCCATCCTCTCCCACTGTATCCATCAGCACCTTACTCCACACCACCTCCTCCCCCTTACCCAGTGTGGCTTCCGACCCTCCTTCTCCACTGAAGACCAACTTCTTAACCTCGTTCACGTCTACATGACTACTCTGCAATTCACATTTAAGTGCTGTCCCTCCAGCTCAACTCTCGTCGCTCCGCCATTTTTGTTTCCCTTCACCTCCAAAATTTCTATGGCCATGTATGGCATCCCAGTCTCCTCTTTAAACTCCAAGCCTATCAATTTGGTCTGTCTGGTCACTTCCTCCCTCTCACACCGTCCTTCCTATGTCACCCTCCACAACACCAACTCTCGTATGTTTTATCCCACTCCTGGCGTCCCCCAGGGCTCTGTCCTCTCCCCTCTCTCCTCTTGTATATTGCTGATATGCCGAAGCCACCCCCACCAGTCCACCTTCTCCACTATGCTGATGACACCGCCTTCCTCGCTCTCTATCCTCCCCTTCAACAGTCTGAACGTATGCTCCAAACCCACCTTAACCAGTTCACCACTTGGTGTAACCAGTGGTTCCTCCATCTCAACCCCTCCAAAACCCAGACGATTGTCATAGGCCGCACCACTCGCTCCTTTCGTCTCCATGATTTCTACCTCACCCTTTATGATCGTCACAACCAGCTCACCCCCACCCTGAGATACCTTGGGCTCACCCTTGACCGACACCTCACCTGGACTCCTCATCTCCAGACCATCAAGCAGAAAGCCCATGCCCGCCTCCGCCTTCGGAAACTCCTGTCTGGCCGGACATGGGAATTGCTTCCTTCTACCATCCTCCACATATACAAATCCCTTATCCGTCCTATTCCCTGTTATGCCAGCGTTGCCTGGATCTCTGCACTCACCCGCTTTTACAAGGCCCTCAAAATCCTTGAATGCCATGTGCTCCGCCTTGCCTTCCATATCCGCCTTCCTTCCCCCACAAGGCTCTTGTATGAACTGATCCCTTTCCCCCACCTCTTCTTGTTCCTCCAACATTTCCGCATCCTTTACATTGTCCGCAGACTTGATCCCCCCACCCTCTGGTTTCCTCCTTCCTCTCCACCCCCCCACCCGTTGCCGCACCTCTATCGCTGTATCCCTCCCTCTCTACACCACACCCTCCATCTCCTTCATCAGGGCAATTTCCAGTGCCTCCCCCTCCCGGATGATGAACTTCGCTGTGACATCTACCCATCCTTCCAGATATAACCTGACCTTGTTCCCCCCCTTCCCCAGGGTCCCTTGTTCCTCTGCTCTCCTTCTCCCAGAGTGGATTTTCGTCCTTCCCCCTCCCCCTGAGACCCTGCACCCCATCCTTGCCTCTTTCCTTCCCACATCCCTCCGTAACTGGCACTTTTCAGCGCGCCCCCCATCCATCTCCCCCCTCTCTTCCCCTCCCTCCCTTCTTCCGGTCACTCTTATCTCTTTGCACCTGGCAGATCCTCCGTTTTGATCATCGTCAGTGTGCCACGTCACTGTTGTGTTTAGTGCTGTTGCTCCTGTGCATCAAGAGGCGTGATTTTAATTGTGTACTGCCTTGAGGTTCGCTGTCAGTGTTTGTTATGTGCTACGCCATCCATCGATGCTTTTTATGCTCCGGTCTTACTGTGCTTTGTGTTCTTTTAATTGTCGCAGTGTGTGGCTTTTTGTGTGCGCAGCTTTTTTAGTTTTTTATCTCAATTTTAGAGTCGCCCCTTTTTTTGTGTATTGCCTTCCATGATGTTCCCCCTTTTTTTACATCTATGTTCACCATATTCTCTCCTTTGTATATTTTTCACTGTCTTCTATTGTTTGTTCTATGTCTTTCGGTTGAAGAGCAGTGCATATGCTGCTGCCAGCCGGCCGCGATGGAAATTACAATAACGAAAAAAAAAATGAGCCTGTTCAGTTATAGTAGCCGCGTGTGACGGTTACGTGACCCAGTCGCCGAGCCTCAGCGCTGTTGTCGCTTTGTCTGACAGTTTGTGAGGCGGCGACGCCGTCTTTTACAAGAGCGTGAAAACTATTTTCGTGGTCAGCCAGAAAGCGATGGCGAACATATTGACATAATTTCCAGTCTGCAAGTCCACATTCTTGTCCAGCCCACTGAAAGAAATATTTCCACTCTCTATTTACTCAGCGGAATCATGATCTATGATTAGAAATGAAAATGTTGATATCTTTGATAACTTTCACACACACAACATAGTAATATTCAAATGGTTCAAAAGGCTCTGAGCATTGTGGGACTTTACATCTGAGGTCATCAGTCCCCTAGAACTTAGAAATACTTAAACCTAACTAACCTAAGGACATCATACATATCCATGTCCGAGGCAGAGTTCGAACCTGAGACCGTAGCGGTCACGCGCTTCCAGACTGAAGCGCCTAAAATCGCTCCACCACTGCGGCCGGCCAACATAGTAAAATTCCTGATGGTAATAAGAATAATGCTGTCTCTATCATAAACAACACTATGAGCAGTTCAGAGGCGACCTCTACGCTAAGTGTCCAATAAATAATCTTGCGCCCTGACTTCTAATAATCTAAGTTAATTGCTCGCCACAAAAGTGGAAAAGAAAGTCAGCATAAGCCGCACAGTTTTGTTAACATTGCGCGCGGCGCACACACACAAACAGTTACTTCCGCGAAATCTAAGCGATCCAGTCCTCGGTAGTCCACTTCCTATTTGTCCCGAAAACATGAGTTTAGTCACACGATACAGAGCGAAACCCGGCGTCTGACAGACGCGGACAGTATGGTAGCATGGTAGCTGGTGCGAAGCGAAGTCTCCTCAAAAATCTAACTGATCCAGGCCGGTGTACAGTCCTCGCAATTTCACTTTCTATTATTACTAAAAACATGCATTTAGTAGTGGCCAAGTTGTGACGTCACCCGAGGCAGCGCGTAAACCGGCGTTCGACTGATGCCGACCTAATGGTAGATGGGTGCGAAGTGAAGTCTCTCGTTGTCTCTTAGGTCGTATTTATAGACTGGTGCAGCGGACGGCGAATGAAACACCTACTGTCATCTCCTCTATGTCCCGGGATTAGCCTATAAATAGCAGCTTTCGCGGGCACATTGTATTTTATAATACTGTTCTGTATTAATTTAAGAGCTTCGTATTTTTATATGAATCGAATGAAGTTGGTTATGACCACAGAAAAAGAATTAGCTTGCCTACATTTGAACTTCGCCATCCAAAATTTTTAGAATGGAACTGACCGCAGAATATGGCCTCTGATCTACAATTTTAGGAGATCTTGTATTGGTTATTATTTAAAAGTACATGAAGGCCTTGAAACTATTTATAGCTCTATTATTTAATGGGTCTCATCTCATGCTTTAATCAGAACCTTCTATCATTAATTTAACAGATACTTAATCTACTACGAAAAAAGGACATTTCTGTTACAAATTTAGTTTTCAGTAAATTACTCGAAAAATATTGGAGGTGGCTGAATGGGGTCACGCAGTTACTGTTTTGATGTCGAACTGAAGCTTCATACAAATTTTTGGCTTTCTAGCTTTATTATTTAGCGCCACTTATTTTTCGTAAAAACGTGGATTCTGACTAAACTTTTGTTCCGATCAAGCTGAAACTTGTAACAGTTGATTTTGATATACAATTGCACATTCTCATCAATTGTTTGGCTTTGTAGCTTTGTTATTATTGTCCAATATCTCTGAGATTCGACAATTTAAACATTAATATAGTGAAGATTGTATTTTGCATTTTCATATTGCATATATGATCAGTATATTTCATGTGAGCCAAATTACACACGTTCACAGATTAAAAATTCCATCAATACCGAAATTATTTCAATGCTGTTTGTGTTTCTCACAAAAAGTCGCTATGTTTTACAAAAGAGGCAATTCACAAGTACACGTACCAGATAACCTGACAGGAAGCACTTCATGCAACATTCCCTTAGCTGTTTAATTAATCTGAAAAAACCAAAATACCTGGGATTAAGTTGGACTGTAGTCTCATATTCAAAGAGCGTTGCCACGAAAGAATGCTGAAAGTATTTGCTTCTAACAACATCATTCGTACACTTATTGGCACCACCTGGGCATCACAGTCCAACGTGCTCCGTGCTTTCGCACTGGTCCTATGATTCTCTGCAGCAAAATATGCAACACCAGTCTGGCGCAAATCGACACATTCTAAACAGGTGAACAAAACGCTGAATGAGACGGGACGCATTGTAATTGGCTGCTTACGACCAGTTTCTGTCACCAAAATCTATCAAGTAATGGATATAGCGCTGCCTGACATGCGCAGAACAATAGCTGCAGAAACTGAAAAAAAGGCAGAAAACTGGAAAACTGACCCCAGGCATCCCTTGTTTAGACATAACATGCGTAGGCTGAGATGCACAAGGAGCTTCGCGCATATAACATCAGTAATTCCGTCAGCACCTGGAACTGGCCGAACAGAACTATGGCAAGATTCATTATCTGAAAGGGATAGTAAGAACTTCAAAGAGGGTTTTCATCTGCCATATGCGGCATGGAAAGCACTACACCGACTGAGGACAGGAGTGTCCAGATGCAAGGCGGACCTCAGGAAGTAGAGCTACACCACTGAGGAGGAATTATGTGATGTAGCTACCCACAAGGCACACAACATCTGCTGCTCTGCAGAAACCTGCCCGATCAGTGTACCACAAAAGATCTTTATGCAGCAAGCGACAAGGCCATCAAAACCGCAGAATTCTGGAACCTGCCGTCCATTCAATAGAAAACCGTATGTTTCTTGCTGTATTACGTTATTACTTTCATTATCTTGTATTCCTGTACTGTACTTTTCTTTATCAGGTAGTATTTTATTACTTTTGTATATCTGTTATGGACACTTCAAATAAATTAATTAATCTGAAATCGCGGGTAGACGTAAGAAAAATTTCTGGGATGGTATATTATATACGATGTTTTAATGTATGTAACAAATCTATGAGTCATAGTACTTAAACTCTCTGCATCTTACGGCGTTAAATGTAATTCAGTCACAGTTGATGGTGACAATATTTAGAAATTTTTGATTTTTTTATGTTCTTATATCATTCTAGGAAACACGCTTTTGAATACTAAACAGTTATTAGGTGTAGGGTATGAATGGACCTTCTAGTCACAATAATGTTCATGTAATAAATGAGTGGGCAAGGAGTCATGTATGAAATGTCAGACAGGTTAAGATTTTCCTCATGTATAATGAATGTAATGTTAACTCTGACCTGTGAGATAAGATTTGTTACTAATTTGTTCTACCGGAACATAAGTCATTATTTACTCTTAAGATTTCATGATTCCGAAGGACCTGATTACAGTAGCCGTCCAGCGATAAATTAAGGTCAGGATTTTCTCCCTGGTTGTGGATATGATTGCTTTTATGTGTTACCTAATCATCAAGTTACTCACTAAGGCTGCCAGAGTTACTTGTATCATCGATTATAATTTGAACTCTCACTGAGACGGGCCACACATTTATGTAGAATATCAGCTGGGTTGCTGATTGCAAAATTTTTCTTGTTGCTACCCCTCTACTTGGTTCAAGATGATCATCACGGTCCAAAATTTACAAAGGTAGGGCGCCGGGTGTTATGAAACACAGCATGTTTTTTTATCATTTAATTTGAGATTGGTTGGGTACTGAAAAAACCATAGTGGTGGGAATTACACTGCGAATGTTTTTATTGAAAATCTTGGACAACAGCGACTGGTAGTACGGTGCTGTACGTAGTTTCACTTCCCTTCCTCAATATGGCGATGGACTCACTGGTTTCTGAATCTTTGTTGCGTGTGGGAATTCGCTGGGAGCGGAGACCGAAGCCTCAGGAGGACTTCGCGGAACTGTGGCTGCCGCTGAGTCCCAAAGGCGGCAAACCATTGTCCATTCTACAAACTAGCCCACCTTAGTGTCCGCCTGGGGGTGGGGAGATGCCACAAGCATAACCAGTGGCCACTTTAGAAAACATGGGCAGCAGAAAACAATGTGCTAGCCTCGTGAACTCTCGTTCCAAATTTCAGATACTTTCTGATGAGGCTTGTGTCACTCGCGGTGAAAATGTTTCTGGCTCCCTCCGCTGCTATCACCCCTCTATTCAACTCGAACAGAAGAATATGTCGGAAATGAACCAATCTCTAGACTTACCAATCCATTTTCTAGCGTCCATAGCTCTACTCACTGTCTCCAAATGATAAAATGAGGCTTAAACTCAAAGAGGTAAAGTGACTACAAATAAGAAATAACAATCGACAAATAAATCCCTGGTAATCTGAAAACTAACATGCAAAAGAAAAATGATAGGAACTTACGGACCAATGTAATCGTTTTCTGGGGTAGGGAAACTTTACACTAAGAGTGGATTTCACTAGTGGTGCATTCATGAATTCGGAAAGTGTACTCAATGAAAGAATTTTCAAAATGAGGAATAATACATATTAGGTCCACATTTGCCCCTGTTACATAGAAATTGTAACGAAATAGGGTTACATTTACCTTTTCTTAAATGCGTTGTTTGTAGTTACGAGTCTGTATAGATTCTATCGACACACACACACACACACACACACACACACACATATATATATATATATATATATATATATATATATATATATATATATATATATGTGTGTGTGTGTGTGTGTGTGTGTGTGTGTGTGTGTAAAACAAAGTTATAATACAATGGGCTCTTAATTACACAGTCTCTAACGTCATTGCTCTCACAGTAGTATATATAAATTACTATTAACTGCTAGCGACGTATGTATCGGCGCATAGTCGTCGGTCACCCGGTGCACCGTATATGCCACAGCACAGGAGCTGATCGTGCCAGGAATGGTAACGTGCGATATATATATATATATATATATATATATATATATATATATATATATATATGAAAGTATTTGTATGGAGTGTAGCCATGTATGGAAGCGAAACAAGGACGATAAATAGTTTGGACAAGAAGAGAATAGAAGCTTTCGAAATGTGGTGCTACAGAAGAACGCTGAAGATTAGATGGGTAGATCACATAACTAATGAGGAAGTATTGAATAGCATTGGGGAAAAGAGAAGTTTGTGGCACTACTTGACCAGAAGAAGCGATCGGTTGGTAACATGTTCCGAGGCATCAAGGGATCACCAATTTAGTATTAGAGGGTAGTGTGGAGGGAAAAAATCGTATAGGGAGACCAAGAGATGAATACACTAAGCAGATTCAGAGGGATGTAGGTTGCAGTAGGTCCTGGGAGATGAAGAAGCTTGCACAGGATAGAGAGGATAGAGTAGCATGGAGAGTTGCATCAAACCAGTCTCAGGACTGATGACCACAACAATATATTTCGAGTTTTCTTTGTGAATGAACCATATAAAACACACGCTACATGTGAACAGGCGGTATACATGTCCGTAACTTACCTGCTGCTTGCATCAAAAGCAACAAATACGGTAAAGACAGCTTGCACGAACATGAAACGTGCGCCAAAACGTGAACACAAATTGCAAAAAGGGGCAATAGAATTTAAGTCAACAGACACTATGATGGCTCTGAAGTGGTATTACGAAGGGAAAGTATGTGTTATTGACACTTGCCATGCAGCTGTGAAAATGGTCCACCAAACCAATACCGAAAAATTCCAACCAAAATGTGTCTTGGATTACAACGGGTTTATGGGTGCAGTGGATAAATACAACACGGCCTTAACGCAAAGTTTTCTTTTGTTTCCTTTACTGCTTGCTCAGTACACAGATTAAATAACATCAGGGATAGGGTACAACCCTGTCTCACGCCCTTCTCAACCACTGTTTCCCTTTCATTCCCCTCGGCTCTTATAACTCCCAGCTGGTTTCTGTAGAAATGCTAAATAGCCCTTCGCTCCCTGTATTTTACACCTAACATCTTCAGAATTTGAAAGAGAGTATGCCATTAAACATTGTCAAACACTGTTTCTAAATCTGCAAATGCTAGAAACGTAGGTTTGCTTATTCTTAACCTATCGTCTAAGCCAAGTCTCAGGGTCAGTATTACCTCACGTGTTCTCACATTTCTACGGAATCCAAACTGATCTTCCCCGAGGTTGGCTTCTACCAGGATTTCCATTCGTCTGTAAGGAATCCGCATTATTATTTTGCTTCCGTGACTTATTAAACTGATAGCTCGGTAATTTTCACACCTGTCAACACCTTCTTTCTTTGGGATTGGAATTGCTGCAGTCTTCTTGAAGTCTGAGGGTATTTCGCCTGTCTCATATATCTTGCTCCACAGATGGTAGAGTTTTGTCATGGCCGGCTCTCCCAAGGCCATCAGTAGTTGTAGTGGAATGTTCCCTACACCCGGAGCCTTGCTTCGACTCAGGCCTTTCAGTGCTCTGTCAAACTCTTCACGCAGTATCATATCTCCCATTTCATCTTCATCTACATCCTCTTCCCTTTCCATAATATTGTCCTCAATTACATCACCCTTGTATAGGCCCTCTATATATACCTCCCACCTTTCTGCTTTCCCTTCTTTGCTTAAAACTGGTTACCCATCTGACCTCTTTTATTCTGCGCAAATGGTTCTCTTTTCTCCAAAGGTCTCTTCAATTTTCCTGTATGCAGTATCTGTGTTACTCCTAGTGATATGTGCCTCTACATCCTTACATTTGTCCTCTAGCCTTCCCTGCTTACCGATTTTGCACTTCTGTCGATCTCATTTTAGAGACATTTGTAATCCTTTTTGCCTGTCTCATTGACTACATTTTTATATATTCTACTTGGGTCACATAAATATAGACAGTCATTTTTCCCTCGCTCCTTTCCCCTCAGAAAAGGAAATGACTAACGGTGGTACAGGGTACCCTTCGCCACGCACCGTACGGTAGCTTGCGTAGTATCTATGTCGATGTGGATGTAGAGGCATGAAGATACTCTGAAAGCTGTATGTACTATACTCACAACACCTCTGTGACTTAAAGGCAAGATTTTGACTTTTGAATTCGTTCTGGAGGGGCAGACATGTTAGAGTGTGTGGATCTATTTTTGGGGAAAAAATGCAGTAGTAGTTACAGTAAGTTGTATTACCATTTTTACAAGTACTTTATTCCCCTTTTCCTAAGTACATTTCAGATACAGTCAACTACAAAGTAGACTACATCTGTTAATAGAAATTTTTGTATGGCAGTTTTAATAAGAAAGTCGTTAACTGCAACCGTGGGAGGTAGCACGCAATATTTATTGGTGAATGTGATAATTCGACTTACTCAGTTTCTCAAATTAAAGCAAATTAATAATCCAAAACGAGCAACTTCATTTCTATTTAAAAGTTTCATTCAGTACATTGCAAAAGTAATTGAGGCTAAATATTTTGCTGTTTTCATTCTCATCCTAACTATAAAGTTGCAATAGTCAAACAGGTTTTATACACGGTTGACTTTTACTAAAAATTCAGCTTCAATAAAAGCAGTTTTAAAAAACGTCAGAAGGTCACTTTTATTATTTTTTTTCGGGTGCCTAGCTTAAGCTGCGGTAACAGCTAAAGCTTGTAGTTGCGTCACGCAAGTTAGCACACGGGACTGTCCACTCGTGAAATCGCGACACAGCCAGTAAATGTTCACGATGTGTAGAGAACGTATGGCATGGTGGCCACAAAATTATCTTCCATCATATATCCAAGAGGTCGATATAGGTCCCTTCACTGAAGATGCAAGCATTTTAATACAGCCTAATGGAATAAAGTCGAGATTTGAAACTGTAAACAATACTTTTCTGCAAATAAACAAGTTTTTTTTTCCCAAATGGGGTGTCACTAACGACGCATTACATGCAGATCTGAAGTGAATAAGCCCTGGCCAGACCATTACAAATAATGCTTGATGGTAAATCAGTCAACGAAATACACTACTCTAAATTCTTTGTTGTCTATATTGATAAGAACCTGACCTGGAAGTCACATTCTTAAACGTCTTAGCTCTGCAAGTTTTGCATTACTGATAGTATCGTATTCTGGAGACGAAAATTTCAAAAATTTGACTTCGTATTCCTATTTTCATCAGACAGTGTTTTACGGTGGGTAATATGTTTTGCGAAAATCATCACTGAATGTTCGTTGCATAGAATCGTGTAATGTACGGGAATACGTTGTGTCCACTGTAGATCCTCTTGTAGAGAGGTGTTTCAGTAGCTGGGCATACTGACAACAGCGTCGCGGTACATTTACCCACTCATGAAGATTGTTTTCAGTAATCAGCCACAATCTGAAAACAATAACAACGTTCATACACAGAGTAGCAGAAGGAGAAATAATTTACACTATCCATCATTCTTCAGTTCTTGCGTGGAACAGAAAGGACTGTGGTCTCCAGCCATAAAAATATTTAACCGCCTATCCAGTGATATAAAAAGTGAAGAATAAAATTAATTTCAAACACAATCTGAAATCAAGTCTGCTTGAAAGCTCCTTCTGGTACACCTGAGTTCCTGCATACTTATATATATTTATACATAACTTCAGTTCGTCTTTGAATAACCTGTAACTCACGACACCATGAATTCAAAGTAAAGTATAAAAATTGGAGTGTTTTTCTGACTCGCCATGTATGTTTATATTTGCGTAAAACTTCAGAAGTTCAGAAATTAGATTAAGGGAATAACTTCTGTCGTGAGAGGAGAAACGAGATCTGAAGCCAATAAGACCGGCATGTAAGGCATAGAGATGAATAGAAAGCGAAGGGAAGTATTAAAATCCGTAAACTGCCCCGGAAAGAATCTAGGCGAAAGGTACGGACATATGGAAATAATTGGAAAGACTGTGAGAGATACATGAATATCAGTAACAAGTTTATTATAAACTGTTTTTATTATATTATGACTGAAATATCTGTGCACATTGTAATGGTGTATTTGATGATTTTTCATGGATGTATTTCATTTTATTGATGTGTGTTGTAATCTGATGTCACTGATAGGTGCGATTTTGTTTCAGATGTGGGGTATATTTCTTATGATTGGCTTGGGGACATGATCTGAGAAAGTGGAGAAGCCCAAATATATTTATAACTAGTAGAAACTCGAACTCGGGAACTTTGCCTTTCGAGGGCAAGTGCTCTGCCATCTGAGCTACCCAAGCACGACTCAATACCCGTCCTCGCAGCATTAATTCCTACCTTCCAAACCTCACGGAACCATGCAGACCTAGCACTCCTGGAAGAAAGTAGAATTGTTTCTGTTATTCAGTGAGTAGCTATGTGAGTTTAGGTAATATGCAGCAGTAATCGGCAGTAATAGTGGGATAGTAGGAAGTGTAATACAGTGGTGTGTTCATATTGTGTTACAATTAGAAATGTAAATAATTTATGGGTGCAGCTGAAACCGACACCATCTATTCTCTGTGAGAATGAATTCCATGATGATGATGTGTGTGTGGCTAATTTACTATGAGAAAAGAGCTCTTGCTACTCATTTTTCGATAATTATTCTCTTGTCATCTTATTGATCTTACAAAGCATAATTAACCATTAATTTTAAGTACATGACGTAACTCATGACGGAATGAATTTTGGGGGCAATTCATTTTCATATTTCTCTAATTAAATATGGTTAAAAATAAAATCGCCCTGTAAAGCACTTTTGGGGAAAATATTTGATTTTTTTAAATTTCATATGTGAATGTTATATTATTTATATATTGTCTGTGGGGCCAGCCATCGGCGAGAAGTGCACATGATGCCAGATTAGCGATGGAGGAATATGGGACGTTCTGGGTCTATTCACTGAGCCAGCAAGGGTTCCTGTCGCTGACCAATTTAAGCAGCCAGTTCACACCAGGACTTACCAACTGGAACCCTCGCTGAGTGGGTTACCAACCCATCTGACTGCGTGTCGGCGCATCACAGGTGCATGGCAGGCCATATCTGCCTGCAGTGACGGTGTGTGGAATGGCAAGTAGCGGTCAGGGCAAGCAGGTAGAGGTTCGCCGCCAAACCAACACACCCAGACCAGAGACCAACTCAAAGACGAAGACCCGCTTGACAGGGGGAGTCAGTCGGGGAGCCTTTAGAGTGGTGTGTGGGAGCGCCCCAACCCAGTCCTTCTCTAACACACGGAGCCTCGCCCACTGACCCACTGAGAACTTCAGGCATCTTATCACACGCTGTGGGAAGTGCATTTAGCATCACTCATAAGCATCAGCCACCCACTGCGAGCAGCTTTTAACACCGAAAATGCAGATGAAATACCTTGTGCAGCATACAAAATTTTCGCGGTTTAATATTCGTTGATAACTTACACTGTATTCTTGATTCTGAAGCTGTAAGCTATATTACATAAATTATGTTTAATACGAAATCGATGTACTAGTGTATTTAATTTTGATTGTATAT
This sequence comes from Schistocerca gregaria, assembly GCF_023897955.1. Classification (NCBI taxonomy): domain Eukaryota; kingdom Metazoa; phylum Arthropoda; class Insecta; order Orthoptera; family Acrididae; genus Schistocerca; species Schistocerca gregaria. The sequence continues at coordinate 818,783,475 of NC_064921.1, forward strand.
AGTTGATTGTGATTATAATGAAGATATTGTAAATTGATGGGTAATAGCCAAGGGAACAATATCGAAAGCAACGAGGAAATGGTAGTAGCGGTGTCGTTGTTTAAGTTTGGGTGTGAAGAGTCTCTGTCGCTCTGCGAGCAGAGAGGAAGCAGAGCAGTTTGACTTATGAAAGAGTGCAGAAGTGTTTGTTGTGCGCCCCCGCCGGCGCGGTGTGCAGCTATGCTCGCTCCAGTGCAGACGCGCCTGATTCGTTGACCTGCGAGTATTGAGAGCACGCTAGGGGTGGACACGTGGAGGAAGCTGCAGTTCCAGCTATTGCCTGTCCCATAGTTCTCCGTGGCTCTGAAGATGATTCGAGGTTCTTCTGATTCAGCAGCAGTAGCAGCAGTAACAACGGCAGTCCAGCGTTGTCGTCGCCTCCATTCTTCGTCGTCCGCACAGCTACAACGTCGTAAGACCGTTTACTGACAGACATAGTAATATAGACGCTTCGCCCAGCAACATTTCTTTCACAAAGTGTGAATAACTTTAATAATAACTCCCAATAGTTAAAACTTGTAGGGCACTTGTGTTGTCATTGTCCTCAGACATTATTACCAAGCAGCGTCCCTTTCCTTTCCACGCAGTCGCCGAGTGTCGTAATAATATGAAGATTGATTAAATATTTACTACCGGTTTGTTGTGTTTATTACTAATTTCAGTCTAAATTTTCTGCCTCAGTAACGGTTCATTCTTGTATTGCCTAGCAGAGGTTACTTAAAGTAAAATTTCACTGGCAAAACTAATACAACTAAAGATATAGCACAAATTAAGAGTGCGCAATTTCATTTATTCTGTATTTAACTTAGCGAAAGACTTCTGCTGTCTTGGTATGTATTTATTGTTATTTTCAAAGTAAAATCAATTGCTCCTTTGCTTAAAGTAAATTCAGTACAATCTTTCAATAATCTGTAGTAAATTGCTTGCCTTTTCCTAAATTTTGCATTACGTTACACTGAGGTTACATAACAAAGTTCAAGTTAAGACAGTCATTTATTTAACCAGTAATTTCATTTGACGTTACTTTTAAAATTTAGTATTTCAGAATAAGTAACTGCTTTCTGATTCATTTATTTTCTCGTGAATTGTTGTGTTGTGGAAATGCGTGACAACCTTCTGTTGCCGCGCCAGTGATTATTTACTTAAGTTTCTTTGCCATTACCTTTCTCGAGATTCTGGAGATTCGTTGCCCTAGCGAGCTGGCGACCGTTTAATTGTCCCTTTTTTAAGTAATCAGTGTTTTCTTTGTTTTAGCAGTACTTTTTGTTGTAAATATTACGTGGTACTCTTTTTCCCACCAACGCGGTTCCTGAGTGATTGCACTACATTCCACCGATTTCAGAATTATCACCTATATTTAGCTTAAATTTAGAATAGATACTTCCTTCAGCAGAGTCTGTTGTACACTTTCCTTCAAATAACCTGCGTTGTTTTCCTTCGGTAACGATACCCATATTCACTGTAAAATTTAATAAGTCATATGCGATCATGGTCAGGTACATCGCAAACCAGTAGGCCGATTAGGAACGGGGAGGCTACAGGCTGTCAAACATTGTAGCCCTGTGGAAGTACTATCCATCTACAACAGCGCTATGAAAAGGCTTGTATGCCTCTCTACCAATGAGTCACGCACTGCAGTGCCGTCGAAGAAGAAATCAAGTAGATGAAGACTGGTATTTCAAGGGTGTGTGCCATCTGCAATGATTCTCATTTTCCCACCCGATGATGACACCACAAGGCAACGAGCGACACTTCCCGCCTGCCTCAGCACTATCGAGAGGCATAAATGACAACCACTGAATAGTACACTGCGGTGCTGTCAAGAACGGAGTCCGTGGAAGAAGACGATGAGCTGTGCGTTCACCAAGGGGGCGCGGCTAGGCATCCAAGACGATGGAGATCCACACGAGCCATGTCGAGGTTCTTCAGAGGAAAGTCGAAATCAGAGAGGCCACTGGTTTCACAGATGAGCAGTCTTCAGTCATTGGCAACTGTACCACTGAGTGGTCCCATTACCCTCCACGAAGGTCCAACGAAAGGTCTCACTGCTTGTTTGTGTGACGAGTCAAGTTCAAAAGGGCAGTGAATGCGAAAGGAAGTCTGTATGTCGTGCTCTCACGAAAGGACTGATAATTAATTACCATTTTTGTCTATAAGGGAATTTTTGTCCGTCTGATCAATTGAGTTTGTTTCGCTGTATTTACTTTTCACCAATGCTAAATTGCTTTGAGTTCCACTGGGTCCTTCTGGTCGGAGCGTCAATTTAAATACGTTTACTAAATAATCTAATGTTGTAGAGTGATGCAAAAGAAAAAAATACTTTTATTTTGAGAATGAAAACATGGTCCAAGCAGGTGTATTCATTTTGGTCAGTTTCAACATTGAGTCGTTTTCAGGCACATATCTTAAACTTCCAGTTTAATTTCACATTTTAATACATCGCTGGTACATGTGGACAGCTATACATACGATGTAGAGGGTGCCCATAATCAAAGCTCCAGTTTCAAAACGCTGTAGAAAGAAGGTGCTGTAAGCGTCTTAAGTACGGGATCGGCTGAAAATGAGAGATGAATCGCAATAGCACGGCTATGGTTTGAGTTGCACATTACACCATCTGTACTGCTCACTGAGCATAACTGAATAAGTCCGGCAGTCAACAGCTGTGACACAGTTACCTAAGCCCATTCACAACGTCAAGGTCCACCCATCGGATGGCAAAAATTGATTTTTAATACCCTTAAGGGTAAAAAGTGCGTAATGCAAAATGTCATAGGTTTTTAATTCTACTGGAGCCAAAAAACGCATAAAAAGGAAAATGACATCAACTTCTAATCTCCGTGAACTGACGCAAGACGCGCGCAATATGCTGTCCGCCATTTTCTGACAAGTTGAAATCGAGAAACAGGATGTTCCAAAACAGACTGAAGAGTCTCAGGGGTCACACTCAGAATGCTTCGCGCAATGCTTACCTTCAGCGTTCGTAACTGCAGCACTGAACGTAACATCTTTCAGATAACCCCACATCCAGAAGTCACAGGGGCTGAAATCAGGTGATCTGGATGTTCAGGCAGCAGGGAAATTACGGCTGATAATTCTATCATTTACGAAGTGCCTCTGCAGCAGCCACTTCATCGACTTTGCAATATGCGGGGGAGCGCTATCTAGCATACAAATGATCCTATCCATACATTCATACTGCTAAAGGGTTGGATAGACGTTAGTGCGCAGAAGATTCTCATAGTGTTTACCAGAGACGGTACAGGTAAGGATCTGCAAGACTCATCTCCTCGAAATAATACTGCCCTATGATGCCGTCAGGCCTCACCACACAGTCACCTTTGTCGGATGAAGTGGTGCCGGTAGATGTGCGTGCGAATTTCCTGTTGCACATTTCTGCAGTTTTGCGTATTGACATGTCCTTGGAGATGAAATGGGCTTCATCTATCCAAACTCATTGTGCACTTCCATACGAGCAAGAAATTCTAGAGCAGATCAGCAGGAATCAACTCCTGAACGATAATTTTGTATGGTTAGTGACGCAGGAATTCCGATCCCAAAGAAAGCATGTGCTGACAGATGTGAAAATTACTGAACTATGAGTTTAATAAGTCACGGCTGCAAAATACTAATTCTGTACAGACGAATGGGAAAACCGGTATAAGCCGGCCTCGGGGAAGATCAGTTTGGATTCCGCACAAATGTTGGAACACGTGAGGCAATACTGACCCTACAACTTATCTTAGAAGATAGATTAAGGAAAGGCAAACCTACGTTTCCAGCATTTGTAGGCTTAGACAAAGCTTTTGACAATGTTGAGTGGAATACTCTCTTTTAAATTCTGAAGGTGGCAGGGGTAAAATACAGGGAGCGAAAGGCTATTTACAATTTGTACAGAAACCAGATGGCAGTTACAAGAATCGAGGGGCATCAAAGGGAAACAGTGGTTGGGAAGGGAGTGAGACAGGGTTGTAGCCTATCCCCGATGTTATTCGATCTGTATATTGAGCAGGCAGTAAAGGAAACAAAAGAAAAATTTGTAGTAGGAATTAAAATCCATGGAGAAGAAATAAAACTTTGAGGTTCGCCGATGACATTGTAATTCTGTCAGAGACAGCAAAGGACCTGGAAGAGCAGTTGAACGGAATGGACAGTGTCTTGAAAGAAGGATATAAGATGAACATCAACAAAAGCAAAACGAGGATAATGGAACGTATTCGAATTAAATCGGGTAATGCTGAGGGAATTAGGCTAGGAAATGAGTCAAAGTAGTAAATCAGTTTTGCTATTTGGGGAGCAAAATAACTGACGATGGTCGAAGTAGAGACGATATAAAATGTAGGCTGGCAATGGCAAGGAAAGCGTTTCTGAATAAGAGAAATTTTTTAACATTCAGTATAGATTTAAATGTCAGAAGAGTGCTGAAGATTAGTTGGACAGACCACATAACTAATAAGGAGGTATTGAACACAATTGGGGAGAAGAGGAATTTGTGCACAACTTAACATCCAGTATAGATTTAAATGTCAGAAGAATGCTGAAGATTAGTTGGGTAGACCACATAACTAATAAGGAGGTATTGAACACAATTGGGGAGAAGAAGAATTTGTGCACAACTTGACTACAAGAAGAGATCGGTTGGTAGAAAATGTTCTGAGGTATCAAGGGATCACCAGTTTAGTAATAGAGGGCAGCGAGGAGGGTAAAAATCGTAGAGAGAGACCAAGATATGAATGCACTAAGCAGATTCAGAAGGATGTAGGCGGCACTAATATGGTGTTCAAATTTGACACCATTCTGAGCAGTAGCTCTCTTTTTACAGCGTTTTAAAATTGGAACTTTGATTATGAATTCCCTATATTAGAAAGTGAAATGAAGCTGGAAACTTCAGATACGTGCTTGAAAATGATCCACGGTTGAAACTGGCCAATTGCACGGATAGTAAAAAGAATACAGTCTACTTGGAGCTTGTTTCCATTCTCGAAACACTTTGATGCTGTGGACCGCCGCAAAAATAAAATTTTAAAAAGGTGTTTATGATGCGCTTTTCGTGTAATTTATGATCTGGATAATGATTTTTTGTGTAGTGTCTCCTTTTATTGTTAACTGATTGTATATGCTGTGACATTTTTATCACTATTTTCATATGGTAATAATTTTTTTTTTTAATAATTCATTTGTCTGCGTTTCTCCTTTAACTTTCTAGCGCATTTTGCTTATTCTGGACCCCATCTTGGTAGCATCCATCAAATTATGGTGTAATTTACTTATGGTCACTAGTGCTTTTGAAATTACAATGTAATTTGATGGATGCTATCTTGACTGGGCTCATCATACACACCAAAAGTAAACTTCGCTGGTCTTTAAGAGACCTATATTGATTATCTCATCCAAGACCACAGTTAAACATAGAGTATTGATACATGTTAATTTATGGTACAATTTGACTGTGGAATGCATAGTTCAAGTCTTTATATACTGTTTACATGTTTTTTAAAATATTTCTTTGATATTTCCTGGTATATATTAGCAAAAAATGATTGGATAACCCTTGCACTGCAAGATCACTTCCTGCTCATCTCTTCTCTGGATGTGTAAGGTAATAAATAGTCTCAAACTCAGCCATTCAATTGGCTGTATTAAACTGAGTTTAGTCTTTATATACTTTTCAGCACCTCTATTCGTCGGTTCGTCGATTCATGTAAGCTTTTGATTCTGGGATGAACAGAACATTACTGATACTTCACAACAAGTGTTGGTATAATATTGATGAAAAACGCATGGGAGGTGGACCCACATATTTTGTCATTTCATGGAATACAATTTATTGCTGAACAGCAGTTATTATCAATACAAATAAAATCCTTTTCAAAAACGGGTAACAACACTCACAATAATTAAGAGAACTTGAACAGGATCACTTCATTTTAAAAAAAACTTTAAAAATTTATACCATGAAGAATAGGGCTGAGAACCAGGAATATACATGCGGCACCAAATACAAATAAGAAGTAACACCACCTAGGTATGACTGCAAGCTGTTTCAATAAACAGTTTTACCAGTAAAATGAATTACAAATGACTGCCGCTAAAAGTCCTAACAATTCTGAAGCATGGATAGAACTTCAAACAAATAGATAACACCCACTCAAAAAACAACGGAATACAAGTCACGCCACTGGCAGTGGCTGCTGGAAATCCCTTAACAATTTATAACCTTAATAAAATTCCTTAAGTAATAAAATACACGATCTCCCAAAATACAAGAAAACCCCGGAAGGCATACAATGTAAACGTGACTCCCAGCTGGTACATCTCAACAGAAACATTAATAATGAGCCTTACATACGAGTAAATATACTATCCCTCAAAATACAAGAAAGGTGACAAATTACAACAATCAGTTATCACAACAAACTTGCAGCAACTGCGCAAGTTTGACAATAAATGGAGTTAGCTGATGATGTGAATAAAAAACTCAACAGTTCATAATCATAAGAGTTACGGCGTAAAGTCAAGTGTCGGTACACCAGTCGGGAACGACAGAGAAGAGATAGATGGCCGTGAGAAGGCGTCAGCCAATCGCTCTTTGACTGATCCCTCTCCAGGACGACAACGCGACAACAGCGGCCCCTATGAGAAGAGGACATAAGCTCCGTGCCCGACTGGTCGTGGCCCAGTTCATTAGTATCTTCAAGACTAGTGACTTGGATAGAAGCGTCACCGTTCTGTAATTCGCTTGTTCACTCTACGTATCACAGACTTGAGCTTGTTTACACTCAAGAGATCGCTTATTTTGTATGCCGCCCTTTGCTTGCGACAATCTGTGTAACTGACAAGTTAAGTATTGGATCTCTTCTTTTTTGTAATAAAACTCATTAATACGATTTGTTTGAATTGTCTGTCTAGCGAACTCGAACTGAGTTGCGCATGTTTCCTAGACCCCGCATATTTGACGACGAGCGTGGAGGATTAATATTGATGACTGTGGAGGATTTAACATTTGATGACTAGGCTGGAGCTAATAATAAGTGAAAGCCTTTAAAACTTAATACGCTCCATGACTAATAAAAGAGGGCCTCCAAGATTTAAAAAAGTTGTTAAAGGGCAAATATAGTAACAAGAAACTTCGAACTTGCAGAACACAACTTAGGCTCAACTCTCAACGTTTGAGTTGATCAAGGTTTCCGGAATTAATTAGGCGACACTCCACCGTGTCATGTTCCACCATCAAATTTACTTAACTCGAGCTAATATCAGGCAGCTGATAGCGGGGCCTGGCTGCGACGATCGAAGTGTCGCTACTGCAGAAAGAAAACATGTATCCGCTCGAGGACCAGGAAACAACATTCATCAGAAAGGAAGCAGTAATCTGCCCAAACAAGGCTACAAACGACAATATCTAACACGTAGGAAATATTAACATATTGTGGATGTGTGTACACATACAAGTCACGAACTTGACGCTCCTTAATACTGCATTACGTGAACTATAGTCACCTGTAAATCCACATACCAGGGAACACCCTCTTCTAACAGTTCGTTGCTTTCGACACAAACTATATTCCAGTCCCAATTACATCAACTCATCACTTAACACTTCCGGGCTGAGATGCCGTGGTCCATACATAAAATTTTACGTATGGATCACGACATCTCAGCCCGGAAGTGTTAAGTGATGACACCACCTGCCGTCAAAGCCTTCATTCTACATAACTCAGTTTACCACAAAGATATTCATACGCTTGCAGTGAATATGATCTGGAACAAACAGATTAAAATCAGTTAGCCTGACTGGTGACCGTCGACACAATCACTCGGAGGCTTAATGAACGGAAGAGTCTAACAATAACAGAACTAGAGGGTGGAAAGGCGAGGAGGAAGTGGGTGTTACATTCTTCTGAACAGCCCCTATTTATTACTATGGTAAATACAGCAAACATTTTAAAATCCCAAGATTATCAGTGAGGATAATCGTTAGTATAATCCTGCACACAATAAATGATAATGATACTAATAATGATACAGAATTTCAAACAGTTGATTCTGATCACTTAGGTCAGTTGTACTTGTACTTAAATGAGTTGAACGCCTCAACCAGTACACAGATAAATGATTTAGAGAGTGCGCTACCTTAAATCACGAAAAATTTAACACTCCATTCATGAACAAGACTGCCACAAAAGTTCTGTACCCAAGGCAGCCCAACGTGTCCGTTTGCACAATAACAAATTTTCTTGCATTAAACAGCACCGGTACAACAGTCAGGCCCAGTTCCTGCTAAAGTAGATCAGCCAAGTCTTTCAGCAGCGCCCAACAGGTTCCACTATCAGTGATAAGTCTTTCTTAACCACTTGTGTAAACATAACGTTCAATGGCAGCGGCACTGACACCAATAGTGACCAAGAGGTTAAGCGGCGTGCTGCAGGAAGGCGAGACGACTCATCGACCCTTGCATACCTGACGAAGTTTCCAAAACATATTTTAATTTTTTATTTCACTTTTAGATTATGGTGCATCCTTTGTATGTTAAGCGCAGTGGCGTTATGGTGACTTGGCGCTGGTAATAGTGATCTGGGGTGAGACCCAGGACACTCTACATCTACATCTACATACATACTCCACAATCCAACATACGGTGCGTGGCGGAGGGTACCTCGTACCACAACTAGCATCTTCTCTCCCTGTTCCACGCCCAAACAGAACGAGGGAAAAATGACTGCCTATATACCTCTGTAAGAGCCCTGTAAGAACCCCGCACATCTCTGTACCTCTTTCACTGACAGAGCGCTTGTTTCGCCTCATTGTGCATGTAGTTTGGGAAACCTCTCTTTCTTACTTTTCCTATATTGTCCTCACTGTAATGAATATCATGCAATCCTTTGCAATTACGATTTTAGTTAATGCTGTTTTCGTAATTGAAATCCATTAATTCGTGTTAGTTCCTCAGTTGCGATGTTAACGTTATTTAGTGCCATCCCATCCAACCTTTCACTCTGGCTTCTTCAAATCACAATAACAATGTGACTTTTTAATATCTTTTATTTTATGTGTTAGTGTGAGAGTTTTTAATTTGAACTTAATGAATCAAGGACATAAATTTCGAGTGATTCTGTGCAATTTTAATTGATTTAATTACTCATCGACTCATAAATTTAAATGACTGAAACTTACTCTGTACAAACGAGCACTAAGCTGACTTTTAATGTGACTGTCGTGTAGGACGCAAAAATTGAAAATAGGTGGGAATCATTCATAATGGTGATCATTTTGCCTGGGATTTCGGCTTCCCTAGGCACTTCCTGTTGAAACAGTAAAATTATTACAACGTTATAAATTTTCTTTCGTACAGATCTCTCACTGTTTCTGTATTGTGCTTGAGCGGCAGCGTTATTTGTGTTGCTAATCTGCGTCGTATTTCTTTTTTATATTTTTTGTGTCAGGTATATTTATATCTTTAGGGGAATTTTTAGACGGTGTCGTAATTTTTAAAACTATTCCGTATTAATAAATATTATAAGTTGGCAAATACGTATGAATATTGTTATCTTAGTTTTGCTTTTGACGAGTACCTTGTTTTAGCATTGCTAAATTAAGCAAAGAATTAGTTTATTATTTTGGAGATTCGGCTCTAGTAGGAAGTTTATGCGCATACCAAGAGAGCAAATTTCAGACTAAGATTCGACGTTACAGAAAAGAATCTCGTCGCCTTCCGTGACGAAAATGAAGTGGGTGAGACAACATGTACAGTCGTGCTCAAAAGCATCCGAACGACCTAAATTTCATTACGCCGGATTCGAATGCAACCCACATAGCGCAACTGTCTTGCACGACCTCTAATCGCCCCTCGGTACAGTCGTTTGACTATTGAAAATGGTTCCAACAAGTCACCACTAGCAAACACTGCTCTGTATCGCAATAACTCAAGATGTAAAGGTACTGCGAATATCAGGGGACATCTTATCACAGATAAGACGGTTCTTAAGGCTTGTAAGCTCACATTTATTACACTAAATGACATGCATGAAATGTTACCACTCTCATTATTATGTCAGATAGGTAATTTATGTGGTAAGTTCGTCGTATTCATGATTTCCTCTTCAAAATAGCATACCGTACTTATTATTTACACAAAATGACAATAAAAATTTAGGTAATTAACGAGCAGCAAGTTGCGAACATGTATGAACTTCAAATGACATGACGAACCGTCTCGTTCTGCATATGGATTCAAACCCAGGTCATGCAGACTAAGCAAAGACTTCGTGACTGACGAAAACTAACAGTCATTCCTGACTAGGCATGATATACCTCGATTTTAGACACTATCAGTTAGCAAATATCAACTTTAAATTACATAACGTAAACATTGTTAACGGACGCGAATTCCTACCCAGCATACATTGTCCTTGTTGACGAACTACGAGAGATGTTAAATATTGCGTCTTCACAAGTAACTTACTTGAAATGCCGTGAGGTAAGGCTTTGTGTTGGACAGGGATTCTAACCCAGAACCTTACTGGATTGTCATCGAAGCACAATCAACCGTGACTTATCGGATTTTCTCGGCAGTAGCTAGATGTGTTAACTGAAATGACGAGACGAAACATCAATTTTTCGTTCCCAGGACTCCAACCTGGCACCTACCGCTGTTCTATTCTAAGGAAAACGAACGGTAAAAATAGGTTTGTTACACCAGCAGCGACATGTTTGAACTAGTAATAATATGACGAAGAGTTCAGTGCTGACTGGGAACCGAGCCCCACACATATCGTTGTTGACTGCACACAAAGAGACGTCAGCTACCGAATTTTTCTCCACCAGCAGCTCGGAATAGCATCCTTGAATTTACAGTGACTTCGCGAACAGTTCTGTGTCTCACTGTGACTGAAAACCGTCAGATACTGTTAGTGTTGACAACGAATGAAAATACATTAAAAATCAAAATTATTACCCACCAGCAGACAGGTGTTCTCATGCTAGAACTTAATAATACATAATGAAAGCTTTAGTGCCGGGCCAGCATTCGAACCCTTTCACGCGCAATATGTGGAGATGTTGAGGAATCTGCAATTTTGAACAGACAACAAACTGCAGTCGAGCTGGATTGTCACGAAGGGATCAAATTCCGCGTTAAGAGCGGTCTGAGTTGCATTCCCGGATCAGAACCAATTTTATCGACACACAGAAGCTCTAATACAAGATGGAATAAGTGTCCTGTGACTCTACATAGCGTTTGTTTCGTCACTAGAAATAAATAACTAGTATAAGATAGGTTACTGCTGGTTGAGTTCCTACTTGTCGCGCCTCCTGACTGTATTGTGGTTCAACCTAACGTCTACTTAGTAGAGAAGGCATATCATGTATAATATGAATGTCAGACCACAATGCCATTATACCTTCTTCACTCGGCGTAGCCGGAAGAGAACAGAATCTGTCTCTCCTTATCAAAAATCATCATCAGAAGTTGGAATCGAACCCAGACCGTAAGTATATGAACCTAGCATCAATCCAAGAGACCACCAAATTCTCTTCTCGATCACTCATTTTTCTATCATAACAATGCTGCGCCATACTGGATGACAATTCTGACACGTAGACTCCCTATAGTGGTTTGCAGCATGTTCAGTACATTCATTTACTTGGTTGACCGAATCCCCATTAACTAGCTGCCTCGGCTACCCATTGCATACATTCGACTCTATTTTGTAATCACCGAAATAATATCACGCAACTGACACCTACACAGAACTGCCAACAGCGGAGGATGCAGAAATTTAAACAGGAAGTGTTCCTCTCGACTTGAGCTACTCTATTGCGCTATCTGTTTGTTAAAAACGTCGTGCAGTGCGAAAGAAAAGCTATAGCTGTCTGTCTCTCAGAAGTCTAGATCCGGCCATATGCATTATCTGACATCACTGTGCAATGCTCAAGTTCTTGAGGAATTGTTGTTGAGTTCTGGAAGTGTTGCAGCTATGTGTCAGCTAGTAGCGTAACGGTAAGCGTTGGGCAATTTTAATAAGACGTTGCGAGTTTGGGTGCATTCACGGCTACATTTTTAAAACGCCATACTGCTGTCTGCTAACGTTATCGATCTAATGGAACTTTGAACATAATTCCCTTCACTTCTCAACCCAAAATAGTCGCATGTGGAAAAAGGGCTACCTTCTGCGACATTTTGTTCTTTTCAGGTTTAACAGATGGTCAGGCTGCAGATGCATTTCGAAACTTTTGTATTATGTATGGGGAGTGCGGATCGTGCCAAAATACGTCAGAAAAGTATTTTCTACATTAGCTGTCGTGTGGCAGTGGCATTTTATTCTTCGTAAAACCTTGTTTGACAGCTTTAACTCAGAACAAGTTTTCGACATCCATGTAACCAATAAACTGCGTGTGCATTGTTAGACTGTTATAGATAACATCAGAGAATTCGCATTTATCGTCGATGATTAATTTCTCTCTCACGTTAACTAACGTTTTAACAACACTAAAAGAAACCGTACGAAAATTATGCACTGTATTATAAGAAATGAAATAAACCTACCCACGATAACCTTACGACGAAAGTCTGTTTCAATAAAACTGAGTGTACACAAGCGTACCTCTATCGCCACGATTTGGGAAATACTAATCAGATTTCGATCGGGTCTGTGTTTGATTGGTATGTTGTGTCATACTCAAGTGGTATGCAAATATGGCATTTCATAAATAAAGTTATATATTCCTAGAAACCCAGAATTTGTTTGTCGGCAGCGGAAAGAGGCGTCACCTGTTGTGCAGCATTGTAAGTTTTTCACCTTTGCACTATGAGCCGAAAGTATTTTCTTTCGATTTTCTTATCGATGTGTGATCTGACTGCTTGTAGCTCTTTCACAGAAGGGATAAAAACGTTACAGACAGCAAGATTGGAACCGGAAACCATAACAGACGCTTTCTCTCGGATTAGCACGTTTCTACAGAGCTAGGGAAGAGGGATGCATCCAGGTTTCCTCTTACGAGCCCAATAGTGTCTAGACCTCGTAAACCGCTATTTAAAGGACGAGATTAGATTTGATTTTCAAGTGCAACGACTTTCCTGCGCTGAAAACTGTAAATTTACAATCTTTTGTTACAGCTCAAGCGTTAATAACAACTCAGATTATTCAATGGAAATGACAGGAAAAATCAAGTGAACTTTGAGGCTTAATTCCGTGCACACCAGGAAGTAACTCGTTGATCACAGAGTTGCCAAATATACCTTGCCTTGTTGGCAAATCTCAGTTACATTACCAGCAGGAAGAAGACGAACCGATGTGATCCTACAGTGGGCTGGGAAGTGACCATAGCCGACGTCTCAAAGACGCGGCTGCTACGGCCTGGAATACGTAATCCGTCTGATTCACATTTCTGTAACTGGGTTTAGGGACTGGAGCGTAGTTACTAATAATACTCAGAGCTGACTGTAAACTAAGCTTCATAAGTCAGTACCTCTCATAGCTGTTTTTAAATATCTTTCGTAAGTGTACTCAAAACTAAGAAAATCATTGACGAACGCTTTCGTGCCTCGCCGATAGTCGAGCACAACAAACAAATAACTGTTAAAAAAGACTGTGTGCGTGTGTTTGTGTGTGTGTGTGAGAGAGAGAGAGAGAGAGAGGGAGAGAGAGAGGGGGGGGGGGGGAGGGAGAGGGAGAGTAAAGAGAGAGAGAGTGAGGGAGAGAGATAAAAATAGGAAAGAATGACAGAGAGAGAGTAAAAAATTGTTGCAAAGAAACTGAATCATGGTATGTAAGGAAATCTTTCATTAAAATGACACGTTCTACACCATTACGAAATGTCGTACTCATGATCTATGGAACAAGTATTAATCTAATCTAATCTAATCATATCGTATTGCTGACTAGTCATGAAGAGGCACGGATTACAGAAATTTTCGCCAATATCAGTAACCAAATCTAACGTGAAAAAAAGAGCACACTTTTGTAATAAACCGGGACTCTTTTAAAGACCCTTTCATCCCTGTTAACTAACCACGAAAGATGTGTGATATACCTCCATTCAAGAGGAACAAAGTGTTCATGCATTTAAAGATGAAGCGCATGATGTGAAGTTCTGTGGCGGAGATACGAACCCAGCACGCAATCGGATTGTTAACTAAGTAAAATCAAATGTTACGTATCGGTTTTTCTTACCAGCTGCTACATGTTTGAATCTAAAATAAGGATACAAATTTTTGTGATTGAGCGACAATCGAACCGCACACCTGCCGTCCTTCTGTATCATCCAGGAACATAGCTTAAGTAACACTTGCTTACTCACCAAAACAGTAAGATGTGTGCCTGTTTGGCCAGACATAACGACACCTTTTGCGATTGTTGGCAACACATGAACAGACATTAAAAATGCACGTTAATTTTCACTAGCAGATTGGTATGCACGTGATATGGCTTGAAATGAAATTATGAATATTTTGGTACTGGATAAGGATTCGGACCCACATACTTACCTTTGGAGGAGACCTAAAGAAGATTGTAGTCTTGGGAAAAGGAACGAAATGATTGAACTATACTGTTCCGAGAGATTCAGAACCTCGAAAGATGAGATAACGAATTCGAATCACAGTCCAGCACCAAATTTTTCAACGTCAATGAAGTACAAGAAAAATAAGAGCCCTGTTCCTTTAAATGGCTATCGTTTCATGAAATAAAATAAAGTTTTCTAATGTAAGTAAGTTTACTGGAGACAGTATTTCTGTTTACCACGACTTCAGCCTATGTCATTTCCCAACGTAAACCGGCTCTGCCCAATTGGTAATGAAGAAACGTGATGTTTAATGCGGATTGTGGATTATAACGTCTTTCTCTTGAGGTTACCAGAGGTAAAGTAAATCTGTTTGTGCCTCTTAAAAGTAAATGCCCGAACCCACGCATTGCACCTGTGGTATTTCGTTCCACCAGATCATTGTTGCCACATTTCCAAGCCCCAGGAGTGTGCTGTAACGGATGTGCTTAGCTTACAAAATTAGTCACGGTGGAAAAAATTCGAGTCTATTTAATGGTTAAGTAGAAGCAATCTTCTGACGTGGAGATTATGCTATTCTCATGTCAGCAGGATGTAAAGACTCTTCTAGGTATCATAGCCTCGATGTAAAGCCATTTTGAAATATTCACTAATTCAGCAAATTTCGTAGTTCGAGAAAATCCACTGCGAAGTGTGAAGTTACCGAATAATTCGATTATTACCGTCATTGTTACTATCATTTTCTTCATACCGTTGCTGGAACACATGTGCTTGAAGATCATTTAATGCCTTTTGGTCATTATTGAAGTACTTGCCCTAGAAGAGGTTCTTTCGCTGTCTACGGAGTCCTTTTAATGTTAATATCAAACATCAGCAATTACTCACAGATTACATTAAAAATAAAGTAATTCATGAAGACGTTACTTGCGCCTAGAAATGGCTGTCGAATACTGCCAAACCAAAAGCCGAGGGATCTTACTGCCTTCCGTTATACTTCGCTGTCAGTCTCTCACAAGATTGGTCGACGTGACGTGTTTCATGTTGTGTATGGCAGAGAATGTTTTAGAAAATCAATTGTTTTCCTTTGCAATAAACAGAAAGATTTTCATTGTAAGCTATCCAAGTTCAAAATCTTCGCATTATTAGTTCAGATTTAATATTCACTTCTATAGAGTAGGAAAGTATTTCACAGTTGCAAAACCCGCATCTGACTCATTGTCCTTATACTTCGTCGCTGACCATAAATTCTAGCTCAGAGTGACACCACTTTAAGTAACCCAATGTAGCGAAGACTGTTTGCTAGTGCTCTTTTTCACCGAAAAACATGCAAATCATTCATTGGGCTCCAATAGTACACTGTAACAGTAATTTCTGTGCGTATGCAGTGTATGCGGATTGTGGAATGTAGTGGTGCTCCCTCTTCCACTTCTGTATGTAATATGCCTGACCTAAACGGGCCCTTTATTGTTACAGGCCCTGGGCAGTGCAACTTCAGTGTTCGTTTTAGCTGATTTTGTAATCATTTAAATAGAACAACATGACCTTCCAGTGGGAGACATTTCGTCCCCCTTTTTCTTGTGTGAAATTTGTCAGTAAGATTTTTGCCTTAGAACCAGCGAAATGCGGCAGAGTACAGCCAGTAAACGATTCACATAACACGATTTAGTGCCGTTAAGATGATTTCTTTAAACATTGACGTAGTTGAAGGAATTTAGTTTCTTTTTAAATCGTCTTATGCACCAACGTTCACAGATATCTCAAACAGGAAAAGCTCTTTATCCAGGTATGAAGTTCGTAAAACAAACTTCCCACAGTTTGTGTCAGATTGATCTTGTCGTCTGGTAGCACTGCATAAGTATTTTGTCTAAGAGGTATCACAAGTAGTGTTCCTGTAGCTGTGGGAATCATTGGTTGAAAACGAGATTAACGCCAATGGGTACAGTACTGCCAAATATTCAAAATGATAACAACCTAAGTCTGAGTTCATCCACAAACTGAGGCGTATTTATAATACGGTAGCTAGACTGTGTATCCTTGTCTTCTTTGAGTGGGCATTACACACACGTATACAATACTATGAATACTTCGAACGCTGTAGCTATCGTTGCTCTCAAATCTAATTTTAGTAGATGAGAGGATACAAAGAAACAATCAAACTCATGGGTGTGGACAGAAACTAAAGGGCAGATGCGGGCACTGTGCAGATCTGCGTTTTTTCTTCTTCCGATCTATGCAAATAATATATACAAATCAGCGTATGCATTGCTTTCATAATGTTTCCCTCTTGTTTAGTCTTCTAATGAAGTGGATCCACACCCATGAGTGTGTTTCTCTGTATCCTTTCATCTACTATATTTGTGTGTTACTGCTCGGTGTTCAAAGAGTAATAAATCATGCCTGCTCCCACGAGGTATCAGAACGAGGTCGCAAGAAGGCTAACGAATTATATTCAAAATTCACTGGACTTCAATTTGTCTGTCGTCATGGTGTTAAGTCAGTAGAAATAGTTGAGTATTATTGCCTGCATCACCGGCATCCCATTGCCGTCTTCTCTTTCGTTTGTGTGTTGCGCGTGGTGCAACAAATATTTGCATCTGTGACGGGTTTCAGCCCACTGAATACGAGCAACCTCACGAATAGACTGTCAGTAATTGGAATTACACAATAATACACTTAAAATGTGTATTTTTGCATTATGTATCCCGATGAAAATAGCTGTAAATAGATTATATGCCTACTTGTTTATTACTATCGCTTCTCGATGCTATCCTCAGAAAATAAAAAGAAAAATAAAGAGAGGGAGAGAGACAGAGAGAGAAAACAGAAATGTATTTCAAATATCAGCTCGGTGACGCCATGTTCGTCTCGTGATATAAAGCAAGCATAGTTGATAGGTAGTATCTCGTTGTACTAACGATATGTATGGCTACAGGGGTCTTTCTTTTCTCTCTTCAAACAACCAGTAACAAAGACGTAAGAAGACCTATGCAGTGCGGCAATTAACCACTCAGTCTTTCTTGGTTATTTGGTTAATCTTTAACAAACGTCTGTAATGCAATAAACATCTTTGATTACTGATTTTTTATCACTACAATTGTCATTGTTATTCGTCACCTCACAACAGATTTCCTATCACTCAATACTGCCGATGCACGTTATGAATGGATCAGGATGAATGGAATGTGGGATGTTTCGTCACGGAGAAAATACAAATTTATCTTGGATTGTTGTGTTCAAGGTAATATGAAAACATCAATAAGAGAAGACGATAACGGGATGCCGGTGATGCAGGCAATAACAACCAGCTATTTCTGTCGACTCAACACCATGACGACAGACAAATTGGCGTCTCGGTCTATTTTGATTGAAATTCGTTAGCCTTCTTGCGACCTCGTTCTAGTACTTCGTGGGAGCAGACATAGTATTTTGCTTTTTGAACACCGAGCAGTAACACACAAAGATAGTAGATGGAAGGATACAAAGAAACAATCAGACTCATTGGTGTGGATCCAGTTCATCTTTAGAAGACTAAACAGGAGGGAAACATTACGAAAGCAATTAATACGCTGATTAGTATACATTATTTGTATAGATCGGAAGATGGAAAAGCGCTGATGTGCACTTTACTTTCTGTCGTAATGTGCATGATTTTTAGTTTCTTCTCTTCTGAATTTTCAAATGAATTGATTATTTCATGGCACAGAATAATTACTCAACTGTGTTTCTTACAGCTTCCATTCGCACCAACATTTTTCTACATTCTCGTTCAATTCATGAAATTCTATCTATATGATCACAAGACCGCACATAGATGCAATCGATTTCGAGGTGCATAGTGTTTGTTATCTTGCGTTTTGTGACAGGTGGGAAAAGTTTATTTCCAAAAACTTTTTGTTGTACTGAAATAATCTTTGGTCACAAAGTAACAAGATAAGTGTTTTATTTGTATATATTTTGTGGGAAACTGTAATCGTTATGGAAGATGATACACCTGAATGTTTGACACAACTGGTAGGGGAAAACGCTGCATATAAACCAAACCACACGCCTCCTCTCCGTATCCTGCTATGGCAGTAGCATGGGATTCTCCTCACATACCGCTACAAAGCTGTTCCTAGCACAGCTGAGAATTGGCAACACCGTCACAAACATTTGGCAACACTGTGACAGTGAAATCACTTCCACGTATGGTATTGAATTGACTCGCTAAATTCGCTTGATATTCCCTTTCCATTTGAATGACTCGTGCTATATAATCCTCATGTAAACTAAGACACTGAGACTGAAAATTCCATTTTTTGGCTAAAGAAATGCTGTTCTTCACATAAGTGACAACTTTTATCATCTTTCACGATGTGTTATGAGGCTGAGCGACCAATACCATGATGAGAGTGGAGTGGTCGTAGCAGTGTGTCCGTAGCCCTGTGGTGCAGCACGGGTCTGATGTCGCAACGACTCAATGAATCGTCAGTTCTAACCGTGGTAGGAGCCAGCGTGTGCGAGCTTTTTGTCTGATTTATTTTTATGGAGCTACGAATTTCAAGAAACAATTCTGTAACGAAATCGGAAGAAAACCCTTTACACTTCAAGTGCTCTTGGTAGCTCGACCCAGTAAGTTGTGTTAATGGTCATAGATCTTGACTATCTGAATGTCAAGCTGCTTCACAATACAAGCGTCTCTGAAGAAATTCGAATAGACCGTCAACGATACGAATTTCAATCTTGTTCTTCACATAAGACTCACATGCCAGGGTGATAAGTATGAAGGGAATGAACCTCTTGATTACTGTAGGGCCTCTATGCTAAATTTCCACAGTAGCAGTTAGGAACTCTCTGCAGACATTTACTAACAGCGGCTCTAGCAACTTACATTTTCTCTGGGTAGCTTCAAATATGGGCAATTTTGTCACCTTAAATCCAATTTAATATTTTAAATATCACTTCTGAATAGCGTTCACTTCTCCATTAATTAATGTATAGACCTCAAAACAAGAAGTTTGCCTGAGTGGCTGTGTAGCAGGTTCTGAAAGGTATTGACACTATGTCTTGCATCCATTTACCAGAGGGAATTAAAGAAAGGATCCAAACACATTATATTGCATTTACTCTCTGTGGCTTGACTGGCACAAATGAATCCATGAAAAACATGAATTATTTGAAGAATCTCTTGTGAAAGGAAAAAAGAACAGCATAAGACACTTTAATTATAGAGCAATGGATCACAAGGTAATTAAATGTGTGCTACATTGATGTATTGCATACTAGTGTAATAAAATACTCACCAAACAAAAACGGTTTTGTGCCTCCGTTGCAATAGAATGTGAAACACAAATCATAGACTGATACTATGGGTCACCACTCATCAACATTAACGCATTTTACATCGTCGAGAGTGAGGAGTGGAGCAGACGTTGCCGGCAGAAGGCAGCGCAGTGCCTCAGGGAAAGAAACAATGACGGTAATAATCGAATTATTCGGTAACTTCACACTTCGCAGTGGATTTTCTCGAACTACGAAATTTGCTGAATTAGTGAATATTTCAAAATGGCTTTACATCGAGGCTATGATACCTAGAAGAGTCTTTACATCCTGCTGACATGAGAATAGCATAATCTCCACGTCAGAAGATTGCTTCTACTTAACCATTAAATAGACTCGAATTTTTTCCACCGTGACTAATTTTGTAAGCTAAGCACATCCGTTACAGCACACTCCTGGGGCTTGGAAATGTGGCAACAATGATCTGGTGGAACGAAATACCACAGGTGCAATGCGTGGGTTCGGGCATTTACTTTTAAGAGGCACAAACAGATTTACTTTACCTCTGGTAACCTCAAGAGAAAGACGTTATAATCCACAATCCGCATTAAACATCACGTTTCTTCATTACCAATTGGGCAGAGCCGGTTTACGTTGGGAAATGACATAGGCTGAAGTCGTGGTAAACAGAAATACTGTCTCCAGTAAACTTACTTACATTAGAAAACTTTATTTTATTTCATGAAACGATAGCCATTTAAAGGAACAGGGCTCTTATTTTTCTTGTACTTCATTGACGTTGAAAAATTTGGTGCTGGACTGTGATTCGAATTCGTTATCTCATCTTTCGAGGTTCTGAATCTCTCGGAACAGTATAGTTCAATCATTTCGTTCCTTTTCCCAAGACTACAATCTTCTTTAGGTCTCCTCCAAAGGTAAGTATGTGGGTCCGAATCCTTATCCAGTACCAAAATATTCATAATTTCATTTCAAGCCATATCACGTGCATACCAATCTGCTAGTGAAAATTAACGTGCATTTTTAATGTCTGTTCATGTGTTGCCAACAATCGCAAAAGGTGTCGTTATGTCTGGCCAAACAGGCACACATCTTACTGTTTTGGTGAGTAAGCAAGTGTTACTTAAGCTATGTTCCTGGATGATACAGAAGGACGGCAGGTGTGCGGTTCGATTGTCGCTCAATCACAAAAATTTGTATCCTTATTTTAGATTCAAACATGTAGCAGCTGGTAAGAAAAACCGATACGTAACATTTGATTTTACTTAGTTAACAATCCGATTGCGTGCTGGGTTCGTATCTCCGCCACAGAACTTCACATCATGCGCTTCATCTTTAAATGCATGAACACTTTGTTCCTCTTGAATGGAGGTATATCACACATCTTTCGTGGTTAGTTAACAGGGATGAAAGGGTCTTTAAAAGAGTCCCGGTTTATTACAAAAGTGTGCTCTTTTTTTCACGTTAGATTTGGTTACTGATATTGGCGAAAATTTCTGTAATCCGTGCCTCTTCATGACTAGTCAGCAATACGATATGATTAGATTAGATTAGATTAATACTTGTTCCATAGATCATGAGTACGACATTTCGTAATGGTGTAGAACGTGTCATTTTAATGAAAGATTTCCTTACATACCATGATTCAGTTTCTTTGCAACAATTTTTTACTCTCTCTCTGTCATTCTTTCTTATTTTTTCTCTCTCCCTCACTCTTTCTCTTTACTCTTTGGTGGTCTCTTGGATTGATGCTAGGTTCGTATACTTACGGTCTGGGTTCGATTCCAACTTCTGATGATGATTTTTGATAAGGAGAGACAGATTCTCTTCTTTTCCGGCTACGCAGAGTGAAAAAGGTACAATGGCATTGTGGTCTGACATTCATGTTAAACATGATATGCCTTCTCTACTAAGTAGACGTTAGGTTGAACCACAATACAGTCAGGAGGCGCGACAAGTAGGAACTCAACCAGCAGTAACCTATCTTATACTAGTTATTTATTTCTAGTGACGAAACAAACGCTATGTAGAGTCACAGGACACTTATTCCATCTTGTATTAGAGCTTCTGTGTGTCGATAAAATTGGTTCTGATCTGGGAATGCAACTCAGACCGCCCTTAACGTGGAATTTGATCCCTTCGTGACAATCCAGCTCGACTGCAGTTTGTTGTCTGTTCAAAATTGCAGATTCCTCAACATCTCCACATATTGCGCGTGAGAGGGTTCGAATGCTGGCCCGGCACTATAGCTTTCATTATGTATTATTAAGTTCTAGCATGAGAACACCTGTCTGCTGGTGGGTAATAATTTTGATTTTTAATGTATTTTCATTCGTTGTCAACACTAACAGTATCTGACGTTTTTGAGTCACAGTGAGACACAGAACTGTTCGCGAAGTCACTGTAAATTCAAGGATGCTATTCCGAGCTGCTGGTGGAAAAAAATTCGGTAGCTGACGTCTCTTTGTGTGCAGTCAACAACGATATGTGTGGGGCTCGGTTCCCAGTCAGCACTGAACTCTTCGTCATATTATTACTAGTTCAAACATGTCGCTGCTGGTGTAACAAACCTATTTTTACCGTTCGTTTTCCTTAGAATAGAACAGCGGTAGGTGCCAGGTTGGAGTCCTGGGAACGAAAAATTGATGTTTCGTCTCGTCATTTCAGTTAACACATCTAGCTACTGCCGAGAAAATCCGATAAGTCACGGTTGATTGTGCTTCGATGACAATCCAATTAGGTTCTGGGTTCGAATCCCTGTCCAACACAAAGCCTTACCTCACGGCATTTCAAGTAAGTTACTTGTGAAGACGAAATATTTAACATCTCTCGTAGTTCGTCAACAAGGACAATAGATGCTGGGTAGGAATTCGCGTCCGTTAACAATGTTTACGTTATGTAATTTAAAGTTGATATTTGCTAACTGATAGTGTCTAAAATCGAGGTATATCATGCCTAGTCAGGAATGACTGTTAGTTTTCGTCAGTCACGAAGTCTTTGCTTAGTCTGCATGACCTGGGTTTCAATCCATATGCAGAACGAGACGGTTCGTCATATCATTTGAAGTTCATACATATTCTGAACTAGCTGCTCGTGAATAACTTAAATTTTTAATGTCATTTTGTGTCAAACAATAAGTACGTTACGTTATTTTGAAGAGGAAATCATGAATGCGACGAACTTACCACATAAATTACCTATCTGACGTAATAATGAGAGTGGTAACATTTCATGTATGTCATTTAGGGAAATAAATGTGAGCTTACAAGCCTGAAGAATCGTCTTATCTGTGATAAGACGTCCTCTGATATTCGTAGTACCTTGGTATTACTTTACATCTTGAGTTATTGCGATACAGAGCAGTTTTTTCTAGTGCTGGCTTGTTGGAACCATTTTCAATTTTGCACATGAGTGCTAAAAGGAACTCGTTAAATTTCGGTTACACGATCAATCAGTCTAATGTAAAAGCCGTAAATTCATCTAAATACCTAGGTATTACAATTACGAAGAACTTAAATTGGAAGGAACACACAGAAAATGTTGTGAGGAAGGCTAACCAAATACTGCGTTTTATTGGCAGGACACTTGGAAAATGTAACAGACCTACTAAGGAGACTGACTACACTACGCTTATCCGTCCTCATTTAGAATTTTGTTGGCACCGACCTACACAGGGAGGAACGATCACCACGATAAAATAAGGGAAATCAGAGCTCGACGGAAAGATATAGGTGTTCATTCATTCCGCGCGCTATACGAGATTGGGATAATAGAGAATTGTGAAGGTGGTTCGATGAACCCGCTTCCAGGCACTTAAATGTGATTTGTAGTGTATCCATGTAGATGTAGGAGTAGATGTAGGAGTGAGTGACAGACGGATTTTTGTGGCGCTGCCTATATGTTAAATTTAGCGTGTACAGTGCACACTGCACTCACGTTTGCTGTTAGTTCAGGCAGCGTTCGAGCAGTGCTTTACGAAGAGATGAAAACGCTTGCTCAAGACAGACCAGCTTGGAGAGCTGCATCAAACTAGTCTTGAACTGGAGACCACAACAACTAGGATTCCTTCTACCAGAATAGTGCAAAAATGTTTTCCGGACGTGCCTGTTGATCTCGGAGGTCCCTAGGCGGAGTTCAGCGGCAGCGTCGCGTGCCGGAAGGCACCAGCGGCGGAACTGGAACGGTACTGGAGGCGGCCGGGCGAAAGACGGCAGCGCACGCAGCCGTGGCTTCCCTCCCCTCCAGCTCGCCGCCGGCGCTGCCCTGTGTTATGCTGTGGCATCCTCGCCGGCGGCAATCCCAGCTTCCGACACGGCTCCTTACCTTGTTAGGTAGCGGCACCGCGTGGGAGCTCTCCAGCTGCGCTTGTATATCTGCGCTGCAGTACAGCGCCACGCTATTACAGCCACCACAGCAACTGTTGTTTGCAGTACATAGTTGTACCCGGCAAACGAAGTGCAACTGGCTGAACAGGAGGCGACGAGTCTTCTCTGGTATCTATTTACACTACTGGCCCTTAAAATTGCTACACCAAGATGAAATTCAGATGATAAAATGGTATTCATTGGACAAATATATCATACGGGGACTGACATGTGGTTTCATTTTCACGCAATTTTCGTGCATAGATCCTGAGAAATCAGTACCCAGAACAACCACCTCCGGCCGTAATAACGGCCTTGATACGTCTGGGCATTGAGTCAAACAGAGCTTGAATGGCGTGTACAGGTACAGCTGCCCATGCAGCTACAACACGATACCACAGTTCATCAAGAGTAGTGACTGGCGTATTGTGACGAGCCAGTTGCTCGGCCACCATTGACCAGACGTTTTCAATTGGTGAGAGATCTCGAGAATGTGCTGGCCAGGGCAGCAGTCGAACTGTTTCTGTATCCAGAAAGGCCTGTACAGGACCTGCAACATGCGGTCGTGCATTGTCGTGCTGAAATGTAGGGTTTCGCAGTGATAGAATGAAGGGTACAGTCACGGGTAGTAACAAATCTGAAATGTAACGTCCACTGTTCAAAGTGCCGTCAGTGCGAACAAGAGGTGACCGAGACGTGTAACCAATGGCACCCCATACCATCACGCCGGGTGATACGCCAGTAACGCGAAGACGAATACACCCTTCCAATGTTCCTTCATCGCGATGTCGCCAGACACGGATGTGACCATCATGATACTGTAAACAGAACCTGGATTCATCGAAAAATTTGACGTTTTGCCATTCGTGCACTCAGGTTCGTCGTTGAGTACACCATCGCTCGAACTCCTGTCTGTGATGCAGCGTCAAGGGTAACCGCAGCCATGGTCTCCGAGCTGATAGTCCATGCTGCTGCAAACGTCGTCGAACTGTTCGTGCAGATGGTTGTTGTCTTGCAAACGTCCCCATCTGTTGACTCAGGTTTGAGACGTGGCTGCACGATCCGTTACAGCCATGCGGATAACATGCCTGTCACCTCGACTGCTTGTGATAAGAGACCGTTGTGATCCAGCACGGCGTTCCGTATTACCCTCCTGAACCCACCGATTCCATATTCAGCTAACAGTCATTGGATCTCGACCAACGCGATAGGCTACAATCCGACCTTGATCAAAGTCGGAAACGTGATGGTACGCATTTCTCCTCTTTACACGAGGCATCACAATAACGGTTCACGAGGCAACGCCGGTCAACTGCTGTTTGTGTATGAGAAATCGGTTGGAAACTTTCCTCATGTCAGCACGTTGTAGGTGTCGCAATCGGCGCCAACTTTGTGTGAATGCTCTGGGAAGCTAGTCATTTGCATATTACAGCATCATCTTCCTGTCGGTTAAATTTCGCGCTTGTAGCACGTCATCTTCGTGGTGTAGAAATTTTAATGGCGAGTAGAATATTTACACTGTCAGACAGAAAGAGTAAAGTACCAAAGAGGAGAAGAGAGAACGGAATGGAACTTCATAGATTGGAAGGGTATGTAATGTTATTTCAATAATAGCAAAATAGAAGTAAATTGGCAATAGGAGCGCACTTATCAGTGTGACGTTGCACACACTCTGGTATTGATGCAAGCACTGATTGAGTTGGGTACAGCAATATAAAGCCATAGCATGTAAGGTATCCCTCATTTGCAGATAAGAGGACATTTTACTGTATTTACAGTTTTGGTATTTCACATACGTGAAGTGGATGTAATCGCGGTGCAGTATGTACGGAGTAAGGTGCGAGTGGTAGGTTCCCACGCTGGCTGGGCGGCTAACCATCTGGCGCTTTCAGAGCCAGTGGGATGACGTGCTGATGCAGAAATCGCTCATGACAAACAGATATGCAGGGGAAATACGTCTATTCTGGAATGAATCAAACGGCTTTTGTTAATAAATATTTGCTAAAAGAAGCTGCCTTTTGCCACTCAGGCATTAGGAGGAGTCTACGGCTCTGCTAGGGCACCTCCTCATAACATGTAGGAACAATTCATACTCGGTGACACACTAAGTAAGTACAAGGACGGACTGTCTTAATTATCGAAAAACTCGGGAAACGTTGATACCAAAAAATAAATGAATAACTTTGGTGTAACGGAAGATTTACGACCCTATACCAACTATACCTATTGTACGCTCAAGTTACAGATGTGCACGGTCAGCAGTCGTCGATAGGATGCTTTTCGATCTAGTCATGTGCTAAACCATTCTCTCGTTCCGTTAATACACTCCTGGAAATGGATCTGGAGATCGTGCTGGCCAGGTTAGTTGACTTACACCTTCTAGAGCACGTTGGGTGGCACGGGATACATGCGGACATGCATTGTCCTGTTGAAACAGCAAGTTCCCTTGCCGGTCTAGGAATGGTAGAACGATGGGTTACATCACGGTTTGGATGTACCGTGCACTATTCAGTGTCCCCTCGACGATCACCAGAGGTGTACGGCCAGTGTAGGAGATCGCTCCCCACACCATGATGCCGGGTGTTGGACCTGTGTGCCTCGGTCGTATGCAGTCCTGATTGTGGCGCTCACCTGCACGGCGCCAAACACGCACACGACCATCATTGGCACCAAGGCAGAAGCGACTCTCATCGCTGAAGACGACACGTGTCCATTCGTCCCTCCATTCACGCCTGTCGCGACACCACTGGAGGCGGGCTGCACGATGTTGGGGCGTGAGCGGAAGACGGCCTAACGGTGTGCGGGACCGTAGCCCAGCTTCATGGAGACGGTTGCGAACGGTCCTCGTCGATACCCCAGGAGCAACAGTGTCCCTAATTTGCTGGGAAGTGGCGGTGTGGTCCCCTACGGCACTGCGTAGGATCCTACGGTCTTGGCGTGCATCCGTGCGTCGCTGCGGTCCGGTCCCAGGTCGACGGGCACGTGCATCTTCCGCCGACCACTGGCGACAACATCGATGTACTGTGGAGACCTCACGCCCCACGTGTTGAGCAATTCGGCGGTACGTCCACCCGGCCTCCCGCATGCCCACTATACGCCCTCGCTCAAAGTCCGTCAACTGCACATACGGTTCACGTCCACGCTGTCGCGGCATGCTACCAGTGTTAAAGACTGCGATGGAGCTCCGTATGCCACGGCAAACTGGCTGACACTGACGGCGGCGGTGCACAAATGTTGCGCAGCTAGCGCCATTCGTCGGCCAACACCGCGGTTCCTGGTGTGTCCGCTGTGCCGTGCGTGTGATCATTGCTTGTACAGCCCTCTCGCAGTGTCCGGATCAAGTATGGTGGGTCTGACACACCGGTGTCAATGTGTTTTTTTTTCCGTTTCCAGTAGTGTATTTGCACAGAAGCTGTGGAGTGGTCCCTTAGGACACACCGAAATCTGTTGAAGTTGCCACACACTTCATTATTACAAATACATTGCTCATAACACATTCACAGTAACCATAATTACAACAAAGCTTGTCTTATAGAACACCAAAATCTTTTAAGATATCTTCCACATATTGTTTTCTTTCAACCACTTACATTAATTTAAACCATGTCCATGGACCCATAATTAATTCAACATGACTGACAAATGAACCACACCTACTTCATCACTTACATGGAAACTCTTTTATCTATATTTTCAGTTGGGAATTCAACAGACAGTAATGTTTTAAGGCTTCTTTGGCCAACTCTTCATAATTCAAACACAATATTCATAAAAGCATGCTCGTAAAATATGACTACATAACTCACCCAGCTAAAAGTTCTGAGTTCAACAAACACCAGAATTTTAAGGTTTACGGGGCCAACTTTTCATTAACTAATACAACGTTCATAAAATCCTGATTCATAAAATATGAGTAACATGACTACCTCACACCAAAGTTCTGAGCTCTACAAGCCCCAAAATTATTTTAGTTTGCTCGTCCAACTACAGATTAATTAGAACAATACTATTTGCATATACCAGGTTCGTATGATTTCAGTACTTGGCTAAAACGAGAAGATCTTCCCAAAAAAACCTTAACAGGGGCCGATTCCACTGTACATGAGAATTAGTGATGGACGCGAGCACACCAAAAGATTTTAACCAATACAAGAAATCCACGGGACACGATATTAAATGAAAAGGTACTCAACTTTGCACTGCGATTGAGTTTCAGAAACCATAACTCTCCACCGAAAGGATGGAATTATAGGGCAGTAACAACATAACCCGAGGCGTGGAACTCCGATCCCAGAGCCGGCCGGAGTGGCCGAGCGGTTCTAGGCGCTACAGTCTGGAACCGCACGACCGCTATGGTCGCAGGTTCGAATCCTGCCTCGGGCCTGGATGTTTGTGATGTTCTTAGGTTAGTTAGTTAAGTTTAAGTAGTTCTAAGTTCTAGGGGACTGATGACCTTAGAAGTTGAGCCCCATAGTGCTCAGAGCCATTTGAACCATTTGAACCATTTGCTCGCGTCAACCACTGCCAATTATCAGCAACATAAAACACATCAGCGGCAGGCAATATTCTGTGGCATCAGATACACAATCCTAACTGCACAACTAGTAATCAATATGTTGCAACTATATACTCCACAAATGAAACCAAGAGAATTAACCTCCGCGACTTACTTGAGCAGTCACGGCTCTTAAAATTTGGTTAGCCAATCCCTTAAAACCATCACTAAAATAATGGCATAAAGGTTAGAATAGCAAGAATGATCTCGGCGAACATTTAAAGGCCAGACTAAAATAATGACGTAACAGGTAGAATGGGATAAATATTTCAGAGCAGCTGGAACGCCGAACACAGACTTACGCACTACTTAGTTACACTTGCAGCTAAGTGTTTAGCCAAGCTTCGTGTCTGTTTGGTGGGCGTCATTACACTCCCTTAACTGCCGTCAATTTATCAAGTGACGTCACCAAATTCAGTGGTCAACTAGTGGAACAGTTCCAAACTTGTAACCAACTCGACGGAACTTGTCATTCCAACCTCGAGGAAATCCCCATCACCATGGCCAGAAGATTTGCATTGTAACGGTTAAACTCGCAATAGCGGCTGGCCACGCTCCTTCGTCATGCCGACTTGGCCTCTAGCCGTGCTGCATACAAAGTCCCGAATCAACTCCACCTCACACCGCGGATACTCACACACCAGCCCCCAGCAGAGCACGCGCACTGCAGTTAAAATCCCCCGCCGCCAAAGATGTGAAGAAGACAAATAAGCATCGAAGTCGACTCAACGATGAAAAGACAATCGATGGAAACTGACGCCAGCAAAAGCACCAGCTCAGAAGCTTCTTTCCGCTTCGTTATGTAAAACACAGAGAGCAGTACTGCACTTTCAGAATCTGACGGCGCTGTTACGGGTCTGCAAGGGGACATAAAAGTACGAGCGCATCTCCACATAACAGGTAGGAAGAATTCCTACGCTGCGGCTCACTACGTCATTTCATGGACGGACTGCCTTAATTATGGCATAACTTTGGTGGGAAAGCGTGGCCGGCTATACTGTACGCTCCTTATACCACCATCTACGGACTCACCAACTAAACTGAGACATTTCTGGGGGTTTAATGCCAGTGGGGCCGTTCTTGCGAACATCCTCTTCTGGCGCTGAGACGGAGCTGACGTCCGAGTTGCTCGTATGCATGCTGTACTGAGGAACGTCTGGGGATCTTGCTAGCCACTAGATTACCTGAACATCATGCAGACTCTTCATAGAGACGCATGCCACGTGTGGACGATTGGAAAACGGCACCACCACACTGTCGCATTAGAGGCAGCGCATGAGGACGCAGAATGTCCGTGACATAGCGTCGTGCTGTCACAGTTCCCTTAATCACTAACAGCTGTGGCCTGAAATCATACCCGACGGATAACGCTGTCTCACACGACGAGATAGCGTTTTTGTGTCTTTACAGTGGCCGGCCGGGGTGGCCGAGCGGTTCTAGGCGCTACAGTCAGAAACCGCGCGACCGCTACGGTCGCAGATTCAAATCCTGCCTCGGACATGGATGTGTGTGATGTCCTTAGGTTAGTTAGGTTAAAGTAATTCTAAGTTTAGGGGCCTGATGACCTCAGATGTTAAGTCCAAAAGTGCTCAGAGCCATTTGAACCATTTGAATCCTTCACAGTGTTTACTCAAAACGTGACGCTGTTCACGTGTTTTATATAATATAGCAGCCTCGGTAGCAACCCTAAACACGAACAAAACTAATGCAGTCTGGTGGCCGCTCTAACAGTCACAAATAATTTCAATCCTAATTATTTATATACTTAGTCGTTTTAGAGCACATTTATCGTCGAGGACAGCGGTTTTCTTGGTACTTTAAAATGAACATAAACAGTTTCCACTGGAAGAAAGCTTTATTTTTCTGGTTGTCAGTTTCGATCAGTGTTAGACCATATACAAACATCGTAGCCAATGCCCTTGCCGCAGTCGTAACACCGGTTGCCGTCAGATCACCGACGTTATGTGCTGTCACGCTTGGCTATCACTTGGATGTGTTACCGTCCGGGTGGGCCAAGTGCTTTCGGCAACTGGGGTGCGCTCAGCCCTGCTGAGCCTAATTGAGGGGCTACTTGGTTCAGAAGTAGCGACACTGGTTACGAAAACTGACAACGACCGGAAGAGCTGTGTGCTGACACATGCCCCTCGTATCGGCATCATGTGATGCCTAAGAGCTGAGGATGACACGGCGGCCGGTCGGTAGCGATGGCCTTCAGGGCCTGTTCGGACGGTATTTTTTTTTTTTTCAGACCTCATACCATGATGGTAGGCAGCGGCTCTGAAAGGAGCAGGCGTTACGACGCCACGAACATCAGCTGCTCAACGTCTACTTACTTGTCGATGGTGTGTACGTGTTAGAAGTTGCACCGACATCCGACTAAGTCTTCTAAGTGCTTTACGTTTCTTGTCAGCAGTGCATCAGCTGCTGCTAACAAACTAAACCTGCAGTCCCGTTACCCAGTCTTACCTGTAAAACGCGAACTGTCTGTTTACAAAATAAAGCATCAATTCAGGAAAACATGCCGACAGAAAATGCAAATTATTCTTGTGTGTGTGAAGCACTATGAGGCTCTAAATCGTAGGTTGATGACAGTATGTATTTTCTTTCATTTAACAAACGCAATGGAATGTGCTGTAGTAGGAGCTAATAAAAAATCTGATTACATCACAAAAAAGAGTAATAAAGAGATGTTATTTAATTATATAAATCAGAGTATATGCGTGTATGTAAACGTGTTGAATTGGAATTTGTGATACATGTGCGTGCAGTCCTACGGCACCATCATTTAGTTTCCCGTCGTAGCGTAATTAAACCGGCTTCCTACGAAGCATTTTTTTAATACAAAACTGTTCTCTGTTACACGTTTTGCTATTTAGTTATGTCAGTATTTTGTATCTCCTATTTTGTCTAAGAGGCGATGACGTATGAATTGTTTGTCGGATCCTGAGTAGAACTTCGGTCCTCGTGCAGTTATATAGACTGGACTCGCATTCGGGAGGACGACGGTTCAATCCCGTCTCCGACCATCCTGATTTAGGTTTTCCGTGATTTCCCTAAATTGCTTCAGGCAAATACCCGGGTGGTTCCTTTGAAAGGGCACGGCCGATTTCCTTCCCCACCCTTCCCTCACCCGAGCTTGTGCTCCGTCTCTAATGACCTCGTTGTCGACGGGACGTTAAACACTAAGATCCTCCTCCTCCAGTCATATAGACTTAATTTCCTTCTTGTAGAATTCTTTCTGTGTGTAACTCTCTCTGGACACAACTTGAAATAATTTCTCATACGCACTTTTCTCTACTGTAACTTATCCATTATTTCACAACATGGAAGTACACACTTTTAACATTAACTTCAGAACAGAACACACAGTTGCACTTATACAGAGTAAGAGGCGACGTTGCCTCCCATCCCAGTACTGCCCCCACTGACAACTCACCACTGACAGTCCGTGACGTCCATGGGCTCAGCAACCACAAGAAGAAGAGCTCAGCTCTTCTTATTCAAAGACAAGTCGTAATTCGTTCTTAATCCGTGACACCACGGTTTCCTCTCGCGTCCTCACCCTCAATCTGAATATAGCTATAGACTATTTCAGATAATTATATTTCATTCAGAAAATAAAAGCAATTGTAGGCAGAATTCCTTACATAATTTATCTTTCGGGTCTAGATAATTATTTCTTGTAATTGTGAGCTTACGTCTCACTTCCGTGTGGACCATGTGATACTTCTGGATTAGTTGGAGCATGATTGATTACGTAAAACCTCAACAATGGTTCACTTAATAGCAGGAAAGTATGATGCAGAAGACGGTTGGCCTCCAGTGTCAACAAACAGGGTAGCGGTTTGAATCTGACTTGGGTCAAGTGAACTGGGGGTTGGCATGGAATTCGTTCTTGATCCATACTTTTTCTTGATATACAGTGATATCTCTCTAAATGTGACAGGTATCTCAATAACTTTCTCTTTGCAGGCAATACAAAATTATGAAATATGTGCAAAGTTGAACGATGTAGTTGATAGTCAAGGCAGGAACATCAGCTTGTGCCTGTAGACAATAAGTCAGCGTTTAATTGTATCAAAACACAATCAATGCATACCGGTACTGTTTCTGACACGGAACTTCCGTAAAAGCGGAATTTTATGGTTCCAAGGTGGTCAAACAGCAAAGTCTATCAATTTACTCAGGGTAGACGAAGGGCTTTCTGGTAAGTATCATGTTCAGGATATTGAACAGAAGTTGAATGTTGCTATGTTCACAACAGGAATGACTTCCATTGTCTCTGACAAAAAGCGCTTCAGTCCGGAACCGCGCTGCTGCTGCGGTCGCAGGTTCGAATCCTGCCTCGGGCATGGATGTGTGTGATATCCTTAGGTTAGTTAGGTTTAAGTAGTTCTAAGTCTAGGAGACTGATGACCTTAGATTTTAAGTCCCGTAGTGCTTGGCGCCATTTGAACCATTCCCGACAGGGAAAGCAGAGGACTGGTTGTGACTATGGAAATTTTCCCGGCGTATTACTTCTTTCAGTAATTTTTGGGTTTTCGGCCGGATCCCATCAACATTCTGCCACGACATTCCGGCCCAGAGACGTCCGGTCATCCTCAGGTGAGTAGACGAAGTACCTGAGGATAGCCGGACGTTTCTGGGCCGAAATATCGTGGCAGAATGTTGATGGGATCCGGCTGAAAACCCAAAAGGTACTGGAAGAAGAGGACTGGTTTTTCTATGCTTACTTTGTATTATTTCTTACACTGTTACAGGCAGTGCACCTCTCTGCACTCAACGAGAAAACTTTTATCTTAGTAAAAGGCGGTGACTCTGATCAGCGGTGTCTACTTGTGAACTCCTCTCATGCCGTTATCAGATGTCATGGAATTCTGTCTCTGCCATACGTGTACATATATTCCACCATGGGATTTCTCGTTCACAATACTGAACCATTCAGAAGAAACTGTAGCTATCATTCAGTGTATTCCAGGCGTAAAAACAATATACTTCTGGATAACACACCCTTAGACATTGTACAGGAACGCGTGCACCATTCAGCGGGTTTCAGCTCTAATAGCCTTCCAGCAGAACTGAAAAAAACTGACTGACAAACCCTAAGTATTTAAATCCAAGTTGACAGTTTTCCTAGTGGCACACTCATTCAGTTCTGCGTAGCAGTTCCTCACGGTAATTGAGAATTTTCTCTGAATTGAGTTATTTAGTTATACAGTTGGTTTTAATAGCGTTTTGTTAATTCTCTCGATTATAAATTTTCTAATCAGCATTTTGTAAAACTGTGTGCTGACTCTGCTACCTCCCTCTTACTAATCGGCCTATCCTGCTTGCGATGTAAAATATGACCGTGGATCGTGTGAATGCCTAATGAATTTCTTTTTCTAATTGTATTAGGCTATCTTTCCCGAAGAAGTGATACCGATAAGGAGGAGGAAAGTGTACAACCGACCATTCTGATGGAAAGTCTACTAAAATTAAAAGTAATTAAACCGAACAGGGCTATAATTTGGAAAATGAAAGTTATTTTGTGCATTCACTCATGAACAACACTGGACAGAAAGGGGTACCACTGATCATGAATCCAAAAGTTATACTAATGGACGAAAAGGAAGTAATTAACGCCAGTCCATTAGAGCAATTTAAATCCAAATTAAATCCAAAATCCTGTACAAGATGATGGCAAAGAAACACATGTACTGTTAAACACTGGCGTGGCAACTAAAGGTTGCCACTTTTTTTTAGACTAATTTTAAGTGAGGTATTAAATTTTGAAAAAGGCAATCGAGTAATGATTTGAAAATATGCAATTAATCTGTATGTTAGTACTGAACTTCGTTACGTGAACAATGAGTTTCAGTGACTTCAGCATAACGTCATCAAAGAAATTTAGATAAAAAAAGCAAGCACTTTTTACTTTTCCGTTACTTATTTTGCAAATTGAATTTCATATTATTGTCCGAACAACTGAGCCTTTTTTTACTGACTTGAACAGAATTAAAGTGGGAAACGTACCAAACCAAACAGCCATGTGCTCCAAGCTATATGTAAAATAAATAAAACTTCCGCACTCTTAATTTGTGCATTTCTTTAGATTTGGATTTTTTCCAGTGATTGATTCTCAAACTTGAAAAATGAAATTGCTTTACTTTAGTGATACACTGAATCCTCTGTTGCACAACAGTTAATTGAAAGTAGACTGAGGCTAAAATTCTTAAAAGAGAAATTATTCACTAATAAACTGTCTGTAACTATTCAATTTGTTTCTTATGACACTGAGTTAGCATATTAGGAAAAAAAAAGGAAGAAGGATCCTGCTTGGTAACAATGTCTGGGGGCAATGAGGACACAATTACCCTGAGTTTAACTGATTATTATTTAAATAAATCTTATCAATCGACTGGGTTAGCCGTTAACACTTTCTATCAATGAACAGACTTACTTCAGTGCTGTGCATACGACGAAACTGTGTTGCTGGAACTGCTGCTGTTGTTGAAGACGGTAGCATATTACGGAGCCACAGCTAATTCTAGGAACGGGCAATCGTAATTAACACAGCCTCTTCCACCCGTCCACTGTCCGTACTCCTGCTCTAGACATCTGGCAGGCAAATAACAATTCCTTTGGCTTTTTCTCAGAGCTTATAAGTTTCACAGTAAAACACAGATAAATACAATGAATCGTCAACAGACTTCTACCTAAATGTACACATACATGAAGAAATGCCCTTACTTATTTAAAGAAAGCATTTAAATTACAAATACTTACATACAATTCAAAAAAAAAAAGTTATATATCGGTAGCAGGTGCCATGCATCCTGCATTTTCGGTGTTACACGTGCCCCACATTTCAAGACTTTTCTTTCGGAGGGAAAAAAATTCAGGGAATGTCCTAAAATTTAAACAAACGGAAATGCAGGTGGATACAGTTAAATAATTTTGTCTACATAAAATCCAATAATCGCTGGGTTATCAATTCAAAAAATTATTGCATTTATGTAGGGGACAAGTTATTTACATGACGACCCTGTGTCATTATTACTCAAAACATTATAGTATGACAACACATCTTAAAAACAAACACTTCCTTCACGAAATCAGTAAGTTTAAAATTACTACAAATATTATG
The DNA here is from genome assembly GCF_023897955.1 of Schistocerca gregaria. Classification (NCBI taxonomy): domain Eukaryota; kingdom Metazoa; phylum Arthropoda; class Insecta; order Orthoptera; family Acrididae; genus Schistocerca; species Schistocerca gregaria. The sequence continues at coordinate 818,819,335 of NC_064921.1, forward strand.
AAAAACATACTCAATATTGGCATAGAAAAATTCAAGCATCGTTTAAAGGTACATAAAGAATAGTAAAAAACTTTCAGAACAGGATAAGAAATAGTAATTACAAAATTCATTACATAAATGTGTATAATGAACATGAATTTTTTTCAAGTGTCACCTCGCATTGCGCGAGTGAGTGTGTTTTAAATAACGCCGATACCAAATAAAAACATTTACATTTGGCGCTGAAAGAAAACCAATTCGCGTTACACACCCACGTTCACAAAGAACGCCGCAGCGCTACAAGAGCCGGCAATGACTCTGTTCAAGCGGGGCATTGTTGCGTGCGCTGTAGCGGGACGCTGGATCTCCGTGTTTGTGTATACAGTGGCATTCCACAACTTCCACCTGCCTCAAATTGTTGTTACGCACTCCCAAGTAAACTCAAGGAGTCCTCTTTTTTAATTCCATCACAGTGGATAACTCAATACCGCCCGTTAATACATACGTGTACACAGACCTGAAACTTACAGTTCCTCTAAATGCATCGGTAATAACTCACATCACACAGGTTACAATAAAATTTTAACATAATACATGCAAATACAAAGCTCACAAACTCACTAATACTAGAATAGCACGTAATGGCTTGGTTTCTCTTTTAATTTCGGACTAATTAGTCCTTGACCGGTACAATTTCAAATCGACAATATTACGCACACCTATCGGCTTGCCTGATATAGGAAAAACTCGACAGTAAGCGTTAGTATGAAGTACATTGTAAATTAATTTAAATTTTGAAATTTCATGGTCGATCTCGCTTGACTTTTCGTGTGCTTTAATAAGTACAAGATCGCCAATAGCAAATTTGGCAAACCGTGCTTTAGCGTTACGACGCCGCATTCGCGCTTCAGCTTCTTTTTCATCATTCCTCGTAGGTGTTCTTTCTTTACTTCGAGGTTAATATCAACTCTCGGAGGGAAATCAATCATTTCTTCCACTAAACTTTTAGACTTATGGTCTAATAGTATTTCTTCCGGAGTGTGGTCCGTGGATTCATGCGTCAAGGCATTCATTATTTTCTCGAATTCACCGACGTAATTCTGTGATTGTGGTGACCATACGTTCGGCAAAGCCGACCTATTTCACGCATGTACCTTTCCGCGGGATTCCCGCTTGGGCAATAGGCCGAAATGTGTATTACTTCAGTGCCATTACTCTTCATTCCATAATTTGGAAGTAAATTGCCCTCCGTTATCGGAAAAAATCGCTTTTGGTTTGCCGATGTGCACAAAGTAATCGTTAACAAATATGTTATAAACTGCTAAGCTGTTGCCTTTCTTGTCGAATATAACTTGATGAACTTAGAAAATGTTTCTAGCACCAGTAATATGTACGCGAAATTCCCTGAAGTCTTGGGCAGTGGACCATAGAGGTCCGTACAAACCTAATCCAGCATATCGTTAGGTCTTATGCTCTGCATAAGGCCACGGTTCGTGCAATTCGTTACCTTCATCCTCTGGCACTTTTGACATGCCTTTATTCTTTCAGCAACTCTTTACAACTTCACAGCACACTATAAGAGAGCTTTTGTAAAGCTTGGAAGGTAGGAGACGAGGTACTGGCAGAAGTAAAGCTGTGAGGACGGGGTGTGGGTCGTGCTTGGGTAGCTCAGTTGGTAGAGCACTTGCCCGCGAAAGACAAAGGTCCCGAGCTCGAGTCTCGGTCAGGCATACATTTTTAATCTGCCAGGAATTTGCATATCAGAATTATCCTCAGACACACATAGTGAAGTGGCTTTTGGTATATAGATACGTTGTATACAGGGTGACCCAGAAACTGACGTGGCTCATCGAGCATACAACAAGAATCAGTGATCACATAATAACCTGTGATCGCAACGGCAGTCCTGGACTACTAAACAGCGTTGCAGTTGTTTAATCACGTGCTACAAATGGACTCCCACTGCTAGAGCTCAGTGTTTGATGTGTCCTCACATGTCTGCAATAAATGGAACCGCGACCAATCCAGCGAGCAAGTAAGGTTGCCTGCAGATTTGTCCCCACTTATCTGCTGAGATGCGCGGGGACTCCACCGTGTTGAAATCGAATGCAGCGACGCATAGGCATGGGAACAACATTCAGCACGTCTGGTCCGGTAGAACATCTCGCTGGAATAAGACATACGTTACACATCATGTCTGTCAGGGAGAATCTACGGCCCAATTAAACAGTCTCCGCCGATGCCAACCCACAGGTGGCCTTAGCAACATCTCGTGGCGTTTACCACCTCCGGTTTACGTGTGACTACTGATCATTGTTTTATGCCCAATTTGCCATGTCAATTTGTAAATGTGTTTTTTGAATTAACCTTTACATGTAGATGATGAAGACGCAAAGTGCCTTTTTCAAACAGACAGTACTCTGTATGACAACCGAGAAAGAGTGTGCACATAATGTTGGCATTCCTATGATTTTCGCTGGATTCAGTAAATATTATGACAGCATACATATGGGCACAATCATGATTATTTTTGAAATAGTTTCAGTTCTCACAAAAGTTAATACGACAAGTAGAGACGTGTTTACAGAAGATTTGCTGCAGAGCAAAGGTCAGTCACAGAATTTTGAAGTCAGAACAGGTCTTAGACAAGGATACGCATTGTCTTCGATATTTTTTTATTTAATTTTAGAAGAGGCAGACAGAGAACACAAAAATTAAGGCTAAATGGACTAATAACATAATAAATCGGCTTACATAACCGGATGGTGCTGTTCTAATAAGTCATAGCAAAGATGACTTGCAGTTCATGAGACAACATTCGAGGATTATTGCGAGGAACGGAGGCTTGCAAATTAACGAGGAGAAATTAGAGTACGTGATAGTGGGCAAGGCATTTAACAATGTTACATAATACACGGTTGATGAAATAACTTTTAAAAGAATAGACTATTTAAATATTTTAGAGTCATTTTTATCAAACAGAAAAGAGTGGAAATTGACATTACGGCAAGGATTGTGGAGGTAAATGGAATACGGGACGATTTGTACAGCAGAGCTGTTTCGAGAATTAAAATTAGGATATGCAAAAATGTGCAGTCTGTTAAGTAAGACCGTGGTCATGTTAACCAGCAGGAAAATTTAGTTGACCACTAAAATATATACATACATCTCATATGAAAAAAAAAGTGCAGTTACAGTTACTAATACGTCGTGTTATCCGCAGTTATATATTGCTTGGCAACTCCGAAGCAAGCTTGAAACGAAATTTTCCGCGTATTCACGAGGAATTGACATTCAAATGTATGGAATCGGGGTTGACAGCTGTTTGAACGTGAAGATCCTTCTTCCTTGCAACTTATTTTTGATGTAAGAGCATACGCTTTGAATAGGAGGGACTGTGAGGGATGTTCCAGTGCCTGCACACTTTTCTCCTTTTTCCAGCTGTTACAACGCTTTCTGCGGTGCTTCGGATCATTGTTCTCCTGCATAATACAATCTTGATTTTTGTCGATGAACGTTTGGCAGTCGGCGTGAAACATCTTTCATTAACTTGTAACATTTTCTGTGATTTTGAAGTGGCAATAAATACGCACAAGTCTCAGTCGACAATTCAGATTAAACAAAGGCTTTATGGACATTGCATGAAGGACAAAGGTTCCCTCTAGTGGGCTGCGAAAGAACGATTATATGTCTGTAATGCCGACCACACTATTACTAAACAGACCGCAGATCTCCTGTAGCTTTTACAACGAGCAAAGCAAATGAATAAAACTGATAGTCTTCGAGACACAGATACTAAGGAAAATATTTGAAACACGAACTGACAAAGGTATACTCACAAGATGATACTGGCTGAAGGATGAAGTAAAGAAAATTGATGAGGCAGAACAGAAATTTAGGGTGCAGCGAGTAAGTGTGCAGACGTTTTCAGACGTGATAATGGTGACTGTGCGTTAAAAATGTCTCAGAGAACACATATTGATGACGTTATGAGGAGTAGAATACCAGGGAATATGGAAGGTGGGTAAACATAGCAGGTCGTAGCACGGGCCCTCCGTGTGCCACAAAGTGTGATCTCAAGATTATGGCAACGATTCCAGCAGAGAGGAACCGTGTCCAGGCGCTACAGTACGGGACGTCCACAGTGTACAACACCACTAGAAGACCGATATCTCACCATCAGTGCCCGCAGACACAGTACTGCAGGTAGCCTTGCACGGGACCTTACCGCAACCACTGGAACAGTTTTCTCCAGACACACAGTCTACAGACGATTGAACAGACATGGTTTATTTGCCCGGAGACCTGCAAGGTGCATTCCACTGACCCCTGGTCACAGGAGGGCCCATAAAGCCTGGTGTCAAGAACACAGTACATGGTCATTGGAACAGTAGTCCCAGGTTATGTTTACGGACGGTTCCAAGTGTAGTCTGAACAGTGATTCTCGCCGGGATTTCATCTGGTGTGAACCAGGAACCAGATTCCGACCCCTTAATGTCCTTGAAAGGGACCTGAATGGAGGTCATGGTTTGATGGTGTGTGGTGGGATTATGATTGGTGCGAGTACACCCCAGCATGTCTTTGACAGAAGAACTGTAACAGGTCAGGTGTATCGGGACGTCATTTTGCACCGGTATGTCCGCCTTTTCAGGGGTGCAGTGGATCCCACCTTCCTCCTGATGAATGATAACGCACGGTCCCACCGAGCTGCCATAGTGCAGGAGTACCTTCAAACAGAAGATATCAAGCGAATGGAGTGGCCTGCCTGTTCTCTAGACCTAAACTCCGTCGAGCACGTTCGGGATTCTCTCGGTCGACGTATCACTCCACGTCTTAAAACTCCTACGACACTTCAGGAGCTCCGACAGACACTGGTACAAGAATGGGAGGCTGTACCCCATCAGCTGCTCGACCACCTGATCCAGAGTATGTCAAGCCTTTGTGCGGCCTGTGTATGTGTGCATGGTGATCACATCACATACTGATGTCGGGGTACATGCACAGGAAACAGTGCAGTTTTGTAGCATATGTGTTTGGGGACGGTTTTCTCAACTTATCACCAATACCGTGGTCGTACAGATCTGTGTCGTGTGTGTTCCCTATGTGCCTATGCTATTAGCGCCAGTTTTGTGTTAGTGCCACGTTGTGTGGCACCACATTCTGAAATTATCCTTAAGTTATGAGCATGGGTGTAGATGATATATACGGAGGTGATGGCCCTCGGAAATGGAGAGCGGCTACGAAAGCCAGCAACAGAAGTTCAAATGGTTCAAATGCCTCTGATCACTATGCAACTTAACTTCTGAGGTCATCAGTCGCCTAGAACTTAGAACTAATCAAACCTAACTAACCTAAGGACAGCACACATATCCATCCCCGAGGCAGGATTCGAACCTGCGACCGTAGCGGTCGCTCGGTTCCAGACTGTAGCACCTAGAACCGCACGGTCACTCAGGCCGGCGCAACAGAAGTGATTGGCGGAGGAAATCAGGGAGTGCATATGGTCTCGCAGGCCAAAGCGACAGTTAAGAAGAAGAAGAAGAAGAAGAAGATTATCAGATATGGGAGACTGTTTCTCCTATGTATCGGCTCTTGCAGGATTGTGGAGGGATTTCATCTTGTCTTTGAGGTGCTTGTCACTAGATACAAGACAGCGAGAGGTGTGAGAGGTCAGAAGCGGAGAGCATGAAAGAACTAAACCGCATTCGCCACTAGTTCGACCGCAAGCGCCTCGTCGTGAATACTTTTTTTTCCGCAGACGTCCTGCTGCGTTAGTTTGAGGCACGGAGTATCCGCACGCCGCAGCGCGCCGCGGCCGCATGGCGGCGCTGGCGTCGGCCGCCTGTTGCTGGCGCCACAGCAGCCGCTGCCTCACGCGACAGTAGTTTGTCTGCAGCCCGGCCGCTACCGTAGCAACAGTGTGTGCGCGCGCTCCGGCACCGTCTTCTGTCATCTGTCAGCGGTCAGCTGGACCCGCGCTCGTCCCGAACAGGTGAGCAGCGCGCCTCCGCAGGCACGGCGTAGACGTCAGCGACTATAGAGCTGCTGTGAGGCCAACACGTCCGCCTGTTCCGAGGTGTAATAATGCTAGACTGTTTACAGGAAGACGTTGCCACTTTTTTCGGATTAAAACACCACATAAATATAGTAGGCGAACAGTCAATTTTGATAAAGAGTAAGAACTATCGTGCACAGTTGTTATCTCCTTCAGCGTGACTGCGGGGACCTCTAAATCCTCAATTTTGCATTCACTTCAATTAAATTTTTAAATTGATTTAATTTTCAATTTCCTTCCTTTTTTAACTGGCGCGGTGCATTACAGAGCCGAACGACAATTAGATGCATTTGAAAAATATAAAATGCCGTTGTTGCCGTAACTGTTAATCGTTTTGAAGTTTACAAAAACTCTTGTAAACTGGAAATCTTTAGACAAAGAAAAGGCTTCCAATGGCTCATGGACACACTCAGCATACACACGATGATGCAGACACGTGGCATATGAAAGATTGGTTCCAGCGCGTAACATCACGATTTGAAATAGAACTCGAACGTCAAAATTTCGATGGTTGTTCAAGGATATTGTCTGAGAATTTTAGTGTTATGTACCCTGTTCACCGCTGGTTCGTTACAGAATAGTACGAATTCATTTTATTTCTTACCGCCATTTATCTAACTACCTGTTTCGTAATTTAAAAAATAAAAAAAACCTGGAAAACAGTACAAAAGTCAGTGGTATGCGCTGTGTGTCTTGTACGGAAGCTAACTTGTTCCATTCGCTCTTGACACTTGTTACTGGAAACGTCAACGTCAACTGTACTCTTTGTCCTAAAGCTTGCATTCCGCACTACTCAGTTTCGTGTCGGATTTGTTTTCCCGACTGCGTTTGCTGAACGCTGGCAGAGGTACACGGTCTTAGTTTAGACCATAGATGATATAGACAGCGGATGATACCATTACATTCAAAGCAACACCTCGATCAGCTCACTAACGGCAGTATCTATTTGGAGACGAATTCCAGAACATTGTTCAATTTATTTGATGTTAAATGCAATATTTTCAATAAAGATTTCCTTATCAAAAAGATGAAATTTCGTGTAGCATTTGGACACACCGGAAGGTATTTGAAAGCAAGTAACACTTGATTCTATAAGTAAAGCTGTTTTAAGGATACAAAAAAATTCATACACATTTTTTGGAAGATAAGGTGTATGTCGGCCTTCTGCTTTAAAGCCCGATGAACGTCAAAGACACTGATATGACAAAATAGTAATAAAGAGGTACCAACAATACTTTTATTTTTTTGCAAAAGCCAGACATTATGGATAGAAATGTAAGTCACGCCATACAAAAAACAATAAAAAATTACACACGTAGTGCTGAAGAGCACTCAGACAACTAAATGCTTCCTACCAAACTGATATTTCCTCTTCTGCTCCTGTATTTGGCTGATTTTTAGAAGGAAGAAAGCACTGGTAATACCGGGTGCTGAACAACAGTCAGAAAACTAAATGCTTCCTACCAAACTGATATTTCGTCTTCTGCTCCTGTATTTGGCTGATTTTGAGAAGAAAGAAAGCGCTGGTAAAACCGCGTTTCAAACTGTTTGTAACCATTTCACCTGGTCAAATGTAAAAACCGATTCCGTCCAAATCGAAGCCTCTCTTATACGGTCGTAAACCATGTTTTTAAACAATTTCGTTAACTTTTTTGTAATTATGGATTGTTCTTATTCTTAAATAAGCAGTGTACTGAGAACTTCTAGGCGTAAGAAGTAATAGTTACGTCAACTTGTGCATAAGTCTATAAATAGTCGAGACAATGGTATCTTTCCTCAATTTGTCTCAGCTCAAGTTGTCTCACGATGCCTGTATTGTGTTAGCTCGTGTGAGCGTTTATGACTTTTAATTGTGAAAATATACATGGCGTGAAAGTATTCAAAACTTTCATTTCAGAAGTAACTGCCACCTTTTCTGGAGGTAATCAACTTTGTGAGAGGAAGAAGTTTTATTTTTGTAAAGAAACGATAATTAAAATTTTTAAATGAATTAAGGGAAGTGAATAGCGAGTTTCAGTGGACAGCAGTTAATTCAAAACTTGAACTGTCAGAACTTCAATTATATTTGATCTCTAGAGTGGGCAGCTCAGCCGTCATTTTTTCGTCAAATCGAACGAAAATTAATACAGGCATAAGATCTCTGACTGCCATAATTAATGAACGTTGACTTTACAATAACTCACAAAAATAACTTGAGACCTGAATTTAACTTTGCTTTCAAGAGTACAAAATTAATTTGGACAGGACTTGCTTAAAGCTTATCGTCATTATTCACTGATTAATCCATCGAAGTTAAAGAAAGATACTACAAAATATTCAGTTCCATTATGATCCTTGTTTTACGACGATATTTAAAGACAGTGGATTGTGGCGTCTTCACACCAAGAAATTAACAATTACAGGGTCACGAGATCAGAAAGAAACCAATGTTAACGACGACTAACCACTACCAACTAACCAAGAAGTATCGACATTACGACGCCCGCCACAAAATTTAAGGTGTATGCACGGCCTGGCCAGAATTGACATTTCCAGAAGCGGAAGGTCCAGATAGCGAAGCGCTTAGAAGAAATAGCATTTTGGCGCGGTTGGGAGAGGCATTGTTCATTCACGTTAGCGTAGATTCCAGGCAGAGCTTGGCGCAGTGGAAAGAGTACGGAAAGGGAAAATGCGAGTGTCGTAGTATCGAAGCAGTGCTCTCTGTGGTAATGAATCTGTACATTGACGATGTAATGTGTATTACGATATGATAACAGTGTCTAATTCATGGTTTTATCAGCAGAACGTTAATGATGTTATATTTCACCTAATATGATGTTGTGAATACTTTTATGAACCTGGCGATGATCAGCTGACCAAGACTGGCTGTCTAAATAAATAATTTTATCAGCAACTCAAGGGGCTAACAAAACGTTTCTCAAATTTTTCAAAATTTTCCTTTATTGTAGTTGTTAATATTTTCATAAGTTACACGGAAGGAAAAGGCAGAGATAAATTTGGAATTGCAAATAAGTTTCGAGGAAGGGATTATAATGCAAACAAGAGAATTTCGTGTAAGAAATTAGATAGTTCTATAATATTACAGTTGATTTACACATGCTGCGGCGATATTCACCGTAATATGGGAAGCAGTAACTTTCTCGGAATTTTTACAACTACGTGGTTGTTTAAAGTTTCTGTAAGAAAAATATATTCTCACTGCGTTCCCACAACATTCTAGAAAAATTCGCAGTACTTGTAGAGAGCTAAAGTTTGATTAAATTCAGTCGATTGATGACGCTTCACGCGTTGTAGCTGGTTTCCTCCAGTCAGAGCTCTCAACGTCACGCCCGAACAGTTTTCCGTTGCCAAACTGCCACAACAATTATTTCACTTCCATTGCCTTGTCCGGCATTCTTTCTTGAGGTGTTTTGATCCCCAATCCTAGGTCTGGCCTTTTTCTTTCGTAGTTCATCTCATGTGATAACCACACCGAAGTCCGCCCCGATAGCTGTATGGTCAGCGTGACCAGCGTGACGGAATACTGTCCTAAGGGGCCCGGGTTCGATTCCAGCTGGGTCGGGGGTTTTCTCCGCTCAGGGACTGGGTGTTGTGTTGTCTTCATCATCATTTCATCCCGATCCGGCGCGCAGGTCGCCCAATGTGGCGTCGAATGTAATAAGATCTGCACCAAGGCGGCCGGACCTGCCAAGGTAAGGGGCCTCCCGGCCAATGACGCCAAATTCTCATTTCATTTCCATACGACACCAAAAACAAATCACACATACACGCACAAAATGGTTCAAATGGAGGTGAGCATTATGGGACTTAACATCCGAGGTCATCGGTCCCCTAGAACTTAGAACTACTTAAACCTAACTAACCTAAGGACATCACACACATCCATGCCAGAGGCAGGATTCGAACCTGCAACCGTAACATCCGAGGTCATCGGTCCCCTAGAACTTAGAACTAATTAAATCTAACTAACCTAAGGACATCACACACATCCATGCCCGCGGCAGGATTCGAACCTGCAACCGTACCGGCCGCGCGGTTCCAGACTGAAGCGCCTAGAACACACACACACACACACACACACACACACACACACACACAACAAACAAACACACACGCACACACACACACACACACACACACACAGAAGCCGACGCGATGCTAACAAAATGTACAGCTTTCATACATATCACTAACCAAATACTATTGGTTCCTTCTGCGCAAGACGCTATTTGCCGTCGCTTATACGGTTTTTATAAACACGGAGTTCGACTTAGATCAGATAAGCTTCGCCATACATTGCGTGAAGCCGAATTTTTTAAGACTGCCAATTAATCGACGGCCGTGAGCCATCAGAGCAATAATTTCAAGAGGCGTTTATAGGGTAATGGTATAGCGTTGTGGTTATCGTATAAACATGCTGTGTAGAAGTACGACGGTTCGAATTTGTAGCGAAATTTTTCAGTCTTCTAAATAGAAACAAAAGATTTCCGATATCATTTTTATTCGATTAATTTAAATATATAATTTTATTCGATTAATGTAAATATATAATTAGTTTAAATGCATTTTTTTAATTTCTAATACTTTGGCGCGTCATTTTCAGCATCGTATTGAATTTTTGCTTTGTTCTTATTTTTCATAGTATGATTTTTTTTTTCATTTTGAATCTGCTTGTGTGGCCCATAATCTACAACCAAGTGTCAAGCAGGACTGCCCATTTGTTGGTAAGGCGGCATCCCGTATAGCCAATGTCACGATGGTTTCAAGTAACAAATGAAAGCGAGAGATTATTTGCTTTTATCGCTAAAACTGAGACTTTGTTGCGGACGAAGGCTTTGCAGACAAATATATTATGAGCTTTTTCTGTCTTATTGCCGGCCGAGGTGGCAGAGCGGTTCCAGGCGCTACAGTCTGGAACCGCGCGACGCTACGGTCGCGGGTTCAAATCCTGCCTCGGGCATGGACGTGTGTGATGTCCTTAGGTTGGTTAGGTTTAAGTAGTTCTAAGTTCTAGGGGACTGATGACCTCAGAAGTTAAGTCCCATAGTGCTGAGAGCCATTTGAACCATTTTCTGCCTTATTTGCTCGTAGGGGTAGGCCTTAAACGCCCTGAACAAAGCGATCGTGATTTTTAATTCTGGCGCAGGTTGTTGATCGTAGATTTCTAGGATAAGTTGCACATCAGGAGGTTGTGGTTAGGTTAGGAAATGAGTTTAATTCGGAGCTACAGGACCCGTTGTCTACCGCAGTTCAGTTATTGGTCATTTACAATCAGCTGTGGACAGAGTATCTTGCATTCCCGTCATCAAAATCGCCATCAAAATCGCTCCGCGTTAGTCGCTAACAGCATTTGTGAAGTGACACGCCATTTTTCTGTGTGTCGCCTGTAACCGAGCAGCACCCGGCAGCGGATGTGGCAACGCTGTAGCAGCAAGTGATTTTACTTGGACTATAGCAAACGAATGAGTACCGTAGTCGTAGATTCCCGACGGCCGATGTGCCGATTTTACGTGCATCGCTAACCTATTGTTCGCGTGCAGCTGTCGAAGGCTGATTGGAGGACAAAATTAAACTAATGAAATACATATTCATGTATGACTGAATTAAAATCTCTGCTTGGAAAGTTGTCTGCAGAGTCCTCGTGAACGCTGTAAGTACAATACTTTTTTGGAAACTTATTTACAATCTCAAAAGTTCTTTTGCCTTTGCTTTTCGCGCCTTTTATGATAATATTAATAAGTGCAGTACAAGAGCATTATTTCGGTTTATTTGTAGTGCATTGCAAAAACAGACATAATGTCTTATGGGACAACAGCAATCAGTGATTTTATAATGTTACTTAAAAACCGTCTTGATTGCAATTATTTTTTTTTATTCATATGACCGGTTTCGGTTCATTCTGAACCATCTTCAGATCTGTAAAAATAATGATACTAATTTACTATTTCACGGAAGCAAATCTTTTTCATCCTATCTAATCAACATCAAATGTACCAGAGCGTACCTGATATTTCAGTTACAGGAGTAACCCGTCCAAATCCAGCAGTTTTCACATGCTACGTCATATAAAACTGGTTGGCGGAGTGCACGTAATTTATATTAATTATAACACTATTACCGACAGGTGGCGTCTGGTACATTTGTTACATTCCATTTGCACATATTATATTCAGTAGATCTTTTTTTATTAATTAAAAATACTTAATTAAAATATGTAGATGTCAAGGTTAAAATCTCTACTTGTCAGCATTAATAAAAAACAGTAAAATTATCATTTTTATACGGTCTATTAAAAAAACATAGGGAGATTTATATATCTATGGTGATGGTGTGAACTTGTTTTCCTCTACGGTCTGCTTCCGTACTTCCCGCCACTTCGGTGTTGTGCCGCGGTCCGCTCAGTCGTCTGATGTCCATCGCCGCGGGCAAGAGGGCCGCACAGGAGGGCCCCGTCAACGACGCCAGGCACTGCACGCGTCTTCCGGCTTCTCCACCGCGCACCATCTCTCATCCCTTGGGCTGGATCTCCACACGCAACAGTTGTCATCTTAGTAGGTCGTCATAAATGCTAAAATAGGCGTTATGATTGAATTCGCTTTGCTCGTTGAGGATTAAATCCGGATCTTTATTTTTGTGGGTGTATATTTCAATTTCTTCCAAAATGTTCCCCTGCACGAGTGGCTGTCATTGCCACCCTCCATTCCTGGTGGCGGTTTGGAGTCGAGCCGGCGGCCGGAAGGTACGCACTTGCTGCGCGAACGTCTGAAAGCTTTCCCGCTGGCCGTTACCTTTTGCTTCTTTTAACGGTCGTCAGCTCCAGCACCTGAATCCAGGATCCGTTTATGTCGAAGCCTTCTTTGTTGTTAAAAAGTCCGTTAATTCCCGTCGCACGGCGATAATCACGTCGAAAACCTTTTCACGTGGATCACCTGTCTAGAAATGACTGCCCCGCCAATACATTGCCCTTTTATCCATTGTGGACGAGATAGTACCGCCATCTGTATATGTGGGTATCCCTACCCCACGGCTTTTGTCAGCTCATTCTAGATAAAATTTTGGTTTCGGAAAACCTCACACTTCATGATTTCCTGAATGAAGAGTGTCGTCTTTTACAGCTGATCTCTCTAATTTCTCCAGTTGGTAAAGACTTTTTATGTTTCTCTAGCCGTGTCCTAGTCCTTCGGGCCTATTGTTATTCGGTCGTAGAACTCTAATTCTTTTCTATAATAACAATGTTTCTTTAACGCAAGCTTCACATGTTTTTAATGCGACGTGCAAGTCTTCCAGCGTGCAAATTATTTTGGCTCTGTCGACAAACTTTTGCGACACCCCTTTTTTCAGTCTCTGGCGCCCAGTGGCTGGCTTGGATTCCGCGCCGAAGCGCAAATGAACCGAGCGCAGAGCGACGGGGGAGCGGAACCGCGGATCGCGCCGTGTGTCCTCGCTTCTGGCACGGCGCTTCCGCTGCGTCATTCGCGAACGGCCGCGCAGCAGAACTGCGATGCGTCAGCAGCCTAACTGCTGCAGGAATGCATCTACACAGTCGCCTGTATAATTACCTGCTGAAGAATCGGTGGCTCACTTATAAATGCTATACAACGGATCCGAAAGTTTCGGATTCGATACCTTGACAGTCCTAGGATTTATTGCTGGTCAGATACCACTTGTTTCCCCTCTGCCATTCTTCGTTAATGTGGACAATGCCGAGTTGGGTGGGCAAGGCATACCGCCTTCTGTAGTGCCTTCCCTGGCAAAAGCTTGTGTGGTGTTCATATATACACTACTGGCCATTAAATTTGCTACACCACGACGATGACGTGCTACAGACGCGAAATTTAACCGACAGGAAGAAGATGCTGTGATATGCAAATGATTAGCTTTTCAGAGCATTCACACAAGGTCGGCGCCGGTGGCGATACCTACAAAGTGCTGACATGAGGAAAGTTTCCAACAGATTTCTCATACACAAACAGACAAACAGCAGTTGACCGGCGTTGTCTGGTGAAACGTTGTTATGATGCCTCGTGTAAGTGCGTACCATCACGTTTCCGACTTTGATAAAGGTCGGATTGTAAAAAATGGTTCAAATGGCTCTAAGCACTATGGGACTCAACTGCTGTGGTCATCAGTCCCCTAGAACTTAGAACTACTTAAACCTAACTAACCTAAGGACATCACAAACATCCATGCCCGAGGCAGGATTCGAATCTGCGACCGTAGAAGTCGCAGTCGGATTGTAGCCCATCGCGATTGCGGTTTATCGTATCGAGACGTTGCTGCTCGCGTTGGTCGAGATCCAATGACTGTTAGCAGAATATGGAATCGGTGTTTTCAGGAGGGTAATACGGAACGCCGTTCTGGATCACAACGGCCTCGTATCACTAGGAGTCTAGATGACAGGCATCTTATCCGCATGGCGGTAACGGATCGTGCAGCCACGTCTCGATCCCTGAGTCAACAGATGGGGTCGTTTGCGAGACAACAATCATCTGCACGAACAGTTCGACGACGTTAGCAGCAGCATGGATTATCAGCTCGCAGACCATGGCCGTGGTTACCCTTGACGCTGCGTCACAGACAGGAGCGCCTGAGATGGTATACTCAACGACGAACCTGGGTACACGAATGGTAAAACGTCATTTTTTAGGATGAATCCAAGTTCTGTTCACAGCATCATGATGGTCGTATCCGTGTTTGGCGACATCGCGGTGAACGCACATGGGAAGCGTGTATTCGCCATCGCCATACTGGCGTATCACCCGGCGTGATCGTATGGGGTGCCATTGGTTACACGTCTCGGTCACCTCTTGTTCGCATTGACGGCACTTTGAACGGTGGACGTTACATTTCAGATGGGTTACGATCCGTGGCTCTACCCTTCATTCGATCCCTGCGAAACTCTACATTTCAGAAGGATAATGCACGACTAGATGTTGCAGGTCCTGTACGGGCCTTTCTGGACACAGAAAATGTTCGATTGCTCCCCTGACCAGCACATTCTCCAGATTACTCACCAACTGAAAATGTCTGGTCAATGGCGGCCGAGCCGTTTTGAAGACGGCAAAACAACACACAGTCATCTCGAGGCAGTTGATAATCCCTGACCCCACCGGGAATCGAACCCGGAATCCCGTGCTCGGGTAGCAAGAACATTACTGCGAGACCACGAGCTGCGGACTAACGAAGACTGCCAGAGGCTAAACAAGTGGTAGGCGACCAGTAGCAAACGCGAAATTATACAAAAAATTTTAACCTAAAACTTAGAGAACTGGAAATATATTAGAGTTCCGTATCTCAGTCGGTAAAAACCGAACACTTACATGATCGTTGTGTTGTGCGTCTGTTTATCTGACTCTTAAGACCCCTTTTTCTCAGAAACCGATGGACTATCTGATCCGTGGCGCTACTCAGTTCTTTAGAAAATCAAAATTACAACCTTACCACAGTTATTTAAAGGAAATAGGAGGCCCTGGATCACTGGTGATGGACAAGCTTGTGATTGTTCTACAATTTTAATCTGACTCAAAAAAAAAGACTTTATAATAAACTTAAATTCGAGCATTTGCCCTCTTACTGATGCAATACACAAAACTTCAGTTTAACTCAATTACATAAACACGAATGAGAATCATTATTTTGCGTCCGCAACCAAAATCAGTGGTAGTAGGCATGGAGCATAATCAATCACAAACAATCGTTCTTGTTTAACCATATCTCAAGAGACTAATAACACTATACACTTCCGACCAAAGTTACACAGCCAGATAATGCCACAACTTCATAAAGAACAAAGAGATCGTAAAGCTTAATAAAACTGAACTGCCCACATAAAGGTTCACTGTGAAACATTCATGGTGGTGTCTGTTTGTCTTATATCGTGACTCCCTACCACTTTCGCGCAACGACGCTCTGAGCGTGTTTTTTAGGGAATTGACTAGTTTGAACCTGGGACCTGTTGCTGGTAAGGAGACGCCAGACCACACATGACATGTAAAATTCAGAAGAGTTCAGTGAGACTAGCGATGATATAACCAAATACTTAATGATCTCAGCGTCAGCTCCACTGCACTCCCTGTTAAACAATCTTAATACTAACTAAATATAGTGGAAAGGGTTCAAGGCTTTCCTATTTTTAGTTAGCTGGTAAAATAACGTCGAAAAAGCAGTTGAGTTTACCATTGGAAATTTTATTCTACTCACAAAACATCGTTTATAAATTGCACTATTGATAAAAGGAAATGTTTTAATAAAGGATGGTAAAAACCAACTGCGTTCAACAAAAATGTGAACGAATATTCCCTGAGTGGGTTTCCAAGTTCTACAATGGATCGAAGGATGACCTATGCCATATCAGATCTATAATCTATGTTTAAATTAAGTTTCACAAAAGAGAAAACTATCAAAATGGTCTATAGTGACCCTCAATTATCTTTAATTACTTATCTAACTTGTTGTAAATTACAGTGGCTGATGTGGCTTCTCGATAACTATATAAAAGAAAATTCATCGCGGTTCAGATCTGTTCTTCAAGTGGCAAATGTGAACACCATGAGTTTTAATTAACGATCGACACTAGTATTACGCAAAAAAGGGGGTGTAACAGATGAGACTTCTGCAGTTCTGAGTGAAGCTTTATGCGCTCAAAAATGCGGCATCGCGTGCGTTCATTACCTTGTCGGTGTTTAGGCAGCGTCAGGGCAGCGGCGGGCAGCACAGCTCCGCTCACCTCGCCATCTCGAAAGTAACTCCTCTCTAACTTCTCCTTAGTACAATTTACCGATGTTGGTTTAAAAAAACTATCTGGCTATGTTTTCATCTGACCAATCAGGGTCTCAATGTTAACCTTAAGCTCCGCCTACAAAAATTCTGTCTATCCAATGGGAAACGTTATACTTTTCGTGGTGGGGCAATGTTTTTTAAAGTTTGCAACGTAACACAGACGCTAAAAAGTCTCACGCTAAAACCTGCAGCTGGTGTGGTCCTTTTAGCGTTATCGTAAGATCTATACTGTTCTTCTGGAGGGCTCTATCTTTTAACATGGGCTGGAGGATGGTCCTAATGTAACAGACACGCGAAAAGGCTCACGCTAAAACTTGCGGGTGGTAGTGGCCCTTTTTGTGTTATCGTAAGATCTATACTGTTTTTCTGGAGGGCTCTAGCTTTTAACACGGGCTGGGGGGGTAGTCCTTGACGTAACAAAGACGCGAAAAAGTCTCACGCTAAAACGTGCGGGTGGTAGTCTTAGCGGTAGGCTGCTGACGTGGGTGTCCAGTCCGTCCCTTATCGTAGGGCCTTCTAGCTTAACACGGTTCTGCTCTCGGCTTCTGTTCTCGTTTCTCCCTTCGGAACTGCGTCGGTCTCACGGTGGGAAGGTACGACATTCATTTAGACATTCTTGTGTTTGTCTGTGGTATTCCATTTGCTCACTTGTTAGTTTGGTTAATTTAATGTTACTATTTCTTCGGAGCTATAAGACAAACTACTGGATTTGCTTATCATGTCAGGGTTTTCATGGAAGGTGTTCCATTTGCCTGACACCTTACAATACTTGTACTAAAAATACAAATTGGGCCAACCAAGGTAGCAAAACTTGCACACAGGAATAATAACAAGTTGGACGTTCATTAAAGATAGGTCGGCCGAAGTGGCAGAGCGGTTCTAGGCGTTTCAGTCTGGAACCGCGCGACCGCTGCGGTCACAGGTTCGAATATTGCCTCGGGCATGGACGTGTTAGATGTCCTTCGGTTAGTTAAGTTTAAGTAGTTCTAAGTTCAAGGGGACTGATGACCTCAGAAGTTAAGTCCCATAGTGCTGAGAGCCATATGAACCATTAAAGATACACAAATAATTAACATAAGTGTTAAATAAGAGTGGCTAGTAATAACCAGTAGAATGACTTACAGAAACGCTAATATTAACAAAGTGCCTCACTTAACTAACGCACATAATGACACAGAAGGGTTCCCAAATTGCACTTAACTTCAGAGAACAGCGTTAAGGCACATAGCAGTGTTTAGAAGCAATAACGCTACGGCCGGCAGGCAATACGAGCGTTCACTCCCCATGGCTTGTGCACAGGGTCACGTAGCAGGCGGTATATATTTATATATAATCTGACCAGCCCCACAATGAGGGCTCCTGACAAGAATCCATAACAGCGCCAACGCCAGGGAACGAGCAGTCTTAACAAATGGCCTGCAGCACAAATAGATTGCAATGAAGACAAAGTCAACTCACAGCCACACTATCATAAGCACGCCCCAAATTATTATGTAGCAATACTCTAACATTACCCGTCTCCCAGTACATCTACACCTACATGATTACTCTGCAATTCACATTTAAGTGGTTCATCGAACCACAATCATACTCTCTCTCTACCATTCCACTCCCGAACTGCGCGCGGTAAAAACGAACACTTAAACCTTTCTGATCGAGCTCTGATTTCTCTTATTTTATTTTGATGATCATTCTTACCTATGTACCTTGGGCCCAACAAAATATTTTCGCATTCGGAAGTGAAAGTTGGTGACTGAAGTTTCGTAAATAGATCTCGCCGCAACGAAAAACGTCTTTGCTTTAATGACTTCCATCCCAACTCGCGCATCATATCTGCCACACTTTCTCCCCTATTACGTGATAATACAAAACGAGCTGCCCTTTTTTGCACCCTTTCGATGTCCTCCGTCAAACGCACCTGGCAAGGATCCCACACCGCGCAGCAATATTCTAACAGAGGACGAACGAGTGTAGTGTTCAAAAATGGTTCAAATGGCTCTGAGCACCATGGGGCTTAACATCTATGGTCAACAGTCCCCTAGAACTTAGAACTACTTAAACCTAACTAACCTAAGGACATCACACAACACCCAGTCATCACGAGGCAGAGAAAATCCCTGTCCCCGCCGGGAATCGAACCCGGGAACACGGGCGCGGGAAGAGAGAACGCTACCGCACGACTGAGTGTAGTGTAAGCTGTCTCTTTAGTAGGCTTGTTGCATCTTCTAAGCGTCCTGCCAATGAAACGCAACCTTTGGCTCGCCTTTCCCACAATATTATCTGTGTGGTCTTTCCAACTGAAGTTGTTCGTAATTTTAACACCCAGGTACTTAGTTGAACTGACAGCCTTAAGAATAGTACTATTTATCGAATAATCGAATTCCAACGGATTTCTTTTGGAACTCATGTGGATCACCTCACACTTTTCGTTATTTAGCGTGAACTGCCACTTGCCACACCATACAACAATCTTTTCTAAATCGCTTTGCAACTGATACTGGTCTTCGGATGACCTCACTAGACGGTAAATTACAGCATCATCTGCGATCAACCTAAGAGAGCTGCTCAGATTGTCACCCAGGTCATTTATATATATTTAGCAGAGGTCCCAGGACGCTTCCCTGGGGAACACCTGATATCACTTCAGTTTTACTCGATGATTTGCCGTCTGTTACTACGAACTGCGACCTTCCTGACAGAAAATCACGAATCCTGTCGCACAACTGAGACGATACCGAATAGGCCCGCAACTTGATTAGAAGTCGCTTGTGAGAAACGGTGTCAAAAGCTTTCCGGAAATCTAGAAATACGGAATTAACTTGAGATCCCCTGTCGATAGCGGCCATTACTTCGTGCGAATAAAGAGCTAGCTGCGTTGCACAAGAGCGATGTTATCTGAAACCATGCTTATTACGAATCAATAGATCGTTCCCTTCAAGGTGATTCATAATGTTTGAATACAGTATATGTTCCAAAACCCTACTGCAAACCGACGTCAATGATATAGGTCTGTAGTTCGATGGATTACTCCTGCTACCCTTCTTAAACACTGGTGCGACCTGCGCAATTTTCCAAAATGGTTCAAATGGCTCTGAGCACTATGGGACTTAACATCTGTGGTCATCAGTCCCCTAGAACTTAGAACTACTTAAACCTAACTAACCTAATGACATCACACACATCCATGCCCCGAGGCAGGATTCGAACCTGCGTCCGTAGCAGTCCCGCGGTTCCGGACTGAGCGCCTAGAACCGCTAGACCACCGCGGCCGGCTCAATTTTCCAATCTGTAGGTACAGAGCTATCGGTGAGCGAGCGGTTGTATATGATTCCTAAGTAGGGAGCTATTGTATCAGTGTAATCTGGAAGGAACCTAATCGCTATACAATATGGACCTGAAAAATTGCCCGTATCAAGCGATTTGAGTTGCTTCGCAGCGCCTAAGGTATCTTCTTCTAAGAAACTCATGCTAGCAGCTGTTAGTGTTTCAAATATTCCATTCGTCTTCCCTGGTGAAGGAATTTCCGAAAACTGCGTTCAGTAACTCCACTTTAGCGGCACAGTCGTTGGTAACAGTACCGTCGGCACCGCGCAGCGAAGGTATTGACTGCGTCTTGCCGCTTGTTTTTTTTTAAATAGTTTTTTTTTTAGATAGAGGTGGAGCCCCTCCACGCCCACACCGGCATGATGGCCAACACAAAAGGTCTACTGCCATCTCTGCATAAGGGTTAGTATTCACTAAAGTGAGGTGTCGTAGGATGTGGGTACTGCAATGTTTGCGTACGTCTGGTTAGGATTAACCATTAATACGCGCTCATCTGGAGATAGATTGGTCGAAATCTGACGAAGGGTAGCGGTTTTAAGGGCAGAGGAAAAAAAGTGCCAGGGCAAGAGCCAAGGGAAAAAAACCTCTGCGACAGTTAGGTCGGGTGGTAAGAGCAGTAGCGGTTTTCTTGCTGCCTGCGATAGGTTGTGTAAGGATAGGCTTTGTTAGTAGTGGGTATCATGCTTGTCGATACCTTGGCGTTGTGCGTTGTGCCGCTCGGCGGCTGGCGCTGGGTGCCGGTACGGAGTCCTCGTTCAGCGTCAGCAACCTGCAACAGTTAGGTTTGTTATCGATCTTGTGTCCGATAGGTCATATACCGGGGACACAGTGTGAGGGAATGTTGGCAGTTTGTTTGTGCGCCTGTGGGCGAACTCGGTCGGTGTCCCTGCTGTGGCCTGTTGATCGGCTCTAGTAGCAGCTGGTAGTTGCCAGTCAGTGTTGCTGATGTGCAAGGGCTTACCGACGTTTGTCGCTGTTTGCGTATGTTAGTTTACCACAGGTGGCTATGCCCCAGCTACCAGTGTCTTTGGCCGCTTGTGTTTCCACCTGTGGTTGTGATTGCCGCTTGTGACCTTTACATACGACCAGAATTTCTTCGGATTTTCTACCAAGTTTCGAGACAATGTTTCGTTGTGGAACCTATTAAAGGCATCTCGCATTGAAGTCCGTGCCAAATTTCGCGCGTCTGTAAATTTTAGCTAATCTTCGGGATTTCGAGTTCTTCTGAACTTCGCATGCTTTTTCCGTTTCCTCTGCGACAGCGTTCGGACCTGTTTTGTGTACCACGGGGGATCAGTTCCATCTCTTATCAATTTATGAGGTATGAATCTCTCAATTGCTGTTGCTACTATCTCTTTGAATTTGAGACACATGTCGTCTATATTTGGCTTCGTGGACTAACTGCTCGAAATAATTTTCGGAGAAAGCATTTAGGACAATCTCGGAAGATGTTTTCTGCCTACCACCGGTTTTGAACAAGTATTTTTGCCAACATATCGAGGGAAGGTTGAAGTCCCCACCAATTATAACCGTATGAGTTGGGTATTTATTTGTTACGAGACTCAAATTTTCTCTGAATTGTTCAGAAACTATATCATGGGAGTCTGGGGGTCGGTAGAAGGAGCCAATTATTAACTTAGTTCGGCTGTTAAGTATAACCTCCACCCATACCAATTCGCACGGAGTATCTACTTCGACTTCACTACAAGATAAACCACTACTGACAGACACAAAGACTCCACCACCAATTCTGCGTAATATATATTTCCTGAACACCGTCTGAGACTTCGTAAACATTTCTGCAGCACTTATTGCAGGCTTTAGCCAGCTTTCCGTACCTATAACGAATTCAGCGTCTGTGCTTTCTATTTGCGCTTGAAGCTCAGGGACTTTACCACCACAACTACAACAATTTACAACTACAATTCCAACTGTTCCTTGATCCAAGCACGTCCTGTATGTGCCATGCACCCTTTGAGATTGCAGCCCATCCCGTACTTTCCCGAGGCACTCTAACCTAAAAAACCGCCCAGTCCACGCCACACAGACTCCGCTACCTGTGTAGCCGCCAGCTGAGTGTAGTGAACTCCTGACCTAATCAGCGGAACCCGAAATCCCACCACCCTATGGCGCAAGTCAAGGAATCTGGAGCCAACACGGTCGCAAAAAAGTCTGAGCCTGTGATTCAGAGCCTCCACCAGGCTCTGCACCAAAGGTCCTCAGTCGGTTAGGTCAACGATGCTGCAGCTCTGCCTTCATCTCGTAAGCAAGACCGGCAGCCTTCACCAAATCAGATAGCCGCTGGAATCCAGAGAGAAATTCCTCAGATCCAAAGCGACACACGTCATTAGTGCCAACATGTGCCACCACCTGCAGCTGGCTGCACCCTGTGCTCTTCATGGCATCCGGAAGGACCCTTTCCATATCAGGAACGACTCCACCCGGAATGCACACGGAGTACACACTGGATTTCTTCCCTTCCTTAGCCGCCATATCCCTAAGGGGCCCCATTACGCAGGAAACTTAGAGGTCACTTCCAGTTGCCTTAAGGCACTTTCAACATTAAATAAACATACCAAATGTGGCCATCACAAATGATTAAACCATTACATCTACGGCTGCCGGGCACGTACACAACCGTAGCCAGTCCCAAAGCGGACAATATGTGCTAAAACAAGTTAAAATTTGCATCAAAACCACTTAAAACACACACTCCACGAGTGATCAGAAATGGAATGAGGAACATCAGCCTCCTTAAAATAGCCACTGTGGAACGAGGCTCAGAACCATCTCCGGCAACTACCCATGCCACAATAAGTTTCAAAAACCTTCGTAGTTAAACGCAGAATAAAAGTCATACGTAACTCGGAGCTTGCAATTTATGGGCTGGGAAGCAGTTCAGCGTGAGACGACGAACCCACCACAATTTTTCACATCAAGGAGCCCAATGATCGGCACCGTACATCTGGCGCGCGCCGAAAGACAAGGGCGGCGAGCACGGCGAGGCCCATGCACCACGGTTAGGGATGTGGGCTTGTTTTCAACACAAGTTGGCTCGTTGAACGCCGACCGGAGACTCACAAGTCACTCTCTCACCCGGAAAACCGCCGGGAGAGGAGGAGGGGGGGCAGTCAAAGATAGCAGGACAGGGACAGCCGAATATCGATATCAGCGATGCAAGTGGAGCACCCTAGCGTCAGCCGCCACGGATCACTATGAAGTGGAAATTTACGTCAAATGCTAATGTATATGGTCCCTTGACGGTGTAAAAAAGGAATAAAATAAGCCTCGAACTCAGTCCAGTAAAAAGATACGGCCATATATGTCACATATTCTGATACTCGCAAACTCATTCATCAAATCGTATAGTGTACTTCCCGAGGGCCTAGAGTCATGAAATTTGAAGAAAAGCAAGGCTTCACAGTACAAGTAATGCAAAAAATCAGAAACGTGTTATTTCCGATAATACTACACAAAAAATATTTTTGTCATTTGTTATCCGTCTGTCTGCCTGTCCGTCTATTAAAATCTCCTTTTCTCAGACATCTCATTAGCAAACGCTAAATTATACAAAAATTTTAAACTTAAAACTTTGAGAACTGAAACTTGCACTGTCACAGTTTTTCTTATGTGCATTACGTAATTGTGCCCTTCACACAGGGAAAAAGGGAAAGGTAGGCCACCCAAAATACGCTGCCCGACGAAGAAAGGTGAGCACCCAGAAGAAATGAACGGATCCCAATGTAACTTAGTACTCTTACCCACCAGAGTGTACACCAATGACTCAAAAATACATTTTCGTTAAATATGACCCAACCGCATGTAAAATATACATAACTATCATAACAGCATGTCCGGGCACAGTCCATGTAACCGTGCTATACCTTGTCACAATTACAGCTCATAATGTTAAGTGTGCGGTTATCACCAAGTGCACGTGACTTTAATTGTCCCAAGGTACAGCACGTTTATATGGACGATGTTCAGAAGGAGCAAGGGATGAAGTTTGGGTCTAACGTCTCGTCGGCATCGATGTCATTACAGATGGAGCACAAGCTCGGATTTTGTTAAGGATGGGGCAGAAAATCCACCGTCCCCCTTCAAAGGAACCATCCCGATTTTTGCGTGAAGCTATTTAGGGAAATTACGGAAAACCAAAATCTGGATGGCCTGACGCGGGTTTGAACCTAACCCTGCGCCATCTCGCTCGGCGCTGCGTTCGGACAGGCTGTTATGATAGTTATGTGTGTTCAGCATGTCCTAGGTCATATTCGACGAAAATGTATTTTTGATCCTTAAGTATACTGCCATCCGACCGATAGTGCAACCATATCGGCAGCATATTGGCGAGGCATTTGACTTCGCGGACGACAATTCGCGTCCTCATCGTGCACATCTTGTGAATGACTAGAGTGGTCAGAATATTCTCCAGACATGAACTCTATCGAACATGCCTGTGATAGAATGAAAAGGGCTGTTTATGGACGACGTGACCCACCAACCGCTCTGAGGGATCTATGCCGAATCGCCATTGAGAAGTGGGACAATATGGACCAACAGTGCTTTGATGCATGCATCAATGCAAGAGGACGTGCTACTGGGCAATCTGGACTATCATCTCTGAATATCTCGCTTATGGTGATACAACATGCAATGTATTGTTTTCATGAGCAATAAAAAGGACGGAAATGTGGTGTTTATGTTGATCTCTGTTCCAATTTTCTGTACAGGTTCCTGAATTCTCGGAACCGAGATGATGCAAACAAAAATTCTTATGTGCGTATTTGACCTGCATGTCTATCGAATTTTGATTTACAGTGTTATTTCCATGCAGGTCAGTGTTTAAGACGACGTATCGTCTGAACTATGCGCTGTTCAATGATATGCCTCTCAGGTTCATCCAGTGGTATATGTACCTACTGTCTGCAAAATGTGTTATGAACAGAATTACTAACAAAAAAGTAGTAAATTAATAGGTCATGCATAATGCAACAGTTTCTCGCGCATCTCAGTGTTTCTGAGGTCATGCTTCCTAAACTATGTGTGGAACGATGATATATTTTTGTAGGAACATTCACAGACAGATGTGAACACTGTCTCCGAATAGCGTTGCGAATAGAGTGAGTAGCAAACAAGTAATAAATTAAAACGTCATGAATGATGCTATAATTTCTCACGCATCTCAGTGTTTATGACGTTACCTTTCCTAGACTACGTATCGTGTAACGCTATATTTTTCTTGGTACCTTACATTGAGTGGTATATGTGGGTACTGCCTGCAAAATGTGTCGTGAATAAAGTTTGTAGAAAAGAAGTAATAATTCTAAACGTCTTGCATGATACGGTAGTTTCTCATGCGTCTTAGTGTTTATGACGCTATATCTTCTATACTAAGTGTCGTAGAATGATGTAATTGTTATGGTGCAGTCGTATATGTCAGTACTGTCTATAAATGCGTCACGAAGACAGTTAGTAGTAAAGAAGTAATAAATTAAAACATTAAGTTTCACGTGGCAGTTTTACTGCATCAACAGCGCTAATGTAGTAAGTAAGTGACAATCTTTTCGCTTTTCACAATTTTTTGGGATCACCGTCAAGTAAAGGTGTCATAAAGGTTTGGAATTATGTGTAAAGTTTGTTGCAAGTCTCTAAGTGTTCTCATTCTGAAATACTGGATGACTAAAATATAGGATTGATGCATTGTGGGCTACAGTTCGCTTTCATCCCCATTGCTGTAATAGATGGGTCATCATCATCATCATCATTTAAGACTGATTTTGCCTTTCAGCGTTCAGTCTGCAGCATAGCCCCCTTATAAAATTCCTTCACGATCCTCTATTCAGTGCTGACATTGGTGCCTCTTCTGAAGTTAAACCTATTACCTCAAAATCATTCTTAACCGAATCCAGGTACCTTCTCCTTAGTCTGCCCCGACTCCTCCTACCCTTTACTGCTGAACCCATGAGTCTCTTGCGTAACCTTGCTTCTCCCATGCGTGTAACATGACCCCACCATCTAAGCCTGTTCGCCCTGACTGCTGCATCTATAGAGTTCATTCCCAGTTTTTCTTTGATTGTATTAGATGGGTGGATGATTTTTTTCTTGGCAGTAAATTATATGTTACCACGTTTGGTTGAGATAGGTCCAGTGGTTTAATATGATTTATTTGTATATGAGGTTGTGGTAGTGTTCTCACTTCCTACAGATAGGGTCCTGGGTTCGATTCCAGGATGAGTCAGGGATTTCCCTGCATCGAGATAACTGCGTGTTGTTATGTCGTCTTCATCGTCATCATTCATCCCCATTACGCTCAGAGGAATGGCAAACCACCTCCACTAGGACCTTGCCTAGTTGGCAGTGCATTGTCCCCTACGCTCCTCAGAGTATGGGACCTCATCATATATATATATATATATATATATATATATATATATATATATATATATATATATATATATATATATATATATATATGGTGAACATTAATAAAGTAGACCAACTGAGGGAACTGGAATGGTCCAGAATTCATTTCGGGAACATGGCGAGATGGTGTGTCTATGCAGTCAAACACATGGAAACAGACAAGAGGCACAACCTGGTCCTCCAAACCTGGCGTCCGCACATTCCGCCGCTTCCATGCACGTTTGTCTGCCTGAAATGACCCACAATCACTCAAACGCCCATAAAAGGGATGTGAGGGTACTTGCTTCGGTACAGCCATGCTTCCTCTCGACCGTACACAAACACCATCTCGGCTCCTTTCGCACATGAATACCAGACCATTCTGCTGGTCACAGTACGCTGCGTCAACCATACAGCCTGTGACACACAAGGAACATAGGGCACTTGGTCAGATGAACTTTCATTCGTGAGCGCCATCTACCTTGGCAACGATGCATTTCTGGACACATGTTCACAGTGTAATATAGGACGACCGGAGCGGGTGAAGTGGTTGGGGTTGTAGGGCGTGGCGAGATAGAAGAAGATGGCTGTTTTTAGCAATCTTCCTGTTTATTGCTGGTTCTCCCAATACATTTTCCAGTAGCACAGCCCCCCTGCACGTTTAGTGGCGGAGACGTGCTGATGCATGCAGCGCGGGAAACGCGACGCCGTGCTGTCAGCGGCTGCGCAGGCGGTAGGAGGTTAGCAGCACGAGGCCTGGCCCAGCTCGCCCGCTGCAGACACGGCGGTCTGCCGGTCAGTCTTCGGGGACAGCATCACTGATGACGTGACAGCGACCGAACGCCCAATAGGGTCGAACCGAATGCCGACGCCCACCTCTGATGCCCTTAAATAGCGCAGACCGCTGCTGAATACGCCGGTTACGTGGCGCCTGTGTTTATTAGAACGTTCTCGATGAGTTGGCTAACGCAACCGCGCCACACGCGGCCCGCGCCTGCGTAGTTCTGCTAATGCTGCTTTCTGGCTCTTGATGGCTGCCGCGCATGTACACACATACTGACGCTCGTTGCAAAACTGTGTCACCTGCAAAACGTGCTGGCCGGCCTTCGTCCGCCGTCTGCTGTGAGGCTGGCGCATCGCGCACTGAAATACACTAAATCACAATTTCGCACTATATTTACTAAACATAACCCCTTGTCCTCTACAATAGCACCTTTTTTCCTCCATTTCCAGTTAGGAATCCAACCCTGCAGTTCTGCTCATCCCGTAAGTACATATACACATACATACGTTCATTTACCGATTCATGGCGGGATGATACAGCAACCAGTGATAAATGTTTTGAAGAGATAAGCAGTCTCGGCTGCAAAACAGGCTTTATTATATTTTCCCAATAACGCGTTTCACCTTGTTGAAGGCATCATGAAATTGGCTGGCCCAACAGTTGTTAATCATATAGGCTGTCGTCCATGCAAAATGCATTGTCTTAGCAGGATGACATCGTTTTTAATGTTTCCAGAACATTGCATGGTGCCATGATATAAAATGATGTTGAGTACATAGGAAGGCACGCGCTATATATTCTACAAGGGCACTAAGTGAAGTCTCTTAAAACCAGACAGGTTAGCTCTTTTATACATTTTAAACTTGACTTCCCTTGGACTCAAGACTATTTTATATCAGGACACCACACAATGTTCTTGATGACGTTATTTGCCTGTTAAGACTTTTGCATGGACGGCAGCCTATGTGTTTAACACCTTTTATGTCAGTCAATCTGAAGATGCCTTAAACAAAGCGAAACGCTTTACTGGCAAAATATAAAATTATAAAGCATTTTTTTGCGTCCAAGACTGCTTATCTCCGTAAAAAAATTATACACCTATACAAATTTTTATGATTTGTATGGATTAGAGTTTCAGCTGTCTATGACAAGCAGAACAGTCACATGTATTAGTGTGGGTCGTGTTCATTATTGTTAGTACACCTGGTAACCTACGTAACGAGCGTCAACGGTGCGATATGTTGAGCGATCACTGTGAAGAACGCAGAGATGCCGCGGATTCTTTGTCAGCATCTCACAAAGAGATTGAAAGGGGCCTCATTGTGGTTATCCGTTTAGCCGGCTGGTCGAATCTTTCTACATCCAGATTTGCTGGGTATTCGATTGTGACAGTGGCCCGATGTCGCTTTCAGCTAGACAAACAGGCCCTACACCTAACGTTAAAAGTCCAAACGCATTACATCTGGCGAGCATGCCAGCCATTTCGTATTTCTCGGAACGCCAAATCTCTAATTATCTCCCGAAGTAATCTTCGGACAACCCATTCAGATATACGTCGTACGGATAACTGTCTGTGGCATCAGTTTTGATGGTATGAATCTTCCAATCTATACCAGGTGCGACTGTACCTAACCGTTACTGCAGAATGCAGTTGCTCTTCCAAACAGCATCCCATATAAGCAAACTAGTTGCGTCTTTACCCTTAGTTACTCGTACATTAGGTACGTGGGCTTTGCACGGCCCTGTTTAAAAAGAATAGCTCGATGTAGTCAGAGGATCGAGACACGCACGTCTGATTTCATGCCCGCAGCTAATTCTCTGCACACCCTGCAGTCAAATAGTTTGTGCATTGGCAAGAATTGCGAATTAATAAAACACACAACAATACAAAATAAAAGTTAAATGAATAATTTGATAAGAAGGGTTCTCTTTTAATGTATGTAACTGATGTAGACGACAGAGAACTATGGCGAATAATTTTTGTTCAGGAAACGACATCTCAAATGAATGAGAAGTGGTCCTACGATATTTAATTAAAATGCAGACAGAAAATATCCTTATCAAAAGCTGTAAAGTTAACATTGAGAGCGCTGTGAAACAGGAAGCAAAATCCCCACACTTAATAGTCGTTCAGGATAAACCAGCTCAAAGCAGTTCAGAGCTCAGCATGAGGATTTACAAATTATCAAACACGATACAAAGTATACTAATTCATAATATCGCTATCCTCAGCTCCTTAATATAATCGGAAAATACACTCCTGGAAATTGAAATAAGAACACCGTGAATTCATTGTCCCAGGAAGGGGAAACTTTATTGACACATTCCTGGGGTCAGATACATCACATGATCACACTGACAGAACCAGAGGCACATAGACACAGGCAACAGAGCATGCACAATGTCGGCACTAGTACAGTGTATATCCACCTTTCGCAGCAATGCAGGCTGCTATTCTCCAATGGAGACGATCGTAGAGATGCTGTATGTAGTCCTGTGGAACGGCTTGCCATGCAATTTCCACCTGGCGCCTCAGTTGGACCAGCGTTCGTGCTGGACGTGCAGACCGCGTGAGACGACGCTTCATCCAGTCCCAAACATGCTCAATGGGGGACAGATCCGGAGATCTTGCTGGCCAGGGTAGTTGACTTACACCTTCTAGAGCATGTTGGGTGGCACGGGATACATGCGGACGGGCATTGTCCTGTTGGAACAGCAAGTTCCCTTGCCGGTCTAGGAATGGTAGAACGATGGGTTCGATGACGGTTTGGATGTACCGTGCACTATTCAGTGTCCCCTCGACGATCACCAGAGGTGTACGGCCAGTGTGGGAGATCGCTCCCCACACCATGATGCCGGGTTTTGGCCCTGTGTGCCTCGGTCGTATGCAGTCCTGATTGTGGCGCTCACCTGCACGGCGCCAAACACGCATACGACCATCATTGGCACCAAGGCAGAAGCGACTCTCATCGCTGAAGACGACACGTCTCCATTCGTCCCTCCATTCACGCCTGTCGCGACACCACTGGAGGCGGGCTGCACGATGTTGGAGCGTGAGCGGAAGACGGCCTAACGGTGTGCGGGACCGTAGCCCAGCTTCATGGAGACGGTTGCGAATGGTCCTCGCCGATACCCCAGGAGCAACAGTGTCCCTAATTTGCTGGGAAGTGGCGGTGTTGTCCCCTACGGCACTGCGTAGGATCCTACGGTCTTGGCGTGCATCCGTGGCGTCGCTGCAGTCCGGTCCCAGGTCGACGGGCACGTGAACCTTCCGCCGACCACTGGCGACAACATCGATGTGCTGTGGAGACCTCACGCCCCACATGTTGAGCAATTCGGCGGTACGTCCACCCGGCCTCCCGCATGCCCACTATACGCCCTCGCTCAAAGTCCGTCAACTGCATATACGGTTCACGTCCACGCTGTCGCGGCATACTACCAGTGTTAAAGACTGCGATGGAGCTCCCTATGCCACGGCAAACTGGCTGACACTGACGTCGGCGGTGCACAAATGCTGCGCAGCTAGCGCCATTCGACGGCCAGCACCGCGGTTCCTGGTGTGTCCGCTGTGCCGTGCGTGTGATCATTGCTTGTACAGCCCTCTCGCAATGTCCGGAGCAAGTATGGTGGGTCTGACACACCGGTGTCAATGTGTTCTTTTTTCCATTTCCAGGAGTGTAGATTCCTACACTGGAGCACATTCAGGCCTCTTCTTCAAAAAATGTTCAAATGTGTGTGGATTTCTAAGGGACCGAACTGCTGAGGTCATCGGTCCCTAATTTTACGCACTACTTAGACTAACTCACTACTTAAACTAACTTATGCTAAGAACTACGCACACAGCCGCGCCAATGGAGGAGTCCGTTTCATGGCGCCCCCAACCGCGCTGCCACTCCGCTCGGCAATTTCTTTTTCAATAGTTACAATACTGTAGCGTCCGTTCACCACCCAGAATGAGTCATCTATATGACTGTATCACGCACGTTACTATAGCAAGGTCTGCCTTCTTCCAGCACTTTTCATAAAGTACTCTTCAAGATCCAACCGAAAAGTTTCCTCTCACAGCCACTGTTCACCGCCTAAAATCTGTCACCTATATGTCTAAATCACATAAGCCACCACAGGCAGATCTGTTTCCTTCCAGAACAAACATAAAAGTGCGTGAATCGCTCCCTTTCTTTACTCGAAAAGTCCCAGTCTCCACTTGAGTCCCGAAGTGTTCCGTTACTATCTGCTTTTCCGTCGGCTGAAAGCTGTCCGCACCAAATATACGTCATTCTTAAGCTCTGCGAAAATGGTTTCATTCAACTTGACCACTTCTTGGACTACAGTAATATATTACAACAATATTTAAATAAAGAAATGTTGTAAATATTCCGTTATACTCGGATCATTTACAATAAATATAAGTAATAGTTAGTTCATAAATAAATAATCCAGTATTCTTGAGCACTTGTGCTCACGATAAATCACAACTGACTGTCGTTAAATATTCTTTAAAAAATTATTTATGCCTAGTTAACAGAAGCGTCTTTTGCTTCTGTTTTCACTTGTGGTGTCTGCTAACATATGCGATTGACCACTTTTAAACTGGTACAGTTTTTAATGGTACTTTCAATCAACATTTAAATAAAGTTACTGGCGGATAGTAAACAGTTCATTAAATAACTATGAAAATGTGACAGTATGTGAGATATTCATGCTGGATTCATTTGGATTGTGTTATTGTGGAGAATACGATGTTCTGACAAACGTTGGCGCAATGAAAAAGGTATAACAGATGTCGTAAATCAATAAATAAGATAGATGCAGATACACAGCTTTCAGGAATGACAGATATGGTGCAATGCTATCATCTGAGATATGGTTTGCTGAAGCTGCATGAAGCGATTGAAAATTATAAATTCAGAGGTTCGTTGCGTAAATGTTTATTCACTGTGAAATATTAAATTCTGTAGTTTTAAAGATATTGGCTGCATAAATACGCCACCATTACACTAGCTAGTTGAAGTCACGGCATGATCAGGGAAATTATTATCAATGTTCTGCAAGACACAAAGGAATTCGTACATGTCCGAAAGTACAGACACCACACGTACGAGGCCTCTTCAGAAAATTCCTGACTTTTGTCTACAACAATTTACTAAACTTACCTTTTATTTATTGTGCATGGTCTTCTGCGCAATTGATACACCGCTCCCAACGCCGTTTCCACTTCCAGAAGCAGTCTTAGTACGCCTCTTGCGGGATCGCACGAAGCGCCTTCTGCGAATTTTCTTTTATCTCCTCTACCGTTGCAAATCTTCGTCCTTTCAACGGAGTTTTCAACTTTGGAAATTAAAAGTCCCCTGGGGCCAGATCTTGAGAGTACAGAGAATAATGCAGCACAGTGAATTCTTCGGGCCATCAAGGAGGCTACCGGTGCGTGGCGGGTCTCTCGCAAGGATTCTGTTGTCCTCTGCCGGCTGCACATTGGCCACACCTCGATGGCGCACAGCTATTTATTGCGCCGCGAAGACCCAACTTTGTGTCGCTGCGGGTCAGCTTTGACGGTGGTCCACATCTTGCTGGACTGCCCGCTTTCAACTCCGCTCAGGCAGACGTTTGCGCTGCTTGATACGCTTCCTGCACTTTTATCAGATGACGTTGCGATGGCAGATTTAGTTTTGAGTTTTATTTGTGCAGGGGGTTTTCATCGCTTGATCTAGGTCTTTGTCGTTTTTCGCGTTGAGTCTGGCCTTTGGGCTACGATTTTAGACTGGGGTTTTTAGTGCGCTTCTTGGTGGTTGTTTTTCCTTTTTTGTTTCTATGGTCGGCCAACCATTGTCACACTCGGTGTGGTTTTAATTCCTTTTCTCTGGCCTCTGTCTGTGTCATCTTGTCATGTGTCGTCTCTTGTCATCTCCATTGATTTTATTCCTTTTGGTTCAAGTTCATGGAAAAAGGGACCGATGGCCCTAGTAGTCTGGTCCCTTCAATCCCACAAACCAACCAACCAACCACAGTGAGTTCGTTTTTTGTGCAATAGTCACGCACCCACAGGGATGAATGTGCGGTTGCGTTACCGTGACGCAAGAGCCATGAATTCTCACACCAAAGTTCAGGCTGTTTCCTACTCTCATTTTCTCGCAGACGTCGCAACATGTCCCGATAGTATAATCGACTATCAGTTTGTCCGTGTGCCGCAAATTCATAACGAAGTCAAAGAAAACTTTCAGCATGACTTTGACATTTGGACTTGACCTAACAAGTTTTTTTTTATCTTGGCGAATCTTCCCGATTCATTGTGAAGATTGAACCTTGGTCTCAACATCATGACCAGTACTGATCCTCTTAAAAAACATCTCGTTCTCATTTGCTCGATCCAAAACTCTGCACAGATTGCCAGGCGAAGGTCTCTAGGTCTTTCTGGCCTTGACTCACGAGCCATCGGACGAACTTGGTGGAAAATAATGCATTCGAAGATGCTGTGTCAGAATTTCATGACACGATCCTACTGAAATCTTACATTCTTGTGCAGTCTCTCGGACAGTCAGTCTTCGATTGGCACCCACAGTATCGTTCACTTTCCTGATATAGCGCCGTCGGTATACGTCGCAGGGCGTCCTGAATAAGTGTCATCTTTTAACTTAAGTCCGCCCAATTTTAAACCGTGTGAGCCCTTCGTAACACCGACTACGACTTAAGCACTCATCACCGTAAGCTTCCTGCATCATTTGGTGTATCTCTGTAAATATTTTCTTGAATTTCACGCAAAATTTAATGCAGACGCCTTGCTGCCATCCCGAAATTCGCAGACTGTGCGACACTGCTTAATACAGCACTGAACAATAACTAAGAGACATACAACAATGAAACATCCAGCAGTCATACATTAAACACAGGGGTGTGCAGTGATGTTGTAGTTGTTGTGGTCTTCAGTCCTGAGACTGGTTTGATGCAGCTCTCCATGCTACTCTATCCTGTGCAAGCTTCTTCATCTCCCAGTACCTACTGCAACCTACATCCTTCTGAATTTCCTTAGTGTATTCATTTCTTGATCTCCCTCTACGATTTTTACCCTCCACGCTGCCCTCCAATACTAAATTGGTGATCCCTTGATGCCTCAAAACATGTCCTACCAAGCGGTCCCTTCTTCTTGTCAAGTTGTGCCACAAACTCCTCTTCTCCCCAGTTCTATTCAGTACCTCCTCATTAGTTATGTGATCTACCCATCTAATCTTCAGCATTCTTCTGTAGCACAACATTTCAATCGCTTCTACTCTCTTCTTGTCCAAACTATTTATCGTCCATGTTTCACTTCCATCCATGGCTCCACTCCGTACAAATACTTTCAGAAACTACTTCCTGACACTTATATCTATACTCGATGTTAACAAATTTCTCTTCTTCAGAAACGCTTTCCTTGCCATTGGCAGTCTACATTTTATATCATCTCTACTTCGACCATCATAAGTAATTTTGCTCCCCAAATAGTAAAACTCCTTTACTACTTTAAGTGTCTCATTTCCTAATCTAATTCCCTCAGCATAACCCGACTTAATTCGACTACCTTCCATTATCCTCGTTTTGCTTTTGTTGATTTTCATCTTATATCCTTTCAAGACACTGTCCATTCCGTTCAACCGCTCTTCCAAGTCCTTTGCTGTGTCTGACAGAATTACAATGTCATCGGCGAACCTCAAAGTATTTATTTCTTCTCCATGGATTTTAATATCTACTCCAAATTTATCTTTTGTTTCCTTTACTGCTTGCTCAATATACGGATAGAATAACATCGGGGATACAACCTTGTCTCACGCCCTTCCCAATCACTGCTTCCCTTTGATGATCCTCGGCTATCTGGTTTCTGTACAAATTGTAAATAGCCTTTCGTTCCTTGTATTTTACCCCTGCCACCTTCAGAATTTGAAAGAGAGCATTCCAGTCAACATTGCCAAAAGCTTTCTCTAAGTCTAACGCATTTGGCTCCAACAAACCATTGGCGCGAAATTACTAATGTTGTGGAATATTTTCAACATACCTCGTACACGATATTCTGCAAGTTCTCTCTGAAGTATAGGGGTGGGATCCCTGAGGCACAATAGTGACGAGGCGGGCCGCGCTGCCTCGCCCCATAGAGACGGCGGGTCGACCCGAGCGGACTGCCCCGGAGTCCCACTGGCCCACAACGCAGCTGCCTGCTCCTGGGACACGCTCCATTTGTCCGCTGCAAACACTGTCACGGCCCTCTGCGGTCGGCCGACAGGGGTCGCCGCTGACAGCTGACACTGAGGCCAACTGTCACCATCAACGGCACCCAGCGCTGGTGCTGCTTCACCGTGACGAGCGGTTTTGTCCATTTCCAGTAGTTTTCTTTAAGCCGAAGCGAACACGAGCGAACGTGCACCAGCGAAAGACAATTCCCTCCGGTATAAGCGCTAGGCAAGCGTGAGGAAACGGAGTTCTGTCGTGTTCCGTTCGCACTGGGCTGTATTCTACAGATTGTCGGTCTTTTAGCGAACCGCGAAAAGACGTTCGCGACCATTCCACTTCGACGCTGTTGTTGTTGTTGAGGTCTTCGGTCCTGAGACTGGTTTGATGCAGCTCTCCATGCTACTCTATCCTGTGAAAGCTTCTTCATCACCCAGTACCTACTGCAACCTACATCCTTCTGAATCTGCTTAGTGTATTCATCTCTCTACGATTTTTACCCTCCACGCTACCCTCCGATACTAAATTGGTGATCCCTTGATGCCTCAGAACATGTCCTACCAACCGATCCCTTCTTCTGGTCAAGTTGTTCCACAAACTTCTCTTCTCCCCAATCCTATTCAATACATCCTCATTAGTTATGTGATCTACCCATCTAATCTTCAGCATTCTTCTGTAGCACAACATTTCAATCGCTTCTACTCTCTTCTTGTCCAAACTATTTATCGTCCATGTTTCACTTCCATCCATGGCTCCACTCCATACAAATACTTTCAGAAACTACTTCCTGACACTTATATCTATACTCGATGTTAACAAATTTCTCTTCTTCAGAAACGCTTTCCTTGCCATTGGCAGTCTACATTTTATATCCTCTCTACTTCGACCATCATCAGTTATTTTGCTCCCCAAATAGTAAAACTCCTTTACTACTTTATGTTTCTCATTTCCTAATCTAATTCCCTCAGCATCACCCGACTTAATTTGACAACATTCCATTATCCTCGTTTTGCTTTTGTTGATGTTCATCTTATATCATCCTTTCAAGGCACTATCCATTCCATTCAACTGCTCTTCCAAGTCCTTTGCTGTCTCTGACAGAATTACAATGTCATCGGCGAACCTCAAAGTTTTTATTTCTTCTCCATTGGTTTTAATACCTACTCCGAATTTTTCTTTTGTTTACTTTACTGCTTGCTCAATATACAGATTGAATAACATCGGGGAGAGGCTACAACCCTGTCTTACTCCCTTCCCAACAACTGCTTCCCTTTCATGTCCCTCGACTCTTATAACTTCCATCTGGTTTCTGTACAAATTGTAAATAGCCTTTCGCTCCCTGTATTTTACCCCTGCCACCTTTACAATTTGAAAGAGAGTATTCCAGTCAACATTGTCAAAAGCTTTCTCTAAGTCTACAAATGCTAGAAACGTAGGTTTGTCTTTCCTTAATCTTTCTTCTAAGATAAGTCGTAAGGTCAGTATTGCCTCACGTGTTCCAGTATTTCTACGGGATCCTAACTGATCTTCCCCGAGGTCGGCTTCTACTAGTTTTTCCATTCGTCTGTAAAGAATTCGTGTTTGTATTTTGCAGCTGTGGCTTATTAAACTGATTGTTCGGTAATTTTCACATCTGTCAACAGCTGCTTTCTTTGGGCTTTGAATAATTATATTCTTCTTGAAGTCTTTCTTTAAGCCGAAGCGAACACGAGCGAACGTGCACCAGCGAAAGACAATTCCATCCGGTGTAAGCGCTAGGCAAGCGTGAGGAAACGGAGTTCTGTCGTGTTTCGTTCGCACTGGCCTGTATTCTACAGGTTGTCGGTCTTTTAGCGAACCGCGAAAAGACGTTCGTGACCATTCAGCTTCGACGCTAGCAGTACATAAAGTTGCCGTCTGACATCTTATGTACTTTTGACAAGAGTTACTTGAGCGATAGAAGGGTACGAAAAGAATGTTATGTTGCTAATAAAAGAACGTAGATATTATACCTACTTCTCAGACCCAAGAGATAAAATACCGAAGCGAAAGAAATGTTTGTTAAAATTCATGCTGAAATCTTCATCTGTCATTTATTTTGAACAATTCGCTGCAAGCTTAACCTGAAACGAGTAAAGCATCATTAGAGGATGCACAGTTCACAGGGAAATATGAGTTAAATAGTATTTTACTTACTGGCATAAACGGCAGGAAATTTAAAATATAACTTGAACAAAAGTGATTTACTCTTTTAAGGCCATCATAGCACATAAGAAATTTCTTAGGATAACTTCCGTCAAGAAGCAAGTCCCCACAGCTAGTAACGCACTGATAGATGTAAACAGTGAAGGACACAGTCAAAGACAATGCCATATGTAATATATACATATATATAAAGGTTTTCGAATAAATTATAATTGTGTTGTTAAAATGTGCTGTGCTTTTTGGTATTCTTTTGGGCATCGGACTTCCTTGCATTTTTGTTGAAGCTGCAGGCGGCGAAGGACTCCGGGGACACTTGCTTTTTGTCGTGATCACGAAAATCCTCTTCAGTTCAATAAATAAAGTGCTTGATATGGTTCTTTAACATTATCTTATTCACTTACACATATAATACATCGAGATCGCAATACTTAATCTCTAAAATCACACAACCTTAAACATACGAGAGAGTTAGACTGTGTCTGCCTAAAACAGAAAACTATACAACAAACGGAATGAGAAAATATTTTAGTTTATCTGCGCCTTAGCGCGCATTCATTGTTAACGTCTTTGCCAACCCTCTGGTTACTCGGTGTTTCAATTTTATATCATATGTACTTATACACGTGTCAGACTTGGTACCACAGATTATAATGTACTTCTTCGTAAATTGGTACTCCAATTGCAAGCTCTTACCATAGTTTTATCTCTGACATGGCGTTGTCCTTGACTGCATCCTTGACTGCGTGGCCTAGTTACATATGTCAGTGTGTTACTAGCTGTCTATGTGGACTTGCTTCTTCACGAAAATTATCGCACAATGTTATTATTGTCAGAATTTTTTTACGTCCTGTGGTGGACGTAAAAGAGTAAATTACTTTTGTTCTAATTATGATTTAACTTTCCTTCTATTTATGCCAGTTTAAGTGATATAGTATTTAACTTCATATTTCCCTTTAGACTATGTAGTCTCTAGTTATGTTGATTAAAATTGAAAACATGCGAGAAACCCTGTCAATCTCGTTATTACGATCGTGTTATCTGTCCTTATGTAGGTCATCTATAGTACTAATTGGCTAACCCGGTCCACGGTTCACAGTTCAAAGTCCTGATTGCAGTTTACCGATGTAACACCTTCCAGGGCAACAAAAATTTGATTTCAACTATTTCATATAATTATTGACCGAATATAGAAGAGTAAAATGCTGTCATACCTACCCACTAACTGGTAAATATTACTAACTGCGCACATGACTTGATGAGCCGTAGCTCGTGATGCGTAAATTACTCAGACTTTATTCATCCAGTATTTGACAGTGAGAGCATTACGACACCGTTTTTGTCGAAACTGCCACGTTCCGTAATCGTCCTCTATGAAACCGATAAGTTCGTCCAATCTAAATGAACTCCCAGTTAGAAATGAAGCAAGACTATGATTAAGTTAGTGTCAGTGGTTGCCATCTCTAGCTACTAAAATTCCATATCAATTTCTTATTCTGAGCGATTGTTTGAATGTGTATTTCTGAATCCTACTGAATACACTGATCAGCCAAAACATTATGACCACTGCCCACCGCGATGTTGGATGCTGCATGATGGCTTTGCTGTCACGTGACGCGGTAACAGAAGTATGTAAGTGCAGCAGACACGGACGGCGGATCACCCTAGCAAAGATACCGGTTGCAAATCGGGAAATCCATTGAGATGAGCGACTTCGACAAAGGATAGTTCATTATTATGTAGAGCCTGTGAACAAGTTTCTCGAAAACGCCGAAGCTGTTCGGATATTTATATGCTACTGTCGTGAGCATCTACAGAAAGAGGAAGAAGAACAGTGAAGCTACCACAAGGTGCGAAATGGTTTGACGTCCACAACTCTTCACAGAACGTGAGGTTCGGAGGCTTGCCTCCTCTGTAAAGTAGGACAGATGGGGACCTGTAGCAACTCTGCCGAAAGGCACAATGCAGGTGCGCGCACAAGTATTTTGGAGCAGACGTTCATCGTACGTTGTTGAACATGGAGCTCCGCAGCAGACCACCTCTACGATTTCATATCAATAGCCAGCGACATCATCAATTACGATTGCAGTGGGCACGGGAACATCGGGATTCGACTGCCGATAAATGGAAATATGTTGGCTCTTAGGGTGAATCAAAATTTTGCTACGGTTGGTCGATAGGCGTCTCCACAAACGCCGCCATCGAGATGAACGGCGGTTCCAAACGTGCACCTCGCCACAGACGCACGCTGGTGAGCAGTATTACGCTGTGGTAGACATTCTCCTGCACTTTAATGGGACCTGTGGTAGTAACCGAAGACACGCTGACAGATGCGAACCCTCACCGTTCCGTCATGCTGGATATCTTTCCCGGCGGCGATGTCCTCTTTCGGCAGTATATAACTGTCGGTGCCACGGAGCCAAAACTGTGCCACAGTTGTTTGAGGCACATTACAGTCAACTCACATTGACATCCAAGCGACCAAATTCGCCGGATGTAAATCCTATGGAACCCGTCTGGGTCGCTATCGGGCGCCAACACCCGAGTGGCCTGAATGTGACTTACTGCACGATTACTAAACATGATTCACGCACTCATTTGTCATTAATTATTAATAAATCTGAACATTTATACTTCACGTACATACTGAGTTCACCCACTCTGCAGTGTAGTAAATCAAAATAATAATTTCAAACGACTGAAAACAATTATCAATCTTCTGTGCCAAATATATTACTTAGTATATATTTTTATGAACAAATGGCTGTTTACTTAACTCCTCGTACGTAATCATAAAAACACATTAATGTCTCAGAAGGTTGCTTCTAATGGGAAGTTATAAAACCTAGGTTTCAGGTAAGTTTGAATATTTTCAAGTATGGAACTGAACCTTGGACGGGTGATAAGAAGTTTTATGGCGCTTGGTGTACAGGAAATGAATTTACTAACTTACAGATTGGTGTGTGAAATGTATTCACTGTTACGAATATGGACAATCATCAGCTATATAGGCGTAATGGAAAGACGACAGTGAAAATTTGCGCCGGACCGGAACTCATACCTATATTTCTCGCTTATGAGGAGCGGTCACCTTTACCATTACGCTATCCAAGGACGACTCACGGCCAGACCCAAACTTACATATGTCATCAACCATGTGTCAACTTGCAGTACTCATACATTCATTATGTATATTCCCAGCAACTTCTACTCATACACTCATTATGTCCAGAGTGAAAAGTATTTACACCGACAAATCTGGGAGGTTGTGGGGGACATCCAAACAAATATTTTCCCATAATGTCATTTTTTCTTATGAGGAGTATTTAAACGGTAGAAGAAGATTTCTCTGGCGAAAAATTAATTAAACCAACAAACACTATTCCATTTTTTTATGACCAAGAGACAACACATTAACACAACCCAATTTCAATTACAGCAGATTTTCAAAAATGCCTCCATTGACACGTAAACAAAGGTTACACCTTAAGATCATGTTCTGTCTGACACGAGCAAAACCCCCAGGAGTATCCTGAATTGTTCCTGCTTCTGCTACTATCCGGGCAACCAGATCCTCTTCTGGTGCAATAGGAGTTGCGTAAACAACGTTGCGCACCTCTCCCCACACTAAACGCCCAGGGGGGACATATCTGGGGATCGAGCAGACCATGTTACAGGACCACCTCTGCCAATCCACGTTTCTGGAAACCGTCGGTCCAGGAAACGACCAACACGACGACTGAAATGTGCCGGCACCCCGTCATATTGGAACCACATGCGTTGTCTTGTAGGGAGAGGGACGTCTTCCAGCAACTCTGGCAATGCTCTGGCGAGAAAATTGTAATAGTGCCTGCCATTTAATGGCCTAGGTAGCAGATACGGCGCAATTAAACAGGCCCCAACAACACCGACCCACACATTAACGAAGAACCACACTTGATGAGCGCTAGTAACTGTGGCATGTGAGTTATCCTCACTCCAAACATGCGAATTGTGCATGTTGGAGACTCCATCACGCCCGAACGTTGCTTCATCGGTAAACAATACGGAGGATGGAAATGTAGGATGCATTTCACACTGTTCCAGGTACCATTGCGAAAACTGGGTGGATAATCAACTGATTCCATGTTGTGGACACGCTGTAAGTGAAATGGACGTAACAACTGCTCTCGAAGGACTGTTCTTACATTCGTCTGATTCGTCCCCATGTTTCGTGCAATTGCACGAGTGCTGATTGAAGGCACCCGCTCCACATGCTGCAGGACAGCTTCCTCACGTTGCAGCGTTCTTACCGTGCGATGGCGTTCCTGTCCATATAATCTGCTAAATGACCCGGTCTCACGCAGACGTTGGTGCGCAGCAGCAAAGGTCGTATGATGCGGGATACGGCGATTAGGATATTGTTGTTGATAAACCTGCTGTGCAGCTCGTCCGTTGTGGCGCGCTACGTAGTACGCACCAACCATATCAGTGTACTCACTCCAGGTGTATCGCTCCATTAGTAAACAGTGACAAAGCACTGCTACACTGGTGGACAGCAGTTGCCCACAACTGAAGATCGTAATACGGCCTCCAACAACTGAAGAGCGTAGTACGGCCTCCATCGGTTTGAATAATCCTCATAGGAAAAAATGACATTAGGGTAAAATATTTGTTTTGATGTCCCCTACAACCTTCCAGAGTTTGTCGGTTTAAATACTTTTCACCCTGTATATTTCCATACAGAGGAGACATTTTTAATAAAAGTCACTTGCTTGGTGTCCTACAAGCACGTCCGAAGGAACTTTGCATCGTATTTCTGAACACAGGCATTGCAATATCGTATTTATCTGCTGACACACGGCAAGCGATTGTCAATAATGTCTCTCCTGCATGGGAATATGCATAATGGATGTTGACATTTATGTATTTTATTTATTTATTAACATTACGGAGTGATCCACAGCCTTTGTAACTTTGGTGGGTCGTTTGCTATTAAAAATTAGTAACAAGCTGCAGGAACAGACACTACTTCTTTTTCTGTAGCTTCTCTCAGCGATGTTATTTTTCTTCTTTTACTCAATTACATTGTCGGTTAAAACCATGTGATACATAAAGTACATTTTGGGAAAGGAAATATTTTTACTATATTCTTAAAAGAAATAGTAGAAGAAAGGAAAGATAGGAGATAGTAAAAGAGGTTCCCATACCTGCTTATGTCAAGTGGTTGGGCTTTGGTGAAGACTTCAAGTCTGTCTGTTCCGCTATGGTTACTACTGTATGTTTGTATGTCGTAACATTAACTCACGTGATTTGTATGTAACAGCTGTTACTACAATTACTTCCTCCATTTGCGCGTACCATAAGCGGCAGAGAAGCCTCGGAAGGATGAAATCGAGCCTCGGTTCGCCTAAAGTCACCTCTTACATACGTTGTGAGTTCGTGTTTGTGTAGTTAAGTCTTATGATACGGCGTATGTATTTTTATTTACAATATTATACAATTCACTTGTTTTACAGTTTGCATCCTATAGTTTATATATCACACACAGTTAGATGTTTGAAAATAATGATCCAAAAAAATAAAGAATTACTTGTTTTACTTTGTGCAAAGAGGAAAATTCGTTCATTTATTTCGTATTACTAACTTATTGCTGAATTCCTTGTATATACAGGGTGCGTCACTAACTGTTGCCACCTAGATTAAAATGGTTCAAATGGCTCTAAGCAGTAAGGGACTGAACATCTGAGGTCATCAGTCCCCTAGAACTTAGAACTACTTAAACCTAACTAACCTAAGTACATCACACACATCCATGCCCGAGGCAGGACCGTAGCGGTCGCGCGGTTCCAGAATGAAGCGCCTAGAACCGCTCGGCCACACCGGCCGGCTATTGCCACCTAGAATAACTCCAAAAGTATCATACGAGCTGAAAAGTTTGTGGAACAAATGTTGCATTGGACTACGGGGGCCATAATATGACGTTGGTTTTTTGTTGCTAGGTGGAGTCGCGTCAGAGATGTGAAGGTCAAGATTGTTCTTTTTTTTGTTTTGTTTTTAATGGGATGTCATTGTTTGGCACTTATTTTCTGATGGCGACTATCGAGACTAATCCAGTGATGTGTGACAGTAATGTCTTTGAAGGTCAACGAAGGTCAGAAAGGTGGTATGAACGTCCATTTACAGAAGGAATTCGAGGTGATGACCATTGATATCAATGCAGTGCCGAAATCTTCTTATCATGGATTGAATGGTATTCCCTATCACTTCGGCACTTTTCGAAGCACTGTTCTGACAGTTCTCTCTCGTATATCGTGCAGATAGTAAATTTTCGCCGAATACGGCGTATCCATCTAATGTGCCAATGACATGTTAACACCATTCGACGATTTCGCGATACAAGACTAAAAGGAACGGTAAGACTAGTATTGTCGAATCAAGCGAATGTGAATGACGTAGGCCTATTCCTTCGAAGAACAAGTCGATATGCTTCTTATTTACGGACAATGCCAACGAAATTCAGTGAGAGCTAGAGACTTATACGCTGAAAGATATCCTCAACATACTCACTCTACGCGTCGTACATTTTAATATGTGTATGATA
This sequence comes from Schistocerca gregaria, assembly GCF_023897955.1. Classification (NCBI taxonomy): domain Eukaryota; kingdom Metazoa; phylum Arthropoda; class Insecta; order Orthoptera; family Acrididae; genus Schistocerca; species Schistocerca gregaria. The sequence continues at coordinate 818,863,615 of NC_064921.1, forward strand.
AATTGAGAACAACTGGATCTTTAACGCATCGGCGACACATCCGGCAAAGGAAAGTTACTAACGAGGAAACGGATATTGGTAGTCTTGCCGCTGTGATTCGAGATCCTTGTGTTGGTTCTCGTCAAATCGCAAGGGAATCTGGCATGAGCCAGAGTAGTGTTGTTCGTGTTCTGTTTCGCCATAAATATCATCCTTACCATATCAGTCTCCAACAAGAGTTAACTGGAACGAATTGTATGCGAAGCACTAAATTCTGCCGATGGGCTCAACTTTAGATTCAGAGGGATCACACATTTATTAATTTGATTTTATTTACTGACGAGGCTACATTCACGAACCTTTGAAATGTTAAATTGCATAACATGCATTATTGGGCAACTGAAAATCCATGATGGCTGCGGCAAGCTGCACATCAAAAACTGTGGTCGTTGAATGTATGGTTTGGGAGTCTGGAGAACAGAATTATAGGCCCCTATTTCAACGAAGGAAATCTTAATGGTGGGAAGTACACCACATTCCTGCAAGAAACATCAGGTCTGTTATTGGAAGAAATACCTTTAGGAAGAAGAAACAGAATGTGGTAACAACACGATGGGTGTCCGGCACATTTGTGGCTGGTGCCTATAAATGAGTTGCAGAGACATTCCCAAATCGCTAGATTGGATGCGGAGGAGATGTGTCGTGGCCGGCTCGTTCGCCAGACTTGACATGTACGGATTTTTTCTTCTGGGAATTCGTAAAAGACATTGTTTATAAAGACATTCCGAATACAAAGTAAGATATGTGAGAGAGAACTGTCAGAGCATGTGCTTCGATAAGTGCCGATGTGATAAGGAATACCACTCTATGCATGCTAAGAAGATCGCAGCACTGCATTGATACCAATGGTAATCACTTCGAACACCTTCTGTAAATGGACTTTCATGACACCTTTCTGACCATCGTTGACCTTTGTTTCGATAGCTGCTATCAGGAAATAAGTACCAAACTGTAGTATACCATTAAAAAAACAAAGTTTATCTTCATATCTCTGACGCGATCCCACCTAACAATGAAAAACCAACATCGTATTATGCCCCCCGTTGTCTCCTGCAACTTTTGTCCCACAAACTTTCCATCTCCTATCATACTTTCGGAGTTATTCTTGGTGGAAATAGTTTTTGACTCACCCTATATATTAATTGCAGTATTGTTGCAGTCGTGTGGTCTGCTGCTATGCCATGTTAAAGTGTCTGTATCTGGTGATACTGGCGTAATCATATAATCATCTGTTTCCATATCAGTATTCGAATCTCGATTGTCCCATACATCTGGCTGTGCTGTAGATTTGTGTCTGGTCGTGATCAAGTTTATGGTCGTTGTTGCTTATAAGTCTCGTGCAGCGCTCTTGATATGTCATCGGCGATATGGTTAAGTATGCTCCATTCATCTGGCTCTCTTAAAGCTTGCCCCCTGTCTTCAATTCTTGTCATTGGTCTTACATGTGTGTGTGTGTGTGTGTGTGTGTGTGTGCGTGTGTGTGTGTGTGTGTGTGTGCGTGTGTGTGTGTGTGTGTGTGTGTGTGTGTGTGTGTGTGTGTGTGTGCGCTGCATCTTAATGTCATGTGTCTGGGGGATCCTTGTTCCCCACATTCACATGTTTCCAAAGCGGTGCAGGTGTGTAGGGTAAGGGCCATGGCCCGTCAGAAAGTGTACCATAATGCGACTTGGATCACCATGTCTGAGCCTCAAACGTTCTCCGACGTTCGGGAACAAGGAGACCCCTATCAGATATTGTTTTTACCATGTCTCAGCCGTCCAAGAGTGTATTGGCGTTTTTCTGCAATATGGTCTTTTGTTGTCTAATGTACATTTTCCAGTCTTCCCCGTTTGAGCGAGTATGCTGCTGCTCTGTGTCTAGCGGTTATGTCAATGGGGTATGTTACAAGTACGACGCATAAATATTCAACGGACGTGGTGCCAAATGCCTGTGTAATTCTGAGCAATACACATATTTGTCCACACCTCAATGTTGTTTTGTGGGTCGTGAGTGACAGTCAATGTGCGCAGCTACTAGCTGCGAAGCACATAATAGATCTAACACGGCTGTATGGTACAGATGTTGTGGCTGCAATGGTAGTCTGTAGTGATTTGAGTTTAGCGTGGCAAGTCTATACATTAATCTTCTCGCTTTTCCAATTATAAGTCTTACGTGCTCTATGACGTTTAATCGTTCGTCCTGGTATACGCCTAGAAATCTTGTTGTTCTTTTTTCTGTACGCTAGTGTTGTTTAGACTATGGTGGTGTTTCTCTGCAGTGTCCTTTTGATCATTAAATATACTTTATTGTTTGCCGCAATCGTGAGCTCGTTATGGCTGCACCAGTTATTTATTTTTACAAGTTGTTGTGTAGCCTTTCTTTCGAGTTGCGCTCTTGAGTTTGTAGTTATTACTGCTATCAAATCGTCAGCATATGCTAATATACCCTTAACCCAATCATTTTCAACCAGATTGTGTAGCAGTGATTCTATGGCAATATCTCACAAAATTGGCCCGCATATTGAACCTTGTGAGTATTCTTTAGTTATTTTCTTTAGCTATTGCGTTGGGGTGTTGGCAAATGTATCTCTCGTAGCTTTCCGAGCAATGAGGGCCACCAAAGACTGTCGAAGGTGCCGGATATGTATGCTGCTTTTACTACTGCCTCTTTTTCTTGTGTGTCGTGCATTATTTCCAGCATGGGGCAACTGCACCGCCTCTTCAGCTTTTGGATCTAAAGCCGTACTGATGTTGACTAAGGCCGATGAGCCTTCCGTGTCACTGTAGTCGATGACACAGGAGCCTCTCTGTACCTTAGCCAAAGTGTTCAACAGGCAGATCGTCCTGTAAGGCTTTGCGTCTGCTGAGTCCCGGTCCTTTGATTTTTTGATGGTGGTTAGGTACGCAGTTTTCCACGTGGCGGGGATCCTACCTTGCAGCAGTGCTTCGTTCAGCTGTTCATACATGGTTGATGACATATGGAAGTTTAGTTCATATGGAAGTTTGGTTCTGGCCCCGAATCGTGCTGATACTCTAATGGTAAGGCGACCGCCCACGATAAACGGGAAATCCGGGTTCGAGGCCCGGCCCGGCACAAACTTTCATTGTCGTCGTTCCATTATACAGCTGACAGTTCAAATGGTTCAAATGGCTCTGAGCACTATGGGACCTAACATCTTTGGTCATCAGTCCCCTATAACTTAGAACTACTTAATCCTAACTAACCTAAGGACATCACAGAACACACAGCTGACAGTTGTCCATATTCGCGACGGCGAATACATTCCCTGTATTTCATAATTTCTGTAGTTGCCGAAGGAACATCCTATTTCTGAACCACCCAGGCACTGCAATAATGTGTTTCACATCCACAAATTGAGATACCCAAACTCTTTTTTTTCGTACGCCATTTTGCTTAGTCGTCACGAACAGTGCCCTCGCAATGAAAATAATCCTCTCTCAATATCAGAGGTTTGCTTCATGGCTCTAACTACACTGGTAACGGAGCGAGGTGCACTACGTACTCTCATACAGCGAAATGTGGGAACACATGACGTACTAACGAACATTGTTAAACATGATTCTTCTGCTGGTCCATTTGTTTTTGTGTGGGGTGACATCGTGTTGCATAGCCGTTCTGACTTCCAAATCTTTGAACAGGGTACACTCACTGGTCAACTTTATTGTGACGCTATACTCTTTCTCCATGTGCATCTTTTCAGAAGATCGCTTTGGTGTCCGTCTGTCTGTCCAACTGTTATGATCCCTTTTTTCACAGGAACGGATAGACGTGGCCTGCTGAAATTCATGTCACATACTAGTTTTTATGGTGCCTTATGGATGTAGAAAAACTTAAGCTTCTAACGTATTGCAATCGGAAGATACGGCCATTTATGTTAGACATTTTGATACTTGAAAACTCTCTCATCAAAACATATGGGATGCTTTCCATTGATCTAGTCATAACATTTGACAAAAAGCAAGGTTTTACAGCGCAAGTAACGGAAAAATTTGGATAATAGTTAATTTGGAATTGCATCACACGAAAAAAATATTGCTGTCATTTGTTATCATTCGAATTGTGAAATGATTTGTGTGAAGGTCACGGTTAAAGCAGGCTCAGACATGGTAATTGGATGTCTCTATAGGCCCCCGGGCTCAGCAGCTGTTGTGGCTCAGCACCTGAAGAATAATTTGGAAAATATTTCGAGTAGATTTCCCCACCATGTTATAGTTCTGGGTGGAGATTTTAATTTGCCGGATATAGACTGGGAGACTCAAACGTTCATAACGGGTGGCAGGGACAAAGAATCCAGTGAAATATTTTTAAGTGCTTTATCTGAAAACTACCTTGAGCAGTTAAACAGAGAACCGACTCGTGGCGATAACATATTAGACCTTTTGGTGACAAACAGATCCGAACTATTTGAATCAGTTAATGCAGAACAGGGAATCAGCTATCATAAAGCGGTTACTGCATCGATGATTTCAGCCGTAAATAGAAATATTAAAAAAGGTAGGAAGATTTTTCTGTTTAGCAAAAGTGACAAAAAGCAGATTACAGAGTACCTGACGGCTCAACACAAAAATTTTGTCTCAAGTACAGATAGTGTTGAGGATCAGTGGACAAAGTTCAAAACCATCGTACAATATGCGTTAGATGAGTATGTGCCAAGCAAGATCGTAAGAGATGGGAAAGAGCCACCGTGGTACAACAACCGAGTTAGAAAACTGCTGCGGAAGCAAAGGGAACTTCACAGCAAACATAAACATAGCCAAACCCTTCAATGTACTGTCCTTGACTAAAAGTGTCAGTTGTGTTCGACTGATTGCGCATTTCTTTCAGTTACCTTCTGCCCCCTTCTGCACTACACCGGTGTACGTTGGTTGGCTGGATTGATTCGCGGGGGGGGGGGGGGGGGGGGGCTGAGGTGTGGAGGGGACCGAACAGAGAGGTCATCAGTCACATAGGATTAAGGAATGATGGTGAAGGAATTCGGCCGTGCCATTTCACAAGAACAATCCCGGCATTTACCTGAAGTGATTTAGAGAAATCATGCAAAACCTACGCCAGGATGGCCTCACGCGGGTTTGAACCGTCGTCCTCCCGAATGCGAGTCCAATGTGCTAATTACTGAGCCACCTCACTGTGTTACCAGCGTAGGGATGATGTATTATTACTTTAGCAAAACGTACCTTCTTTCCAGACGTATAAGTACAGGGTGGTTATAATTAAATTTACGCTATTTGAGCCAATGTAGACGACAAAGTATTTACAGTATGAGTGCTCAGCTTTATAAGGATGACGATTAGACTGTGCTCTGCAGGATTTGCGTTGTTAACAGTGTCATTCTCATGACTTGTCATTACTACCGATACTGTTACGCCGACAGATGGTTGAAACATAAGCATCAGTGTCCGTTACAATTGCAGACAGCGAACATGGCTCTGGACAAGGCGAGCAGGGGTTTACTTGTAAAGTTGTTTTATGAAAACAACAATAGTAGTGCAGGTGCTCTTCGAGGAATACGGAGAGCTCGTCTTTCCCCAACGAGGTAGAAGAACATGATGCGGAAGTTCGAATTAACTCGCGAGTTGGGAATCGCTCTTGAGACAGGTCGCCGGCCAAGTGCGCTAAAAGTTGCCGAAGAAGTTTCTGTTGCCGTGGCTGAAAATGCTGGACGCAGTTTGTGATCTCCAAGTAGTGCACGAGCCGTGTCACTGTAGCTGAATATTCCATGGTGAACCGTTGTTTCAGGCAGCAGTAGGGCAATTTCTGTGCTACTCTAGTCTCTCGTGGGTGCAGGTGGTCGTCATACTGAGGAACATGTGTAACTTGGAACGTAAACATGGTACGCAATTAATAAACTTTTCCCTCTCGTGTGGAAAATGATGTGTGTTTCTTTCAGCGGCTTGTTCGTCATTCCTCTTCCGCACGTCCTTCTAAATGTTTGCACAAAGTTTCATCGTCCCGTGATCACTTGTTTTCCATGGGAGGACCTCTCAAGTAGCGAAAGTTTAACTATTACCAGCCTGTCTTTAGTTCCTCATTCAAACAACGTGTGGACAGACCTTAGAGGGCCCCACGGTACCGACCGACCGCCGTGTGACCCTCAAGCCTTTAGGCGTCACCGGATGCGGATACGGAGCGGCATGTGGTTCTAAAGACTGGAAAGTAGAACAGGTCACACCACTATTCAAGAAAGGAAATAGGAGTGACCCACCGAATTACACACCCATATCACTGACCTGAATTTGCAGTAGGATTTTGGAGCATATACTACTGTACTCGAACATTATGAATCACCTTGAAGGAAATGACTTATTGATACATAACCAACACAGATTCAAAAAATATCGTTCTCGCGCAACACAGCTAGCTCTTTATTCCCATGAAGTAATGATTGCCGTCGACAAGGGATCTCAGATCGATTCCATACTCCTAGATTTCCAGAGGGCTTTTTATACCGTTCCTCACAAGCGACTATTCATCAAATTGCGTGCATATGGAGTATCGTCTCAGTTGTGTGACAGGATTCCTGCCGGCCGTTGTGGCCGCTTCAGTCCGGAACCGCACTGCCGCTACGGTCCAGGTTCGAATACTGCCTCGGGCATGGATGTGTGTGATGTCCTTAGGTTAGTTAGAGCTAAGTAGTTCTAAGTCTAGGGGACTGATGACCTCAGACGTTAAGTCCCATTCTGCTCAGAGCCATTTGAACCGGATTCGTGGTTTCCTCTCAGAGAGGTCACAGACGTGATAGACGGTAAATCATGGAGTAGAACAGAAGTGATATTTGGCGATCCGCAAGGTAGTGTCATAGGCTCTCTGCTGTTCCTGATTTACATAAATGATGTAGGTGATAATCTAAGCAGCCCCCTTAGATTGTTTGCAGATGACGCTGTAATTTACCGTCTAGTAAAATGATCAGACGATCAGTTCCAACTACAAAACGATCTAGAGAGAATTTCTGTATGATGCGAAAAGTGGCAAGTGCGAGGTCATCCACATGCCCACTAAAAGAAATCCGATAAATTTTGGGTAAATGATAAATCGCACAAATCTAAGGGCTATCAATTCGACTAAATACCTAGGAATTACAATTACGAGCAATTTAAATTGGAAAGACCACGTAGATAATATTGTGCACAAGGCGAAACAAAGATTGCGATTTGTCGGCAGAACACTCCTTACCAGGTAGGATTGACGGAGGACATCGAAAAAGTACAAAGAATGATAGCTCGTTTCGTGTTATCGCACAATAGGAGTGACAGTGTCACTGACATGATACGAGAGTTGGGGTGGCAGTCACTGAAACAAAGGCGGTTTATTTTTACGGCGAGATCTATTTATGAAATTTCAATCAACAACTTTGTCTTCTGAATGCGAAAATATTTTGTTGACGCCCACCTAGGTAGGGAGAAATGATCATCATAACAAAATAAGAGAAATCAGAACTCGAACGGAAAGATTTAGGTGTTCCATTTCCCACGCGCCATTCGAGAGTGGAATGGTAGAGAAGTAGTATGAAAATGGTTCGATGAACCCACTGCCAGGCACTTAAGTGTGAATTACAGAGTAACCGTGTAGATGTAGATGTAGAGCGCACCGCTCTCCCGGCCGTCGTCAGTTTTCGTGACCGGTGCCGCTACTTCTCAGCCAAGTAGATCCTCAATTGGCCTCGCAAGGGCTCAGTGCAATCCGCTTGCCAACAGCACTCGACAGACCTATCAAAGTGTTAGACAAGACCGACAGCACTTGACTTCGGTGATGTGATGGGAACTGCTGTACCACTGCGGCAAGGCCGTTGGCATAGTTCCAAACAGTGTTTTAATTTATTTTTTGTTGGCTTTCGGGCAGTGCCCTTTCAGCCACCTCAACAGAAATGTAAATTTTTACGATACGAACGTAACGAAAATACAATGCCCAGTCCCCGATCGGAGATTATCTCCGACGCGATCGGGAATTGAACCCGTGCCCTTCCGCTTAGCAATCCCCTGCACTGAATGGCTCTATGAGACTTAACATGTGAGGTCATCAGTCCCCTAGAACTTAGAACTACTTAAACCTAACCTGACCTAAGGACATTACACACAACCATGCCCGAGGCAGGATTCGAACCTGCGACCGTAGCGGTCGCGCGGTTCCCAACTGAAGCGCCTAGAACCACTGGGCTCCGGTGCACTGGCCTCGCAGCTACCGAGACGGACGTTCCACATATTTCATAATATTCCGTTCATTCATACAGCACATTCTCTAATTAGTTGCCGTTCATCCGTATAGCATATTCTCTCGCCATCAAAGTATGTATCGAACTAGGTGAACTGTTGTTCAAAAAAACCGGAACTTTAACCAGTCAGTGAAGAGCTAGAAAGTTCACACAATGTTTCATTTGTGTACACTCGCACCATACTAAACCGTTCGCCATTTTTCAGTTATCTGAAGTTTCTGTGCCACCTGGAATTTCTTAACCCACCAGAAGACGGTCACAGTTTTCCCTAATATTCCGGAACAAAAAAATGGTTCAAATGGCTCTGAGCACTATGGGACTTAACATCTATGGTCATCAGTCCCCTACAACTTAGAACTACTTAAACCTAACTAACCTAAGGACATCACACAACACTCAGCCATCACGAGGCAGAGAAAATTCCTGACCCCGCCGGGAATCGAACCCGGAAACCCGGGCGTGGGAAGCGAGAACGCTACCGCATGAACACGAGATGCGGGCCATTCCGGAACATCCAGAAGCGTTGTTTACGCGGTATCTCATCTGTTTCTGAATCGCTCAGCTTCTCAGCAAAACGAAATTAGACTACAACCACGAAAAATATGTCCTCAGACAAATAAAGCTGAATAACAGCTCCTCAAGACGAGCCAGCGTAAATCAGACGCACTTCCAGAATACGCGATGGCTCTTCTTTCTAATTGACTGGAACGTACTGTAGCCGAGCATCTTAATAGCTTTTTGCTGACAGCACGGTAATTTCTGTTCTTGACCAGTCCTGAATCCGAATTTAATTTAATCATATACCAAACTTTTCCAAAAAGTTAATTAAGGAAAAACTGCTTTTGTTATAGAATGCGTGAAATTTCATATGTTTTTGACATTGCGTCAGTTGTGGAGGCGATCTGATGGTTATGTTATTCTTGAAGAATCAAGTTCGCGAAGATTGCTAGCAGTTCTTTCCATTACTACGACAGGTTTCGATAGGTTTACGCTGTCATCATCGGATCTGAAACTTACAAACACAAACATCCCAAGTGAAGGTAATTGCAACGTATACGATTTCATATAACCATTGATCGAATTACTTCAGTGTTAGAACGTGCCTTGTAACATTATCAAATGTGCAACCTTGTTGTAGTAAGAATGTCACTTACTTGTGTTGCGTCAAATAAAACGTAGCAGGGAACATCAACACGTCACAAAGAAAATAAAACACAGATAAAACATATAACATGTTGTGCAGATGTCCCAGGACACAATAATCGCTTGACATCACAATGGTGACATGACTATCAATTGCTGTACAAGGACACTCAGTTCGGCAATGGTGTGAAGGCTTCTTCCGCTAAAATCCCGCCAAGAAGAACTCACCACATTAAAACTCCAATGACTTCTAGATTCACTCCTCTTTTTTAAAAAAAATCTCCCTGTAGTCTATCTTCCAGACATTACAAGCATTTTACACATCTAATATAGAGATAATACTTCCACAGATAAGGAAATACACAGTTGTTTACATAGTGGTGTGTGTAATCGACAAATTTCGATACAGTTGAAATCACATCTTTAAGATAACACAGTGTTTGAAAATATAAAGTGTCGTTTATTTAAAGTAAGATTTACAGTGAAATACACATTGTCATCTATTACATGTAAACTTAATAATAAACTGTCGTTTCCTAAAAATAAATTTTTAATAAACATACTTCAGACTATTCATCAAAACAGAGCCATACCAAAAGTCCTGACAGAAAAGTTATCAAGGTCACTGTATGGAAGACAAATATAGGCCTTAGCCATGGGCCATACAGAATCACTCCGTGAAATATTATCAGGTTCACATAATTGTATTTTCAGCACCATATAAATGAACTACACTAATTTTTATGCACCAGTGATACGGTGCTCATGGTCTAAGTACAACGCATTCATCAAAGAATTATGAGTTAACCTATCAGTGTAATTGCATAGAGGATTGTTAGAAAATACTGTCGAGCTCGTGGTATAGTTCCCTTGCACTTCATGAGAGCATATGTACCGACTTACGAAAGAATCTGACATGTATTGTAGAATTCAAACTTTACATATTGAAAAGTGCTCATGGTTTATGCCTTCTAGTTTTTGTCTAAGTAGGCAAAAAGTTCATCCATAAGTCAGATATGAAAATGGTACCAAATGTCAAAGTCTTTTACATGTTGTTGTTGTTGTTGTTGTTGTTGTTGTTGTGGTCTTCACTCTTGAGACTGGTTTTATGCAGCTCTCCATGCTACTCCATCCTGTGCAAGCTTCTTCATCTCCCTGTACCTACTGCAACCTACATCCTTCTGTATCTGTTTAGTATATTCATCTCTTGGTCTCCCTCTAGGATTTTTACCCTCCACGCTGCCCTCCAATACTAAATTAGTGATTCCTAGATGACTCAGATCATGTCCTACCAACCGGTCCCTTCTTCTTGTCAAGTTGTGCCACAAACTCCTCTTCTCCTCAATCCTATTCAATACCTCCTCATTAGTTATATGATCTACCCATCCAATCTTCAGCATTATTCTGTAGCACCACATTTCGAAAGCTTCTATTCTCTTCTTGTCGGAACTATTTATCGTCCACGTCTCACTTACATACATGGCTACACTCCATACAAATACTTTCAGAAACGACTTCCTGACACTTAAATCTATACTCGATGTTAACAAATTTCTCTTCTTCAGAAACGCTTTCCCTGCCATTTCCAGTCTGCATTTTATATCCTCTGTACTTCGACCATCATCAGTTATTTTGCTCCCGAAATAGCAAAACTCCTTTACTACTGTAAGTGTCTCCTTTCCTAATCTAATTCCCTCAGCACCACCCAACTTAATTCGACTACGTTCCACGATCCTCGTTTTGCTTTTGTTGATGTTCATCTTATATCCTCCTTTCAAGACACTATACATTCCATTTAACTGCTCTTCTAAGTCCTTTGCTGTCTCTGACAGAATTACAATGTCATCGGCGAACCTCAGAGTTTTTATTTCTTCCCCATGGATTTGAATATCTACTCTGAATTTTTCTTTTGTTTCCTTCACTGCTTGCTCAATATACAGATTGAACTACATCGGGGAGATGCTACAACCCTGTCTCACTCCCTTCCCAACCACTGATTCCCTTTCATGTCCCTCGACTCTTATACCTGCCATCTGGTTTCTATCCAAATTGTAAAAAGCCTTTCGCTCCTTGTATTTTACCCCTGCCACCTTCAGAATTTTTACATAACGACTAGTTAATATATAAATGAAATTTCTATATCTAAGTGATGCAGTGCTCGATGTTTATGTTTAATGTAGTACTCTAGATTTTGTTCAAATAGATATAACAATAAATACATTACGATAGGCAGAAATGTGACCCTGAGAACACAAAATGACATAGTGCCAATAACAATATTTCACACATATAAAGGTCACAATCCGCGAATCTATACGTAATTGATGCAGTGTTCGATGTTTATGTTTATTCCAGAACTTGAGATATAGTTCTTGTACATAAACCAGTAATTAAATCGTAACAGACTGACGAATTACAGTAGATCATTAATTTTTTTAAATTAATCGCGTTCATGATATATAGAATGAAACTGATTTCATATATAAAAATTATGTGGTACCTGAGGTCTACGTGAAAGCTTGTCTACCCAAGAGTAACTTGACAGTCAAAACAAATCAGTGCGTGAGTCACTGGTCTACATAAGACCATGCAACTCCATTAGCGTGCAGTACATGCTTTCATTCTCTGCAAAAAAAGAAAAATGAGTTTCGTAATGCTCTAGCTTGTAACTTGAGTCTGTGCTCGAGATTTATACGTTTTGCAATACTCTAGTTTTTAGATTCAGTAGGTTCATTGTACATCTGGAAATCAGATGTGATATGATACCAAATGCCGACATATTTTATATATTTTTCTAATACATGAATGAGAAGGCTGTATGTAAATGATGTGATGCTCGATGTTTATGTTTATTAACGTACTAAATATTTAGTTCAAATAGGCGCAACTGTAATAACAGCGAGGCAGGAAAAAGTGTGACAGAAAAGAAGTAAAATCGTACGAACCTGGATATACATAGACATATGTATCGGACGTCACTAAGTAAACAACTGTGTACTTTCTTATCTGTGAAAATATTATACTAGCTAAGTCGCCATTGTGGTATCAAGCGATTAGTGTATCCTGGGACAAAAGCACAGCATGTAGTATTTTAAATTGTGTGTTATTTTATTTGTGACATGCTGCGGTTCCCTGCTGGCCGCGGTGGCCGAGCGTTTCTAGCCACTTCAGTCCGGAACCGCACGACTGCTATGATCGCAGGTTCGAATCCTGCCTCGGACATGGATGTGTGTGATGTCCTTAGGCTAGTTAAGTTTTAGTAGTTCTGAGTTCAGATGTTAAGTCCCATAGTACTCAGAGCCATTTGAACCATTTGAGGCTCCCTGCCACGTGTAATTTGATGCAATATCATTATGTGACTTTCATTATTGTAGGAAACATATATATTTAATACTGTTACAAGGTAGGTTCTAACACTGAAGTAGTGTACACAGTGTATTTATGACGTGGTACATGTTCAAGCTTCATTTGGGATGTTTGCATTTATAGCTTTCAGATTCGATGATGACAGTGTAGATCCGTCGAAACTGGTCATAGTAATAAAAAGAATTGCTAGCGATCTTGGCAAACTTGATTCTTCAAGAATAATAATACCTGCAACGTTTACGTTACATTAATCATTTCATGTCCTGAATGTGACTTACTGCACGATTACTAAACATGATTCACACACTCATTTGTCATTAATTATAAATAAATCTCAACATTTATACTTCACATACTTCACATACTTCACTCTGACAGTGTAGTAAATGAAAACAATAATTTCAAACTACTGAAAACAATTATCACTCTTCTGAGCCACATATATTACTTTGCATATATTTTTATGAACAAATGACTGTTTACTTAACTCCTCGTACGTAATCATAAAAACACATTAACATCTCAGAAGGTTGACTGTAATGGGAAGTTATAAAATCTAGGTTTCAGGTAAGTTTGATTATTTGCAAGTATAGAACTGAACCTTTTATGGGTTATAAGAAATTTCATGGCATGAATTTACTAACTTACATACTGGTGTGTGATTTTTTTCTATCTGGAGCATGCGGTTGCACGTGACCACTGAGACACACAAGAAAACTTACAGCTTCCTAATCGCCAATATATATCGCTACACTCTGTGTGACTCTGGATTTCCTCTATTACTGTTGCTATACACTGATTAATTAATTGTCACTTAGAGCTAAAAGTGGAATGACACTTCCTTCAAGCATCCGTAATATTTTCTAACATTCTCGACGTCGCCGCTAGGTGCACTTATGTTTATCATTTCTAAAACGACTTCAAATTCCTTGTGATTATAATCCTTACATATGCTGTAATATACGGTGTTTGTATAACTAGCAGGATATTCCCCCTAGAAGGTAGTTGTGTTCTGTCTAAGCATTAGTGTCCGTAGTAAATGTGCTTTTAGACCGAAATTTTGTTTTTATTGACTCTGCTTCCAGATTTGGCCTTGATTCTGCCAACGACGTGATAGTATTGTATATAGCAATCCTATACAGCACGAAATCGCTACTTGTGACAGAAACAGCACTTTCCTTCAGGTCACAACAATTTTTTGGCTATTGGACGTCATGGCCATAGCAAAAGCTGCTGACGATAGAAATGCGCCCTCTACGCAGTCGGCTGGCATTGTCTGTTGACCTTACGCTGGGATAATTAACACTGAACAAAAAAACCGCCACTCCTAGCAACAGATTTCGTTTCAACCACTAACGCTTTCGTCCTCTTCATCACCGCCGCTATTCCTCACAGCTGGTCGTAGCAGATGACATTGGCTCAATCACAAATTAACACTTGTTTCATGCATACTTCTACTCCACTTTAACGTAAGCTTTGAATGCAATGCTGTGGGCAACAATGCCAAAACACAACTATTGACTTCGTGGTAGAAGCGAGTCTACGTACACAGTAATGGCAAGAAAAATAAATATTTCTTATTAATTTTACTTCGTCTTACAGGTAATGGCGTCTAGTTGGGGGACAGGCTGTACTCAAGATTTGGCAAATACATTTTGTTTAACCCTGTGGGCATATGCCCTTCCTTCGCTGTAGTCGTCAACTAAAAAGCGGCTAGCCATTTGGTATGTCCCTTTTCATTCACCATGAGTTTTACACTGTACTAAAAGGCTAATGAGGACGTAGGGTATTAAAATAACGGCTTTTAAATTGGTCTGGACCGCAGTGACTGCACATACTGATCGCTGACCATATATAGGATGACAATTATTGAACTATATGAAATAAAATCGTCATAACTTCTCAACGGTTTGCGTTACGACGGTCAAACTGCAAACCGGTGGGCCGCGTGATGGTAATTAGTATACGTATTTGGATGGCTTCTTCAATAAGCAAAATTGGCACATTTGTGTGACTGAGAATCCACATTTCGAAATCGAGAAGTCTCTTCAACCTCAACAGGTGACTCTGTGGTGCGCAGTGTCCAGTCACAGAATAATCGGTGTGATATTCGTTTATGGCACGGTGACTACTGAACAGCACGTGAAGGTTTTGGAAGATGATTTCATCCCAATTATCTGAAGTGACGCTGAATTCGAGAAGATGTGGTTCATGCAAGACGGATCCCACTGAAGCAGGAGAGTGTTTGATGTCCTGGAGGAGCACTTTGGGGAACGCATTCTTGCTCTGGGGGGGGGGGGGGGGTACAGAGGCCACTAGGATGGACCTCGATAGGCCGCCATAGTCTCCGGATCTGATCACATGCGACTCCTTTTTGTGCGGCTATAGGAAACACAAGGTGTACAGCAATAAACCCAAAACCGTTGTTGAGCTGGAAACGGCCATTCAGGAGGTCATCGACAGCATAGATGTTCCGACTCTTCAGCGGGTAATGCACAATTTCGCTATCCGTCTGCGTCACACCGTCGTTCAAGAATGTAGGCGTATCGAACATGTCGTAACCTAAATCCTCATATCTGTAGTGGCGTTTACATGTTGAATAAAGTGTGAGCACTCCGTCGTTTGTAACTAATTTACGTTTTTTTATATAGTTCAATAATTGTCACCGTGTATCTTAATTCCATTTAAGAAGGTGCAGGTTTTTTTTCTTTGATTTCTGGGAGTGCGTGGGAACAGGGCGCATTCTCGATTTGGGACAGGCAAGACAATCATGGGTGTAATGAAAAAGTGGACCCGAGCAGGCAGCAGGGTCTCAGGCATTCGCACAAGGCATTTTGTGAAATGGGTTGTCTCCATGAGAAGTGCATATCGGGCGAGTCCCGGGGAACCAGTGCTATTGTTCATTTATGACTCGTGTCCAGCCTAGCGGCCAAGCAGTACGACGGAGGAACATTTTTCAGTGGGAGATTGGCGCTCTGCCATGTTCTGAAGAGTGGCTAGCGCTTTCACAAAAAAACAAGGCTTGCTGCAAAATAAAGAGTCTACCCTCGAGTGCAGGTTTTTACTTTCTGAGAACTTCTGACGCGGGGACAGCTACCGGGTATAAGTCCGTGATTGGTGAAAAATGCTTGTGATGTCGTGGGGGGGGGGGGGGGGGGGGGGGAACAGATTATAAGGACAAGTTCTTTTGGAAAAGAGGAATGGATCTAAAAGTAATTGGAATTTTGATGTGATGCGTTCTTCTCGGCGGGACTTTTGCGGAAGAAACCATCAGACCACTGGCGCGCTGAGTGTTCTTATAGAGCAATTGCTTGTCATGTATCGTGGGAAGGAAAGAGTAAGCTGTAGGATTCAGACGCAAAACGGAGAGTTTTTTCGGGGACAGAGATGACAGTGGATCGCTGTCAGGTGCCATCTCCACTTAAGCGGTGGACTGGGGGATGCGGAGACCGTCCTGGCAGAAGCAAAAGCCTCAGTCGTGATGGCAACGCTCTGTATGCCTCATACTAATAATTAACGGTGAGCAGCACCGGCATCTAACAACAACTCCTGGTCAGAATTTAGATCGTTGCATTTGTCTGTCTCAAGTCCAGCAATGCTATGGTAGGCACACGTGTATCTCAGTCTAACGGTCAGGCCAACAGTTACTCTGTTCGTTTACTTAGAGGCTCGTAAGTCATTTTGAGAATGCCAGTTGCACTTAAAGGCCACATTCTCTAGACTTTCAACTAACACTGAAAACGAGCAGGTTCACTTGTAATCCATGCAGTACAACTTTATGATATTATCTGAGGTTGTTACGTTGTTAGATGAGTTTCATGTTTATGTTTTTAACTGAATAAATTAACGCATTCTTTTGAAACTTGTTTATTCTAACACGTTAAGTTACTCTTTCCTTCCCACTATACAAGACATGACAAACAATTGCTCTATAAGAACACTCAGCACGCCAGTGGTCTGATGGTTTCTTCCGCAAAAGACCCGCCGAGAAGAATTTCTCCACTTTAGGTTCCACAGCTAGAGCCGTATATTCCTCGTGTTAGTTAAACCGTTTGTCACAGTAATTCAGGTTGTATCTTAAAAGTGTTACCTGCGGCGTTTTGAACAATTACCGGAGAGGGGAAAGTGGTGTGCATCAGCTGTCTGCGACTAGTGTAAATGTTGTTCCTTGTATTTTAGGTGCTTATGTATCGTATATTCTGAGGCGAAAATTGGGAACTAGCCAAGCATTTGCCTAAACGAGCGTGAGAATCCACCTAAAAACCATGCCAAGGCTGGACAGTGCATCGCCTGGCTCACCTTCGTGTCCCACAAGCTAGCACATGAGGCGTTCGCTGTGTTATTCAGTGGTTTGGTATTTAACTAATTTGTAAATGAAAATGATAATCTCATTTCATTACAGTGAGTAATTACTAAATAATTTTTCTCCCGGCTAAAGATTTGGTCAAGTTGCTAAAGAACTCCAAGATAACTTTTGTTAAAGCGTTGTCTGTAAGTTGTTGTGTCACTAAATCACAGGTCATACAACAGATTCTATACAACTATTGATTATGATGGAAACATTTATTTTCAGCAAAATGATCATTAAAACCACTGAATATCAGCCGCGCACAACACTGACGTATGTTGCCTAAAACAATATTCTTCGCAACTCGTGCGTAATTAATTTCGGCTCCATACATCAGCAAGAAAAGTTTGTTATATGAGCACTGTTTTTAAAGAACCAATCTGATTCGAATTAATTTCATTAAAATGAGTTCGGGACCACCGGTGCACATTTATTTTGACAAATTTTTATTTCCTTCGGCATTTATGTCTGCAGAGTTGCGTAATTTGAATTTGCCGCTGAGATAATTCTTAAGATGGTGGCAGACAATTGATAGAGACTTTCTATTGTTAGAGCAAATTTCCTTTTAACAGGATAACTATTTGAAATGCTTATTAAACTTTGCTTTCATATTGTGCACTATTAAGACTAATTTTCATCAAGCAAACCTTTGATACTTTCGTAAGAAACACAGATATAAACGCGATACAAATCGCTATCATCAATGGCTGCGCTCCTTGCAGCGGAAAGAAATAATTAACGCAGATAATGTTTATTGAGTGAGGAATTAAAGTTACAAATAATTATTCACTCATATTTATAATAATAATGAACTGTATTCTCAAGTAATAATTAACAAATAATTACAATTTCTTAACAGACCTCAGTTTGATATGCGTCTTGCGCCCGCATCCTACAAAAGCCAACCAACAAAAGGTAAAAACAAAGGAAGACGAACACAGATCATAAAAGTACTTTACAATTATCATTGTCTTTGTACGATGCACATCGATATGTCCAATTACATCATAAAATATTATATAAATAATTAATATTTATCATCGTTTTATTTCAATGTTTTTTCATATGTTGGATAGATTATGTTTGTAAATATTAGAGGTATTTCCTCTCGTCGCACTGTAGCTGAAATTTATCTCGTGGATGTTACACACACTACGCTTTATGCTATACGAACAGGTCCATACCAATTTTATTACTGAGATATCAGCGAAAGATAATAACAATTAGCATTCCAGCAACAAGCTACAAGAATGACAGGGTTAATCAATCAAGTGCAAGGTAACTGAGGAAGTTATTAGCAATTACACTGGTCACAGTTCTGTGTAGTGCAAAGTTTACTTATTTGGTTTATCTATAGACACTGATACCGTGGGATGACACCAGATAGCTCCCTAGCTGCTCTGATTCTGCTCCGCGCTAAATTTTCCCGAAATAGGTTTGCAATGGGGACAGTCAATAATTTACAATGAGGGAGATAATAAATCACTGGTCCAAATATCTTTTATGAATGATGAATTATCAGGAAAAATGGTAATTTATGTAAATGTAATTCTGAACCATTGCACAGTGGCGAGCTTCGCTTCTAACGTCCTGCTTTTGTCACACTCTCATCTCTCTTCCATTGCTCGGACGGCCCTACCAACAAACGCTCCCTGTACTCGTCCTTCGCCCTACGTTTAGTCCTTGCGTGTAAAATAAATCAATCTTATCTAGTAATAAACGTAACAGCATAAAAGTTTATTTAATAACAGAAAAGGTTTGTCCTTGGATTTGGCTTCCTGTCTGACCATAGTGATGCTGTCTGCTGCGAAAAATACGTGAACCCGTCCATATTTGTACCTGTTAACAGCATTGCACCATGTTTGACACTTCTTTGAGGAAAACACACTATGGCAAAATATAGCAGAACCTTTACATATCAAGAGTCTACAGTGCTTGATACAGTGCTCGCCGTCTTACTGCTTCCTGTCCTTCATTTGTACAAATAATAGTTATTTTCAGAGTATGCTTTATATTTATCTTAAAAAAATTTAAAGTCATATTTTTGCTGTTGTTGTTATTGATTTTGTTGTTGTTGTGGTGGTGGTGGTGATAGTTGTGGTGGTCTTCAGCCCATAAATTGGTTGATGAAGCTTTCCACGTAGTCTATCCTGAACGAGCCTGTTCATCTCTACACAAGTTCTGCTACCTACATTCAGTTTACATACGTCGTGTAGTCCAGCCTTGATTTCCCTAAAAAATATTTAGCCCCCAATTTAACCTCCACTACCAAACTGGTAATTTATTGACGTCTCGGGATACGTCCTACTAACCAGTCCCTTGTTTTAGTCACAACGTGCCATAGTTTTTCCCTAATTTGGTTTAGTTCAAATGGTTCAAATGGCTCTGAGCACTATGGGACTTAACATCTATGGTCATCAGTCCCCTAGAACTTAGAACTACTTAAACCTAACTAACCTAAGGACATCACACAACACCCAGCCATCACGGGGCAGAGAAAATCCCTGACCCCGCCGGGAATCGACCCCGGGAACCGGGGCGTGGGAAGCGGGAACGCTACCGCACGACCACGAGATGTGGGCATTTGGTTTAGTACCTCCTCATCAGTCAATCGATCCATTAACATTTTTTCGCAGCATATCAAATTATCCTGTTCTTTTGTTGACTATATGAATTATCGGCCATATTTCATATCCTACGCTACAGAGCAATACTTTCAGAAAAACCTTCCCAACGCTTAACACTACGTTGCATGGCCACAAATTCCATTTCTTCAGTAATACTTTTTTATTGTTTTCAATCTGCATTTTCTATAGCCTCCACTTCTACTGTCGACAGTTAAAGAACAAAACGCAACTACAAACTTCAGTGTCTCAGTTCCCAATCGAAATCCCTGAAGATCACGTGACTAAATTTTAGAACATTCCGTTAATCACGTTTTACTTTGGTTGATGTTCACCGTAATACTTCATCTGAAGACACTATCCATTCACAGATGTTCTTCCAAGTCCCTTCTCATCGCTGACAGTTTGCAGTTTGTATATAAACTGCAGAAGCTTTTATTTCTTCTCATTGGAATTTAATTCCTTTTGATATTTCTCACTCCTTTCCTTTGCTGCTTGCTCGATATACAGATTGGTTAATATTGCTGTCAGCCTTTTCACCCTGCCTCATTTCTTTCTCAACCACTGCTTGCCTATGATGTCCTTAGATTTTACAACAGCAGCAGCCCGGTTTCTATCCAGGTTTTCGCACCCTTTATGTTACCTCTGCTCTCTTCGGAGAGCGTATTCTCTAAATCTACAAATATTATAAATCCTTCTAAGATAAATCTTCTAAGATATGTCGTAGGGTCAATATTGCCTCGCGCGTTCCTGTATTCTTCCGGAACCCAAACTGATATTCCCAGAGATGGATTTCTACCAGCTTCCCCATTCTACTATACATTATTCATATTTATATTTTGGAGAATGAGATACATAATCTCATTAAAACAGTATTCTGCCCCAGAGGAAGGACCTTTCACTTAATCGTTTATTTATTTATGCATGGTTACGGCCTTCAGATCCTCTCTTGCATTCAATCACACATCCGTAGTGCGTCCACAGTGCAATATGGATAATACGTGAGCACTACGTAAAGATAACAACAACAGTAATAAAAACAGTAACAAAAATAACCGTTATGAAGGCGGTGATGATATTGATAGTAAATATACTGCTGAACATGTGGCATTTCCGACATGCGGTTTCATTTTCGTTCCCTAACGCAACTATTTTATTTGGTTCTTATATAATGTGCATACTGATACCAGACAGAAATGTTTGGGAGTAGTACAGAATGAATTAAGTTCGTAGAAGTTGCCTAGTGAGACGAGATACGGGAAAAAAATTAATTCATATTATCATATGAGAAGCAAATAAAAAAAACAGGAATAGACAAGGATTGTAAAACTTGTGATACCGTTTTCAATGTGATACATATATTGGTTCACTGTTCGACGGGGGGAAACAAGTGGAATATGCCGAGGGGCCATCTACGCCGAAGATTAGGTCTGCAGATGAAGTTTTAATCACCTCTTGAATGCGTAGTGGTTTTGCATAACGCACGGGTTACCGAGTGATGTATTTTAGAGTTCTATTTAAGAGGTCCGCAGCTCGTGGTCGTGCGGTAGCGTTCTCGCAATACATTGAAGCGCCAAAGAAACCGGTATACGCATGCGTATGTGAATACAAAGATATGTAAACAGGAAAAATACGGCACTGCGGTCGGCAACGCCTATAAAAGACAATAAATGTCTGGTGCGGTTGTTAGATCGATTACTGCTGCTACAACTGTACCTTATCCAGATTTAAGTGAGTTTGAACGTGGTGTTATAGTCGGCGCACGTGTGATGGATGCAGTGTTTCCGACGTAGCGATGAAGTGGGTATTTTCCCATACGACCATTTTACGAGTGTACCGTTTATATCAGGAATCCGACATCGCTGGGTCCGGAAAAAGAACCTTCAAGGTAGGGGCCAACGACGACTGAAGAGAATCGTTCAACTTGACAGATTGCTGCAAATTTCAGTGCTAACCAAACATCATCGATATGGGCTTTCGGAGCCGAAGGCCCACTCCTGTAACCTTGGTGACTGCACGACACAAAGCTTTACGCCTCGCCCGGGGTCGTCAACACCAACATTGGACTGCTGACTGCTGATGACTGGAAACAAGTTTCCTGTTCGGACGAGTCTCGTTTCAAATTGTATCGAGCGGATGGACATCTACGGGTATTCAGACAACCTCATGAATCCATAGACCCTGTATGTCAGCAGGGGACTGTTCAATCTGGTGGAGGTGCTGTAATGGTGTGGGGCGTGTGCGATTGGAGTAATATGGGACCCCTGATACGTCTTGATGCGACTCTGACACGTGACACGTGCGTAAGCATCCAGCCTGATCACGGCCTGCGTGCATTCCGACGGACTTGGGCCACTCTAGCAGGACAATGCGACACCCCAAACGTCCAGAATTGCTTCAGAGTTGCTCCAGGAACACTCTTCTGACTTTGAACACTTCTGCTAGCCACCAAACTCCCTAGACATGAGCGTATTCAGCGTGTCTGGGATGCCTTGCAACGTGCTGTTCAGAAGAGATATCCACCCCTCGTACTCCTACAGATTTATGGATAGTCTTGCAGGATTCATGTTGTCAGTTCCCTCCAGAGCTACTTCAGACATTAGTCGGGTCGGTGCTACGTCGTTTTGCGGCACTTCAGCGTGCTCGCGGGGGCACTACACGATTTTAGACAGGTGTACCAGTTTCTTTGCTCTTCAATGTATATGAGGAAGGGTGTTAAGGACTTCAGAGTGTGTGAATATCATTTCACCTATCCACTCGCTCTCACCTTAACTTTGCATAGGAAGGACTCACTCCATCAAATAACCGAATGCTGCACACCAAATCTAGCGCAAAAATTCGTAGCTATCTTGAGTCGTCTGGAGGTTTTCCTATTTTTTCCGCGTTGAGTTACGTGACGGTGGTAAAAAATTGTCAAGACTGAACTAATTTTTTTATTTGGATTGAAAATATTTTTCTGGGTTTCTGAGCTGTATGTGGCAAGAGAGCGATTTCCTGTATTCCACGACCGTTTGTTCTTCCTAATTTAATTCTTCATCCAAGATTATGACAAGATCTTTTACTACCTACTTTAGGGTAATAGGATACTGGAAGAACTGTACTACGAAAACTCTACTGATCAACTTCTGGGACGATGTGGCAGTGACCTTGACTTTTTACGTGTTAATTTAAAACCAATGTTTTTTGCTCATCGTGATACTGATTAAACGTTTTCATTTATGCTAGATACGGTAGCAACAATTTTTCTTTTTTGTTTGTTTCCAAATGCGGTTCGAATTATTTCGCTTTCACAAAGCGTACGTTAGGAGCGGAATTACTGTCAAGACAAGACTTATTGGTATTTGTCAACTAAGGTTACCAAGTTATAACATTATTATGGTAACAGGACATGAGATTTCCCTACTGTGTTGTCTATTAGTAATTAATACTGATAAATGCCCATTACCTTAGCTTTCCCTGCATCAACACCCGTAATGATTTCGTACTGCACGTGCTTCGTGGACAGAATAAAAAAACGCAGGGTTGAGCTAACAGTATGTGGGATAAACACATGCATGCTGTTGCAAGAAGAGCTTCTGCAGTAATCAAGATTGTCGGCGCTTACGCAGAGTGAACAACTAATTGCGCGCCTGACAACGGAGCGCACTTGAGGTATGACTTCATCACAGGCACCACTTACCCCTCGATTGTGTAAGTGCGAAGCGTTACCACGCTGGTCCTTGTTGTTTTGTAACAAGGATCTAATTAGCAGCTACACCAACAGTGAAAATTAAGTGAATACCCACAGGGGCACCTCCAAAGACATGAAACTAAATCCTAACATTGTCTCTCTGCAACGTATCAATTTCTTTCCTAAACACGTCCTTCCTTGCACTGGGAAGTTTATTCTTTTTTATCGCTACCAAATTTGTTTCTTAAAAGTTATGAAGTTCTCGTTAACAACGCATATTTTAAATGACCACAGACTTTGAAACGTCCTCTTAGAAAAATTTATTCAAGACTGTGCTTAAACTGAAACACAATATTTTGAGCGCAACGCAATCTGACTTCCAAAAGTCCCTACGAAAGAATGGCCCTGACTAGCATTAAGCTATACGTTTCACAAATCACTTACCTCACAAAAATCTTCGTTACTCAAGCTACTGCAATACAGCGAGCGCCACTACTGCCAGCTAAATAAAAGATTCAAACTACTGAAGGCACTAACTACTGATAGGCATAGTTAGCAAATGAAAGATTTTAATAGAGAACAAACAATTTATTTACCACACTAGTCATAATATATATAGCAGTTCATGACAACAATTCTTACAAATTTCAAAACTCCGCCATCTCTCTCCCCACGTCCAGCACTGCTGGCGGCTCACCTCCAACTGCTCAACGCTACGCGCTGTTAGCATCCAGCTGCCGCTGCCCAACACTACAATGGCAGACAACAATGCAGACTAAACACAGACTGCACACGGCACAGCCAGTAATTTTTTCATACCGAGCGCTATGTGGCGTTACCAATAAGAAAACCTAAACAGCCTACTTACAACTTCACAAGGAATAAACACTAATTTGAAAGGAAAGTAAGACGGGTCTCCTGTACACTGTGAGGTATGGTTTTTGGTAGCCAGACAGAAGATGATCGCGAGCAGTTGACCAGTAGTAATTTTTTACTTTCAAAATATTGTTTGTTCTGGCTGACAATTTATTGATGTATGGCAGAATACATCTTTGTGTTGGCTGAAATTTGGAAAGATATTTCGAGCACATTAGTGCCCTTGCTTGTTTCCTTTCCTTCCTCGGAAGTAAGCTATCGGCCTGGGTAGGCTGGTAACTGCCGCTTGCAGGTATTATTTTCGGAGATCTTGAGCAAAGTTAATTGTGCTCATAACAACTAATAGCAAACGACGGACTACGAAGTTGAATGCGGCGTCTTACGGAGAACTGGATGATCTGAGACAAGTGAATTAAATTTCTTTGTTAATAAGTGCTGCCTGCAAAATTAGACATGACGGCTTACCGTTTGGATCTGTACAGTGATGTATGACGTTCATGGCCAAGCCACCCGTTTCCATATGGAATTGTACGTTTTTATGATGTCTGTGTAATGTATCTAAGAGACAGTTTATAATCGATTCAGATTTGGGGGATTCCGTTTCAAACGTGTCCATAAAGATTTCTGATAAGACTGAAGGTAGTTGGGAACTCATTACTAGCCCAGCTGCTTCATGGCAGCTGAGGTTTTGCTCAGTATCCCTACTGCTAACAAAAATCTGAATCGTCGCATATAATAAGACCAGTCTATGTCCATACAACCATCTGCAGATCTGTCGTCATCAAAAAGTTCTCCACCAGTATCACTTCTGTCGTATTACCGTAGTGGCTGCTGATCTGACTGGTCAACGTTTGTCTCCCAAATAACTCTTCAAAGGAATCATCTTGATATCCACCTTATTCGTGGAAATGAAGGAAACCCTAAATCTCCTTGACCAGATGAGATTTATTAATCCCATCTATTACTGTTCTGCGAGCCCATTGTCTTAGTGATTGCTTCATCTACGTTGGAGATGAGGCTCTAGCTATGCCTTACATTGTGATTGGTTCTTACTTGGCGTCTTCAGGGTACTGTGGATCAAGTTGATATTATATGCCTTGTATCTTCTATTATATACGTAATGGCGTCAGCAGGAAGGAGTGGGCGGGTGGCTCAATGCTGGATGTGTAGAACATTTAGGGAGCCAACTACTTGCTAAAACCTGTTATTAGTAATCAATTATAAATAAATGAGGGGTAGTATGTCTGCAGCAGGCAGACAGAAGGCAGCAGATGATGACACTTCGACCAGAGTGTGCTGGCACGCTGATGCAGTCATTCATGTGGACAGTAGCATACAGCTTTGTTACCAGTGTACCGGAGTGGGTAGTATGTCTAAGAATGGTGGGACAGACATGCGATGCTGGTAGCCAGCGATAGACAGGTTCGCCCAGAGGGATTGCCCATGGTGTTGAATACGGACCCACAGGCTGGTTAGCAGGTGGCTGGACCTCACTGCATGTCGCGGACCATAGGCAGTGGCAGAGTGTGGCTGTTAGGTGGTGGTTCTCGTCCTGGAGACAGCGGTAACGGCTGTGTGGTAAGTATGACGTCGACTGGCATGGAGTGAGCGTCAGAGTATGGCCCAGATGTACCGATGATGATGGGACGCACCTGAGGGTTTAAATACAGCAGTCTGGCGCTGACCATGCGCTGTTGCCATATGGGCAATGCACTGTTGCCATGCAGTAGACTGCAGAAGCTTCGTGCAGGTTGGTCAGAGTCCCAGGTCGTTGACACTTGGAGGTTCGGCAACACAGAAATGGGCACATGACATAGGGCTAGCTGTGCCAGCAGGTTGTCGATCGTAGCTGCTGCTGGTGGCTGCAGCCTGGTTATGCAACTGGGCTGTGGCTGGTTTCTGTGCCGTTATAGAGCACTCGCATTATTTATTTAGCGTATGACATACACAGATGAAGTGAAACATTATGATCACTGCCGACTGTGGGACTGGGATGCTGCCTGGTGGCACTGAAAAGCCAAGGAAAGTATGTAAATGGAGCAAAGATGAATGAGAAATCATTATAGTGGCGATAAAAGGCCCTAAACGTGGAACTTTCCTGACAAGAACGACTTTGACAAACAGCATGTTTTAAGGCCTAGTACCTGGAAAAGGGAATCTCGAATACGGCAAATCTTATCGGCTGTTGGCAGACTGCTGTAGTGACTCTCTGTGGAAAGTGGTAGGAGAACGGTAAAACCACGAATAAGCGACAAGATGCCAGACGTCCAGTAATCATCACAGACCGTCAATATCTGAGGCTTTTCCGCTCTGTAAAGAAGGCTAGACAGCTATCGGTGCAAATCTGACAACAGAGTACACGCTGGTGTAGTCACAAATGTTTCGAAGCTCAATACCCCTACGTGTTCCCAAGTTGACCCGTCAGTATGGTCATTTACTATTGCAGTGGGCACGAGATAATGGCAAGTGGCCATCGGAACAATGTAAATGTGTCGCCTGGTTCGAATGAATCACGTTTCTCCTTTCACCACGCTGGTGGTCGTGTGCGTATAGAACGTGTTTGTGTGTGTGTGTGTGTGTGTGTGTGTGTGTGTGTGTGTGTGTGAGTGAGTGTGTGTGTGTGTGTGACTGCTCAGTCTTCGGAATGGTTTGATGCACTCCACCACGAATTCTTATCCTGGATCCACCTCTTCATTTAGGAAGAGCACTTGCTACCTTGCTGGATGTATACCATTCTCTGTCTTCCCCTACAGTTTTTACCCTCTACAGTTCACTCTAGTAGCAGGGAAGTTATTCCCTGATACTTTAATAAACGTCCTATCGGCCTGTCCGTTCTCCTTGTCAGTGTTTCCCATATATTCCTTTCTTCACCGATTCTGCAGAGAACCTCCTCGTTTTTAACCTTATCAGTCCACCTAATTTTTAGTTTCTTCTGTATCACCACATCTCAAATGCTTAGGTTCTCTTTCGTCCCGGTTTTCCCACAGTCCATGTTTCACTACCATACAATGCTGTGCTCCAAACATACAGTGTCAGAAATTACTTCCTCACAGTAAGTCCTATACTTGATACTATTGGATTTCTTATTCCCAGGAATACACTTTTGGCAGTGCTAGTCTGCCTTTTATGTCCTCCTTGCTCTGTCCGTCTTGGCCTATTTTGCTACCTTGTTAGCAGAATTCCTGAAGTTCGTCTACTTCGTTATCACCACTATTGATGTTAAGTTTCTCGCTGTTCGCATTTCTGCTGCTTCGTATTACTTTCCTCTTCGATCTACACTCAGTCCATCTTCTGTAGTCATTAGAGTATTCGATCCATTCAACTGATCCTGTAATTCTTCTTCACTTCCAGTGAGGAAAGCAATGTCATCAATGAATTTTATCATTGATATCCTTTCAGCTTGTATTTTAATACCACTCTTAAATCTTTCTTTTATTTCAGTCATTGTTTCTCCGATGTATGGATTGAACAGTAGGGAGGAAGACTACAATACCTGTCTTATACTCCACTTGACCCGTGCACTTCCTCCTTGGTCTTCCACTCATATTTCTCCCTCTTGCATATTGTGTATTATCCGTGTTTACCTGTAGCTTATCCCTATTTTTCTGAGAATTTCGAACATCTTCCACAATATAACATTGTCGAACGCTTTTTCCAGGTCGACAAATCCTACGGATGTGTCTTGATTTTTCTATAGTGTTGCTTCAGTTATTCAGCTGCAATGTTAAAACTGCCTCTCTGGTGCCTTTCCCTTTCCTAAAGCCAAAGTGATCGTCATCTAACAAAATCATCAATCTTTTCAATTCTTCTTTACATTATTCATACCAGTAACTCGGGTGCATGAGCTGTTAAGCTGATTGTACGATAATTCTGACACTTGTCGCTCTTGCAATCTTCGGAGTTTGACCTTCATAGACTCCTTCAGTGTACTCTTTACACCTATTCGCTTTTAATTTCACTAAAGCTTTTTTTGACGTTTCTGTATGCTGAGTCAGTTCTTATGAAAATCATTTCTTTTACGATTCCTACGCATTTTTCACTTAACCATTTATCTTCAGCTTCCCTGTAGTTCTTATTTATTTCATTCCTAAGTGACCAGCATTTCTGTGTTAGTGAATTTCCCTGAACGTTATTGTACTCCCTTGTTTCAGCCATCGACTGACGTATATCTCCTGTTACCCATGGTTTCTTCGCTGCTACCAATTTGTACCTAATTTCACTTCATTGACCCCCACTACATCTAGACTGAGCCTTAGCATTTCGCTTTTTAGACTTTCTAGCTTCGCTACCACGTTCAAAAGTCTGACATTCCACGTGCTGACTCGCAGAACGTTATGCTTTTGTTGGTTATTCAGTCTTCTTCTCATGGTCACTTAACTGTTGGCAGTCCTCTCCCGGAGATACGAATGGTGGACTATTCCGGAATCTTTTGCCAGTAGAGTTATCATCATGACACTTCTTGAATTACAGGCCACCTGTCCTATGGATACATGTTATGCGTCTTTAATTCAGTGGTTTCCATTGCCTTCTGCATTCTCATTCCGTTGATCACTGCTGATTCTTCCGCCTTTAAGGGTGGATTCCTACCCCAAGGCGAAGACAGTGCCTTGAACCTCTGTCCGCTTCTCCGCCCGCTTTGACAGTGCCGTTGGCTGAATGAGGGTGACCTCTTACGCTGGAAGTCTTGGGCTAACACTGATTATGATTCTTATTCAAAGTTTAAGCGGTGGCGGGGTTCGAACGTTGAGCCGAGCATGTTTTGATTACTAATCAAAGACGCCAGCTCTAGACAACGGGTCCATATAGGTCTCGACTAACTGATCAGTTACTGCCCCAATCTGCTTCACTTCATGCTTGATGGCTTCCCCAGATGCGATGACATCTTCCAACAGAATGAGTGTCCTTATTACATGGCTAGAATTGTGCTGCAGTGGATTGCTAACATTATACTAAACTCACGTCTTGTGCACCAAATTAGGCTAATTTATACCCGGTGGATGACGTCTGTGATGCTATCGGGCGCCAGCTTTGCGCCAAAACCCACCGGCCAAAATTTACGGGGGGAGGGGGAGGGGAGGGAGTGACCTGTGCTTAGACATATGATGTCACACAGTCTGGAAACTTACCAGTGACTTTTCGGAAGTTTGCCACGCAGAATCAGTGACGTATTGAGCTTGGACCAACACGGTATAGGGCCGTTGATCATAATGTTTTGGCAGATGGTAGTTGAGTTGGCTAGGATCCCAGAACAGTGGTTATTGTTCACAGACGCAGGAGCAACACATTGCTATTCACTTGCGTAACATGATGCGCGAGCAGGTATATTTAATTGATCATTACTTGTCTCTGCTCTGAAGTTGTGCTTTACTGTAGCAACTAAGTACGATTTTTCAGACAGGCGACTCAGGTTGCTAATGAAAAGATATGGCTGGTGTTTCTGTTGTGACGGAGGTGTATACATCCATGCGTATTACAAAAACTTAATATGTGTGTGTGTGTGTGTGTGTTTGTGTGTGTGTGTGTGTGTGTGTTTGTGTGTGTGTGTGTGTGTGTGTGTGTGTGTGTTTTCTATATCTTCTGCTACACCAATGGACCTATTTCAACAAAATTTGATACAGGTATCCCTTACTGTCAGGCGACAAACGCTGTAGGGACAAGAACCACCTATCATAATTCAGGAGATATGATGTCATTAACAATGACATGCGTGAGAAAATGGCGCATCTTGCTTGACGTTTAAATTTGTTACTGCTGTGCTACTAAATGTATTGGTAATAAATTTCGCAGACAGTATCCAAATGACCTCTAAATGCACGTACTAAATTATATCACGGTACCATACATAGTCCGGGAAAGGTGATGTGATAACCACTGAGATGTTTGAAAAGCTGGCGCATCATGCTTGAAGTTTTAGTACATTTATTTTACAGTACCAAGACACTCCTACAGTCTAGTCAGCTGAAGTAAATCTCTTAAACCTGGTAGCGCTTGCGACAGCTTCCAACGAAGCAAACGGCTGTAGGCGAAAACGATGGCCGTCTATAGAGCTACAATGAGGTGATGCCCTAGAGGCGTTTACGAAATCACGTTGTAGACACGCGAAGCAGCGGTAGGACTGCTTCATAATTTCAAAGGCGTTTTCACAAATAGATGGAAATGAAATTTTTTCGATATTACACTAGAAACAGAGTTCTTTTTTTCGTTTCTAATAGGAAACTTGTAAAATGAGTACTCAGGCTATGCTGTGCTTGTCAGTTAATGGGAAATAAAACGCACATACATTCATAGCTAACGACATGGGAGACAAATTTGTGGATCTGCAACTGAGAACAATTTCTTGTCCTGAATTAATGGTGTGCGATCAGTATGGCCCGATTTGATTCCTCACTTTTTAGGGTGAATTTTGCAGTAATTTATGCACGAATCCAAAAAATGTATATTATGATGCAAATAAAATCATATTAACACATTTTTCTTAGCGACAGGTCCAATTCGGTGTGCTTTTGCTTTAATAGGTTATATTTCGGACAACTTTTATCAAAAATGCATATGTTTGTTGTTTTTTTAAGGACATAAGCATAAAAATATAAAATGTTTGCCAGATTACAATGTTTCAGATGATACTATCACAGATAAACACAACAATTACTGCAAAGATTTATTTATCATGACTTAAGCAGAGAAGCAGTCTAACACATTAGTCGTTTCTCTGACGTGAGATATTTTTGGAAGGTGTCAACAAAACGCTCTTGAAGCCAACCATAGCGGCTTCCGGCCTAATAAACAACGCACACGTGGTCACGCCGTTCGGTTTGAACATGAACACAGTCTCGTTCAACATGCCGAAACTGCAATGACAATAGCTTCAAGTTGCGAGGTTTTGTTCGTGATTTTGGAGAGAAGTTCTTGAGCACTGACGGGTAAATGTTATTTTGTAAGCTATGCGAAGTTAGTTATTGCAGAGAGAGAATGCAAATGACAGTAGAGGAAAGCTGTTTTTTGAGCAGATAGGTCCAACCGTACAATCATTCTTCAGTTGTTGTTGATGTCCTTAAAGATGATGGACGTGGAGAAATGTTCCTCCTAACGTGTGAAGCTTTCGGGAGAGTAAACTCGACCATTTCCATTTTATTTGACAACTGTATGAAGCTATTGCAGCCGGATGATGTGAAAAGATACAATGTTTGCTGCTAGGAACAGGTGGTGTTTCGCACATGGCTAAAACATCCAAAGGACTTCAGATTCTCTATTCCAGTAAAGTGTGCGTCCATAGCCTTGCACACGCGCTACTCAGAGTTGCACAAGAGGTGCGATCAGGTTAGCCTGATTGAACAAATTAATTTCCTGTGGCAAGAAAATCTATGTGAAAGCACCGCTACCTTTGCAGAAGGAACAAGCACGTTCAGTGCTGTTTGTTTCCAAGCCCGTTCTTATACCATGACTATAGAGTGCAGAGTATTACTGCACCAACTACACCAAAATAAACACCATCTTTTGTGAGCTTGATAGCGGTGCATCAAGTGCTATCAGAAATGTGAAAGAGATCTTTACAAATATCTTCTCTGGAAACGTGGCATACATCAGCGCCAACTTTTCAGTGGTGGCTACTGGTACTCAACTGTGTGACGTCATGGATGTTGTGCAACATGTGCAGAGTGAGATGGGTCGAAATAGTGGTAATGTGGCTGACAAAATGTGCAACAAATTGCAAAGTGGATGTCAAATTAAACACATTTCGGTTGTCAATTTTAAAGCTTACTTTATTTGGCAACCAGTTTCAGCGTTTTAGTACGCAATCTTTTCATGACTGACATGTAGGAATAATCTAACTCGTTTGTGATCAAAACAGGGGCCAGCAGTATTGGTAATAGTAGATATTTGCTACAGTGACCGCTTTAACTATCACCTGAATGCCAGTATTCCTGACCCCTGATTTGATCACATGCGAGATTAGATTATTTCTACACGTCGGTCAGGGGCCTGACGATGGCGTACTAAAACGCTGAAACTGGTTGCCAAATAAAATTTGGTTGAAAATTTAAGGCTGTAAGGTGTTTACTTTGAGATGCTCAATCGGACAGGCGAGTCCGGCAACCATTGTTAAAAAGATGGACATACAGAAATTGGAAAATTTTCTCCAGGAGAATCCTGGATATTCTATAATATGCAAAATTATGGGCAGTCTTTCTGGGAATGGCACACCGTTTGAAGACAATGAACCAAAGCTGGCCTGCAGTGACATCGATCGCCGCCTTCAGATACCTCTGCCCCTGTGACGTCCTGTGATGTGGAGAGGAGCTTTTCGAGGCAAGAAACCATCATCAGCGACAACCGTAGACATTTGAAAATGGAAACCCCGAAAAAGCACATTGTGATCCAGTGCAACTCTGCAGAAACCGAAGATTGACAGGACGTGTTAACTAATTTCTAATATCTTATACAAGTGATGCACAGCAGTAAAAACATAATTTCATTGTTTGGGTAAGTGTTATTCTACATCTACATCTACCTGACTACTCTGCAATTCACATTTAATTGCTTGGCAGAGGGTTCATCGAACCACAATCATACTATCTCTCTACCATTCCACTCCCGAAGAGCGCGCGGGAAAAACGAACACCTAAACCTAAACCTTGTTTTCATTGTACTTCTTGTTTTCTTCAGACACATGAAGACATTTAAAAAAAGGTGCTCGTTTGTTTACAACATTTCAAAATTAATTACTGACATTAACAATTTATTCAGATCTGAAGTTTTTGTTACATTGTATGTGAAATATTGGCCAGGTGTGAGTAGGGCTCACATTCTGATGGTTGTGTACAGACTTGATTATGAGTACGCAGTTATGAGTAGACAGTTCATTCATTCCGGGAATTGAAAATCTCGAAGATTTTTGCATGTTATCGACACTTACACTGGCAAGCTACCAGTCCCAGAGATTCCAAGGTTTCGAGAATGTTTTAATCTCAAGTTTGATGTCGGATAACAAATAACAAAAGACCAATTTTTGCGTATGATATAATTACAGTTTACTCATTTTCGGATTTTTGTCTATACTTGTACTGTGTAACATTTATTCTTGCCAAATATCATGATTCTTGCTCAACGAGAAATATCCTGTAAGTTTTAATGGGTGAGTTTGCGAGTATCAAAATATGTGACATAAATGGCCGTATCTTTTGATTCCATTGACTTAGAAGTATCATTTGTTTACATCACCAAGGGACTGTAGAGCTTTGTAGGTGAAATAAATTTCACCCGTGCCTGAGAAAAAGGGTTTTTAATAGTCGGATAGACAGCCGAACGGGCACCGAATGAGGTGCGGGACACTAATCAACTACAATGTTTTTCAGTGAACTTAAATAAAGCTATTTCATATTTAATGAAATACTTATACAAGTCTTAGTTTATACATGCTTTCATTTATTGCAATTTTTATAAGTAATTAACATCTTGGCCCAAGTGATCAACAGCAGCACCATCTCAGCAGCCATCTTTGTATTAATTGTTTTCTTGACGATAATGTATTTTCAGAAAAGACACGTATTTAATATTTGCGAAGAGAAACTAAAGAGTTCCACATCTAATTTAGATCTACACTTCGGAAATCGCCTCTGTGTGGCGGAAGGTACTTCCGGAAACGCTGATTCAAGAATAGTATGTGGAAGGGTGACTGTCGATAAATTTCCGTATGTGCTCTAATTTCCGTGGCTTTCTCACAGTGATCACTTCACGAGACATGGGTGGGAGGGAGTAATGTGTTGATCGACTTTTCTTGCAACGGTATACACTGAAATATCACAGTAGCCTTGGAACTTACTGGCAGATAAAAACTGTGTGCCGGACCGAGACTCGAAATCGGGACCTTAGCCGTCCGCGGGCAAGTGCTCTAGCATCTGAGCTACCCAAGCACGACTCACGACCAGTCCTTTAATTCCGCCAGCACCTCGTCTCCTACCTCCCAAACGTCGCAGAACCTCTCCTGCAGACCTTGCAGAAATAGCACCGCTGGAAGAAAGGATATTGCGGAGACACGGATTAGCCACAGCCTGGGGGATGATTCCAGCGCACACTCCGCTGCAGAGTGAAAGTTTATTCACGGTAACCTTCTCCCTGATGCACAAGGCCTCTCTTGTAGCGTATTCCACTGGAGTGAGTATTTGACTCGGTTCTGTGTCAAAATTAGTTTTTATTAAAGGGTAGAGCAGATCATTTGTCCATTTAGTGTCGTCATTGCGGATATCTCTGTTACTTTGAAACTGAGATGGACTGTTCATAAGTTTCACAATTGAATAAATGTACTGTGAGGCTGTGTTTAATATTCCCAGCTGCTTATAGAGCTGTCTTGAAGATGTATTTTTGTGACCCACACACACATAATTCTAATTATTACTTTCCTTTGTGCAACGAATGCTTTGTGGCGTATTCATAATATACCCACCTAGGATCTTAGAACTTCCTACACATTTTTATTATATTCTGTCGAAGATTTTTTTCTCTGCTTTGCAACAATACTTGTACTTCTGCAAAGAGGAGGATACAAATAAAAATCGTAATTACAAAAGAAACTGTTAACAAGCAGAATGTAGCAACAATGACTCGATAAAGAATCTAACGTTTGGAACAGTAACACATAATAATTCCTTAATTTATTTCGAAAAATGCTCTATAAAAACATTAACTGGCACTTGTTTTATGACTCCGTTATTATGTTGTACAATTTTCAGTCCGACGTGTTCATTCTTCATTAGCTCAGTAATAATGTAACTGATTTCGTGAGCCTACTTTCAGAATTACTGTAATACGTCTTGTACTCACGTCTTCAGAACAAAATGTCGTCGACGGTGCAGGTCGTGAAAGGACGAAATTCTGGTCTCCAACGAGCGCTGAACCAAGCCATAGAAAACTACGGACTCGCCACATACATTACGCGATTGGAAAGCCTGAGTGTGGGAGTTGGCCCTAATGCGTTACTTTATCTCAATTTGTACCACGGCCTAATGGCGTGGGAGGAGAGGCAGTGCTCATGGAGAGAGCCTACACATTCCCAGCTCCGTCTGCCATCAGCTTTCAACGAAGCAGCCATTACGCCATCGTGTTTTGCGTATGCCTCTCCGTACACAGCTGTGCATAGATATAACAAGCGATAAAGCAATCTCATCACTTACCATACACAATAAGTGCTTGGCGAATATGGCCCTGCAGCAATAACACGCACATTCAGTCATAGAAAAATATTTTTATGTAAAGTCAGAAAATACTAGACGGGAATGATTTGCAAGAAGCAGAGAAAGAGATTACAGCAATTTAGAAATGATGGAATTAGAAGATGCAGTGTATTAAATGAAACATAGAAAAAGACCAGGCAGGAAAATTAGATATGCTTCTCCCACACTGAAAACCATATGCCTCAACTATTAACAAATGCTGGACAAATAAATTCCAGAGGGCATTAAATTAAATGCAATAATACATTTTTGCTGGAAACGACACGGAAGTATTTGCGAAAACTAAAGGGGTGTCTCTCTGCTAAACAGAAGGTGTTAATATGTGTTCTAAACCAGTAGCGCAGAATCTAGCATAGCAGCAATTTTTTAAAATATCCTGCTAGAAGAGAGAACGGGCTTTCGCAAAGGTAATTCGTGCACAGACAATACGTTCGTTGTTAGAGAAATCGTCGAGAAAAACTGAGAGTTCAACAGAGAGACGCATCTATAAATAGTATTCAGGGTCTATGTGAAAGCTTTCGATAAAGTAAACAGAGAAAAGGTATTGGAGATAATGAACAAAAGAACAATATCTCTGCAGATAGTAACTTTAGCAGAGGAAATGTATCAAGGATCAGTTGCTACCATGGTAGGAAACGGAAAATCTTCAACCAGGACAAATTATTGAGTAATTCAAGGATGCAGTTGATCTCCGCCTTTTTTTAATGTTTCTGCTGGCAATATTCAGAGGCAGTGAATAAGGAAATAAATTTTTATACTTGTAAGTTCAACGAACGGAATCTTCTAGGACATTTGTAACATCGAAAATGCAGGATGCATGGCACCTACTACCGATATATAACATTTTTTGAATTGTATGTAAATATTTGTAATTTAAATGCTCTCTTTTAATAAGCAAGGACATTGCTTCACTGTATGTGTACATTTAGGTAGAAGTCTGTTGACATTTCAATGTATTTATCTGCGTTTTATTGTGAAACTCTTAAGCTCTGGCTAAAAGAAAAAGGAATTGTTATTTACATCGACTAGTAACGATAATAACAGTGCTTGTGCGTTGTAAAATCTTTGGGTAGCGAGTTGTTGCGCAGAGCGCGTGGAGAGAGCGGGAGACGCGTTCCAGCGCTTGTAGTGGGCAGAAGTGTGGTGTTAACGCTCTCGCAGTAGAGTGTGCCATTTTCGGCGGCATCATGTACGCATGACGGCCAGATGTCTCGAGTACGGACAGTGGACGGGCGGAAGAGGCTGTATTAATTACGATTGCCCGTTCGTATAATTAGTCGTGGCTCCACAACATGCTACAGCAGCAGTTCCAGCAACACACTTTCGTTGTCGGCTCCACGTTTCGTCGTCTGCACAGCACTGAAGTAAGACTGTTCATTGGTAGACAGTATTAACGGCTAACCCAGAGCGCAACTGAATGTGATCTGACTGATAAGATTTATTTAAATAATAATCAGTTAAACCCAGGGCGACTGTATCCTCATTGCCACCAGACATGGTTACCAAGCAGGATCCTTGTTCCTTTTTTTCCTACTATGCTGAGTGTCATAAGAAACAAATTAAATAGTTACAGCCAGTTTAGCAATGAATAATTTCCTTTTTAAGAATTTTAGTCTCATTCTACTATCAATTAACTGTTGTACAACAGACGCTTCAGTATCTGACTAAAGTAAAGCAATTTCATTTTTCAAGTTTGAGAATCAATCACTGGAAAAAATCCAAATCTAAAGAAATGCACAAATTAAGAGTGTGGAAGTTTTATTTATTTTACATATAGCTTGGAGCACATGGCTGTTTGGTTTGGTACATATTCTAGTATTTAATTCTGTTCAAGTCAGTAAAAATGGCTCAGTTGTCCAGACAATAATATGAAATCCAATTTGTAAAATAAGTAATGCAAAAGTAAAAAGTGCTGTTTTTTTTTCTAAATTTCTTTGATGACTTTATGCTGAGGTCACTGAAAGCCACTGTTTACGTAACGAAGTTCAGTACTAACATACAGTTTAATTGCATATTTTCACATCATTACTCGATTGCCTTTTTTAAAATTTAATGCCGAACATAACGTAAGAGTGACTTCTCAGTTTTCTTTATCATTACATACTCACATAAAATTAGTGTCACAAAACGTGACACCCTTCAGTTGCCACGTCAGAGTTTAATAATGCATGTTTTTCTTTCACATCATCTTGTACAGTATTTTGGATGTAAATTGCCCCAGTGGGCTGGGGACCGTTAATTATTTCCTTTTCGTCCTTTAGTGTAACTTTTGCATTCATGATCAGTGGTACCCCTTTCTGTCCAGTTTTGTTCGTGAGTGAATGCACAAAATAACTTTCATTTTCCAAATTATAGCCCTGTTCGGTTTAATTACTTTTATTTTTAGTAGAATTATCATCAGAAGGGTCGGTTGTACACTTTCCTCCTACTTATCGGTATCACTTCTTCGGAAAAGATAGCTTTATACAATTAGAAAAAAATCCATCAGGCATACACGCGATCCACGGTCATAATTTATATCGCAAGCAGGATAGGCCGATTAGTAAGACGGAGGTCACACATTACTCTTTTCTGATGACTAAATTATGACTCCTGACAGAGATATGACACTGGAGGTGCTGCTCGCATTTTAGCCGCAACAGCTAATCTTCGAATAAAATAAAAGTTATTGCATTCAAGGGCTAGGGGTCAATTCCCAGTAAAACGATAATAAACGATCAGAAAACGGAAAGAGTAAACTTGGCCAACTCCTTAGGAAATATTATCTTGTTAATGACAGAAATGTAGAGACAAAAGAAAGTAGATATATTTAATTACATTAACCGAACCAAAATAAGAAAGGAAACTGAATTGATGTTCTACAGAACGCTCTCAGTAGCATCCATGACATATGGAAGTGAGTATTAGCCAGTAACAAAAAGAAATGAAGCATCGGAGATGCGATTCCTAAGGGGAGTAGCTGAGTACACACTGTACGACATCAGAAGGAATGCTGACATTCGAGAATAACTGGGAGTGAAAAGATTAAGAGAGCAGAGTACGGAATACAGTAACAAGTGGAAGGACCATGTCAAAGCGTGGAAGATAACACACTGCCAAAATTAATGATGAACTATTATCCAGTGGTTAGAAAATCGAACTAAACGTGGAAATATTTATAGCTTCAACCAACAGTGCGTAATAGGCAAAAGGCTAGTACATGAACAAGGAAGAAGGAGAAGAAGAAGAAGAAGACAAACTTATTTTGAAAATGACTAACTTGTGAACACGTATGCTTGTTTGTGCTCTTGAAATCACATTCAAACTCACTTTACGTGGAACGTCAACATCGCCCCATTCCGTGCTCAAGCCTATGTTTCCCTTCATTTGGTCTAACGTTTTAGGATTACTTTGCAGGCATTTCATTTTAAGTATCATTGGTGAAAATCACTTGTCCGGCGAATTTGTCAGCCACAAAAATTTTCTAGCAGTGCGATGTTCTGAGAATGCTTCATGCATACGGGACAGCGATGGACGAGACGTTAGCCACGCACTTCGATCTCGCTGGATAAAGCAGGACTGCCTTTTAAGTGTCTTTATCTGGGAGTAGAATTTCTAGAAAATTTGAATATACACACCTGGATTGGCGATGGTTTCAAAGAACATCCGGCCGATAATTCGGCTTACAGAATCCACCCACCATTCATTATTTATTGCGTTATATGCACAGTACAAGAGTTTTCGGTGAACCAGTGGCGCTTCATCGGCTACTGACGTGGCGTAAAACGTGAAAGTGAGCTACACAGCTCTAAAAAATAGTGTCAGGTTGTAGTACAACTACACAGTGCCCGGATATAAATTTTTTCCTGCTTTATTAACAATGTACATTTAAATGAAGTGTATAAATATGTCGTATATGTTTTAATAATTTCCTGTGTGCAAAATAACCATCGAAAAAGAATGTAAAGAACTGTAGCAGACACACTGGCCAAGCAAGGGAATATCGTTAAGTAAACCAAACACGTTATTGTTATTGTAGTACAGTCGCTGAGCGCGGTGCAGAAAGGCATTGTTTGTAAGATGGTAACGAGATAAGGTTAGTAGAGAGCGAGCGGGTCGGACGCAAAGTAGCAATTCTGCTGCGAGAGGACGCAAGACTTGTTTCGCTGCAAGATCCCACATAAGATATGGCCAGGCATAATGTAGAGAAGTAATTGGGCACAGCGCAAAGTATCAAGGTTTACCAGCGCTTAAGAAGAGCGTTGGGGGCACAAAGTTAATTGTGGTGAGGAGCCTGTGGTCGTACATTGTCGTAGTATGGTGGATCTCGCCGCACCGACAGCACAGCTATGAAGTAAGACCCGACCAGTTCATCATTTAGAATTGTAAAACGCTTGCCAGTACTAAATGCGAGTCCTTCAGTGACAAATACTTTAGCAACTTTTGTGTGCTGAGATGTGTAATCCTCACTAACAACTCCCTGACAGGATCCTCTCCATATCCATAGGTAACCGAGTGTGTCATTAGTGAACTGAAAGTAAATGATGAGGAGAGTGGAGTTTATCGATTAATAGTTTAAATGGAAGTGAAAAAAGAATTAGTTTTTCTCGTCTTGCTAATTAAGTGCTGATTATTGACAAAGAATTTGACAAAGCAGTATTGTTAATAATATTTCATGTTCAGACAATTTTGTGTGAGAACTGTTTATGTAACAAAAAGTTAGTTTTTTTTGGACTTGCTAATTAAGTGCTCATTATTGACAAGTAATTTTATAAAGCAATGTTTTTAACAATACTTCATCATCAGGCAGGTTTGTATGAGAAGTAATTTACACAATAATAAGTCAAAGTAGGGAAAACGTAATAATTTTAAAAAAGAGTTATTATTGGAGAACAGTCAATTTAAATACTAAAATTATTTTTTTCCAAAAGTTTACCTTTCGTAAAACATTTAATAGCAACTTCCTGGTAGATTAAAACTGTGTGTCAGACTGAGACTCGAACTCGGGACCTTTGCCTTTCGCGGGTAAGTGCTCTACCACTTTTTTTTTTCATTTTGTTCGATATAGTTCCTTGCATATGGTCTGGGCGGACGTCACAAGACATCCGTTCAAGTTGATCGCTGATTCTTGACTCAATTTGTTTTATTACAGAGAACACGCAGCCGTCTGACCGAACGCGCTTTTATTATTATTTTGTTCGGTATTGTTCGTTGCTTTTGGTCTGGGCGGACGTCACAAGACATCTGTTCAAGTTGATCGCTGATTCCTCTACTCAGTTTTTTTTATTACAGATGGCGAGC
This sequence comes from Schistocerca gregaria, assembly GCF_023897955.1. NCBI lineage: Eukaryota > Metazoa > Arthropoda > Insecta > Orthoptera > Acrididae > Schistocerca > Schistocerca gregaria. Next base: position 818,904,395 of record NC_064921.1, read on the forward strand.
AGCACTTTTACCGAACACGCTGACCTACCGTGCCGGCAAGCCATCTGAGCTACCCAAGCATGACTCCCGACCTCTCGCCACAACTTAAAATTCTGCCAGTACCTCGCCTCCTACCTCCCAAACTTCACAGAAGCTCTTCTGCGAACCTTGCAGAACTAGAACTTCTGGAAGAAAGGATACTGCCGAGACATGGCTTATCCACAGCCTGGGAGATGTTTCCAGAGTGAGATTTTCACTCTGCAGCGGAGTGTGCGCCGATATGAAAGTTCCTGCAGATTAAAACAGTTTTTAATCTTCCAAGAAGTTTCATATCAACGTACACTCCGCTGCAGAGTGAAAATCTAATTCCAGTTTATAACAGTTAGCATTACAGTGAGAAACGCAGTTGTTACGTAACTGGTTGTGTAAAAAACTAGTAATTAATTTCATGAAGTAGCTACAAGCTTGATTTTGGCCATGACTGAAATTTTATTGGGTGATCGTTGTGTTATGATAACGAGTGCAAGTCGCTAAGTGAGCTGTCGACCGTTCATTTACAGTAATTTCCGAACAGAGTCAAAATTAACTCATCATTTCGGACCAAAATTTCACAATTACGATCAAATTACTACAACCCCTGACTTCTTCAGGATAATACTTTCACTTCGGGTCAGATGTCTTATCCCGAAGTAATATCAAACCAATAGCAACAAGGTAATTCTTTAATTAATCTTCTACCTGCAAGGGAAGGGGGTGTTATAACGTCAAGTCCACCACTCACAATATTTCATTTACGTAGCCACCAGCAATACTTAGCCGTTGTTTCTTTGTCTAAACACGTAAAACGTTGTAATGATTCACTTAAGTACAGAATGACGTATGCTTAAGAGGTACCTGGAGTGCCATCACCTACCAGCTGCTCAGACTTTTCCTGGTAGTGTAGACGAACCATGCTGGATCTACCCTGAGCAGAGGATGGAAAATCGGGAAAGCTGATTGGATTAAGCAGTAGACAGTTTAAAACTGAGAATCCTACAGTTGGAGGTTTCCCAAAATCTTGTCTCAGACTGTTGCAGATTAACGCAGGTTGCTACTGAAGCCGCTGTATCAGCCTTCAAAATATACAAGCGGAAACCGAGAGGATTTTGAAAAGATCAGAGGTCGAGTTGAGAATCTAATGCAACTCCATAACCAAGTACACTCCAGTGTCAACTGTGTGGAAGATGGTGCAAACTTGAACAAACCCTCAATAACTCGCCACTACAGTTCGCCACCTACGAGTTACAAAAGAAGAAACTTCCCTCAGATAAACAGCCGCTACAGAAGATCCAAATCCCCGATGACAGTCACCCTCTTCGACATCCATTCTCGAAAGTCGAATGACAGAGAGATTTCCCCTCTGGCAAAAATATTGCCCACTACAACACGCTATCATTTCTACAATATGAAGGACAATTCCAATTCAGTATTCAGCATAAAATGTGGACTGATTATTAGATTACTGAGCCGACAAAGACAGAAGGATAATCAATGTGCCCAAGCAAGGGAAGAGCCCTTTTTAGATGTTATCGCACCGATCAAATAAAGTTACAACATTGCCCCTGCAAGGCGTTGGAAAGAATGAATAAATTACGATTAGAGTGGTAGCTTAAAAACCACGACCTCCTAGCAAATTTTCTCATAGAGAAAAGTATTGAAGATGTTCACATGCACCTGGTCACTGACATACAGATCTGTTTCAGCAGAAACCATATCTACTAGCTTTTTTTTTCTTGACCGAAGCAGCACCCACGAAAATATAGAACTCCCATTAGTACTCATAAAACTAAGGGAACGACGCATAATCTAAACAATCTGTAGAGCTGTTATCATTTCTCTCTGATTGGTTGTTACTTGGAATAAGTGAAGGACGCATTACAAGAAAGGTCTGCAATCAGTTTACAAGAACTTGTGAAGCTTGGACATCCATTGCCAACCTGAGTAACGTCTTTGCTAGCACCACAGAATCTCAGACTTTTCAACACCGTATAGATATTCATTGTTTTCACACGTATCTGCACCTGTTGTTGTTGTGGTCCTCAATCAGAAGACTTGTTTGACGAAGCTCTCCATGATGCTCCATACTGTGGAAGCCTTGTCGTCTCCAAAATATTAACTACTGCATCCTACAGCCATCTGAAACGTGTCAATGTATTCACATCTTCGTGTCCCTCTACAATTCCCTTTCATTCCGTTACTGAAGTGATGTTTCTCTGATGTTTCAGAATGTTTTATATCTACCGATACCTTGTTTCAGCCAATTTACGCTATAAATTTCTTTTATAACGAATTCTTTTCTGTTACATGATCTACGCATTTAATCTTTAGCATTCTCCTGTAGCATGTCATTTGAAAAACTTCTATTCTCTTCTTGTCTGAACTGCTTATCGTCCACGTTTCAGTCCCATACAAGAACACTTTAATCTGCATTCGATGTTAGCAAATTTCTCTTCTTCAGAAATGCTTTTCTTGCCATTGTCAGTCTACATTTTCTATCCTCTCTGCTTCGATCATCAGTCTAGTACCCAAATAGCAAAGTTCATATGTTACGTTTAATGGCTCATTTCCTATAACTTCCTCTATTTTGTAACCATGCCTTATTTGAATAATAGTTCGATACTATAAACAGATTTCAGTACTTTCTTTCTTTCTTTCTGGAATTCTTTTACTCTTCTTGAAGTCTGAGGGTATTTCACCTGTCTGACCTCTTCTTGCATCACCAGGTGGAACAGTTTTGTCGTGGTTGACGCTCACAGAGATATCAGTAGTTCTGAGGGCTTGTCATCTACTCTAGGGCCTATGTTTCGATTTAGATTTTTCAGTACTCTTTAAAATTCTTCTCGCAGTATCATACTTCCCATCTCACCTACTTCTCCTTCCTCTGCCCTTCCTATAATACATCATTCAAGTTCATGTTTCTTGCACACACTCCCTATATATTCGTCCCACCTTTCACCTTTTCGTTCTTTCGTATGTACTGTTTTTCCAGCTGAGCTGTTGATAGTCATGCAGCCACTTACATGCTCCAAACGTCTCCTTAGTTTTCCCACATGTGGTACCTGCGAGACATCTTTCTATTGAGCTAATTTTTATATGTCTGCATTCCATTTCGCCAGCTTCATTTGCTGCATTTTTATATTTTCTCCTATCGATTAAATTCAGTCTCTCCTGTGATACCGAAGAGTTTCGACTAGGGCTTATCTATGCGCCTATTTGATCCTCTGCTACCATCACTATTTCATCCCTCAAAGCTACCCACTCATCTTCTGCTGCTTTTCTTTCCTCTGTTTCAGACAAACGTAGCCCAATGCTCTCTCTGAAACTCCTAAATATCTCTTTTGGTTCGACTTACCCGGGCTCCATCTCCGTAATTTTCTTCCGTTAGTTGTAATCTACAGTTAATAATCAATAAATTGTGGTCATAGTCCACCTCTCCCACCACAAATCTACTGCAGTATAAAACCCGGTTACGATATCTGTCTTGTCACTATATAGTAAAACTGACTCGGGTTCTTCGTCCGACGTTCGTCTCATGGTTTTTCTGACGTTGGGCCAACACGAGTGGCTGGCATTGTTAAAGCTTCGTCCTCCATTGCTCCTCGTGCACTGGAGCCGAGCTCACGGCCGCAGATTACATTTGTCTGGCGCGCCAATGTCCAAGGGCTTTTCCGCTGTCATTTCCGGTGCGGTTCTCCTCTAGCTAGGCAACGGTCGTTCACTGCAGCTCGGGAATCCAGAGTTCGTTTCCCTTGAGGCTTTATTCTTTCTTGTTGACGCTGTTCTCGTGTTTGTGTATTTCTGTAGCTTCTCTGAAGAAGCCATGTTTGAAGTTTCCTTATCTCACGTCTTCCATATTTGTATCTCTGTTTGAACTTAAGCAACCATCGATTGCTTCCCATGGAATCACTAATCTGTGTCGCGCAGTCTGATGCACCATCGTGCACAACCTGTAAATTTATCGAACATCCTTGAAACGCCAGTTTTTGTTCGAATTGGTTGAAATGGGTCTGAGCACTATTGGACTTAATATATTAGATCATCAGTCCAATAGACTTAGAACTACTTAAACCTACTACTTAAACCTAACTAACCTAAGGACATCACACACATCCATGCCCGAGGCAGGATTCGAACCTGCGACCGTAGCAGCAGCGCGGTTCCCGACTGAAGCGCTTAGAACCGCTCGGCCACAGCGGCCGGCGCCAGTTTTTGTAACAAGTGCGTTTTGCCCTCCTTTCAATATCCGTAGTTTTTCTTACGCACTACACGATCATATTGTGCGGACTTACTTGAAATGTGTTCAAAGTAGTTTCTTTTACCATGCTGCGAATGATCATCCATGTACGTAATTATGTTTAACATCCTCACTTTGAACAACGATTGTCCTTTAATATATTTCACTGGAGACGCGAATTATGCTTCCCTGTCCGACAAGGGCGATAGACTACATGGCTCGACACTTGTTTCATTATCGCTTTCAGTTGTTAAGCACGCATCGTCATCATTGTACCACCCATGTACATTGTCCGCACAGTGCATCGTATACAACATCTCACGTACCACTGACTCATCTTGCAGAAACGCTAATATTTCATCTGCCACTTCTTTCGCACTCTGCGAAATTCCTTGGGTTCCTTTCTGAGGAAATGCCAAATTCGGCAACTCGTGTTGCAAATATAAAGCAATGTTTGATTTGTTTATCGTTGCCATTGCTCACCTTTGTATCGCCATTAACATTGTAGCACTGTTGTAAGTTGCTCATCGCCTAATCATTTCAACTAAGATCCACAGCTTCATACTGTATTCACCAATGAATACCTCCAGATCAGCCCTCTGTTGCCATTAGCAGCCAATGTTGTCGTTTGTCGCTGGATAGTAGACAATATGTGGGGCGTCGAATGCCATGAAAATCATTGGCCTTTTGCGACCCCGCACTCAAGGGGTTTCTTTTGTGTTTTGGTTGTTGTCACAGTTCTCTTCTTACTGACTTCCAGTCGGCATAATGTGATACGCATGCCCTACTGCAAAACATACGCGATGCTAAAGTTTGAAATTTGCCTGAAACGTGCTTACACAATGCTCTGTAACGGTGCTAAAGCATGGCACCCTGCGACGTCACCTGAGACTCGGTGACGCCTCAGATTGGGAGGTGCCGACAAATGAGAAAAATGGAAAGACCTCAGAAATTCATGTGAGGTGTGATGTGGGTTAATGGTGTTATATTGGCACTAAATTTCACCGTAATTCTGCCCAACCCCACCGTGGACGTGTCACACAATGGAAGGTCGTCACACTGCCTCTTACCAACATTTCAACCCTTCGTGTGACGCCTCTGTGGTGAAAACACTCTTTCCCATGCGGCGTTGACTCTCATACATTTCGAAAACGCCAGTTCGCAGTGGAGTGAGCAACAGAGCTGACAGCCCACCCCCCACCCCCTCCCCCACCCCCACCCTCGGCTGATGATTAAACCCTTAGCCCTTCTCTATGGACTGTAAGAACCTGAAACATTACGTGCTCGAACCCTTTTGGAGTGTACCGCCATCGGAACCTTTGCTCTGGTGGACAGGATGGAACTACTATGGACCTTTCAAAAAAATACGACTAAATTTGAAAGTGATGTAAGTGACACAAAGCAGCGAAGGGAATTTATCCTTTTTCAGCGCCGGCCGTTGGTGGCCGAGCGGTTCTGGGCGCTTCAGTCTGGAACCGAGCGACTGCTATGGTCGCAGATTCGAATCCTGCCTCGGGCATGGATGTGTGTGATGTCCTTAGGTTAGTTAGGTTTAAGTAGTTCTAAGTTCTAGGGGACTGATGACCTGAGATGTTACGTCCCACAGTGCTCAGAGCCATTTGTACCATTTTTTTTGCTTCTTCAGCGCTCCTGTGGCCTGACCGCAGAGGAGTCCGACATTGACACCCTTCCGATTCTGCATGACCGCTAATAAGCTCTAGCTGAAGGCTTCAGTGGGTCGCCTGCAGGCGTTTAGGAACTTTCTCCGCATTTTTTAAGTGTTCAGCAAAAGTGCGTGGTTGGCACGGAGTGTGTTGCTGAACTGGGAGGTAGGGGTGGAAGTCCTTTGATGGACCCTGAGCAACTTCATTATTCACGCAGATGTCAGTGCCCCCCCTCTCTATGGCTCTATGGTCACGCCACAGGAGTGCGAGAAACAAGAGGGCTAGTGGTTACGTCAGAGCAAAAGAACTACTAGGGAGCTGAACTCCAGAGGGGTGCGATCACGTTCAATGGGGATGAGAGACCACGATGTCCTTAGAGGAGGGTTTAATCGTCTTGGGGAATGGTGGGTGGGAGTGAGGGTGTTAGCAGTGTTGAACATTGTCATGTCGCTCATCGCACTGTGAGCTGTCGATTTCGCCCGCGAAATGTGTGCAGAACAGCGCCCCAAAGAGTGGTTTCGTTGACGTCCATTACGCCAGCCCCTGAGGCCTTTTCGTGTAGACATTGAAAGGTGATGTGTCTGAAATGGTTCTCTCGGAAACGCATAAGAAACCCACGGTACTTCAGCGCAGGGTGTCGCAGTTCTGACTTCCCTCGCAGAGGTATGAGAAGAAGGGGTGAAATGGGGTGCGTAAGAAGGGTACGACGACCTTCGCATTGTGTGTGACACATCTAGGATGGCGTTGGACAAGAATTATTGTGAAATTTGGTGCTAGTTTTGCATCATTAACACATTACACTTCACATGAACTTCTCAGCTCTGGCCGTTTTCCCGCGTGTGTCGACGCTTTGCAGTTTGAAGCGACGCCGAGCTTTTGCATTGTTGAAGAGGAAGGATGTAGACAGCTTTGAGCCAAATTTCAAATTCGTGCGTGGCAGATAATTAAGGGATTTCGGAAAAGCGATCCTTTTACTGTGCTGCTTAGTGCAGTATAAAATATACTCTCCCCCAATAGTTAAAACATGGAATGCAATTAACGAAGTAGTTGTGCTTCTTCAGTCTTGTGAGACATGTCGTAGGGTCAGTATTTCCTCGCGTGTTCTTACATTTCTCTGGGACCCAGACTAACCTCTCGCTGAGTCGGCTTCTTACAGCTTTTCCATTCTTCTGTAAATAATTGGTGTTCATATTTGACAACCACGACATATTAAACAGATGATCCGGTAATATTTACATCTGTCAGCACCTGCCTTCTTTGGAACAGGAACTGTTACACCGCTATTGAAGTCTGAGGGAATTTCGCCTTTCTTATTTCAGGTTGAATAATTTTATCATGATTGGCTCTTCCAAGGAACTCAATAACTCTGTGGGAAAGCCTGCTCCAGGTGCCTTCTTTCGATTTAGATCTTTCAGTGTGAAAGTTGCCTCTTCATTTGGAAATTTCATTTTACCACTATATTTTAGCTTTTCACAAATCGTGACGTCAGCTTTGCTATGTTTTGCGTGTCTCTGCTGTACTCAGGTTCGATTGATCCAAATAAACTCTTTGAGCCGGCCGCGGTGGCCGAGCGGTTCTAGGCGCTTCGGTCCGGATCCGCGCGACTGCTACGGTCGCAGATTCGAATCCTGTCTCGGATATAGATGAGTGTGATGTCCTTAGGTCAGTTAGGTTTAAGTAGTTGTAAGTTCTAGGGGACTGATGACCTCAGATGTTAAGTCCCATAGTGCTTAGAGCCATTTGAACCATTTATTTTTTATTCAGCGCTCAAGTTAGGGGGTGAATCCATTCGCATGGCGAAATCGATGCCTGCAATCTTGCTTAATTTTAGTTAAATGGAATCTGATTATAGGAGGGAGTATTATCTTTTCAGTCCGTTGTGCAGTAGATTACACTTTGTGAGAGTCACTGTGCTGTATCTGTATATTACCAAGATTCTTTGCCGAATTGTTTGTATTCAAACCAAGTCATTTCTATGCTAATTGTAGTACGTAATGCAACGGTATGCTGCCAAGCCGCCATGTCGCTATTACTTATTGATGCCAACTGCAGCAAGCGAATATTCTGATGCATCAAATGTAACTCACTGAATTAAGTCCACAATTTCAAAACATTATCAATAAGTATTTTCTCTTTGAATGAAATCAGGGTGCAGGTGCAGGGATGTTAGTCGACGGCTGCCGTTATGGACTGGCTCTACTTTCTCATTATACTACGGAGCTGATCTGTCCCTTTACAGAGACATTAGATGGGAATGGTACTCATAAATTTTGTGCTGATCTTAATGGTACTATTAGACTACGCATCACGATTTTTTATGTTTCCGTTTCTTTCGTTTCTCCTGAAGTACTTTGTGCGCTGATTCAGATCTGCTATTAGTTTTTTTCTACAAAGTACATACAGGTTTTTCCACAAATGAGGTAGATTCATTTTTCATTTAAACGTTAAGTCCCATATAGAGAAATTTTATTTGCAAGTAAGGGAAATTTTATTTTAGTAAGATGGAGTAGTTGACCACGCTTGACACACCCGTTTGGCTGTTAAGCGGGAAACTGTAGTTCATTGTTGTATGCTATAGTGCTCTGACGTTATAAACGGGGTTTGGAAATTCCCGTTACAAAATTTTAGGGCTTTTAGAGGTAGGTGAATACATACTATTCTGAATAGGAACCTATGTCCAAAAACGTACCGTTTCCGATCCACGATGGTTTCCATTCACACGTTTATCTCATCCAGTTCTGCTCGAGAAACTGAATTAGACGTGACGCATTACAATTATTAGGTAACAGTTCGAAAGAAAACGTAACGAAACATCCATTTATCGTTTAAGCACATTTGTCTGTATTAACACTTAACCATCACTTGATTACATTATTCCAAAACAAAAAAGAACCCAGCATACTGTACGTACAGAACATTACTGATGCATAATAACAGCGGATCGATATGGCGACCACCAACGTTGTAACAGACATTGTACCTATGAAGCACCTTCTTTTACACCCTCTCCATCCCACCTGGTGTCTTTTCAGTTTCTAGTGCAGCGGCCAGAACTCGTTCCTGCAGATCTTCCTCTGTCTCTGCAGGAAGCAGACGTTAAAATACATCAGGTGACCGTCTTACGTATCCTACAGCATACCAGGACAAGCAAACCTCGACGCGTTAAACATCTGAACTGAAACAGTCAAAGAACGGTAACGGTACATTTCCGAACATGGATTCCTGTTCAAAATATTATGTTTCCATACACCATGTATGTGTGCTGTTAACTGTAGTTACGCATTTCCTTAGAAATGTTTTATCACACGTGTGTGAATCGTATGAGAAACTTAAAGAAAGGATCTTTGTGGGGCCGCAGGTCTGAAATTTACTAGAAGACAATTTGTTTGAAAATACAGTAAAACCAGTAGAAAAAAGCCTAGGGTTTCGTTTAAAAAAGGTAGTGTTCAACATTTTGGAGAACAAAAAACATCCAAATTGTAAAACGATAGCTGAAGCAATGCTGCAGAGTTTCATGAAATTAGGATGTAACATGAGTGTGATGCTTCTCTTTCCACATTCAGGTACACATTTTTTGTAACTGAGTAACTTGGCAACATTAGTGAAGACTAAGGAGAACGGTTGTACCAGGACATCAAGGATATGGAAAAGAGATACCAGGGAAGACGGAATGCAAACGTAGTGAATGACTACTGTGTTATGCTAAAGACAGATGATGCTATTGAAGGGAGGAACCAAGGAAGGGAAGTTTCGCCCAATTTTAGAAATAACTTGATGCAGTGAAGCAAGTGAAGGTAAATTAAACTATAATACAAATGGTATGTTTTTTTAATAATTATTGGCGCCGGTCGGGGTGGCCGAGCGGTTCTAGGCGCTACAGTCCGGAACCGGGCGACCGCTACGGTCGCAGGTTCGAATCCTGCCTCGGGCATGGATGTGTGTGATGTCCTTAGGTTAGTTAGGTTTAAGTAGTTCTACGTTCTAGGGGACTGATGATCTCAGAAGTCAAGTCCCACAGTGCTCAGAGCCATTTGAACCAGTTATTGAAATTTTTAGATGAACAAAGACCATTGTCTAATATAATGCAGAGGATACTGATTCTATACAATGTTACAAAATAAATAATTTATTTTAATCGTGTTTAAAAAATTGCCTGTTAGAAAGAAAATATACAACTTCAAACATAATTTCTACAAAAATATGACGTCATACAGCAAAACCAAAATCAGATTTGAAATCTGAACTAAAAATGCTTTAAATATCATCTTACAGCCATAAAATATCGTTCCAAAAGTTGGAAAATGCATCATAGTGTCTCCCCATCAACGATTTCATATCAGAGAGGACCTATTCCATTGCCGGCTGGGGTGGCCGAGCGGTTCTAGGCGCTACAGTCTAGAACCGCGCGACTGCTACGGTCGCAGGTTCGAATCCTGCTTAGGGCATGGATATGTGTAATGTCCTTAGGTTGGTTAGGTTTAAGTAGTTCTACGTTCTAGGGGACTGATGACCTTAGAAGTTAAGTCCCATAGAGCTCAGAGCCATTTTGAACCTATTCCATCGGCACTGTTAGAAGCTATAAGTCGAAAGCAAACACTTTATACAATTCTTACTCCAGAACTAAACTGGTGATTGCTTGATTTCTGAGAACGTGTCCTACGAAACGATCCCTTCTCTTGGTCAAATTGTGCCACAGCTTTCTTGTATCCCCAATTCAATTAAATACCTCCTAATTAGTTACGTGATCTAGTCTCCAACATTCTTCTGTAACATCACATTTCCAAAACTTTTATTCTCTTCTTGTCTAAACTGTGAATCGTCCATGTTTCACTTCCATACATGGCTACACTCCATACAAATACTTTCAGTTAAGACCTCCTAACACATAAATCTATATTCGATGTTAATAAATATCTGTTCTTCAGAAATTCTTCTATTGCTATTGCCAATCTACATTTTATATCCTCTCTATTTCGGTCATCAACAGTTATTTTTCTGCTTTAATTGCCTCGTTTCCTAATCTAACTCTCTTAGCATTACCTGATTTACTTCGACTACATTCGGTTACCCTTGGTTTGCTTTTGTTGATATTCAACTTATATCCTCCTTTAAAGACACTGTCCTTTACGTTAAACTCCTGTTTCAAGTCCTTTGTTGTCTCTGACAGAATTACAGTGTAATCGGCAAATCTCAAAGTTGTTCTAATCTAAATTTTTCTTTGGTTTCCTTTACTATTTGTTCAATGTACAGATTGAATAACATCGGGGATAGGCTACAACCCTGTCCCACTCCCTTCTCAACCACTGCTTTCCTTTCATGCCCCTCGACCTGTGTAGTCGCCGTCTGGTTTCTGTACAAATTGTAAATAGCCTTTCTCTCCCTGTATTTTACCCCGGCTACCCTCATAACTTCGAAGAGAGTAGTCCAGTCAACATTATCAAAAGCCTTCTCTATGTCTATAAATGCTATAAAAGTAGGTTTGCCTCTCCTTAATGGATCTTCTAAGAGGAGTCGTAGGGTCAGCACTGCCTAGCGTGTTGCTACATTTCTCTGGAATCCAATCTGATCTTCCCCGAGGTTGGCTTCTGCAAGTTCTTCCAGTCTTCTGTAAAGAATTCGTGTTAGTATTTTGCTACTAGAATTAATGAAACTAATATTTCCATAATTTTGAATCCCGTCAGCAGCTTTCTGGAACTGGAGTCAAAAATTGCTAAGCAGGAATGGCTAGAGGACAGATGTCATGGTTTAGAAATGTTCAAATGTGTGTGAATTCCTAAGGGACCAAACTGCTGAGGTTATCGGTCCCTAGACTTACACACTAGTTAAACCGACTTATGTTAAGAACAACACAGACACCCATGCCCGATGGAGGACTCGAAACTCCGGCGGGATGGGCCACGCAATCCTTGCCACTCCGCGCGGCAATGGTTTAGAAGCACGTTTGACTAGGGGAATGACAGACACCGCGTACAGGAAAATTAAAGAAAATTAAAGATCCCTCTGGGGAAAAATAAAAGCAGCTGTATGAATAAGGAGCTCAAATGGAAACAAATTCCTAAGCAAAGAAGCGAAAGCTGAAAGGTGGACGGAATATTTGGTCTGTACAAGGAGATTAACTTGAAGGCAATATTACTGGAAGGGAAGTGGACATGGTTGAAGATGAGATGGGCGGTATGATACTGCTAGAAGAATTTCACAAAGTTCTCAAAGATGTAAGTAGAAACAAGACCCCAGGAGTAGGCGACATTCCAGTAGAACTGCTGATAGCGTCAGGAGAGCCAAACATGACAAAACTCTTCCATCAAGTGTGCAAGATGTGTGAGAGAGGCGAAATACCCTCAGACCTCAAGAAGAATGTAATAATTCTAATTCGAAAGATTCATACTTTGTGCAAATTTAGAAGTGCAGGGCTTTTCAGCGCTCGTGGGAGTACTTCAGTCGCATTATCATGTATCCCATCTATATTAATCTGCTTCCTACACCCTTTCCATATTTCCTAATTATTAATTTTAGGAATTACTGTTTAGTGTACAAAGGGCTGATTTTTCTGAAGCTACAGTCTGCAGTCTGCTTACCTACACCTATGTTATCGACCATGTATTCACAACGCGAGATGTAGATTACTATGCGAGAAGCTATCCCCCGACATAGGCTTCATCGGCATCGCCTGCCGTTTGTAGTGCACATAAGAGGTGGGTATAATAAATCTGTCCCTCAAATTACTTCACGTACCTGGAATGGGTGATGTAAGTTGCTTTGCCTATCTTTTTTTGCGCGAAATATTACCCGAACCAGCCGTATTCGGCCTCCCTGTATTTATGGTCCATATCGCCGTCGTCCTGAATGCACCAGCACCACGCAGTATGTGAGCACCTGTTCACCAATTACGCTAAGCGATTGCTTGGCAGCAGCCTCCCTCCATGGTCGTTTGTGTCGGCCTTAATGATACCATATGGGCTGTAGTTCAGCGCCTAACCTACGTAATTTACCACGTGTAGTCACGTTTGTAGGTCTCTGTAAACAGCATAATGCCACCTTTTGGAGCAGACAACAGATGAGTAACACGGGCCATGGAGACCAAAGAGCGGGAGGTGTTCGCCTACATATCCACTATTTAGAGCAGATTCTTAATTAAATGAGAAACCGTCGATTGATACGCAGCTTCAGAAACATAAACTGGTACAAAGGTTTACGTTCACCGACAGTAGCTCTTCGCACACAACATTCGGTGGTCAATTGGATAATGGAATACAACCCGTCGGCTTTGACCAATGACGTCATAATTTATTCACAGGTATTAATGTCTTTATTTTTGCGCCATAGATAATAAATTGGTTGTCTTCTGCAGCGAGGCGTCATCACTGAAAATTAATGTGTTTTTAGGAGACAGGGCTACACATTGTGTACGATCTCTGTCGCTCGTATTAATTTGAATCATTTGTTCGTTCCAATTCATTCCGTACTTATTTTCATTCTTAGTGAGTCTGAGATAGTTTGGAAAAATTGTTTTTCACTCAGGGCAATTTTTACCTTTTGATCTTCGTTTGTAGGTATGCAGTATGAATATGGAGGATTTGGAGCAGGGTTCGTCAACTGCAATATGGATTACAAATTTTACAGTTGTCGCTTGTTTTTCGCCTTCATTAGCACTAGTATTACTACGGTATTTTTCACTATATACTAGTACTATCGAAGGCGAAAAGATCGACGTAAGAAAACTTTGTATCTGTGCCTACTTAGGTCAAGTGGAGAATAGGATAATAGTGCTGGCGAAGGCGAAAACGTAGACATACGCTAAATTTGTATTGGGTACTGCAGTTAACCTATAAAGATCAACCGAAGTTCGGGATACCACTCTTGTATGTCAACTGAGGTATTTCATCCCAACGTTACTTCTGTCCCTTCCTTTCTTTCTTTTTTCCACTATTATACCATTCTTCAGTTAGGCTATATACGTCAACTGAAAAATAGGACACTAGAACTCAAAGAAGCAATGTACTTAACAGTATGTTGGAAATATTAATGTACGTAATATCTATCCACCATCTGTTTCCCTATCCTGTATTCCTTTGTTTCTAAACATTCGTCTTTACTGTTAAATCAGTGCAGCACATCATCTCTGGTAACTTCTGACGTCATTTGTCAAAGCCGACAGATTGTGTCCCATTGTTTAGTGATCCCACTTTCGCAAATGGGGCAGGAAGGGGTGGGTTTGAGGGGAGTATATGTGATAAAAGAAGTGGCCTCCGCCACACTCCGTAAAGTCTAATAGTAACTGTAGATTTGAGACAATTCAGGGTGTAACAAAAACCTCTGTCCAGAGTTTCACAAAACATTCCTTACACGTAGCGGAATGAAACGTGTTTTATTGATATGGGACCGAAAACCTTTATTTCCATGCTAGAACTCATTGAAAACTTTCCACACAATCACTTTAATCGTGGGAAACACACAAAAACAGAACGTGCAAGCATTAGGTGGGAAGTTTTCGTACATTAAATGCTCAAAATACCTGCTCGGTTAGAATGTACAGTAAGTTGTAACTCTTACGTTTACCGCCAGTGTTTGTAGTTCCAACTGAACGAAGATAATGTTGACATACTCGTATGACTCACTCATTGTTTGTGTTAACTCGCGAATAACTTCACTGCTCTACCAGCATCAAGCACTTAGCGTCACTTGTTTAGCATTCATCATGGACTCGGTTTCCGGTACACTGCAATGGAACTCAGATAGGGAGCTGGGTATACAGATTAGCAGGTGGTAAAATGGCTGCAGCGCTCAACGTTTATATCGGGAGAGATTTCCAAACGACGTTCTCCCTATTGGAGGACGTTTGAGGCAGCAGCTGATCGTCGTCATAGATTGGGGTTGGGTTGTTTGGGGAAGAGACCAAACCGCGAGGTCATCGGTCTCATCGGGTTAGGGAAGGACGGAGAAGAAAGTCGGCCGTGCCCTTTCTAAGGAACCATCCCGACATTTACCTGGAGCGATGTAGGGAAATCACGGAAAACCCAAATCAGGATGGCCGGACGCGGCATTGAACCTTCGTCCTCCCGAATGCGAGTCCAATGTGTCGCCATAGGGAACATGGGAAGTTTAAGCCTACTACTCGCAAAATTGAGAGGCCTAGCAGGACGAGGATACCTCAGCTGGAGGAGGAATTTCTTCGAGCAGTTGACGACAACCCTTCACTGTATACTCCACGCTGCAAGAGATCTGATAGCTGGCAGCGCCGTTGCCAGCATTCGACGTGGTATACTCAGCTCGTCATAAGAATAAATCTCATGTAAAAATTACACTATGTGCTTGCGGGAACCTCATTGGATTTCGTTTCACGTGAAGCGGAAGCCAGGCTGTTTCGAGAGCAGCCAACTACAATAATGAGGATACGTTTTATCCTGCGTGTTACGCGTACATCGACTAAGCGATGATACGGGGCAACAGCTTTACCGGCGCGTTTAGCTTAGAAAGCACTCGCCAGACAAATCATCCAACTAACCTGCGTGATTTCAGTAAATCGCTTCAGGCAAATGCCGGGATGGTTCCTTTGCCAGGGCACGGCCGACTTCCTTCCCCATCCTTCCCTAATCCGATGAGACTGATGATCTCGCTGTTTGGTTCAAATGGCCCTAAGCACTATGAGACTTAACATCTGAGGTCATCAGTCCCTTAGACTTAGAACTACTGACACCTAACCAACGTAGGACATCACACACGTCCATGCATGAGGCAGGATTCGAACCTGCGACCGTAGCAGCAGCGCGGTTCCGGACTGAAGGCCTAGAACCGCTCGGCCACAGCGGCCGGCTCGCTGTTTGGTCTCTTCCCTCGGATCAGCCCATCCAACTAACATGCAGTGAAGTGAACAACTGCAGTAAAGACATAAAAGACGAACAAAGAACAATATAATTTTGGACGTCATTTAATTTTTAAATAAAAGGAAACTGTATAGACCAAACTCAGGCGATCCACTTCCTGACCTGACGGAAAACATAACATGCCCCGGACTTAGTTATTAAAAACAAGAGTGATGAAAATTTCTTACTTTAACAAGGGTAATTTTTCTGCATGAGCTATGCGTGGCGTAACAGCGCACTGCTGATTTCCCTTGTAGTTAAATATTGAAGCCACTGTAGGTATTAAAGTCAGGCGTGTGGTAATCTCTGAACTTCATCCATATCGGACTCCGAGAAATACCTTTCAGTACTGCTATGTTGATAACGAAGCGATCCTCAACAGAATCCCAAGCCACCAAAAAGTCCACATCTCCTCCTGCATTTCGCCATCGTTCGGCAGTGGCATGTCACAAAGCTTCATGCATTTGTTCCAAGTCGTCTCACATCATAAATGTCTTGTTATTTCTCGCGAAAAATCCTTTAACTAGGCTGCAGATCGCCCTTTTGGGTTCAGATACCAGTGAAACAATGACAACTGTGAAAATGCAGCATTTTTACAGAGTGCTCGACGCCGTGAAAATTGCTGTTTTCTATCATTCTACGATGCTTATCACTCTGGCTTGTGTGAGACTAGATGTCTTACAAAGCAGTGAGAATATTCAAATAAAGAATATTTGATTTTTCTTTTTTCTCCGAAAAAATTTGGTGTGTAATGTTTTCTTAACTTCACCAATCTTTAACAATCTGTTATAAAATATCGATACTAAAAAAATTATATTTGCAATGGAAACTAGAATTTTGCGTGCGATATGTAATTAGAAACTAGAAGACATCCATTTTTCTTGAGCAATGATGGTTAAGTATGGTTTAATTAACATACACTTGATGAATTTCATAGTTAAATGATTTAGGTATTCAAATCGGAAAAAAATTATAGATCATAACAAGTTTCGAACTGTCGCCTCAAAGCACGCATTATTATTCTACAGCGGTACCGATTACTCTACGAACATAACTTGTATGTGATGTACTATTTATTATACAGTGTTTCTCGAAATACGTCAGAGCTGATTTTTCTCTCTAAGCTTGTGAAAAACACTAAGAAGAACTTCTTTTAACGGTGCTCCGTGTGCATTTTCACCACAAAGCGGAAAGCAGTGTCATCCATTTTCACATTAAGTACGAAAAAAGAGACAATCAGAGCAGAAGTAGCGCTTACGGAGACCGAGACTGTACAACGATTCTTGAAATAAAAATTACGTAGCCAAGGTATGATTAAGAAAAACTTTGATGGCTGTTAATACATCAGATTGTCTTAAAATTTCATTTACAATGACATAGTAGTAAGATATCTAATACACAAAGTGAACCTACGTCCAAGAGCGGAAAAGCACCAAGTGTATGACAGTTACGTCTGCTACCTAATCATCGCACTTGCGTTTGTTTACATCAGGTTTATTCTTATGATGAGCGAAGAATAGATCAGTGGGCCAGCGACTGGCTGGGCGGAAGCGTGTGACACAGCTTCCCCTCCCACCCTTCGGCACCACGGCAGCCAAGACTACAGACCTAAGCAATGCCGCACCATTCATTGCAGACTTCTTGTTGGCAGCTTTCTACTCAGTGATGTGTTCCTTGATCACAAGATTCTCTCGTACGTTTGCAGAGTTGCCTCCTTACACAAACATACACAAATGATTTTCAATCTTAACAAGGTGCAGTGAAATGCAAAAATGTTACATGTAAACTATCGAATGAAGACGTTACCTTTCTTTTGCGTATGCGAGAACGGAAACACCAAGATCATCGTCGTCTGATTGATCATCTTTCGTCTCGACCACACAGTTTTCGGTATCTTCGCTACTACTATCCTCATCATCTGGTAGAGAAATCACAGTATGGATTCTTCTCTTACACCTTCTTCTATGTTCGACCTTATAATCTCTTTCCATAAATGGCTCACGATGTTCTTACAATTTTCAGGCCTTATTCGTGCGACATCCTCATTTACCATTCTCTATGTGTCTCGAAACGTAAACGTTTCATTTCGCTCCGGGACGCGACATATGCTTGTATTTGAGCCCAGGCAAGTTCGATGGCGACCTAATGGCAGTAGCACGCTGGTAGACATATAATTCTGTGGTCGTGGTTCTTTGCTAACATGTCACTTATATACTAAGTCTGCTGTGACTCTTCCTTGACTTTCCAGCTGCCACAATATGGTATCAAAGACCCCCCCATTATCGTTCAGTACACAAATTTGTGCATTTGAGATTTCAGTTAGCTCCTTTTCCGAAAGTCCTGTTTCCTGGCCGGCCGCGGTGGTCTCGCGGTTCTAGGCGCGCAGTCCGGAACCGTGCGACTGCTACAGTCGCAGGTTCGAATCCTGCCTCGGGCATGGATGTGTGTGATGTCCTTAGGTTAGTTAGGTTTAAGTAGTTCTAAGTTCTAGGGGACTGATGACCACAGCAGTTGAGTCCCATAGTGCTCAGAGCCATTTGAACCATTTTTTTTGGACCTGTTTCCTGCACCATAGGAAGCCGTTTTCCACATACACGGCCATAACCTCAGAGAATCAGTGGAATACACCTGTACACACAGAAACCCGAACGACGCACGCGGTGCCATTGCTAGGGTTTGCCTAGCACAACGGCATCTCTGGGGCGTTGCAACGGTAACGCAAACAAAATCTCCCGATCTGACTGGCCATTGTGGACGCGCGAGGCACATGCGCCAAGGCCGCTTAAAGTGTCAGAGCTCTTCTCTCGCCGTACGGAGTACAGTGCCACCGTAAAACAGTCAGCTGCAACAAGTGATGTTGACCCCATGAGTATCACACGAGAACCTGCTGTATCCTTACCAGGTACAGTGAGCCAGGCACTATCAACAGCTGATTTTCCTGCACAGGTACATTTCTGCAAATGCTTCATTTAATAAAGTGCCAAACCTCACTTCAGTGGAAATGTGCTTATCACGGGCGAAGCTTCATTCCAGAGTAATTCGACTGTACATTTTCATAATCAGTACGTACAGGATGTCGAGAATACCAACGAAATTGTACAATCAGTATTCATCAAAGATTTTCTTTCAACTTTTGCACAGGCATTGTTGGTGACTGTTTCTTACAGTCTCATTTTTTTCCAAGCAGGCTCTACAGAGAAACATACCAATTTGTAGAAACTGAGCTCTACCGTCCAAATATCACTTTTCCAGGTCAATGTCCCTACAGTATACTTTCTTCTTCTGTGTGTGAGGAAATAAACAGTACATACAAAGACCAAAGTAATGATTATAGATCGCCCTAATGAAAGTAGATTTGACATCACAAATACCGCTCGTTGCGAGATCTTCAGTCGTTTCGATTATTCAGGATCTGTTGTCGTTGATAATGGAGATTACGAACCCGAGAGCCTTAGGCGCATTTGGACTGCCAGAAATGCAACAGCAAAACTTGCATCTGGAAGGACACTTCTATCACTGCGAAGACAAAGCTCACCCTCGTCCGAACTCTGATCTTCCTATCACGATCTATGCAGCGGGAACTTGGTCGGTGTAGACAGTGGATAGTCGCAGTATTGATGCTCTGAAAATATGGTGCTATAGAGGATTGTTTCGAGAACCATGGACAGCACATCGAACTGATGAAACACTGTAGACCCATGTCGACCAAAATCAGTCAAAATGCTCGTGTTTTGGTCACATTACGAGAAGGCAGTATGCAATGGAAAAAACAGTGATTGAAGCAGAGGCGACGGCCGAAGACCTAAAGGACGAGCACCGTTAAGATGGGCAGACCAGATAAAGGTCTTGACCGGGTTGGGCTTGCAGTAAGTAAGGCACTTTGCCCAAGACAGAACTTTGTGGAGACAGTTCAAGGGACTTACCACGTGATGCCACTATACCCTTGCGTAGGGTCAGGAGAAAGGGTCTGTGAGGCATGTTTCCTGAGTTTTGGCCATACTTTTTTGTTACCTTGTATACTTCATTAGCGAAACTAGTAACAGGGCTTTAGTCATGATATCTAATGACCTTGGAAGTCGTTGCAGCTAGTTAATTTTTCGCGATGCGTAGTCGCAATTAATGAACTGTCGGGTCTGTACTAATGGTCTCTAGAACAGCGGCGAGTCTTATGTTTGTGAATTAGTTCCAATGACATATTATTCCGAGTGCACCAACAGACGTTTCAAGGAAGCAGACGCAATATTTCTCGTCACTTGGGGTTGTTCTGGAATGCTTAGGCGCAGTATCAGCTACAGGCAGCCATTTCTTGATTCATAACTTTGGCCTAACAGAACTTGAGTTCAGATTTTTACGAGGAGGGTTCAGTAAGTAATGCAACACTGGTTTCTGAAAGAAGGTTGGTTTCATTCGGCATTCCACTACACAATATTACAATGCTATGCTCCACTCTTTTCGCTACAAAACTCTATTTTTCAACACAATCTCCCTTCAATGTAACGTCCTTCTACCACCCTCCTTGGAGGGCCTGTAACCCCTCATGGTACCACTCTGCTGATTGACGTCGGAGCCAACGTCTTGCTGCATCAGTAACCTCCACATCATCCACGTACTGCTTCCCGCTGAGTGCATCCTTCATTGGGTCAAACAGAACGAAGTCGGAAGGTGCAAGATCCTGTTGTAGGGTTGATGAGGAAGAACAGTCTGGTGCAGTTTTGTGAGCGCCTCTCGGGTGCGCAGACTTGTGTGAAGCCTTGAGTTGCCATGGAGAAGGGGAAGTACGTCTGTATCCGTCGATCAGCGGCATTTTGCGACAATGTAGGAGTCACAGCTGTGTGCGGTCAGCCGGCACGCGGGAGATCGGACAGGTTTTGCGAGACCGTGTTGTGACGATGACAGACACCTCGCTCAACGACTCTCCGTGCCTTTGTTAACTGACAGGTCGCATTTATATTCTTCAAGCATCTATGTATAACTGCGATGCTCTGGTTTTCTGGCAGAAAAAATTCAATGACAGGTCTCTGTTTGGAAAGCATCTCCGTTGCAGACTCCATTTTGATGGCTACATATGACGCCGCCAGCTGTCGCAACTTCATGAAACTGTAGCGGCTGAAACGGGAATATTCCTCAATGTCTCACTACAAATTCAGCATTTCTTTAACCGAAATTGACTGATAAAAAATGTGTTGCATTACTTATTGAACACGCCTGGTAGATAATAAGTAGTTCTGCTGGTGAAGTAGGCTATGGTATTCTACAATGATGAACTGAGGCACTATGGCGATTGCCCATTGCGACACTGAATACCGCCTGGTGGCGTTGCGGGAGTGTGACGCGGTTAGAAAAGCATAAGGGGCGTTCAAAAGGAAACGAGCCAGGCGTCGTAAAATGGAAACCGCTGGAGGGGAAAGTGTGGTTCCTGTCAGAGGGCTGAGGCCACAAACTCGCCGTCAGATGGACGTGGGCGCACACCCTCGTGACGACAGAGCGGGCACATGCTCTCGTCAACCATCCACTGCACGCACTCGTGCTGAAAACAGGGAAATGGACGCTTCAAAAGAAGAGAAAAGCAATGCAGTGCGTTCCCTTGCAGCGGGAGGAGTGCGAAGAACGGAAATTCATCGAAGAGTGGCACAGGTGTACGGGCAAGGCAAGGGTTGCGTCCATAAAAAGCCAGCTCTAAATTTACCGAAATTGCCATCTCACGGAATATACCTTTGGAAACCTATGAAGGACTCGTCGAAACTACACAAGGTTGAAACTCTACGGTTGTTGTTGTTCTTGTGGTTGTTGTTTTTGTGAGTTTCAGTCCTGAGACTGGTTTGATGCAGCTCTCCATGCTACTCTATCCTGTGCAAGCTTCTTCATCTCCCAGTACGTACTGCAGCCTACATCCTTCTGAATCAGCTTAGTGTATTCATCTCCTGGTCTCCCTCTACGATTTTACCCTCCTCGCTGCCCTCCAATACTAAATTGGTGATCCCTTGATGCCTCAGACCATGTCATACCAACCGATCCCTTCTTCTAGTCAAATTGTACTACAAAGTCCTCTTCTCCCCAGTCCTATTCAATACCTCATTAGTTATGTGATCTACCCATCTAATTACAACGTCATCGGCGAACCTTAAACTTTTTATTTCTTCTCCATGGATATTAATACCTACTCCTAATTTTTCTTTTGTTTCCTTTACTGCTTGCTCAATATACAGATTGAATAACATCGGGGATAGGCTACAACCCTGTGTCACTCCCTTCCCAACCACTGCTTGCCTTTCATGTCCCTCGACTCTTATAACTGCCATCTGGTTTATGTACAAATTGTAAATTGCCCTTAGCTCCCTGTATTTTACCGCTGCCACCTTTAGAATTTGAAACAGAGTATTCCAGTCAACATTGTCAAACGCTTTCTCTAAGTCTACAAATGCCATAAACGTAGGTTTGCCTTTTCTTAATGTAGCTTCTAAGATAAGTCGTAGGGTTAGTATTGCCTCACCTGTTCCAATATTTCCACGGAATGCAAACTGATCTTCCTCGAGGTCGGCTTCTACCAGTTTTTCCATTCGTCTATATAGAATTCGCGTTAGTATTTTGCAGCCGTGACTTATTAAACTAATAGTTCGGTAATTTTCACATCTGTCAACACTTGCTTTCTTTGGGACTGGAATTATTATATTCTTCTTAAAGTCTGAGGGTATTTCGCCCGTCTCATACATTTTGCTCACCAGATGGTAGAGTTTTGTCAGGACTGGCTCTCCCAAGGCTGTCAGTAGTTCTAATGGAATGTTTTCTACTCCCGGGGATTTGTTTCGACTTAGGTCTTTCAGTGCTCTATCAAACTCTTCACGCAGTATCATAGCTCCCATTTCATCTTCATCTGTATCCTTCTCGATTTCCATAATATTGCCCTCAAGTACATCGTCCTTGTATAGAACCTCTATGTTCTCCTTCCACCTTCCTGCTTTCCCTTCTTTGCTTAGAACTGGGTTTCAATCTGAGCTCTTGATATTCATACAAGTGCTTATCTTTTCCTGTAGGCAGTATCTATCTTACCCCTAGTGAGATAAGCCCCTACATTTGTCCTCTAGCGATCCCTGCTTAGCAGTTTGGCACTTCCTGACGATCTCATATCTGAGACGTTTGTATTACTTTTTGCCTCCTTCATATACTGCATTTTTATATTTGCTTCTTTCATCAATTAAATTCAATATTTCTTCTGTCATCCAAGGATTTCTACTAGCTCTCGTGTTTTTACCTACTTGATCCTCTGCTGCCTT
Source organism: Schistocerca gregaria (assembly GCF_023897955.1). NCBI lineage: Eukaryota > Metazoa > Arthropoda > Insecta > Orthoptera > Acrididae > Schistocerca > Schistocerca gregaria. The sequence continues at coordinate 818,927,442 of NC_064921.1, forward strand.
CACTACTTCATACCTCATAGCTACCCATTCTTCTTTCCCCCATTCTTGTCAGTTGTTCCCTTATGCTCTCCCTGAAACTCTGTACAACCTCTGGTTTAGTTAGTTTATCCAGGTCCCATCTCCTTAAATTCCCACCTTTATCAGTTTCTTCGGTTGTAATCTACAGTTCATAACCAATAGATTGTGGTCAGAGTCCACGTCTGCCTATGGAAATGTCTTACAAGTTAAAACCTGGTTCCTAAATCTCTGTCTTACCACTACAGAATCTATCTGAAACCTGTCAGTATCTCCAGGCTTCTCCGATACATACAACCTTCTACTATACTGCTATTAAGCAGATGATTGTAAGGTTTTTGGACCATCATGAAGTTTGTTAGTCCCCACACGAAATTACACTGACGAGCCAAAATACGATTACTACCTGGAAGTAATGGAAAGCTTTTTTTTTCTCTCGGCGAATTTCGGTTGAAAAATTGCGGAAATTGTTGTGGGACATCATGGAATATTCCCGCTTCAGCCTCTACAGTTTCATAACGTTCCGATAGGTGGCGGCTCTATACGAACCTTCAAAATGGCGTCTGTAACGGAGGTGCGTTACAATTAGAAAGCTGTCATTGAGTTTCTTTTGGCCGAAAACCAAGGCGTTGCAGCTATTCAGAGGCTCTTGCAGAATATCTACGGAGGCGTAGCAGTGAACAAAAGCACTGTGTTAAAAAATGACGTAATTTCTCCAGCTGTATTAAGGTGCCTGCCTTCTGAATGGAACACGCCTATCTCACCACTGACTACTGGTGTAACATACGGTTACTGTCAACAAGTATGGGCCTGAAGATGATGATGTAACAACAGCGAAACTAGTTGCCAATAAAACCAACACCTTAATACCTCTGGAGGAATTACGTCATTTTTTAACTTATATTACACCAGCTGACGTTCCAAGTCGTCCGTTTTAATTATGTATATACGAAGAAAAGCACTATGAGTCATTGGGCTAGATGTCCGTCATCATCGCAACAAAGTGGCGCAAACCTGTCCGATCTCCCACGCGCCGGCTGGCTTGTGGAACACCTAATGCAATTTCACCCCAGTTAGATGAAGTGGCAAACTTATTTAAATCACTTGGCCCATATAAGTAAACTTTTTGCTTCCTGTCCTGTTGATATGACTATTTATACCATAGAATTGTAATTTCTGTAACATAATGTTATGGTTCACGCAATCAAAAGCTTTGGACAAGTCTCAGAAAATTCCTATTGGTGACATTTTACTATTTAAAGACTCTATTATGTGGACAGTGAAGCTGTATATTGCTGCCTCAGTGGAACAGCATTTTTGAAATCCGAACTGTGATTTACTAAGTATCCCATTACTGTTGAGATGGCTTACCACTCTTGAGTACATTACTTTCTTGAAGATTTTTGAAAATGCTGTAAGCAAGGATAATGACCAATAACTATTGACATCCGTGATTCCCCTTTTTGTAGAGCGGCCTGACAATAGCATATTTTAACCTGTCTGGGAAAATACCTTGAGCTAGTGATGCATTACATGTGTGACTCAGAACATCAACTGTAATTGTTCCACATTGTTTTAATATCTTATTAGAGATGTCATCTACTCCAACGGAACATTTATTTTTCAGTGATTTAATAATTTTACTCGTTCCCCAGAGGCTGTTAGGTGAAACTTAATCTGACTATATTTTTTCTAAACAGACTCTTCCATGTACTGTCTGACTTTTTTTCTTTTGAACTGCTCTCACCATTTTTTTCTCCTACACTTAAGAAATGGTTGTTAAATACATTAGCTCTTTGTGTACTGTTGGTAAGGATGGTCTCGTTCTCTTTAATTGTAATACTACATACCCCAGTGGTTACTTTTCCTGTCTCTCTTCTAACAACATTCCTTATTGATTTTATTTTGTTGCCAGAGTTGTTAATTTCTTCTCTAAGATACATATGAATGGAAGCGAGCGATTTGGAGTGACGAATGAAGCTACACCCTGCGGCAACGCAATGGGATGGTCCTAGTTTGGTACATTTCTGGAGAAATTTACCTGCAATTATGGAGGTGGAGGAGATTAGTGTTTAACGTCCCGACGACAACGAGGTCATTAGAGATGGAGCACAACCTCGGATTAGGGAAGGATGGGGAAGGAAATCGGCCGTGGCCTTTCAAAGGAACGATCCTGGCATTTGCCTGAAACGATTTAGGGAAATCTCAGAAAACCTAAATCAGGATGGCCGGAGCCGGATTTGAACCGTCGTCCTCCCGAATGCGAGTCCGCTGTGCTAACCACCACGCCACCCCGCTCGGTCCTTCAATAATGTGTGGTCCAAGTACGGAGGAGCTGATGTTAGGGTATGGGGGCGCGTTTCGTGGGCGCGGTGTGATCCCTTTATTGCGCTTTACAAATCGGCAGATACGGAAGCATACAGAAACATTTTACAGCATTGTGGACTGCATACACCCCCTAAAGTAAGAGTTCGGAGATGATGATTTTTCATTTCCACAAGACAATACACCCTGTCACAAAGCAAAGCAGTGGGTTGTGAACAATTACATTCCCGAAATGGATTTGCCTGCTTGGAGACCTGAGTCCAATGGAACCCCTCTAGGATGAGTCAGTACGTAGACTTCGATCAATGCCCCACCCCCCGACACCACTACCCTGTTTGGTTCCGGCTCTTGAGCGAGAATGGGCTCCCGTTCCTCCACAGACATTCACAGACCTCACTGGATGTGTACCCAGGAGAGTTCGAACCGTCGCAAAGACGAAAGGTGAACCCACCTCGTATTAATTACGACTGGTGGGTGTCCGGAAACTTTTGATCAAATAGTGTGTGCGTGAATCGGCTAGATAGCGTATCGACTGCGGCGACGTCCTGAATTATGAGATAAATGAAGTTGGTAATTAACTGGACCTTTCGTAGACGATCGAAAGTTTGCGTATTTTGTGGGCTTGCTTTGTTCGTATGACTTGGCAGACAATAATACGAGTGATAGCTATCTCAGACTTTTTCCAGATAATGCCGTTATCTGTGTTGCAAAGACTGGCAGCTTTCTTCAAACATTCAGAAATATAAAATTTTGTACTTGACAAAACACAAAGCCATAGCATCCTATGGCTGCCAGTATCACTGAGTCACGACTTGGATGAGTCAACATATACAAACACCTGTGCTTAAAAGTTTCTAAGAATGTGTCATCTAATGATCTCACACGTTCCATGTAGATATACCAGTTGGCAGACTTTGATTAACTGGTAGGACACTTGGGAGATGCACTCATTCTACAAAGGACATTGCTTACAAAATACTTTCTGACGCATCCCAGAATAATGCTTAAGTGTGTAGGGCTGATACTAAATAGGACAAACACGGGATGTCAAAAGTATACAAACAAGGACAGCACCGATGATCACAGGTTTTTCTGACTCTTGGGATAGCGTCACTGACCTGTTGAGGAACGCTTGCAGATGACGATTACCCCACGAAAATGTTCTAACACAGTTTCAGGTATCATTATGAAGTGGGGAATCTAATAACAGACTACAACCCTCTACATATCACTCCAGCTGTGACCGCTAAGGAAGAATAAACTAGTGCACACTAAAGTTTGCTGAAGATCGTACCACGTCATAATGTAAAACCAAAACTGCATACACCAACCATTCGGCCGCGGTTACAGTGGTTTTCTTCTGGGCCTACGTGACTATAAGATTACACTAATTAGAGTGCACACGGGGACATGTAAGCAGACATTTCTCTCGCGTTCTATATGTGACTGGATCGGGAAGGGAGCCTAATACATTTACACCTGCTATGCAGCTTACAGCGATTTGCAGAGTATGTACAGGGCGTGGGGAAAAATACGGAAACACCTCGAGAACTGCATGCTCGAACGTAAGTGCAGGTGCCAGCCAAGTCTTCAGGTTGCGCTGTTGTATTTGACTACGAACGTCACCTGTGCAATGACTACATTGCCTTGCATGTGTCACTCGTGGTCAGAACAGCGTGTAGTCGTGAGTGCATTATGTCGGAGGTAAGTGGATTCGAACGTGGGCAAACTGTTGGTGGTCATATGGTAGGCGTTTCCTTAACTAAGGGGGCCGAAGTGTTCGGTGTTACAAGAGGCACCGTATCGAAGATTTATGCGGCACACTGGGGAAGCGGGAAAACTTCACTCGCTAAGACACAATGCAGACTGGAGTGCGTATTGACTGATCGTGACAGATGGTCATTGAAGATGACTGCGACGAATAATAAAATGACAACAGCTGCAAAAGTCACTGCAGATATGAATGTCGCATTTGTGAATCCTGTCAGCATCAGAACAACACGAAGGGAGCTCCATAAGCAGGGAATCGTAGGGCGAGCTAAATTTTCGAAAACACTTATCAGTGATCCAAATGCACTTAACAGCAAAACGTGGTGCCGATGCCATAAAACCTGGACTAAGGACTAGTGGAAGAAAGTTATTTGGTTAGACGAGTCTTGTTCCACACTAGTTCTAAATCCTGGACGAGTGTATGTTCCAAAAGTGAAACGTGGCGGATGTTCGCTGATGGTTTAGGCAGCCGTATAGTGTGGTATCCCATGAGTATTGGGACACCCTGCGTACGGCCCCAAAGTACCGTTATCCAAGAGGGCGGCGATGACGTCATCCACGATGACGGCCATGACGTCATTCAATATGGCGGATTTTGGCGGGAAGTTTGAATTTTGGCAAGAAAGTGCCACGACCCCCTCCCCCAGAAAAATGGCGGGAAGTTCAAATTCCTAAAGGATAATGGCGGGAAAAATGGACTTCATTATGTAACCAATTTCAATCATGTGTGCTCGCCACGAGCTCTAGAGCCCAACTGGCTTAGTTCATATCGTCGTCCCAGAGACCGCCACCATGACGTCATCCAAGAAGGCTGATTTTGACGAGAAGAACGTCAATTGTGCTGCTCCTCTGGCCACCATAGTCACCAGATGTAAATAGTATTGTCTTTGTGGTCCACTTTGTAGAGACGGCTGCGTAAGAACTATCCACCTCAATCATGGTTACTTGAGCTTGCCACTGAAAACCGTAAAGGACCTGTGTTCGTGCATTCCGAGATGACTAGAATCTCCTTTGAATGCCAACGACTTTTTTGTCCACGCCCTGTAGATGTAGATATAGATGAATCTCTCTTGATCTTCGTTCCACCAAAGCGCCGCCCTTACGCAAGTGCAGACCCCGAGTTCTAAGATGACACTCGCCTTTTCTATGATCGATAAAAATTTAATACTACCACATCCACAGATATAATTCACTTTTTACTTTTCGCCTATAGTTGATGTCACTCTGTCTTCTGAGAGAACTTTGCCTTGGAAACCAAGTCATCAGTATGTTTATGCCAACGGACTGTGACCAATAGAAAACTTTCTACAGCTAGTTGGTTAGTTTCACCCACCGACTATAAGTATATATATATCGTGAAGGAGCAGTTAAGGTGTCGAATCCTTTACAGACATATACATACAAGACCACTACCGGGTGATCATCACATATTATTCTCACTGTTGACGTTTGTGCAATCAATACTTTCTTTCTGAGTTATTAGTTATCCCAAACAATTATTCCAGACGACTTTACTGAGTGGAAAAATGCAAACCAAGGTAGGACTTTGATCAATTTCCTAAGTAGCTGAACTTGATTGTTTGAGGAACACATACATTTCATCAATATTTATACCGAAAAATGTGGAACATTTTACTCAGTTTAGTAGCTCGTGCTGACGTACTACATCAACAATTGGTATGGCTCTATTTGCTGCACAGAAGTGAATATAGTATGTTTTCTCAGAACTGACGACAAGTCTATTTTCGAAAAAACGCTTAGAAATTCATAGAAAAACATTAACAATTTCTTCTTTTGATTTTGTCTCTAATGGGGCATATGGATCCACTAGTATCGTATGCAAAGATTCTAATCCTGATTGATGGGTATTAAACGGAAGTCCATTCACTTATACCGGTTGCCCCTCCAAAGAGTCGTTAGGCGAACATTCTGTGATATATCGGAAGATGTTTGCAATTTCGTTTTCTCAGTGTGTAGTTGATGTCAGATTAAACAAGTGCCGCTCATCTCGTCTCTCATACGACACGCAGCGCCGACGGAATGCGTCAGTTTGTGTCCTGTTAAAAACTATTTTAAAGCGAAATTTTCCATACATTTTGAACAAGTCGGTCCCACATTAATCAAGTATCATATTTATTTTATCGACATTTATTAACAGAGACAGTAAAACACGAACAATACTCAGTACCCTAGCAGCGACAGCACTGCCGTGGCCCGTGCTAACTGCTAACCATGCAGCAGTGCTGCTCAGTCGCTGTTGGAGTAGTGCTTATTCTTCGTGTTTACTGCCTCTGTTAATACATGTCGATCATACTGGATTAATTTGGAAAGATTCCATTGAATGGTCACTGAATATTCGGTTTTGATAATCATTTTGTTTGTAACTGGAAACAAACCGACTCTTTGTGTCAACAGTGGGCGCCGCGTGAGACATGAGACGAGCAGCATTCGCTTGGGCTGACTCCGCTGCACATTGCAAAACTAAATTTCGAATATCCGCTGAAAAATCTGAGAAAATGTGTCTGACGTTATTTATGAGGGTCACCTTGTACATGGAATAGGAGTGGACCCAAAATAAACCCTGCAGTACTCCCTTATAATTTCCGCCATTAACTAAATCTTCTCTATTTTCAGCATTGTTTGAATTATTCAGCACAACTTTTTTCATTCTGTTTGTTAAGAGAGATTCAAACTGGTTTTTTTAAGACAGTAACATGGTCCACACAGTCAAACACCGTGGACGACCACAAAAAATACCAGCTGGCGGCGTCCTGCCACTTCAGAAGTTGTAAACAGGCGAAAGCGAAGCGTGGGCACGCTGGGGCCGTCTCGTTGAGATCCGCCTCCGCCCCCACCGCCCCCGCAAGGAGAGGCTGGCCCGTTACGACAGGCGAGGCGAGCCGTGCGGGCAGAGCGGAAGCGTCGTGTTCGCGTTCCGTGACCGCCCGCGGATTGCCGCAGCGTCTCCGCGTGGGCTGCGCACCGGTGCAGCCGTGGCTGGCAGGGCGAGGCACCTCGTACTTCCACGCTCTTAACGGCGGCGCGGTGGAGTCTTTACGCCACGCGTCAGCAACCTCCAATCTCCAGACACGGAAGACAGTGTCCCGACAGACTGACTCACTCACTGACTCACAATCACCCGGCCCTAACGGCTAACGACAGAAACTTGAAATTTGCAAGTGTTTATCATATACTGTAGGCGTCATTTAAGAACAGGTTTTTTGAAATTCCATCCCTAAGGGAGTGAAATGAGGGATAAAATATTTTTTTGAAAATATGTCACCATTAAGACAATTTTGAAGCAAATATTAGGCAAAATTGGTTATTGGTTTCTCGGTCAGATGTGAAGAAATAATCTCCTGTAGGGATGAAATAGTTGGTGAAAGTTTCTTTGAAAATAAAGAATTATTAAAGGACTACTAAAGTATTTTTGAGCGGCACCTGTGAAAGATGGTGTTTCACTTCTCGCTTAGAAATAAAGAAAACATGTGTTCTAATGTTTTTGGAAATTTAACCCCTAATGGGTGAAATAAAGGAAGAAATGTTTTATGAAAATATATCATTATGATAGCATTTTAAAAGCTAAAACTATTAAAAATTGAGTTTGGCTTCCCAGTTGGAAATACAAAGATACTTGTTTCACCGTTTTTGGAAATTCAACCATGTATGAAATGAAATATGGAATAAAAGTTCTTATCGAGGTATTTCATAATGCAACTATTTTCGAAGCTAAATCAATGAAAACTTGTATTTGGCTTCTCTGAGAGAACTAAAAGATACACATGTAACTATTTTTGAAAATTCAACCCCCTAAGAAGGTGAAGTAGAGGGTGAAATGTGTTAGGAAGCTTATTTTATTGTGACAGCGGTTATATCTTTGAAAACTGGTGTTTGGCTTCTCAGTTAAAAATGAAAAAATAAATGTTGCACTCTTTCTGGAAATTCAACCTCTAATGGGGCGAAATAAGGGATAAAACGTTTTTTGAAGATACGTGGCCATTAGACAATTAGAAGATAGACCTACGAAAATTGATATTTGGTTTCTCAGGCCGTAGTAGAGAAATACGTATTTCATTATTTTTGGAATTTTAACCCGTATGGGGATGAAATAGTGGGTGAAAGATTTCTTCGAAAATAAATCATTATTAAAGAACTACTAAAGTATTCTTCTTTAAATCTATGAAAGTTGGTATTTCTTCTTGGGTGCATATAAAAGAAATAAGTATTTCAGTGTTTTTGGAAATTCAACCTCCTAAGAAAGTGAGATACGGGATGAAAAGTCTTATGAAATTATCTCATTACGTATGCATTTTCAAAGCTAACTCTATGTACATTTGTGTTTGACATCTCTGTTAGAAATAAAAGTAAAAGATTTTTTCCACTATTTTTGGAAATTCAGCCCCAAGAGGGTGAAATAGGAGATAAAAAATTTTTAGAAATTATTTCGAGTCTCTATTAAAAAAGTTGAGACTATGAAAACTGATATTTCACTTCTCTGTTAGATATAGAGAAATACGTCTTAGAAGATGAAAGTTTCTTTCGAAATATCACCACAAGAACGCAAACGGCATGGGTAATAAAAACCTTGGACTCCAGCTACCAGACTGGACTCCAGTCTCTCCAGTGCAGTCTCCCCTGGAGAGCTCGACTCCTACTGTGCCTTTTCAAGCACATTCGGAAGAAAACATGCTTTAGAAGCCTTAATTAGCGTGAAAAGTTAAGAAGGTGTTGCAACTTGTGAACCAAATCAAATGAAGCTATTGAACAGCCACCACAATACATTGACTTTGTCAGAATACCATAGAAAAAGATACAGCTCATTACAACATTAATTGCTGATTAGACGTAATATATGTTTATAAAATTATTTTTAATGTATTTACTACGCAATCCCGAGCAAAGCAGCGGGCGCTAAGCTAGTCTCAGTTATAACAACACAGACTCAACTTGAGCACCCGATGCTGCCCATCGGCTTTGCTGTGAAGGTTAGTTTCGCTTGTGGTGAGACGGGTGGGGGTGCTAATAGTCTTAGCTAACGGTGCGTTAGTTTCTATTGCGTTTGTGAAAGGCTTTCTAAAGGTGTCGTGGATACGTTTTTATATCTACGAGTTAAACTACTTGAACAGAAATTAACGAAACGACACTTCTAATCAGCAAGAGCTTGAACGTTAATTTTTATTGTCCTAGTAACGGACGTAAATAATAGATACGATTTATGTGAATATCTTATCAATACACCTTCCTTTTCATACTTGTTTTTTTTTTCTCGAATGGAAGCGGGCATGCAATGTGATGAAATTAATACTATTCACTACATAATAATACGAGTTGTGCTCAGTACGTAATTCAACACATATTTTCTGAAATCAGGCTGGTATTATTCAAGATTGCAGTACACCATATTATTGGCCATTCCTTTGGCTACAAAACCCAGTTTTTCAACATAATCTCCGTTCAATGTAATGGCCTTACGCCACCTTACTTCTAGCGTCCACATGGTATCACCTTACTGGTCGGCGTGGGAGCCAATCAGTGTCTTCCTGCATCAATAACCACCCCATCTTTCACGTACAGATTGTGCGGAGTGAACGGATGGGAGTCGGAACATGCGAGATCTGGTCAGTAGGTTTGATAAGGAAGGACGATCCAATGAAGCTTTATGAGTTTCTCTCGTCTGCACAGACTTGCGTGAGGCCTTGCGTTGTCGTGGAGGGAAGAAATTCAGTTCCATCTGTCGACCACCCCAGATGAGTGTATCCACACGTTCCAACTCTGTAGGGTTCACAGCTGTGTGAGGCTGGCCAGCACGCTGGAGGCCGTCCGCAAACTCAGATAGCGTTGTATCGTAGTGGGGGGAGTGTGCAGCCAGACGAGAGAAACACACGCTCGCCAAATTTTTGGCAGTCTTCATAGCGTGAGCTATTCCACTAAAGATCCATTCTAAAGTCAAAATGGCTGGTAGTGGAACATAAGGAGTACCGTTTGGGAATATGTGGGAGGCGAATTCTTGTTCCAGCTGTTCCATCATATCTAAAGGAAATGTCTTGACACCACTGACCAGCAGTAAAGTCATGACAACTATTTTTTTAATGCATTCTGGGACTAAATGTCCATATATATAAGTATAATGATGCCAAGATTTTCACACAAACATCGAGATACTGAGACAGCGTCATCAAAGAATCTATTGAGTTTAAGGTTGCGGAGAATCTCATTAACCGGGACACCGGTTTCCAGCTGAGCTCCGCCTGGAACCCAGCACTCGATCTTTTGAAGACGCAACGTAGACAACATCCAGACCCCCAAGGGACACAAATGTAAGGACGGAATTAAACAGCACAGTACACGTAGCTAAGGACGTACGTGAAATAGCACCTCAGACAACAGACTATCTGAGGACGCTCTTCCGCTCCTCGAGCGACGAATTGAACACAATCGGCCTGAAAATGACGCTGCAGCCGCCCCTTAGTGGGGGGGGGGGGGGGGGGGGGGGGGGGGGCAAGAACTTCGGACGGAACGCCTAACACGACACGGCAAGGTAACGGTTACGTCCTAACTCACAGAAGGACTCAAATGACGAGAATCGGAAGATAAAACGTCTAGCACAGCTTGGACGCCATTCAGAACTGAACTCAGCTGTACTGAAACGGATAATAACCACAAAGTACGCGTACAGCGTTCGGAACAGCCGTGGCTAGAAGAAAACGCTACAGCCGTTGCTATCGGCCGGCGCACACCACGGACAGAGCGCCCGACGCGGCGTGGACCGCAGAGGCGACGCCTAGCAGACAAATACCGGACTCGTTCCACACTGGAATCAGTATCAGACAGCACCTGAAGAAAATTGCGAGTCATGCAGTTGAAATATCGTGCAGGAAAGACACGAATAACCGGTAGAAACACGATTATCACAATAAGTTACGTTACTCACCGTAATGCTGACAGTCGTAATTGTAGCAAGTTGAAATATTGTTTGAATTTAGCATCTACTTTGATATCTCTTTGTAATAAAAGCTATAAATTATGTCATAAGCTATAAATTAGAAACTGTGCTTTGACAGTGAAATTCAGTGTCCAAGTTACTTTAAGTTTTACTACAATTTTTTTATTATGAAAGTTACTCTATTTTTAGCAAATGAATTAATACTGGCTTTAGCATCATTCTATTTCTCACATCATTCATTCTACAACCAAAGATTTCATTATTACGTAACGTCCAAAATTTGGAAAATTTATGTTTTGATAATCTAATAAATTATTGTTCACTTCATTTTCAGTTCATTTTCTGATTATCTCGGTTCATACAAAGGGATAGGATGGATACTACTTGGATAATGACTTAGGAAAATTATTTACTTGACAGTATGTACGAAAACAATGTTACGCAAGCAATAAAATTACAACTACGTTGCTCAGTCTATTACACTTCTAGTTATAAAAAGTCTAGATCTTACTACACTACATGATGCCGTCGGTTTGTCGAGTGGCTTCATTTAGCGATAAAGAGGGCACAGGTTGATCTTCTTGCCATACCATAGCCAATAACAAGGGCCCACAGTACTGTTGATGTTATGTAAATTACTGTTGCTGCATATGTACTTGCACAGTAATGCCATAGCTTGCCCATCTTCAACATCAGCCAACACAACCAATTAAGTTTTCACTGCTCCGCACTTCCAAATGTCCAAATGTGTGTGAAATCTTATGGGACTTAACTGATAAGGTCATCAGTCCCTAAGGTTACACACTACTTAACCTAAATTATCCTAAAGACAAACACACACACACATGCCCGAGGGAGAACTCGAACCTCCGCTGGGACCAGCCGCACAGGCTCCGCATTTCGGCAACGGACCTTTTGTCTCCGCACTTCTGCGTAGCCACACCGACAAATACACACAACCAACGACACCAATCGTCTCCTCGCGGCTCCCAACTGCTAATACAGTACTTTTGGCGCGCTCGCACGCCCAGCGATATTGCATTTACAATTTATTACACTCTTTGCCAGTAGCTTTTCCCTGACTAGTTCAGCGTGTATGCTTACAAAATGTAACATTCAATGCGTATTCTCTTTCTTAAATAACAAATAGTATTTGTAACTTGACAACATATTTACAAGAATAATTTTCAGCACAACTGATAAAGCATACTTTTCAAAACACGTAAAAAATGTGTGATCATCCACAGGCCTGTTGTGTTACAATGTGTGTATTTCATTGGAATCCTGCTGTGCCTACGTGCATAAGGCCCATCACACGCTCCTGTTTCGATTTTAAAAGCCGCGTGTTTATATTGTAAGTACCTAAGTTTTACACCAAGCTAAACTTTATATTCAATTACCACGTGGTTCTAAGTATCTACGGCCCAAACACTTGTGCGGTGGAGCAGTGACAATCTATGTACACAACCATCCTCGTGGATCAGTCTGTCTACTGTCGGAAACTGTATCACAATCACTCCAGTAATTCCTAAGATGAACCTTTGTGGAGGGACAGAAGAACGGAGCGAACGACTTCAAAAAATCAAATGGTTCTCAGCACTATGGGACTAAACATCTGAGGTCCTAGTCCCCTAGAACTTAGAACTACTTAAATCTAACTAACTTAAGGACCTCACACACATCCATGCCCGAGGCAGGAATCGAACCTGCGACCGGAGCGGTCTCGCGGTTCCAGACTGAAGCGCCTAGAACCGCTCGGCCGCATGGGCTGGCGACGGACTTCAAATTACACATTTGTATAAATGGATCATTCCGATTAAGAACATCTGTAGTTGTAAAAGACGTCTTAGTCATGTTTGACTATAAAAATAATTTACTTTCACCATCGCAATTTCGGCTTTATGGCCATTATCAAATGGTATAATGCCTTACACAGCGCTTTAGCGTATGTCAGATTCCAACTACATTCTGCCGTGTATATACACTACTGGCAATTAAAATTGCTACACCACGAAGATGACATGCTCCAGACACGAAATTTAACCGACAGGAAGAAGATGCTATGATATGCAAATGATTAGCTTTTCAGAGCATTCACACAAGGTTGGCGCCGCTGGCGACACCTACAACCTGCTGACATGAGGAAAGTTTCCAACCGATTTCTCATACACAAACAGCAGTTGACCGGCGTTGCCTGGTGAAACTTTGTTGTGATGCCTCGTGTAAGGAGGAGAAATGCGTACCATCACGTTTCCGACTTTCTTAAAGGCACGATTGTAGCCAATCGCGATTGCGGTTTATCGTATCGCGACGTTGCTGCTACCGTTGGTCCAGATCCAATGACTGTTAGTATAATATGGAATCGGTGGGTTCAAGAGGGTAATACGGAACGCCGTGCTGGATTCCAACGGCATCGTATCACTAGCAGTCGAGATGACAGGAACCTTATCCGCATGGCTGTAACGGATCGTGCAGCCACTTCACGATCCCTGAGTCAACAGTTGGGAACGTTTTGCAAGACAACAACCATCTGCACGAACAGTTCGACGACGTTTGCAGCAGCATGGACTATCAGCTCGGAGACCATGGGAGCGCTTACCCTTGACGCTGCGTCAGAGACAGGAGCGCCTGCGATGGTGTGCTCAACGACGAACCTGGGTGCACGAATGGCAAAACGTCATTTTTCGGATCAATCCAGGTTCTGTTTACAGCATCATGACGGTCGCATCCGTGTTTGGTGACAACGCGGTGAACACACATTGGAAGCGTGTATTCGTCAGCGCCATACTGGCGTATCACTCGGCGTTATGGTATGGGTTGCCATTGGTTACACGTCTCGGTCACCTCTTGTTTGCACTGGCGGCATTTGAACAGTGGACGTTACATTTCAGATGTGTTACGACCCGTAGCTCTACCCTTCATTCGATTCCTTCGAAACCCTACATTTCAGCAGGATAATGCACGACCGCATTTGGCAGGTCCTGTACGGGTATTTATGGATACAGAAAATGTTCGACTGCTGCCCTGGCCAACATATTCTCCAGCTCTCAGCAATTGAAAACGTCTGGCTAATGGTGGCGAGCAACTGGCTCATCACCATACGCCAATCACTACTCTTGATGAACTGTGGTATCGTGTTCAAGCTGCATGGGCAGCTGTACCTGTACATACCATCCAAGCTCTGTTTGACTCAATGCCCAGGCGTATCATGGCCGTTATTACGGCCAGAGGTGGTTGTTCTGGGTACTGATTTCTCAGGATCTATGCACCCAAATTGCTTGAAAATGTAATCACATGTCAGTTCTAGTATAATATATTTGTCCAATGAATACCCGTTTATCATCTGCATTTCTTCTTGATGTAGCAATTTTAATGGCAAGTAGTGTATTTTACCTGAGTGCTAACCCCAACAGGGAAGAATTAATCAATTGTAGTTAGAGTACCCGTGGTCTAGGGGTAGCGTCTTTGATTCGTAATCAAATCGTCTTCGGTCCCGGGTTCGATCCCCGCCACTCCCTAAATTTTGATAAATAATCAGCATTGGCGGCCGAAGACTTCCGGCATAAAAAGTCAGCCTCATTCTGCCAACGGCCTTGTCAAAGAGGGCGGAGGAGCGGATAGAGGTTTGGGCACTCTCTTGTCCTAGGGGTGGGAAATTGCCCCTAAAGGCGGAAGAATCAGCAATGATCAACGACATGAGAATGCAGAAGGCAATGGAAACCACTGCATTAAAGACACGTAACGTGTATCCACAGGACATGTGGCCTGTAGTTGAAGAAGAGTCATGATGATCTCTCCATTGGCAAAAGATTCCGGAATAGTCCCCCATTCGGATCTCCGGGAGGGGACTGCCAAGGGGGAGGTTACCATGAGAAAAAGATTGAATAATCAACGAAAGGATAACGTTCTACGAGTCGGGACGTGGTAGAGAAACTAGAAAATGTGAAAAGGGAAATGCAAAGGCTCAATCTAGATATAGTAGGGGTCAGTGAAGTGAAGTGGAAGGAAGAAAAGGATTTCTGTTCAGATGAGTATCGGGTAATATCAACAGCAGCAGAAAATGGTATAACAGTTGTAGGATTCGTTATGAATAGGAAGGTAGTGCAGAGGGTGTGTTACTGTGAACAGTTCAGTGACCGGGGTGTTATAATCAGAATCGACAGCAGACCAACATCGACAACGATAGTTCAGCTATACATGCCGACGTTTCAAGCTGAAGATGAACAGACAGAGAAAGAGTATGAGGATATTGAAAGGGTAATGCAGTATGTAAAGGGGGACGAACATCTAATAGTCATGGGCGACTGGAATGCAGTTGTAGGGGAAGGAGTAGAAGAAAAGGTTACAGGAGAACATGGGCTTGGGACAAGGAATGAAAGACGAGAAAGACTAATTGAGTTCTGTAACAAGTTTCAGCTAGCACTAGCGAATACCCTGTTCAAGAATCACAAGAGGAGGAGGTATACTTGAAAAAGGCCGGGAGATACGGGAAGATTTCAATTGGATTACATCATGGTCAGACAGAGATTCCGAAATCAGATACTGGATTGTAAGGCGTACCCAGGAGCAGATATAGACTCAGATCACAATATAGTAGTGATTAAGAGTAGGCTGAAGTTCAAGACATGTCAGGAAAAATCAATACGCAAAGAAGTGGGATACGGAAGTTCTAAGGAATGATGAGATACGTCTGAAGTTCTCTAACGCTATAGATACAGCAATAAGGAATAGCGCAGTAGGCAGTACAGTTGAAGAGGTATGGACATCTCTAAAAAGGGCCATCACAGAAGTTGGGAAGGAAAACATAGGTACAAAGAAGGTAGCTGCGAAGAAACCATGGGTAACAGAAGAAATATTTCAGTTGATTGATGAAAGGAGGAAGTACAAACATGTTCCGGGAAAATCAGGAATACAGAAATACAAGTCGCTGAGGAATGAAATAAATAGGAAGTGCAGGGAAGCTAAGACGAAATGGCTGCAGAAAAAATGTGAAGACATCGAAAAAGATATGATTGTCGGAAGGACAGACTCAGCATACAGGAAAGTCAAAACAATCTTTGGTGACATTAAAAGCAACGGTGGTAACATTAAGAGTGCAACGGGAATTCCGCTGTTAAATGCAGAGGAGAGAGCAGATAGGTGGAAAGAATACATTGAAAGCCTCTATGAGTGTAAAGATTTGTCTGATGTGATAGAAGAAGAAACAGGAGTCGATTTAGAAGAGGTAGGGGATCCAGTATTAGAATCGGAATTTAAAAGAGCTTTGGAGGACTGACGGTCAAATGAGGCAGAAGGGATAGATAACATTCCATCAGAATTTCTAAAATCATTAGGGGAAGTGGCAACAAAACGACTATTCACGTTGGTGTGTAGAATATATGAGTCTGGTGACATACCATCTGACTTCCGGAAAAGCATCATCCACACAATTCCGAAGACGGCAAGAGCTGACAAGTGCGAGAATTATCGCACAATCAGCTTAACACTCATGCATCGAAGCTGCTTACAAGAATAATATACAGAAGAATGGAAAAGAAAATTGAGAATGCGCTAGGTGACGATCAGTTTGGCTTTAGGAAAAGTAAAGGCACGAGAGAGGTAATTCTGACGTTACGGCTAATAATGGAAGCAAGGTTAAAGAAAAATCAAGACACTTTCATAGGATTTGTCGACCTGGAAAAAGCGTTCGACAATATAAAATGTTGCAAGTTGTTCGAGATTCTGAAAAAAGTAGGGGTAAGCTATAGGGAGAGACGGGTCCTATACAATATGTACAACAACCAAGAGGGAATAATAAGAGTGGATGATCAAGAACCAAGTGCACGTATTAAGAAGGGTGTAAGACAAGGCTGTAGCCTTTCTCCCCTACTCTTCAATCTGTACATCGAGGAAGCAATGATGGAAATAAAAGAAAGGTTCAGGAGTGGAATTAAAATACAAGGTGAAAGGATATCAATGATACGATTCGCTGATGACATTGCTATCCTGAGTGAAAGTGATGAAGAATTAAATGATCTGCTGAACGGAATGAACAGTCTAATGAGTGCACAGTATGGTTTGAGAGTAAATCGGAGAAAGACGAAGGTAATGAGAAGTAGTAGAAATGAGAACAGCGAGAAACTTAACATCAGGATTGATGGTCACGAAGTCAATGAAGTTAAGGAATTCTGCTACCTAGGAAGTAAAATAACCAATGACGGACCGAGCAAGGAAGACATCAAAAGCAGACTCGCTATGGCAAAAAAGGCATTTCTGGCCAAGAGAAGTCTACTAGTATCAAATACCGGTCTTAATTTGAGGAAGAAATTTCTGAAGATGTACGTCTGGAGTACAGCATTGTATGGTAGTGAAACATGGACTGTGGGAAAACCAGAACAGAAGAGAATCGAAGCATTTGAGATGTGGTGCTATAGACGAATGTTGAAAATTAGGTGGACTGATAAGGTAAGGAATGAGGAGGTTTTACGCAGAATCTGAGAGGAAAGGAATATGTGGAAAACACTGATAAGGAGAAGGGACAGGATGATAGGACATCTATCAAGGCATGAGGGAATGACTTCCATGGTACTAGAGGGAGCTGTAGAGGGCAAAAACTGTAGAGGAAGACAGAGATTGGAATACGTCAAGCAAATAATTGAGGACGTAGGTTGCGTGTGCTACTCTGAGATGAAGATGTTAGCACAGGAAAGGAATTCGTGGTGGGCCGCATCAAACCAGTCAGTAGACTGATGACCAAAAAAAAAGTTAGAGTCACAGTTTACCAGACGACAGTTTCTTTCTAACAATATTTCAGTCCTCACCCGCTATCGCCTTTACATTAAGAAAACTATATCACTCAACTTAGCATCATTTTGAAAACTTGTTCACAAAATTAGTAATGTTTTTAAAAAAAAGCTCGTAAAGGAGCATTACTGTTTCCTTTGGTGAAGACGGCAATTGTAAATTTGAAGCAACGGACCTACTGAAATCCGAACGCAACCCCTCGTAGCGACTTCTAATTACTATCTTCTCCCATAACTTATTTAATTTACATTCTTCCTACAATCGTACGTACACGTCTTACCTTCCGTCGAGATTTATTTCAGTTTTGACATTCACTAGTTTGCGAAACATGTATGAGGCCTTCTAAGCCTGTAAAAATTGTTATAATGAATGTAATAATAGGCAGTTCATTTGAAAAAAATGGGTGTGTCTGAAACGGGAATTCACAAAATTTGTACAGATAAATACAAACACAAGGAACGTAGTTGAGATAGCGGAAGAATTTCGTCAACTGATCGATGAATGAAAGACAAACAGAAATGTTCAAAGACAAGAAAACAGTAATACACGTTACTTAGGAATGACATAATTAGGAAATGCTGGGAAACCAAAGCGGAAGTGGGTCAGGAAACCTGGGAAGAAATCGAAAATGTGGTCATCGGTAGGACTGATTCAGCATACAGAAAAATCAAACACATTCGGTGAAATTAACAGCAGAGGCGTCGACATTAAGTGTGCAAGAGAAAGTGGCAATAGACAGTGAAGGCCACAACTAGTGGGAGGAATTGCCTGAAGACGTTATAGAAGAAGACATAGAGAACCTAGTAGTAGAGTCAGAGTTCAACATAGCTTTGAAACACTTGCGATCAAATAGGGGAGAAGATGTAGATAACATAGTGGGAAGTAGGCAACCAAACGACTACTACAGTTTGGTTGTAAAATCTGTGTGTCCGGAGATATATCACCAGACTTTCGCAAAAAAATGTTATCCACGCAGTACTGAAGATATAAGTGGCAGATAAGTACGATAAATATTGAACAAATTGGTGTAATACCTCATACACTGAAAATTTTGACAAAAGTAATATAGTGTCGAATAGAAGAGAGAGAACACTGAGGTTGCACTTTATAATGGAAGCAAGATCTATGGAAAAAAAAACCAGGCACCTATATGGAATTTGTCGAACGACAAATAGCGATAGCAAGTGTTAAATGGTGCGAGGTGTTAGTAATTATCAGGAAAATAGCTCTAAGATGTAGGGAAAGGCGGGCAATACGCAATACATACAGGAATCAAAAGCGGGAAAACTAAGAATGGAAGAACAACATCGAAGTGCTCCGATTGGAAACGATGAAAGACAAGGATGTAGTCTTTCGCCGAGAAAAAGAAATTGTTGCATTTTTTCCTGCACGCCGCTCGTTTTAAACATCACTAGATAAGCTGATACTTAGGCTATTCCGAAACACGGTAGGTCCGCAGAAATTTATCAGCAATTTAAGACTAGGTTCTTTAAGGCAAAGTGTAAGGAAAGTAATATTAATAATTTCAGGTATCGAGATGTACCAGAGGGGGTCGAGAACGGTCAGAGAGAATGAAGTAAATCATCATCGCCACATCTGTCTTGGTGTGTACCACCTCACATGTGACGGGTATCCCACACAGTGTAATTATTTTCCACGATTTTGGTTTTCTGTTTTGATACTGAAAAGTACATTGGCTAAGTCAAGGGGCATGCCTGTAACGATTTCTCGATTTAAAACCCGCTATTGTTGATTTTATGAAGGAAAAAGAGGAGCAAGAACGAAAAATTTAAGTAAACTTGAGTGCACGCTGCCCGCAATAAGACATTGCAAAGTGAGAAACAACTTATTTTTGATTTGATGGTGATGCATTTAAAAAGAAAATCGTAGTGTAGAAGGAACAAATTCTGACAAAAAACTCCTGAGTCTGAAGAACTCACTGCAGCCTTTAGTTTTGTTAGTGGCTGTTCAGCGTTACATTTCTTAAAACGTTCTTCCGAAATCGCCGTCATTTCGCTTCATGTATCAAGAATGACGTCTACAAGTATGCTACCTACATCAGTCTGAACGGTCGGTTGCACCTCACGAGGAGCTTTGGTTTCATTCTCGTGCATCAGTGCGTCCTCGATCGAATCATAGGTTAACCTCTCAATCTGTCTGGTTTGGTTTTCCCACCGGTTTCTTACCATTACTTACTCTCCTGAGTCTTTCACCACCCATCATCTTCATGTTTTGGTATGAAGTTATTTGCCTTTAATCTTTGTTTAACGCCTCTGTTACTTCTTCATATGTTCCTGCCTGTATGTTTCATCTGCCTTAGGTATCACTATTCGTGTTCCCAGTGGTACATTATCCTCTTGGTATACTACTTCCCTCTTCGTTTCGTATAAATACGGTAGATCTTTTACAAGTTGGTCCTCGTCAGTATTTGTATTACTGTCTATGTTCACCGTTAATAACTCCTGTTCCTCATTGTCGTCGGTCGATTCTCAGTCAATTAAATCCCAGCATGCTGGTGTCTGTATTCGGTCTCCCGCTAAACCTACTTCAAAATCTTGCTTATCAAAACGAAGTCCATTTACATGTTTGATTATACAATTAACGTCATTATTCGATCGAATCACTTGTGACTAGTCTTCGTACCGTTCATCTCGTCAATTCTGTCTTTTACCTACGTTTGGTGGCCTCTTCTCGACTTCACAGTTCTGTGACTGACGCCCGAACAACAGGTAACTGACATGTATCGAGAGTAGAAAATAGTGCATTGATAATGGCTAGGCACTAGTCAAAATATGGATTTGCAAATACAACCTACAAAAAAGGACGACCGATTGCTGCGCTCTATAATTTATAAATAATACCACACTCGCTGAGTGCACCAACTTTCCTAATGGAAGGTAAACTGATGAAGAAAACTGTTGCATCCTTCGCATTTTTAAGAGCTCACTTCCAAAATCTAACTGTTGCAATTCAACACATAACGTTCGCATCTCTTCCGCTTAAAACTGTTGTAGATGTGATCTGCAAGGTGCAAATGTATCTGGAGGAAGTGCCTTGCTCAGTGGGTACAGTACACGTCTCTTCTACAGAATCGCGGACATCAAGATGCGAAGAAAATGTCCGCCACTATCCAGCGGGAGATGTTCGAAGGTGGACTGTATTGGGACCACGAGCAACTGCGCCGATGAAACATGCACCATTTACCCCATTCTATGAAAGTATACAGAGAGGCAGTACAAAAAATTTGACTTCCCAAAACTTACAAGTGTGGTTAGTTGCGCACTGCAATATCAAAATGTAATATAAAATTTCTTGTTCTTTGTAGCGTTAAGCTACTGATTGTGGTAATGCACGGGTACACATCTAAATCTTTTTTTTTATGTGAGTAATACATGAAAAGAATTTTTCAATATAAGACGTTGTAAGGTAGCTATAATTTCGCACCTTACAAAAACTCATCTACATACTTTGCAGTGATCTACAAATACAATTAGGTATTATCTGATAGGTTGTACATCGTATATTTGAATATAAAGGAGACTGACATTGTCACGTTTGCCCTGTAAACAATTGTTAACGATTGTTGCATGAAAGTTGACGGAGTGTCTTTGTTATCAGAATGGCGTAATGGATGATTGCCTACAGTAGGAGAGGTCGCAACGCCAGTGGAGATGAAATGGCAGGCAGAACTATAGCTCTGGGTGGGAGGCCCGCACAGGTGTTGGTCCTGCTTAAACAAAGGAAGAAGCTAGACGGACGTCGTGGCACCTGAGCTCTGGAGCACAATAGGGTGACTACCGGCCGCTATTGTAGTAGGGCCGGAAGGTAACCGGGTAATACTTCCAAACTCTGCAAATCTTGGACGCAGGTGAGAGGAACTAAGAAGCAGCACTGCGGTAACCACGCAGACCGGGATATTTCCAAGGATTTTTACTCAGAAGCGTACCATTGTACGAGAATAGGTTTTTCCTCGCAAACTTTCCGCGCTGGACTAAAAAAGACTAAAATATGCTTGGTCGGCATTCCGAAGAATCTGTAGAGAGGGAGAATATTCCGTGTTTTCGGGAATATGATTCGTTTTCGGAATTACGATGGTGAGGAGTTGAGCCTTGCTGGGAAGCCAGCGCTGGAGAGACGTGGTCTTCCGTTTGAGCGCCTGTGTGTGACAGTCGCTCGACATCAGCTTTGTTGGTAGAGACAGACTTGCTGTCTTTGCTCTCAGTAGAGTTTATAGTTCGAACGGTCAGGCACTGTACTGTTACGAACCTATACGATTCTGGACTTCATCTTCGGGTTGGTAGTCGTCGTTGAGTACGCAGCGTTCAGTAATTGAGAGCACTTCCTCTGCCTATACTTACGTTGAGACGTTATCTGAACTCCGTCCTTGTGGCTGGGAGTTCGCGTTTCTCGTCTGTAGAACACAGGAGAAGACAGCATTCGAGTATATTAGTCAGAGGACCGCTTTGTGAAAGAGCTTTTTATGGCTAGAGTTCTTCCATCGACGCAGACGTGTACGAGAACCAGCACGCCGACGCACCAGACGCAGTACATATGGTGATATCGCATATTGCTTCGGCTTATTAGGGCTATAAAGCTAAACAGATACGAGACCGTTCGGATTCAGCACGGCGTTCCGTATTACCCTCCTGAACCCACCGATTCCATATTCTGCTAACATTCATTGGGTCTCGACCAAAACGAGCAGCAATGTCGCGATACGATAAACCGCAATAGTGATAGGGTAGAATCCGACCTTTATCAAAGTCGGAAACGTGATGGTACGCATTTTTCCTCCTTACACGAGGCGTCACAACAACATTTCACCAGACAACGCCGGTCAACTGCTGCGTGTGTATGAGAAATCGGTTGGAAACTTTCCTCATGTCAGCATGTTGTAGATGTCGCTACCGGGGCCAGCCTTGTGTGAATGCTCTGAAAAGCTAATCATGTGCATATCACAACATCTTCTTCCTGTCGGTTAAATTTCGCTTCTGTAGCACGTCATCGTTGTGGTGTAGCAATTTTAATGGCCAGTAGTGTAATATATCGTCAGCTTTCTTTTCCAATCTTCTGTAAATTATTCTTGTCAACAACTTGGATAAATGCTGTGTGAAGTTGACTGTGCGATAGTCCTCTCACTAATCTATCCGAGCTATGCCGGGATTGTGTGAATGACATTTTTCCGAAAGTGTGCTGATAGATGAAATGACACAGTTTCAGAGATTTTACTGGTTTCACACAGATACGATTTAATCCATATCGACTGAAGAGGCGACTGGACATTTTTACCAAGGCAGGGAACCCAGGTCTCCTAATTACTTGCCATCTGCGTTAGCCACTACGCCACCTAGGCACAGGCACAGCGGTTCACACAACTGTGCACATTACCCCGGCACGCCTCACTCCTGAATGCAAATTGTCTCTGTAGCCTCACTCTACTTTCAGTTCCCCCTTACACACGAACACAACTTCCGACTCTCTCCATGTTCTAGAATAGGACCTCAGCATCGAACCTAAATGGGGGATCCACCAAGAAACCCACTTGCGAGTACTTACTCAAATGAAATGAATACAGTTTTAGAGTTTTTACTAGTCTCCTGCATGATTTTATGTATGTAGACCGTAGCAGCGAGTGAATATTTGCATCAAGGCCGAGAATCGAACCCAGATCTCCTACTTACTGGCCAGATCACGGGGATAGCTTCAGCATACGAGAATAAATATAGTTTTTCGAAAATCCAGTAGTCTCGTTCTATATTGACATTCATTCTTCTGCCATCTACTGACTTTCAAAAGTGGTTCAGATACACTTCAACTTCCTTAAGTGTCTGATCTTGCGAGGTGTAATATATAATCTGCTTATTATACACTGAAGCGCCAAAGATACTGGTACAGGCATGAGTATTCAAGTATAGAGATATGTAAACAGGCAGAATACGGCGCTGCGGTCGAAAACGCCTATTTAAGACACGTGTCTGGCGGAGTTGCTAGATTAGTTACTTCTGCTACAACGGCAGTTTATCAAGGTTTTACTGAGCCTGAACTTGGTGTTATAGTCGGCACACGAGCGATGGGACACAGCATCTCCGAGGCAGCGATGAAGTGGGGATTTTCCCGTACGACCATTTCTAGAGTATCAGGAATCCAGTAAAACATCAAATCTCCCACATCGTTGCAACCGGAAAAAGATCCTGCAACAACGGGCAACGATGACTGAAGAGCGTTCGTG
Organism: Schistocerca gregaria; assembly: GCF_023897955.1. Classification (NCBI taxonomy): domain Eukaryota; kingdom Metazoa; phylum Arthropoda; class Insecta; order Orthoptera; family Acrididae; genus Schistocerca; species Schistocerca gregaria. Next base: position 818,951,507 of record NC_064921.1, read on the forward strand.
TTACACTTTGCGTATACTGTAGTGCTCCTGTACTTTTTCACTATAAAATGTGCCGTTCTTTTCTTTGGTGAGCTGTTTTTTCATACTCTTTTGGGAATTTTGGGTAAGATCTTGTGGGACAAACCTGCTGTGGTCATCGGTCCCTAACGTTCAACGTGACAGAAGTGCAACTATTCCACAAATTGCTGCAGATTTCAGTGTTGGGCCATCAGCAAGTGTCAGCGTACGAACCATTCAACGAAACATCATCGATATGAGCTTTCGGAGCCGAAGGCCCACTTGTGTACCCTTGATGACTGCGCGACACAAAGGGTTACCCCTCGCCTGATCCCGTCAATCTCGACATTGCAAATGGTTCAAATGGCTCTGAGCACTATACGACTTAACTTCTGAGGTCATCAGTCGCCTAGAACTTAGAACTAATTAAACCTAACTAACCTAAGGACATCACACACATCCATGCCCGAGGCAGGATTCGAACCTGCGACCGTAGCGGTCGCTTGGCTCCAGACTGTAGCGCCTAGAAGCGCACGGCCACTCCGGCCGGCCGATATTGCAATGTTGTTGACTGGAAACATGTTGCCTGATCGGACTAGTCACGTTTCAAACTGTATCGAGCTGATCGGCGTGTACGGGTATGGAGGAAACCTCATGAATCCATGGACCCTGAATGTCAGCAGGGGATTGTTCAAGGTGGTGGAGGCTCTGTAATGGTGTGGGGCGTGTGCAGTTGGAGTAATATGGGACCCCTGATTCATGTAGATACGACTCTGACAGGTGACACGTACGTAAGCTTCGCGCCTGATCAACTGCATCCATTCATGTCCATTCAGCAGGACAATGTGACACCCTTCACGTCCAAAATTGCTACTGAGTGGTTCCCGTAACATTCTTCTGAGTTTAAATACCGCCACTGGCCACCAAACTTGCCGTACTTGAACATTATTGAGAATATCTGGGATGCCTTGCAACGTGCTGCTCAGAAGAGATATCTACCCCCTCGTAGTCTTACGGATTTTTGGACAGCTCTGCAGGATTTAAGGTGCGAATTCCCTCCAGCACCACTTCAGATATTAGTCGAGTCTATGCCACGTCGTGTTGCGGCACTTCTGCGTTCTGGCGGGGTGCGTACACGATATTAGGCAGGTGTACCAGTTTCTTTGGCTCTTCATTTTATAAGAATACAATAGCAGAAAATGAAAATTAATAATTCTTATAATGGCAGTTACGTAACGAACATAGAAAGAAACACGAAATGTGAGCAATTGCCCTTATTTTTTATGCGAAAAAAAGGGAGAAACAGAGATTTATCGGGCTGCAGAAGTATCACCACAGGCTACAAGAGTCAGAAATGGGACAACGTCTTTGCAGACGTTCCGTGTTTGAACCATTCGTTTGGCGAAGTGCACAACCCACGGGTGTAGTGTGAAGGCCATCAACGGCGAGGCACTTGTGGCAGGAAACTGGCATTAGGGGGGAGATGTCACCGAACGGCTCCCTAAGCGGCAGGTTCTACTTAGGCCGGGCCCGAGGCGACCGACGGAAGCGGCCATTACAGCCTTTCCAGGTCGCCAGCGAGCGCGGAAGCGAACTGCTCGTGCGCGCGCGACCTTCCACAACACGGACCTCGCTGCTACAACCAGAGGCTCAAGAGAGGCAACGGTGGGCCACCTCGTTTGCCTTTACTCGCTCAGTAGCCTCCGTCTGCTAGCGGTCTCACGTCGCAGTGCGTTACACGTCTCAGTGCCAGCTGTCTTCTCGACTCTCCGATACACTGGCTACGTTTCGAGGCGGCTTTGCACTCTACAAGGTTTGTCAACATTATCACATTCTCTGTTCACGAACACGAGATCCATTTGAAATAATGTGTCGACATTTATTTTTCTTTTGAGTCATCAGTCTTCCGACAGGTTTGATGCTGCCTATCACCAATTCTTCTCCCGTGCCAAATTTTTCATCTCAGAATAGCAATTGCAGACTACGTCCTCAAGTATTTCGCGGATGTATTCCAATCTCTGTCTTCCTCTACAGTTTTTCCTGTATGCTGAGTCTGTCCTTTCCACAATCATTTTTGCTTCTGCTTCTTCACATTTTTTATGAAGTCATTTCCCCTGAGCTTCCCTGCACTTCCTATTTATTTTATTCCTCAGCGACTGTATTTCTCTACTCATGAGCTTCCCGGAACATTTTTGTTCTTCCTTCTTTCATAGATCAAATGAAGTATTTCTTCAGTTACCCTTGGTTTCTTCGCATTCTTTGTACCTATGTTTTTCTTTCCATCTTCTGTGATGGCCCTTTTTATATATGTCCATTCCTCTTCAACTGTACATCCTACTGAGCTATTCCTTTTTGCTCTATCTATACCCTCAGAGAACTTCAAGCCTATCTCATCATTCCGTAGTACTTCTGTATACCATTTCTTTGCGTATTGATTCATCCTGATTAATGTCAAACTTCAGCCTACTTTTCATCACTACTACATTTTGATCTGAGTCCATATCTGCTCCTGGGTACGCCTTACAGTCTGGTATCCGATTTCGGAATCTCTGTCTGACTATGATGTTATCTAACTGAAATCTTCCCGTATCACCCGGCCTTTTCCAAGTATACCTCCCCCTCTTGTGATTCTTAAACAGAGTAGACGCTATTACTAGCTAAAACGTGTTACAGAACTCAGTCTTTCTCCTCTCTCATTCCTTGTCCCAAGCCCATATCCTCCTGTAACCTTTTCTTCTGCTCCTTCCCCTGCAACTGCATTTCAGTCTCCGATGACTATTAAATCTTCATCTGCCTTTACGTACTGTATTACCCTTTCAGAATCTTCATATACTTTCTCTATCTCTTCATCTTCAGCTTGCGATGTCGGCATGTATACCTGAACTATCGTTGTCGGTTTGCTATAGATTCTTATAAGAACAATCCGATCATTGAACTGTTCACGTAACTCACTCTCTGCCTTACCTTTCTATTGATAACGAATCCTACACCTGTTATACCATTTTCTGCTGCTGTTGATATTACCCGATACTCATCTGACCAGAAACCCTTGTCTTCTTTCCATTTCACTTCAATGACTCCTACTATATATATATTGAGCCTTTGCATTTCCCTTTTCAGATTTTCTAGTCTCCCTACCACGTTCAAGCTTCTGACATTCCACTCCCCGATTCGTAGAACGTAATCCTTTCGTTGGTTATTCAATCTTTTTCTCATAGTCAGCTCCCCATTGGCAGTCCCCTCCCAGAGATCCGGAATCTTTTGCGAATGTAGAGATCATAATGAGACTTTTCAATAACAGGACATATGTCTTGGAGATTCATGTTACTTGTCTTTAATGCAGTGGTTTCCATTGCGTTCTGTATCCTCTTGCCGTTGATCACTGCTGATTCTTCCGCCTTTAGGTGCAGTTCTCACCCCTAGGACAGGAAAGTGACCAGAACCTTTGTCCGTTCCTCCGCCCTCTTTGACGAGGCAGTTGGCAGAATGACTGTGACTTCTTATTCCGGAAGTCTTCGGCCACCAATGCTGATTATTAATCAAAATTTAATCAGTGGCAGGATTCGAACCCGACACCGAGGACGTTTAGATTACTACTTAAAGATTCTACACCCCCTTTTTTTAAATCTCATTCCTTTCGTTAGCGTTCGTTCTATTTGTTTGGGGCTGACGTACCATGACGCTTGTTCAAGTTCATCGGTGATCCATTAACTCAATGTTTCTCAATTACAGAGGGCAGATAACTCTCTGACCGAACACGCTGAGCTACCGTGCCGTCTCTCTCTATACCACGGGTGCAGTAGGTTAGTGATTTGGGTCCTTATTTCAGCGGGTTACTCCTATTCCTTTCTTGAGTAATGGGGTGACCTGTGCAACTTCCCAGACTTTCGCTACGGATCTTTCTAAGAGCGAGCGGTTTTATACGGCTGCTAAGTGTGGAGCGGATGTATCAGAAAATTATCAAAGGAACCTGGCTGGTATACTCTATGGATTTAAATGACTTGTCTTTGTTAAGTACACTCCTGGAAATGGAAATTGGAAGTCTTGTGTTTGTTAAGTACACTCCTGCAAATGGAAAAAAGAACACATTGACACCGGTGTGTCAGACCCACCATACTTACTCCGGACACTGCGAGAGGGCTGTACAAGCAATGATCAGACGCACGGCACAGCGGACACACCAGGAACCGCGGTCTTGGCCGTCGAATGGCGCTAGCTGCGCAGCATTTGTGCACCGCCGCCGTCAGTGTCAGCCAGTTTGCCGTGTGCATACGGAGCTCCATCGCAGTCTTTAACACTGGTAGCATGCCGCGACAGCGTGGACGTGAACCGTATGTGCAGTTGACGGACTTTGAGCGAGGGCGTATAGTGGGCATTCGGGAGGCCGGGTGGACGTACCGCCGAATTGCTCAACACGTGGGGCGTGAGGTCTCCACAGTACATCGATGTTGTCGCCAGTGGTCGGCGGAAGGTGCACGTGCCCGTCGACCTGGGACCGGACCGCAGCGACGCACGGATGCACGCCAAGACCGTAGGACCCTACGCAGTGCCGTAGGGGACCGCACCGCCACTTCCCAGCAAATTAGGGACACTGTTGCTCCTGGGGTATCGGCGAGGACCATTCGCAACCGTCTCCATGAAGCTGGGCTACGATCCCGCACACCGTTAGGCCGTCTTCCGCTCACGCCCCAACATCGTGCAGCCCGCCTCCAGTGGTGTCGCGACAGGCGTGAATGGAGGGACGAATGGAGACGTGTCGTCTTCAGCGATGAGAGTCGCTTCTGCCTTGGTGCCAATGATGGTCGTATGCGTGTTTGGCGCCGTGCAGGTGAGCGCCACTATCAGGACTGCATACGACTGAGGCACACAGGACCAACACCCGGCATCATGGTGTGGGGAGCGATCTCCTACACTGGCCGTACACCTCTGGTGATCGTCGAGGGGACACTGAATAGTGCACGGTAGATCCAAACCGTCATCGAACCCATCGTTCTACCATTCCTAGACCGGCAAGGGAACTTGCTGTTCCAACAGGACAATGCACGTCCGCATGTATCCCGTGCCACCCAACGTGCTCTAGAAGGTGGAAGTCAATTACCCTGGCCAGCTAGATCTCCGGATCTGTCCCCCATTGAGCATATTTGGGACTGGATGAAGCGTCGTCTCACGCGGTCTGCACGTCCAGCACGAACGCTGGTCCAACTGAGGCGCCAGGTGGATATTGCATGGCAAGCCGTTCCACAGGACTACACCCAGCATCTCTACGATCGTCTCCATGGGAGAATAGCAGCCTGCATTGCTGCGAAAGGTGGATATACATTGTACTGGTACCGACATTGTGCATGCTCTGTTGCCTGTGTCTATGTGCCTGTGGTTCTGTCAGTGTGATCATGTGATGTATCTGACCCCAGGAATGTGTCAATAAAGTTTCCCCTTCCTGGGACAATGAATTCACGGTGTTCTTATTTCAATTTCCAGGTGTGTATTTTAAGCTGATCCACTACACCGATGGTATCTACTTCTGCGTTACTCATGTGGGCAGCTGTTCTGGAATAATTACTTCGTCTTCTTTGGTGAAAGAATTTCAGGAAACGGTGTTTAATAGCTTCGATTTAGTGGCGCTGTCACTGGTAATATTACCATTGGTATCGCACAGTGAAGGTATCGATTGTATCTGGGACTGATGTACTTTACATACGACCAGGATCTCTTTGGATTTTCTGACAGATTTTCGGAGAGTTTTACCGTGGAACCCATTGAAATCACCTCACATTAAAGTTCGCGATAAGTATCGGTTTTAGTCGATGAGTTAGACGCTGCCTTGTGACGATGTCTGAGAAAATCGCTGAGGCATTTAGGACTTCCGACTGTTTTCAGTAGCACTTAGACTGAAACTTTACGAAGGGATGATAGCGAATCGACGGATCGACGGACGAATTCGGATATTCTGCTGGAAAGTCAGCACTGCAGCTGGCTGTTGCTGTCTGTTTATCATGTAGAGGTTGATCCTGAAATGTGCTTTCTTTCCACCAAATAAGACGGATTCAGTAGTCAAAAACTTCTGCTGGCACCGTCACAAACTCATTGGCAATGTGTTCTTTGCCATTGTCCCGAATAAAACAATGGGAAACCTCTAAACTGCGTATTAGCTATCTGAAAGCAAGTTGAAGTAGGTTATTCAAATACCCGGTAAAAGGTATGGTTTTGAGGAAAATGATCGGCGTAGTTATTCATATTTCATTAACTGCGTATCGCACTACTATTTTCACATCATTCACAGGACGCTGAAATAACTCCAACTTCGATTATTATTATTAATATTATTTTTATTAGTTTTATTAACATGCTCCAATATGCCGGCCAGAGTGGCCAAGCGGCTCTAGGCGATACAGTCTGGAACCACGCGGTCGCAGGTTCGAATCCAGCCTCGGGCATGGTTGTGTGTGATGTCCTTAGGTTAGTTACGTTTAAGTAGTTCTAAGTTCTAAGGGACTGATGACCTCAGATGTTAAGTCCCATAGTGCTCAGAGCCATTCGAAACTTTCTTTTTTTTTTTTTTTTGCTCCATTATACAGACTAATACTGCTATTCTCGGTTATGTAATTCAAATGGTTCAAATGGCTTTGAGCACGATGGGACTTACACCGAACAAACCTAAGGACATCACACACATCCATGCCCGAGGCAGGATTGGAACCTGCGACCGTAGCGGTCGCGCGGTTCCACGCTGTAGCGCCTTGAACCGCTCGGCCACTGCGGCCGGCGGTTATGTAATCATGACTTTTGCTGTAGAAAGGGTGTTTTAAATATTGCATAATTTCTCATACAGTGGTTAATGCCATAAAAGTAGCACAAATTTTAATAGTGAATTGCGGAATTTATAGAAGCTTTGGAGATGACTAAACTCAGTGCCTTTTTGTAGTCTGTTGCCACTCTCTCCCCCATTCTTCCACAACCGCTTTTCGTGATTTTTGTGGACATTTTTGTAGTGAAATTTAATGTGGTTAAAATTTGGGCGGGGATTCGAGTTATTCAAGTAAAACGCGTTCGAAAGTTACTTTTATACGTTTTTCTTGAATAATTCAAAAACTATGACCTCCAACGGAAACGTATCCCAGTCCAAAATGTAACTACTTTAAATTTCCTACAAACAGATCCTTTACATTATTGCTGTAGGACTAATTTTTTGTGTGTAGCGATCAAGAGAATGTGAAAATCTGTCGTGTTGTATTTGAAGGCGCTGCACGTTGCATAAAACCCCTGGGTAGGAGCTGCTAAATCACACTGTATGTATAGTTCTTGTTTTGTAACTTTTTTATGTTTTTTCTTGTTTCTTGAATTACGGCGTTGTGATAAGTTGGATTTCACAAAGAATGTAATGTTATTTTGTTGTCGGCGTGTATCAACTGATATTATTTGTAAGCCAACTAATGGATTTAGTTTTTTGACAGCCTTTAAAATGGCGAAAAACTCTACCTTATTGAATATTCGTTTTTATTGCTTATATTTCATCGCGTATGTTGGCTTAGTGCTGACGAAAATTGCTTTGTCTAATCCTATCCCTTGTACAATTTTACTCCTGTTAATAAATATATCTATTTCTTTCTCTAATAACGACAATATCAGCCAGGTGAGACCAGTTTTTACGAGGAACAGCAGTTTCTAACATTTGTTTAGTATGTTCAGCTTCAGTTTCACTGTATTGATTCACCATTTCCTTTATGTAAATAGTTGTTGGTCTTAGGCCCGAGATATCTTAGGTGTTGCGAAACAACTCAAATCACTTAAGAAAGCCAAGTCTTCCAGTCCAGATGGTATACCAATTAGGTTCCTTTCAGAGTAGGCAGACACAATAGTGCCTTTCTTAGCAATCATATACAACCGCTCACTTGACGAAAGGTCTGTTCCTAAAGAATGGAAAGTAGCACAGGTCACACCAATATTCAAGAAAGGAAACAGGAGTAACCCATTGAATAACATACCCATATCATTGACCTAAATTTGCAGTAGGATTCTGGAGCATATACTCGAACATTATGAATCACCTTGAAGAAAATGACGTATTGATACATAACCAACACAGATCCAGAAAATATCGTTCTTGTGCAACGCAGATAGCTCTTTATTTTCGTGAAGTAATCACTGCTGTCGGCAAGGGATCCGAGATCGATTCCATACTCCTAGATTTCCAGAAGGCTTTTGATACTGTTCCTCACAAACGACTATTAATCAGATTGCATGAATATGGTGTATCGTCTCAGTTGTGTGACTGGATTCGTGATTTCCTCTCAGAGAGGTCACAGTTCGTAGTGATAGAAGGGAAATCATCGAGTAGAACAGAAGCGATATCTGGCGTTCCACAAGGCAGTGTCATGGGCCCTCCGCTGTTCATGATTTACATAAATGGTCTAGGTGATAATCTGAGCCGCCCCCTTAGATTGTTTACAGATGACGCTGTAATTTACCGTCTAATAAAATCATCAGACGATCAATTTCAGTTACAAAATGATCTAGAGAGAATTTCTGTATGGTGCGAAAAGTGGCAATTGGCACTAAACAAAGAAAAGTGCGAGGTTATCCACATGGGTACTAAAAGAAATCGGATAAATTTTGGGTATAAGATAAATCGCACAAATCTAAGGGCTGTCAATTAGACTAAATACCTAGAATTACAATTACGAGCAATTTAAATTGGAAAGACCACATAGGTGATATGGTGGAGAAGGTGAAACAAAGACTGCGCTTTATTGGCAGGACACTTAGAAGATGCGACAAACCCACTAAAGAGACAGCCTACATTACACTTGTCCGTCCTCTGCTGGATTATTGCTGCGCGGTGTGGGATTCTTACCAGGTAGTATTGATAGAGGACATCGAAAAAGTGCAAAAAAGGGCAGCTCGTTTCGTGTTATCGCGCAGTAGGGGTGAGAGTGTCACTGATATGATACGCGAGTTGGGTTAGCAGTCACTGAAACAAAGGTGGTTTTCTTTGCGGCGAGATCTATTTGCGAAATTTCAATCACCGACTTTCTCTTCCGAATGCGAAAATATTTTGTTGACACTCACCTATATAGGGGGAAATGATCATCCTAATAAAGAGAAATCAGAGCTCGAACGGAAAGATTTAGGTGTTCCTTTTTACCACGCGCCATTCGAGAGTGGAATAGTAGAGAAGTAGTATGAAAATGGTTCGATGAACCCTCTGTCAGGCACTTGAGTGTGAATTGAAGCGTAACCATGTAGATGTAGATGCAAACATCTCACAAAAGGTTGATCTGTACGCCTCCTGCTTTCTGCCGCCTTCCTGATGCACATGGTGAGTCATTAGCGGCTGTAAACGCAATACTTTCAACTGAATACTTACTAAAGATTGAACCTGTGGCCTCACACTCGATGGGTCCCTTGTACATGCTGAGAGCTTACCTGCAAGTGTGTGTGTGTGTGTGTGTGTGTGTGTGTGTGTGTGCGTGAAAGCCTGCTTTCTCATCAGCTCCTCCTGACCTGTTGCGTCGTACGAGCTTCACGGAGAGGCGGAACCGACGCCCCCGCCGCGTTTGCCGGTGCCGCAAGATGCTCCGCGAGGCGGTGCACAGGTGCGACGCCCTTACGCACCCTGGCGTCAGCCTCGCTAATTACGGCGTGTTGTCGTAACGGCGTGGCGGGCAGCGAGCGTCCAAGAACAGGATCGAGGCTGCAGGGGCATCGGCCGCGCGGGGTGACGTCAGCGCACAGTGCGAGAAAATACTGCGGCTGCTTTGTCACGGTGGTTACTTAGGCGGCAGACCGTAAGGAGGCGAAACCGAGGGCCGAGTCACTAACAGGCTGAAAAGGTGTCAGAGGCGCAAACGGCAATAAGGTTGCAGAGGTTGAAAATACCGCCTCAGTTGTAAATTACTTTATTTTCACACGACCGTTTTCGGACTGTTATAAGCCCATCCTCAGGTGTCGTAGCTGTGCAGTGGTCTCCGAGCGCCGCGTGTACTTGACGCGGTGTGCTGCCTATGAGCGCAACTCCCTGTTCTGCGCTCGGGGACCACACCAGAGCTACGACACCTGATGATGGGCTTATAACAGTCCGAAACCGGTCGTGTGAAAATAAAGTAATTTACAATTGAAGCGGTATTTTCAACCCCTGCTATAATGCTCAGTTGCGGATGTTCTGCCAACAGGATTGTTGGCAACTAGGTGATTTCAGTCGCTCACACAGTGGAAGCCGACCTCTGTTTTGTGTCGTCGTTGACACTGTAGAGTCTTGGGCCATGGGAAGCAAGGAGAAGATAATGTTTGGCGGCCGGTATCCTCTTTCTATAACTGTACACATGTATTAACAGGGTTCTTTATCCATAAGAACAAAAATCTACTTATCTTTAGTTGTTGCGATACAAGTTCTTCCGTAATAGTCCTCGTTAGCCTCACTGGCAGATGGCGTACACAAGGTGTAAAAGAGCAGAGCATTGGCCGGGCTGTCATTTGTACTCAAGTTATTCATGTGAAAAGGTTACCGACTTGATTACGGCCGCACGACGCAAATTAACGGTCTTCGAATGCGGAATGTTATTTGGAGCTAGACGCATCGGACATTCCAATCCGGAAATCGTTAGGGAATTCAGTATTCTCGGATCCACAATGTCAAGAGTGTGCCGAGATTACCAATTTTCAGGAATTTCCTCTCACCACGGACAACGTACTGGCCGATGGACTTCAATTAACGACGGAGAGCAGAGGCGTTTGCGTAGAGTTGTCAATGGTAACAGACAAGCATCTTTAGGTTAGTTAGTGTTTTTTAAACGAGGATAATGGAATGTACTCAAATTAAATCGGGTGATGCTGAGGGAATTAGATTAGGAAATGAGATACTTAAAGTAGTAAAGGAGTTTTGCTATTTAGGGAGTAAAATAAATGATGATGGTCGAAGTAGAGAGAATATAAAATGTAGACTGGCAGTGGCAAGGAAATAGTTTCTGAAGAAGAGAAATTTGTTAACATCGAGTATAGATTTAAGTGTCAGGAACTCATTTCTGAAAGTATTTCTATGGAGTGTAGCCATGTATGGAAGTGAAACATGGACGATAAATAGTTTGGACAAGAAGAGAATAGAAGCTTTCGAAATGTGATGCTACAGAAGAATGCTGAAGATAAGGTGGTTAGACCACGTAAGTAATGAGGAGGTATAGAATAGGATTGGGGAGAAGCGAAGTTTGTGGCACAACTTGACTAGAAGAAGGGATCGGTTGGTAGGACATGTTTTGAGGCATCAAGGGATCACAAATTTAGCATTGGAGGGCAGCGTGGAGGGTAAAAATCGTTGAGGGAGACCAAGAGATGAATACACTAAGCAGATTCAGAAGGATGTAGGTTGCAATAGGTACTGGGAGATGAAGAAGCTTGCACAGGATAGAGTAGCATGGAGAGCTGCATCAAACCAGTCTCAGGACTGAAGACCACAACAACAACAACAGTGTTTTTTAACGTTCCGTCGACAACGAGGTCATTAGAGACGGAGTACAAGCTCGGGTTAGGGAAAGATGTGGAAGGAAATCGGCCATGCCCTTTCAAAGGAACGATCCCGGCATTTGCCTGAAACGATTTAGGGAAATCACGGAAAACCTAAATCAGGATGACTGGAGACGGGATTGAACCGTCGTCCTCTCGAATGCGAGTCCAGTGTGCTAACCACTGCGCCACCTCGCTCCGTAGACAAGCATCTTTGCTTGAAATAATCGCACAAACCAATGTGGAGCGCACGACGAACGTATCCTTAGAACAGTGAGGTGAAATTTGGCGTTAATGGGCTGTGGCAGCAGTCGATCGAGGCCAGCTCCATTAATAACAGGACGACATCGCCTACAGCGCTTCTCCTAGGCTCATGAACATACTGGTTGGACGCTAGACGACAGGAGAACCGTAGCCAGGTCAGCTGAGTTCCGATTTCAGTTGGAAGGAACTGGTGGTAGTATTCGCTTGTGACTCCGCCACCGCGAAGCCAGGGACCCAAGTTGTCAACAAGGTACTGTGCGGGCTGGTGGGGGCTCCATAATGGTGTGGGCTGTGTGGACTTGCTATATTGTCGTGTGAACAAGTGGTGGTTTATGGACTTGCTATATTGTCCACAAGACTCTTCGATGGTGATTGTGCATCTGCACAGTTGCAACAGATGGCTGCTGGCCGTCTCTACAAGGATTGCAGTGGGTCTGCACCTCTGGTAGCCAAGCAACAGTAATCTCTACCAGGACTACAGTGGGTCTGCTCTGTGATGACCTACCTACCGATAGTCTTCAACGTCGACTGACTTTGCTGTGGCCCATTACCTGTCTGCATGTCAAGAGTCAGCACTGTCTTTCTGTTGAAAGGACAACACTACTTCTTCAAGACTGCATGGAAATCCACTACTTCAGTGTGCATTTTCTTTTATTGCTCAGACTTTGAGAAAAACACTGCAATTTTACTGTGATGAATGATCAGGACTGTCTATATGGACTGTGAGAAAATTTTAACTTTTGACCAACATTGTATCAATAAGTGTGTGCATTTGATTTCTTTGTTATTGTAATCATAATTATCAAAAAAATTTTCAAATCTGTATTGGCCACTGCCCAAAACAATTTGTAAAATTTTTTGTGGGGAGCATGTGGGCTATGTAAGTAGGCTGTTTAGATTTTTTTTATTGGTAACGCCGCCGCCACGTAGCGCTCTGTATGAAAATCACTGGCTGTACCGTGTGCAGTCAGTGGCTGGTTGGCATTGTTGTAATACTCGCCATTGTAGTGTTGGGCAGCGGCAGCTGGATGTGAACAGCGCGTAGCGTTGCGCAGTTGGAGGTGAGCCGCCAGCAGTGGTGGATGTCGGGAGAGAGATGGCGGAGTTTAGAAATTTGTAAGAATGGATGTCATGAACTGCTATATATATTATGACTATTAAGGTAAATACATTGTTTGTTCTCTATTAAAATCTTTCATTTGCTAACTATGCCTATCAGTAGTTAGTGCCTTCCGTAATTTGAATCTTTTATTTAGCTAGTAGTAGTGGCGCTCGCTGTATTGCAGTAGCTTGAGTAACGAAGATTTTTGTGAGGTAAGTGATTTGTGAAAGGTATAGGTTAATGTTAGTCAGGGCCATTCTTTCGTAGGGATTTTTGGAAGTCAGATTGCGTTGCGCCAAAACTATTGTGTTTCAGTTTAAGCACAGTCTTGCACAATTTTTCTAAGGGGACATTTCAGTTTACATCGAATGGACTGTGTCCTCTGGTCCAACTGAAGCGATCATTGACTGGAAATTCTTATTTTCGGCTACTTGGATACCATTTGCATCCATTCATGGACTTCATACTCCCAAACGACAATGGAATTTTTGTGGATTACAATACGCCCTGTCATCTGGTCACAGTTGCACGCGTTTGGTTTGAAGAGCATTCGAGCGAATGATTTGGCCATCCAGATTGCTGACATGAATCCCACCGAACATTTAAGGGACGTAGTCGAGACGTCAGTTCGTGTACAAGATTCTGCAGCGACAATAATTTCGCAATAACGCACGGGCATAGAGGCAGCATGGCTCAACGTTTCTACAGAGGACTCGAGGCTTGTAAGTCCATGCCACTTCGAGTTGCTGCATTACGCCGGGTAGGAGGATGTCCCACATGATTTTATGAAGTATCCCATGACTTTTTTTTCACCTTAGTATGAGCCCTTTACTAGCGGTCTTGGCTTTTTGAACTTTATTACACTGAGATTTATTATTACACGGGAGGTTATGCCCATTCTGGTACAACCTCAGGAATATATAAATCTCACTGGCATCTTAATTCGAAATATAAGGATTCCAATCAAAACTGGATTAGGCTGGAGCAGGCTGCCTACCACGAGAAGCAACGTTGTGTCCTACTGCTTCACGAATGCCAGTGTGCGGCGGCGCTATTACGGCTGCACTCCTTCTGTCTTTGGACGTTCAGATAATTTTAGCCCGAGAATCTAACTGGCATTCTAGTTGCGAGACCTGCTCGTTTGACGGGTACTTGTGAACCAGACCTGCCAGATGTGTTTGACAGTTATCTTTCAATTAGGAACCCAGGTAAATGTGCACCACGAGAAAAGCACACATGCCACTGAGGGCTGTCATCGCGATAGATTTTTTTTAAGTCATCAGTCTTCTCACTGTTTAGATGAGGTCCGCCTCGAATTCCTCTCTTGTGCCTACTTCTTTATCTCAATGTATCACTTGCACCCTACGTCCTCAATAATTTTCTGGGTGTATGGATGTATCCCCACTCTGTCTCCCTCTATAGTTTTCACTCTCTGCGGCCCCCTCTACTACCACGGAGGTTATTTCCTGATGTACGATTCTCTTGAGTGAACTATTTCTTGAACACGAAATTTACAGTTTCGGCTTTCGTTTTGCTATTTTCAACTGCCACACCATACTGGTCAACAGAGGACTGAATGGAAGCCTTAGACCTGCTTAGCGATTTTACGTAGGAACTGTTGTTCTCTATTTATATGAATGATTTGGCGGACACGGTGGGCAGCAACCTGCTGTTGTTTGCCGATGATGTTGTAGTGTACGGTAAGGTGTAGAAGTTTAATGACTGTAGGAAGATACAAGGCGACTTAGACAAAACTTAGAGTTGTCGCGACGAATGGCAGCTAGCTCGAAGTGTAGAAAAATATAAGTTAATGATGATGTGTAGGAAGAAAAAACGTGTAATGTTCGTTTCCAGTAGTACTTGTGTTCTGCTCGATACAGTCAAGCGTTTAAATTTTTGGGCGTGACGTTGCAAAGCGAAATGAAATTGAACGTACAAGTAACAGCTGTGGTAGGGAAGGCGAATGGTCGACTTTGGTTTGTTGGAAGAATTTTAGGAAAGAGTGGTTCACCTGTAGGACGTAGGTGTGTCCTATTATTGAGTATAGCTGGTATGTTTGGGATCCGTACTAGGTCGGATTGAAGGAAGACATCGGAGCAGTTCAGAGGTGGGCTGCTAGATTTGTTACTGGTAGGCTCGAACAACAATAGTGTTACGGAGATGCTTCGGGAACTCAAATGGGAATCGGTGGAGAGCAGGCGACATTCTTTTCGAGAAACACTATTGAGAAAATTTAGAGACTCGGCATTTGAAGCTGACTGCCAATCGATTCTACTGCCGCCAATATACATTGGTCGTAAGGACCAAGAAGATAAGATACGAGAAATTAGTGCTCATTTGGAGGCATTCAGGCAGTCGTTTACCCGTCGCTCTATTTGCGAGTGGAACAAGAAATTAAATGACAAGTAGTGGTACAGGGTACGCTCCGCCAAGCACCGTACAGTGGCTTGCGGAGTATCTATGTAGATGTACATGTACGTACCAGACAACACTGTGCTGCACACGTAAACTCTCAGAAGTTTCTTCCTCAAATTAAAGTCTATATTTGATACCTGTAGAGTTCTCTTGGACTGGAATTCCCTCCTTGCCTTTGGTAATCTCCTTTTTATGTCTTCCTTGCTTTATCCGTCGTGTGCTTTTTTACATTTTTTAACATCGTTTACATCATGGTCCTCAGTTCTGGTGTTAAATTTATCGCTAATGTCTCTTCGTTTACTCCCTTCCGTGTTCTGTTATCATTAGACTTCATTCCAGTCAACAAGTCCAATGATTCCTCTTGAATTTCATTGAGAGTAGCTATGTCCTTTCACTCTGAATTTTTATCTCGCTCTTGAACCTTTCTTTTTAACGTCGCTGCTTCCTTCATGTACAGATTGAACAGCAGGGTTGAAAGATTACATCCCTCTCTTACAACCTTTTTAATTCACGCACTTCATTCTTGGTCTCCCGTTGTTATGTCTCCCTCTTGGTCCTTGTACTTACTATGTATTTTCCGTCTTTACCTGTAGCTTACTCCTTCTAAGAATTTCGAAGATGTTGCACCATTTAACATTTTCGAACGCTCTTTCCAGGTAGACAAACCATACGAATACGTCTCCATTTTCCTTAAGATTTACTTCCATTATGATGCACAAAGTCAAAAATGCCTCTCGGGTGCCTTCAGCTTTCCGAAAACAAACGGATCGTCATCTAAAAGATTCTCAAGTTCTCGACAGACAACAGTCTCCAAAGCGAGGAACAGTACCGAGAAAATTTAGAGAACCAGCATTTGAAGCCGACTGCCGAAAGCTTCTCCTGCCTCCAACATACGTTGCGTGTAAAAACCATGTAGCTAAGATACGAGAAATTAGAACTCGTACGGAAGCATATAGACAGTCATCTTTCCCTCCCTCATTATTCGGAACAGCGGAGGGAATGACTAGTGGTGGTACATGATACCCTCCTCCACGCATCATACGGTGAATTGCGGAGTATCTATGTAGATATAGATGTAGAAATCACCTTGTAGTGACACCTGCAGTGGAATACATGTTTCTGTTAACAGACAGGAAACAAGGTTTGGTACCGTTGTCTTACATTCTAGGAACGCATCACTTAAGAAGAGCACTGACCACGATTCAGCCATGACTCCACTGCCAATGAGGCGCTTACCTTTTTTCACACCGCTCAGGTGATTCAAATGGTACCTTAGTGTGAAGAAAATTCATCTGACTGTCTTTCAGAGTTCTTCCACACCTTCAATATATACACTCATAACAAGCTGATATCCCAACGCTACCCAGGGCGTCTCCAGACACGTCTTCGGCCTGGAATCCCACTGACTGGAGTAGATCTTTAATTTTTGGAGTGACGTGACGCGTGCTGGACTGCTGTTGAAATTGCTCGTCAATATTTTATAAAGTTTTAGTCTTCAGTTACTTATTTTAAAGTTTATTTGTGTTAATATTTGCTGCAAATTTAACTTATTTGTGGATTTTCATTAATCTCAATCTTTCTTTCTGTGTTCTTGACTCGAGTGGTCTGTTATTCGAGAGTGTGCTTACGTCGTTCGTCCCAGCCTCGCGCCTCAGCAGTGTGTTTACATTTCACGGCGTGCAGTTGCAGCTATAACGGGTATAAAGCTAAGTACTGACAAAGTTACTAGTGCATTGTTGTACAGATACTAAATTTAATACTTTGCAGAGGTGTTTCATGCTGCTTGTGGCGAAATAACGGTTTAATAAACTTTTGGAAAAGTTCTCTCGCTGTGTTCTTTTAGAGTTTTCTGTGCATTGGTGTCGTTTAGTAAACTTCGTGATTTAGTTTTCAGCTGACGTTTCTTATTGTTTCTAGTGCAATATTTCAGTAAAAGTTTCATTCAGTGTTTTAACTTCGTTGAGTGATGCAGTGGCCGCTTGAATTTTTGTATTTAGCTAATAATTTCCCGACGTTTTGTTGGTATTGGTATTAGCTGTGGTGTAGTAGTGTTAATACAAGTATTTTCTTTCTTAGTAGACAGAGAATTTTGAGACCGCTATTCTATAAATAGTTCTACTGCTGCAACTGAACTTAGGTAATGTAGACGTAGTTTTTTCAATTACTATAAAATTTTACCATGAGTGGGCTCTGTCGTAGGTTTGTGAGTAGTAGGCTACGGTGTGGAATTTGTGCAGAGTATTGTCATTGGGGGGGAACGCAGTGGGGAAGCCAGTGGGCATTGTAGCGAGATCTTCTCCTGAGAACGCAGAATCTGTAGTAGAAATAAGTTGATAGAGGAGCAGGAGCGTAAGCTCTGTGCCCTTCAAGTGCAGTTACAAGGTGCAAAGGAGGAACTATATAAGATGGGGAGGGTGAGGGGTTGTGGGGAAAGGGAACTGGCAGTTGGCAAGAAGGCAGCTAGGAGGAGGAGGTATTCAGACAGTTATGCTTTCCATATATGCAATAGATTTGACCAGCTGTGAGAGTTTAGTGGAGAGGAGCCTCTTGTAGCTGTAGATGTAGGGAAGATGCAGCAGTCCTCGGCAATTAGGAGGCATAAGTTACTTGCAAAGTTTAACAGAAAGAAGAAAGTTCTGCTGCTAGGTAGTTCGGACGGTAGATTTGTGGGCCAGCAGTTGTAGGAAGTTTTGGGGAGGGAGTACCAGGTCACCAGCATTGTGAAGCCTAGTGCTGAGTTGGCTCAGGACGGACAGCATAGGGGAGTTACGTAGGAATTTTACGAAGGAAGATCAGGCAGTGATAGTGGAGCAGAGAACAGCCTTGATGGTTCGGGGAATATGACACAGGTGGTGACTTGGTAAAGATAGCTACTCAAACTGGTGCCATCAGTGTGCATCTCGTACAACTGTTTCAGCTTCGTGATCTGCCTCAACTTAATGTGGCTGTTACTTGTGTTAACATAGGGCTGAAGAGGGCACTGATGGCAAAGGGTATGGGTTATATTTCTGTGGAGCCAGTTTGGTCTATCAGTAGATCTGGTTTCACTAGGCATGGACTGCACCTCGATAGGTATGGGAAGGAGAGACTGGCAAAGCTTATAGGCGACAGTGCAGTGGATGGTGGTGGGATCACTTATGGAAAAATTAGTATGGTAGTTGGTGTTAGAGCTGCACCTTTTTTAGATTGAAGTCAGCTGATAGGTATACCTGTTTAAAGGAAGTCCCCCTAAGGGCTCACCTTCAGAGGAAGTCATGTTTAAAAGTAGAGAAGGAACTAGCATATTTCACCAAAATATAAGAGATATTAAAGTTAGTGAACTGCTTATAGGCGTTGATCCTGAAATTATTGGGATGTCGGAGCACCACATAATTAACTTGGCAATTCAGAGGCTTCCTTTACCAAGATACAGATTAGCTGGCTGTTTTTCAAGGAGTTCCTTGCGGGGTTGGGGAATGTCTATGTACGTAAAAAAACTGTTCCATTTGAGTCCACAGACGTATGACGGCAGTGCATTGAACAAACATTTGAATGTTGTGCAGGGCAGTTGAACTTATTGAAACTAAACATCTAATTGTTGTTGTTTATATGTCCCCTAACTTTGACTTCAGAGAATTTCTACGCAAGCTAGAGAGGGTTCTTCATTCACTTTGTAGGAAGTACTAAAAATTATTTATATGTGGTGACTTCAATATAAATTTTGTATACGATGGTCAAGAAAAAGGATGGTGCTAGACCTCCTAAATTCATATGATCTGATGAAGACTGTTTCTTGCCAACTAGCGTGCAGGGGAACAGTAGCACAGCCATAGAGAATATCTTTATTCATTCTTCATTACTAGATGGGCATTCTGTTAGTAAAAGGGTGAATGGCATTTCAGACCAGGATGAAAACATTTTAACACTAAAAGGCTTTTGTACTCAAACAAATGTCACATATAATTACAAAATATGTAGAAAAGTTAATCCAACAGCAATGGAGTGTTTTTTAAACCTTTTCAAGGAAAAAGAGTGGCAGGATTTTTATAGTGCAGATAACGTAGATGGTAAATATAATGCTTTCCTTAACACATTACTCATGCTCTTTGAGAGATGCTTTCCATTAGAACTCTCTAAACGGGGTACTAACAGTAATAGCCAGCCCAGGTGGCTGACTATTGGAATAAAGATATCATGTAGAACAAAGCAGGAATTACATCCAAATGTTAGAAGTAGTCACAATCAAGCTGCAGTAGCCCGTTACAAACAGTATTACAAGGTGCTTAAAATGTTATTAGGAAGACGAAGAGTATGAGTATGCATACAGAATAGCTAATTAACAGGATGAAATTAAAACCATATGGTCAGTTGTGAAGGAAGTGTCTGGTCAGCAGTAAAAAGTCGACGATATAAAGTCAGTTCGTAGTAAAAAAAAGTTCTGTTGCTGTTAAATCAGATATATGTACAGTACTTAACAATCATTTTCTGAGCATTGTTGGTGAATTCAAAATTTTTTTGTATGGAATCATATAACTTTCTCGGAAAATGCCTTTCCAAGATTGATATCTGAAATACTCCTCTGTGATACAGACAGGGGGGAGATTGAATCAATAATTAAATCATTGAAGACTTAGGACTCTGATGGTTATGATGGAGAGCATAGCAGCACATTTTAGCCCTGTATTTAGACATATTTGTAATTTTTTCTTTAGGAATGGTAAGTTTCCTGAACGATTGAAGTACTCGGTAGTAAAGCCGCTTTAAAATATGGAAAAAGGGATAATGTAGACAATTTTAAACCTATTTCTGTGCCATCAGTGTTCGCTAAAGTTATTGAAAAAGCTGTGTTTGTAAGAATAATTTATCATTTTGTACCACACGTTTTGGTACGAAATGTACAGTTCGGCGTTAGAAGTCGTTTAACAGCTGAAAATGCTATATTCCCTTTTATCTGTGAGGTACTGGGTGGGCTAAACAAAAGGTTTCCAAAGCTAGGCATATGTTTTGATTTAACTCAGGCGTTTCATTGTGTTGATCACAAAATATTGCTCCAGAATGTTTGCGGTACAAACTGCTTCTATCACACGGTCAAAGCATAGAGAAAGTTTTCTCTGATAAAAAGAACTCATTTCACTCGCAGACAATCATCGAATGACCAAATGCGAATGGCAGCGTTCCAGTTCGAGAAGATCCTACACAGAAGTTTTCTTCCTCTTACATTTCAAGAATTTTACAGGCAAACGTTGGCAGCTGTTTCTGCACCACAAAAGTGACTTGTCTACGTGTTCGAAATTATGTTCACTGAGGGGATCGTCGACACCGTCAGAGATGGCATTCTTCACAGACATACAAACAGAGATGCTACACACACACTAGTTCAGTAACAACGAGTTTAATATAACCAGCTGGAAAAAGTTAATTATTTTTTTGGGCAGTAAAATATACTATAAGACGTACTCTGCTGAAAATCACTGTGAATTGCATGGCAGGGGGTAGCAGCATTAGACAACTTATTAGTGCTTCTTCCTGATCCGAATGGGTGTGGGAGCAATGACAGCCTAAATACTCCTGCGAGTCAAATGAACCTGTGACCATTCATGGTGCTCTTTGTGTTGTAATATGTGCAATCTCTCCTGGTGGTCCCACGCATTTGTTTTGTAAGACGTCTCTTCCTATCCTGACTGCATTTTCCCAGTATCCTTGCAATGAAGCGATGTCTTCCGCCTGCTTTACCTACGATTGACACAATGTGATCATACCATTTCATATCCACACAAATTGCTGTGCCCTGGTATTTGTGGTAGTTTTCTGATTACAATTGTGACTCATTTGTATTGTCATGTGACATAACTTTTCTGAATTCTGTGTGCAGACATTTACACTTCCGAATATTTAAAGAGAGTAGCTAATCTTTGTAAGAAACTGAAATCCTACCAAGATCTGAATGGACATTTTCGAATTTTTTTCAGACAGTAATTTGTTATACAACTTGCAAAAGAGCTACAAGCTACGATGTTTAGTGGAGATAACCAGAAATGTTTTTTTTCTTTGACAAAAATTGGCATAGGTGCGCCGTTTCCCCACTTGGGATCTATGAAGATTGTGACGCTGTTGATCCTCAGAAATGGAGTTCAGAGTGGTGTGTCACGAAGTTGCCGAGAATGTCGTCCGTTTACCATTTACATTAACGTGCAACTACCTTCTGTGTGCTACTGACTGTCTAACATGCTCAAAACAAGGTGTTTTACGAATAATGGCTGCAGCTGCAGCCAAATGGACAGCCAGCTCTTCTGGAGTCTCTCTCGATGTCTGACAAACGAAGCGCTTCGTCTCGCACCCACAAAAATAAGTCCATAGGAGTGAGGGTGCAAGAACGTCGTGGCCACGGTACTTCCCAACGCAGTAATGGGGAAAAAGCCTACAAGTTCTCTGATATCCGCAGCTGTGTGTGGCGGTGTCTCGTCATGCTGTAAGCATAATTGTTGCCTGACTGATAGCGATACGTTCAATATTTCCGGATGTAGGTGAGCTTAACCAGTGGTATAGGAGAGTCGGGCCGGCCGGAGTGGCCATGCGGTTCTAGGCGCTACAGTCTGGAGCCGAACGAACCCTACGATCGCAGGTTCGAATCCTGCCTCGGGCATGGATGTGTGTGATGCCGTTAAGTTAGTTAGGTTTAATTAGTTCTAAGCTCTAGGCGACTGATGACCTCAAAAGTTAAGTCGCATAGTGCTCAGAGCCATTTGAACCATTGAACCAGGAGCGTTGGCACGGTAGCTCAGAGTGTTCGGTCAGAGAGCTGCTTGGCCTCAGTAATAAAAAACTGACAGAAAGGATCAACAACGAACTTCAATGGATGTCATGTGAGGTCCGCAACGACCAAACACAACGATCAACAACGAACAAAATGCAACAAAAGAGGGGGAGGGCAGCATCTTTCATTAGTAATCGAAAAGTCCTCGGTGCCGGGTTCGAACCCCGCTACTGCTTAAATTTTGAATAAAGATCATCAGTAATGGCGGCCAAAGACTTCCGGCATAAGACGTCACCCTCAGTCAGCCAACGGCCTCGTCAAAGAGGGCAAGGGAGCAAACAGAGGTGCAGGGCACTCTCTTGCCCTAGGGATGCGAAACTACCTTTAAAAGCGGAAGAATCAGCAACAGCATCAGGATGCTGAAGTCAATGGAAACCACTGCATTAAAGACACATAATGTGCATCCAGTTGTAATTGAAAAAGTGTGATAATGCTCTCTCCATTGGCAAAAGACTGCGGACTAGTTACCCATTCGAATCTCGGGAATGGGACTGCCTGGGGGGGGGGGGGGGGGAGGTGACAGAATGTTCAAATGTGTGTGAATTCCTAAGGGGACCAAACTTCTAAGGTCATCGGTCCCTAGACTTACACGCTAATTAAAGTATCTTAAACTAACTTACGCTAACAACAACACCCACACCCATGCCCGAGGGAGGATTCGAACCTCCGACGGGAGGGGCTGCGCAGTCCCTGACATGGAACCTCAAACTACGCGTCCACTCCAGGTGGCTTCAGTTAGAAGAAGGTTGAATAATGTTCTACGAGTCGAGGGTTGGAATGTCAGAGGTTCGACCATGGTACGGAAGACAGAAAATCCGAAACAGGAAATGCAAAGCATCAATCTAGATACAGTTGGGGGGTCAGTGAAGTGAAACGGACAGAAGACAAGGATTTCTGGTTAGACGAGTATAGGGTAATATCAAATGTAGCAGAAAATTCTGTGAAGAGAGTAGGATTCGTTATGTATAGGAAGTTAGGGCAGAGAGCGCCTTACTGTGAACAGTTCAGTGGATCTCATAAGAATCTATAACAAACGGACAACGATAGTTCGTGTATACATGACGACATCGCAAGCGGAAGATGAAGAGACAGAGAAAGTATATGAGCATATTGAACGGATAAATCAGTACCTAAAGGGAGATGAAAATTTAATAGTCATAAGGGTTGGAATACCGTTGTAGGGGCAGGAGTAGAAGAAAGGGTTACAGGAGAACATGGGCTTAGTATTACCAATGAGAGAGGTGAAAGACTAATTGAGCTTAATTTGGACTAATAAAAGCAAATACTCTGTTCAAGAATCGCAAGACGATGAGGTGTACTTGGAAAAGGCCGTGAGCTGCACAACGCTTTCAGTTAGACAGAGATTCCGAAATCAGATACTGGATTATAAGACGTATCCAGGTTCAGATCAGACTCAGATCACAGTGTAGTAGTGATGAAGAGTATGAAATGAAATGAAAAAATGGTTGAAATGGCTCTGAGCACTATGGGACTTAACAGCTGTGGTCATCATTCCCCTACTACTTAAACCGAACTAACCTAAGGACATCCATGCCCGAGGCAGGATTCGAACCTGCGACCGTAGCAGTCGCACGGTTCTGGACTGCGCGCCTAGAACCGCGAGACCACCGCGGCCGGCGATGAAGAGTAGACTGGAGTTTAAAAGATTAAGCAGAAAGAATCATGCGCAAATAAGTGGGTCACGGAAGTACTAAGGAATGAAAAGAGACACTCTTGAAGCTCTCTAAGGCTATAGATACTGCGATAATCAATAGCCCAGTAGACATTTCAGTTGAAGAGGAACGGACAGCTTTAAAATCGACAATCACAGAAATTGAGAAGACAAACATATGTACAAAGATGGTAACTACGAAGAAACCAATGGGTAACAGAAGAAATACTTTAGTTGATCGATGAAAGAAGGAACTACAAATATTTTCAGGGAAGTTCAGGAATACATAAATACAAGTCACTTAGAAATGATATAAATAGGAAGTGCTGGGAAGCTAAGGCGAAATGGCCAATTGAAAAATGTGAAGAAATCGAAAAAGAAGTGATTGTCGGAAGGACAGACTCAGCATACAGAAAAGTCAAAGCGATCTTCGGTAAATTTAAAAGTCAGGTTGGTAATGTTAAGAGTCCTATGGGAATTCCACTGTTACATTCAGAGAGAGGATAGGTAGAAAGTGTATATTGAAGTCCGCAGTATACTCTTTCCACCTTGTCTGATGACGTCGTAGAAGAAGAAACAGGAGTCTACAGGGAAGAGATAGGGAATCCAGTATTACAACCAGAATTTAAAAGAGTTTTGGAGGACTGAAGACCAAATAACACAGAAGGGACACGTAACACTCCATCAGAGTTTCTAAAATCCTTGGGGGAAGAGGCAACAAAACGATTATTCACGTTGGTGTGTAGAATGAGTTTCGCAATACATCATCCACACAATTATGTAGATTGCAAGAACTAACACGTACGAGGATCATCGCACAATCAGCTTAACAGCTGATACATCCAAGTTGGTGACAGGAATAAAATATAGAAGAATGGAAAAGAAAATTGAGGATGTGTTAAATGACGATGCGTTTGGGCTTAGGAATGGTAAAGGACCCAGAGAGGCAGATCTGACGTTGCAGTTGATAATGGAAGTACGACTAAAGAAAACTCATGACACCTTCATAGGATTTCTCCCTGGAAAAAGCGTTCGACAGTGTGAAATGTTTCAAGAAGTTCGAAATTCTTAGAAAAATAGGGTTAAGCTATTGGGAAAGGCGGGTAATATACAATACGTACAAGAGCCAAAACGGAGTAATTATAATAAATGAAAAGCACCAGTTTGCTTTTTTTCTACAATATTACTTTTATTGTTAACCGGTTTTCGGCTTACAAGGCCATCTTCAGACATTTACTGAGTATTATCACCAAAGAAGTTAAGTGTTAGCAGACAAAGATGGAAGAGAAGTAACACATCTAGACTTAAGTAGAAACATACAGCAAGTAACATCTTTGCCATGAAATAGTAAAAGCTGAACAGTACATAAATAACAATGGAATTGACAGGAAAACCTATAGCACAAAATAGGAATAGCATGCCTACATAACAGTTTTTATTAATAAACATTACTAATAAAATAAAATAAAATTAGTACTAGACAAGGCTGCATCAGGAGGTATGAAACATGGAGAGTGATACACAACCAATTAAAAGAAGAGAAAGTTGTCAATGTAAATACAGAATACATAAGGAACTTAAGCAATATCAATAAGATAAACAGAAATTAATAAATGCAGGAAAATGGAGGTGTTTTAGGGAACCTACAGTTTGAGAGTGTGGTGGTACTGCATTTTAACATTAACATTATAATCAAAGCAGTGGCTGTGATGGAAATAAAAGAAAGATTCAAGAGCGAAATTTAAATTTTAGATGAAAAGATACGAGCGATAAGATTCGCTGATGACACTGCTATTCTGAGTGAAAGTGAAGAAGAATTACAGAGTGTACTGAATGGAATGAACACTCTAACGAGTATAGAATATAGACTGAAAGTTAATCGAAGAAAGACAAAGATAATATGAAGTAGCAGAAATGAAAATAGCGAGAAACTTAACATCAGGATTGGCGATTACGAGTAGACGAAGTCAACGAATTCTGCTATCTAGGCAGCAAAATAACCCATGACGGACGGAGCAAGGAGGACATAAAATGCAGACTAGCACTAGCTAAAGGACATTCCTGGCCAATAGAAGTCCACTAGCGTCAAACGTAGGTCTTGAACTGAGGAACAAATTCCTGACAATCTGGAGCATAATAGTGTATAGTAGTGAAACACGGACTTTGGGGCAACAGGAAAAGAAGAGCATCGAAATATTTGAGATGTTATGCTACAGAAGAATGTTGAAAATTAGATGGACTGATAAGGTAAGGAGGTTCTTCGGAGAATCGGCAGGGCAGGGAATATATGGAGAACACTGACAAGAAGAAGGGACAGAATGGTAGATCTGTTAAGAAATCGCGGAATAACTTTCATGGTACTAGAGGGAGCTGTAGAACGTAAAAACAGCAGAGGAAGGCAAAGGTAGGAATACACAAAAAAATAATTGAGCACGTAGGTCGCTATTGGTACATCGGGATGAAGAAGTTGACACAGGATAGGGATTCGTGGCGGACCGCATGGAACAATTCAGAGGAGATAAAATGGGGGAGGGGGGAGGGGAACGCGAGGCTTGGGCACATTTACGCAGATTTCTTTTCGAAACTTTTTTAGTTAGATTTATGGTGTCTAAAATTGTTTAGTCTAAGAACAAGGGTATTAAAGTATATTTTGTTGCCTATACTTCCAAGTCATACATTTAAGGGTGCAAAGTAATTTTATATACGATCAAGTAGAGTGCGTAAACGCGTCCCTGGTACGATGCTGCGTTATGCACCTATGGGGAACGTTTACGCATATCATAGAACACAATAATGAGTAAACAAAATACACTACTAAAATTCTCAGACTATGTTTTATCAGCAGTAAAAGAATTACAGCCTTCCTCGCATCAGTTAAAATGGTAAAATACAAAAATTTTATTGGCAGTCAGCAAATTTTTTGTTTATTTCGTCCTGTTAGCATAATATTGCCTACATAGAAGTTTGAATGTTAATTTAATGCCTATCCATTATCAAAGTCAATAATTGTAAACAAAAAGTAATGTGTTTTCTGTGGCACACTCGCGTATTACACCTAAGGCATTAGACCCATTTTTACTTTTTCATGACTGATTGTGACGTTTCAAGCAGTAACTACAAAAGCAATTTTCATTCTCATCAGACTGCTGGAGCTCATAAAACAAAGGAAGAAGAACCGAATAGGACGTTCGTTGAGAATAAAGAGCTTGCTAACAGAAGGAAGCACTAGTTCGCAACAGAAGGGTTGAGAGGAAGGAGGAGATACAAGATGACAGACGACATAAAGCGAAGCGAAAATCAGCGGACCTTAAGGGTTCGGCAGAGTACATTAGAGCATAGAGAGTTAGCGTGTGATACCTGTCTGTGGGCAGAACACTACTAATGATATTAGAAGTAGGCCTATCAACATTTTTCCTTATTCTTGGTTTTAGATATTTCCTGCCTGTATCAATCCTTGCTCTCGTAGAATTAATTCTTACCGCTTGAGATTCATTAGATTTAAATAGCTTTCTCAGCAATTTCTGCCTTTTATTCTCCTGTGCCTTCTTTTTTTTATTGCGTTTCCAACTGCTGTTTCTTAAGGCTTCCTTCACTGGCATATCAGTTAAGTGGTAATGCAAAATAGTGCATAAAAGTGCCCCAATAGAACTGCATGAACGTGCCCCACCTCCATGTTTGAATTAGTTTTGAAACTACAGTAGCAACTTTCAGGCTTTCAGATGTCATAAATGTATCTTGAAAAGTAGAATATTCTCCTGTAAACGAACATACTCGTATATTTATCTCTTCTCAGTTCTAAAAAGTTATGCTCCACCTTGCACCAAAACGCAAATATATTCTTCACTTTCCACTATCGGTAGCGCTCTAACAAGAATGGTTCCTGAGAAAAGTGCACTGCGTAAACGTACCCCATGCGTAAACATGCCACAGTCTGCCCTGCTTTGTGGAGAAAGACGATTTCCTCTGACGAGCGTCTTAAGCAGCGATACGGCCCGATCAGATGACCGCGATCAATACCAACCCACTCATTTACGGTACATTCTGCAACCATGAGTTATTAAACTGATATTTCGGTTGTAATCACACATATCAGGACCTGCCTCCTTTTTTCCATAGGCCCTGCGTGTATTCCTTTCACTTCTCAGCCGCCGACTGTAAATTATATTCGTTGCATGCTGTTAGTTCTTAACCAACTAAACGAGGCATTATGGCGCTCATAAAAAGTTGAGAGGACGTGTAGCGAAGCAAGTAATAAACTTCGATGGTGCAATGCGCACTTAAATTCTTCAGCGTTCGGACGATGTGAGATTAACAGCAGCTGTGACTTCGACACAGCAACAGGCAGGGAATACTAATGTCTTATTTGTAAGTTTGGTACCCCTGAATTAACATTTAGTGAAGACTACTAGTTGAACTTCCTCAAGAGATATTACCCATAAGATACAGCGTCTAACTGTTGTAGCCAATCTATGTTGTTAAATGGCTAAAACGGTTACACGCATCCTATTGCAGGTAGTCTTTGTAACGGTTTCCAGGGGCAACAAAATTTCATTTTCAGTATTTAATATACAGGTTGCCCCTTTCATACCTCCCACATTTCATAGACCCAAGGAAAGACTTGCAGTACAGACGATAAGGAAACTGCACCATATGCTACAGCATCTCGAAGAATTTATTTAACAGTCATCAGTACACCACTACACATGAACCATTTTTAGCACGAGGAATGTCGAGTCTGCCTTCAATTTCTTGCCATGTTCTTCGTAACACGCGTTCCTCCATGAATCCCCACGAGAATAAATCCAGTGGGGCAATGTCGGAGAGGTTTGGGTGACGGGTGGGGGGGGGGGGGGGGAGGATGGGGAGGAGGGGGAGGTGGGGAACGTGTTGGCCCTAGACAGTGGGTCCTCCGCGTCCCATCCAGCGATTGAAAAATTTCGTATCCAGGAACTAGCGAACAGCCGTTGACCAATGCGGCGGAGCTCCATTATATTGACAAATAATGTGGGCTTGGAATTCTTGTATTTGTTCCAGCGTGTCCACTGACTCATTCACTTCGTTTTCTACAAAGACGAACGGTTCTGTCGTGCATTATTCCACGCCAGACGTTCAGTTTAGGGTTATCACAAACATATTCAATCAATACCTGGTTGGAGAACTCTGCCTAGGAATGCACCAAACGGTCTCAATTGGGGAGAGATCCTGCACCCTTGCTAGCCAAAGTGGGGCTCGACAATCAAATCACGAAGAGAAACAGTAAAAACTCTCGCCACGTGCCGATGGCACTGTCTTGCTCAAATGTAAGCCCAGGAGGCTTGCCATAAAGGATAACAAAAAGGGGCGCACAATATCGTGTACGTACCGATGTGCTGTAAGGTGCCGCTGATGGGAACCGAAGGGATGCCGCTGTGAAATGAAGTGGCTCCCTAGGTCATCACTCGTGGTTCTCGGGCCTTATGGCGGGTGACAGTCAGGTTGGTATTCCATTGCTATTGGAGGAGTTTCCAGACACGTCTTCGCCGGTCTTCGGGGCTCGATTAGAAGCGGTTCTCGTCACTGAAGACAATTCTACTACATTCAATGGAATTCCAGGCCGAATGTGCACGATACCACTGCAAACGAGTTTGTTGGTGTGCAGAGGTCAATGGTAATCGACGTGAGCTCAGTTCACTTTCTGTGAACCACCTATTCTACATCTACGTCTACATACATACTCCGCAATCCACCATACGGTGCGTGGCGGAGGGTGCCTCGTACCACAACTAGCATCTTCTCTCCGTGTTCCACTCCCAAACACAACGAGGGAAAAATGACTGCCTATATGCCTCTGTACGAGCCCTAATCTCTCTTATCCTATTTTTGTGGTCTTTCCGCGAAATATAAGTTGGCGGCAGTAAAATTGTACTGCAGTCAGCCTCAAATGCTGGTTCTCTAAATTTCCTCAATAACGATTCACGAAAAGAACGCCTCCTTTCCTCCAGAGACTCCCACCCGAGTTCCTGAAGCATTTCCGTAACACCCGCTTAATGATCAAACCTACTAGTAACAGATCTAGCAGCCCGCCTCTGAATTGCTTCTATGTCCTCCCTCAATCTGACCTGATAGGGATCCCAAACGCTCGAGCAGTACTCAAGAATAGCTCGTATTAGTGTTTTATAATCGGTCTCCTTTACAGATGAACCAAATCTTCCCAAAATTCTACCAATGAACCCAAGACGACTATCCGCCTTCCCCACAACTGCCATTACATGCTTGTCCCACTTCATATTGCTCTGCAAATATTTAATCGACGTGACTGTGTCAAGCGCTACACTGCTAATGGAACATTCAAACATTACGGGATTCTTTTACCTATTCCTCTGCATTAATTTACATTTATCTATATTTAGAGTTAGCTGTCATTCTTTACAGCAATCACAAATCGTGTCCAAGTCATCTTGTATGCTTCTACGGTCACTCAACGACGACACCTTCCCGTACACCACAGCATCATCAGAAAACAGCCGCACATTGCTATCCACCCTATCCAAAAGATCATATATGTAGACAGAAAACAACAGCGGACCTACCACACTTTCCTGGGGCACTCCAGATGATACCCTAACCTCCGATGAACACTCACCATCGAGGACAACGTACTGGGTTCTACTACTTAAGAAGTCTTCGAGCCACTCACACATTTGGGAACCAATTCCATATGGCCGAACCTTAGTTAGGAGTCTGCAGTGGGGCACTGAGTCAAACGCTTTCCGGAAGTCAAGGAATATGGCATCCGTCTGATACCCTCCGTCCATGGTTCGCAAGATATGATGTGAAAAAAGGTCGAGTTGCGTTTCGCAGGAGCGATGCTTTCTAAAGCCGCGTTGATGCATGGACAGCAACTTCTCTGTCTCAAGGAAGTTCATTATATTCGAACTGAGAATATGTTCGAGAATCCTGCAACAAACCGATGTTAAGGATATTGGTCTGTAATTTTGGGGATCCGTCCTTCTGTCCTTCTTATATACAGGCGTCACCTGAGCTTTTTTCCAGTCGCTCGGGACTTAATGTTGGGCATGAAATTCGCTATAAATGCAAGCTAAGTAAGGAACCAATGCAGTAGAGTACTCTCTGTAA
Organism: Schistocerca gregaria; assembly: GCF_023897955.1. Taxonomy (NCBI): domain Eukaryota; kingdom Metazoa; phylum Arthropoda; class Insecta; order Orthoptera; family Acrididae; genus Schistocerca; species Schistocerca gregaria. Next base: position 818,982,359 of record NC_064921.1, read on the forward strand.
AACCGAATTGGAATCCCATCAGGATCTGGCGATTTATTTATTTTCAACCCATTCAGCTGCTTCACAACCCCAGGGATGTCTATCACTGTTCTCCATACGAGGCTCAAACGGCGGTATGTTTGTACGATCCTCCTGCGTGAAAGATTTCTCAAATGCTAAATTTAAAATTTCAGCTTTCGTTTTGGTGTCTTCCGTTGCCAGGCCAGGCTGATCAGTAGGTGACTGGATGGAAGCCTTCGGCCCGCTTACCGATTTTACGGAAGATCAGAATTTCCTTGGGTTTTGCTAAGGTATGGCGGTGGTAGTGGTTGAATTAATGGTCCTCGTGGGCACTGAAGCACCAGTTGCACGTCGGATCGTCGATGATGATGATTCCAGGGCTCTGCGTGCCTCCAGGCGGACCGCTTCCTTCTTGTCTCTGTGTTCGGTCACGGTACACCCACTCCTGCCAACATCGTCGTATAGTGACGTCATTCCATTTCATATTTCCAGCGATTCGGTGATTACACCAACCAGCTTCTTTGAACCCAATTACACACCCTCTGTCATATGGCGACCTGTGCGTATATTGTTCACGTATTCTTGTGCCAGGTTTACTTACTGTTCACGTAAGTGGACGTAATGAAATTCCCAAAGATTTTATGCCCTGGTATCGAGATATCCCTTGTTTACTGTACTTGCCAGCTGTATTGTGAAATTGTGTTTCAGAGTAATACAGTTTTTCATTTTCCGTCGAGACCTGTACAAATATTATTTTGTGGCCAATTTGCTTGAGTCTTCCTTTGCATAACTCTCTTTTTCTTAGAGTGTATTTACTACAAACCATCGATTGTAGTGATACTAATAAAGTATTAAACAGCACTTAAGACCAATAGTATAAGTACTTACCAGTGTCACTTGAAGGATTAATTGCCATTTAAGGGGCGCAAGGGCCATCAATTACAATCCAAAAAAAAATTTCGGTGAGGATATTATAAACGTATCTGGATAAACGTATGTGTTAGTGTACCACGACTGTCGCGCTTAAAGCAATTGATGCGCAATTTGACGTCAAAGGCTGCACTGATGACGGAATTCCAGTACTTAGATACTGTAAACGTAATAAAAATGACGGCCGGTGTGGCCGAGCGGTTATAGGTGCTTCAATCTGGAACCGGGCGACCGCTACGGTTGCAGGTTCGAATCCTGCCGCGGACATGGATGTGTGTGATGTCCTTAGGTTAGTTAGGTTTAAGTAGTTCTAAGTCTAGGGGACTGATGACCTCAGATGTTAAGTCCCACAGCGCTCAGTGTCAGTTGAACCATTTGAACCTGCTATGAAGATCGTTATTTAACAGAAGCCGGTTGAGAATAAAGGTGTATTTGTACAGCTAATGCCTTCGAGGTGCAGTTCTTCTTCAATGAATGTCTGTCACGATCGCTCAACATCCATTACACACAAAATAACAGAAGAATTATTAAATGATGTGTTCCAAAGAATTACACTCCTGGAAATTGAAATAAGAACACCGTGAATTCATTGTCCCAGGAAGGGGAAACTTTATTGACACATTCCTGGGGTCAGATACATCACATGATCATACTGACAGAACCACAGGCACATAGACACAGGCAACAGAGCATGCACAATGTCGGCACTAGTACACTGTATATCCACCTTTCGCAGCAATGCAGGCTGCTATTCTCCCATGGAGACGATCGTAGAGATGCTGGATGTAGTCCTGTGGAACGGCTTGCCATGCCATTTCCACCTGTTGCCTCAGTTGGACCAGCGCTTGTGGTGGACGTGCAGACCGCGTGAGACGACGCTTCATCCAGTCTCAAACATGCTCAATGGGGGACAGATCCGGAGATCTTGCTGGCCAGGGTAGTTGACTTACACCTTCTAGAGCACGTTGGGTGACACGGGATACATGCGGACGTGCATTGTCCTGTTGGAACAGCAAGTTCCCTTGCCGGTCTAGGAATGGTAGAACGATGGGTTCGATGACGGTTTGGATGTACCGTGCACTATTCAGTGTCCCCTCGACGATCACCAGAGGTGTACGGCCAGTGTAGGAGATCGCTCCCCACACCATGATCGGGTGTTGGCCCTGTGTGCCTCGGTCGTATGCAGTCCTGATTGTGGCGCTCACCTGCACGGCGCCAAACACGCATACGACCATCATTGGCACCAAGGCAGAAGCGACTCTCATCGCTGAAGACGACACGTCTCCATTCGTCCCTCCATTCACGCCTGTCGCGACACCACTGGAGGCGGGCTGCACGATGTTGGGGCGTGAGCGGAAGACGGCCTAACGGTGTGCGGGACCGTAGCCCAGCTTCATGGAGACGGTTGCGAATGGTCCTCGCCGGTACCCCAGGAGCAACAGTGTCAGGGAAGTGGCGGTGCGGTCCCCTACGGCACTGCGTAGGATCCTACGGTCTTGGCGTGCATCCGTGCGTCGCTGCGGTCCGGTCTCAGGTCGACGGGCACGTGCACCTTCCGCCGACCACTGGCGACAACATCGATGTACTGTGGAGACCTCACGCCCCACGTGTCGAGCAATTCGGCGGTACGTCCACCCGGCCTCCCGCATGCCCACTATACGCCCTCGCTCAAAGTCCGTCAACTGCACATACGGTTCACGTCCACGCTGTCGCGGCATGCTACCAGTGTTAAAGACTGCAATGGAGCTCCGTATGCCACGGCAAACTGGCTGACACTGACGGCGGCGGTGCACAAATGCTGCGCACCTAGCGCCATTCGACGGCCAACACCGCGGTTCCTGGTGTGTCCGCTGTGCCGTGCGTGTGATCATTGCTTGTACAGCCCTCTCGCAGTGTCCGGAGCAAGTACGGTGGGTCTGACACACCGTTGTCAATGTGTTCTTTTTTCCATTTCCAGGAGTGTATTAAGTGGTTCTGTGAAAATTGACTGGTCCAAAATTTTGATAAATCACGCTACATTCAGTTCTCTGCAACAAACTGATTCATACCAACAACTGATGTACCACATGAGCAGGAATCAGTAAGTAGGGTAGAATCTACGTATTGCTGAAAACTTGAACTGGAAGAAGCACATTACTGAGCTTCTCAAACAAGTGTGTCATCTACTTTTGCTCTTTGCATAATTGCTAGTCTTGCAAGCAAATTTATCAACTTATGACGTATTTTGCATATTTCTACTCAATAATAATTTTTTGGCGTAACTCGTCAATCAGAAAGGAACTATTGAGTACACAAAAGCGAGCATTAAGAATAATATGCTATGATCACCCATGGACGTCATGTAGGTAACTCTTCAACGAGCTAGGCATTTTAACTGCTCTGTCGCAGTGCACAAATTCGTTAGTGAAATTCGTCATAAATAATCAATTATACTTTGAGAAGAATAGTGATGTACGAACCTATAACACTACAGGAAAAAAATGACCTTTGTTACCCATTGTTAAAGATGGCAGTGGCTCACAGAGGAGTTCAAAATGCAGAACAAAAATTTTTAATAATTTGCCCAATAACATAAATGTTTGATATGTATCAAAGCAAGTTTTAAATCTAATTTAAATCCTATCTCCGGATGGATCCGTCAACAAACATTCTACAGTGATCGTAAAAACAAACTGGTCTTTCATTGGGAGAAATATGTCCGTCGCCAGGAAGAATGTATTGAGAAATAAATGTGTAGACATGAAGAATGAAGTTATAGAACGTTAATAAAGTATGTTTTATTTAAAAATAATTAAGACTTAACACGAATAAACTACAGACTCATTAATTTTCAGCATTCCCTTATAATTTAGGTCCTTTCTGCCTTCCAACCTAATTTTTTATCTACAAGTGTGATTATGGAGCTGCCGTACCCATTTGCTCTGGCAGTCTGCTTCGAAGTCTTAACTTCTTTTTCAACGTCTTCGTGATAATGGCATACAGGTGTAACGTTGAGAGTTAAATTATTGATTTAATTCTTATTTTATATTTCTGTGGCTTTTATTAACTCTCAGTTCTAGCCAAAGCATAGGCTATTTGACTCATAGGATCATAGCAACAGGTTATCATCTGCAGAGAATTAGCTGCGGGGCCCGAAAGCAGATGTGCGCGGCTCGACCTTATGTCCACACCGAGCTATTCTTTTTAAACAGCGCCAGTTACGTGAAGTACGAATAACTACTTTGCTTGTACGGGATACTGTTTAGAAACGCAACTACACCAAGCACTAACCATTAGATACAGTAGCACGGGACATCCACCGCAGCATTCAATGAACGTAGGGTTCTCGTATCTTAGTGGCAAAAGTCATGGGATGCATCCCAAAATCGTGTCGGACCGCCTTTGGCCCGGCGTAGTACAAGGACTCTCTCGAACTGCCCAGAATGTTCTTGAATCCAGACGTGGCCTGTCGCATTGTCATACACAAAAATTCCATCGTTGTTTGGGAACATGAGGTCCATGAATGGCTGAATAGGACTACAACTAACCGAAAATACTCATTTCCAACCAATAATCGGTTGAGTTAGACCAAGGGACCCAGTCCACTCAATGTAAATACAGCCCACACTATTACTTGCACAACAGCTTATTCACAACTTGGGTTCGTGGTTTTGTGGGGTCTGCGCCACACTCTTACCCTATCACAGCTGTTACTACGTGATGTCTGGAAGGTTTTGCAGACGTCTAGGGTCCAACCGATAGGGTCGCGAGCTCAGGAGAGGTGCTGCATGCGATGTCGTGCCTTTACCAGAGGCAGTCATGTCGGTCGCCTGCTGCCATAGCCCATTAACGCCAAATTTCGCTGCACTGTCCTAAGGCACACGTTCGTCGATGTCTCACATTGATTTCTGTGGTTATTTCTTGCGGTGCTGCTTGTCTTTTGGCAGTGATAAATCTAAGCAAACACCGCTGCTCTCGGTCGTTAAGTGAAGTCCGTTGGCCACTACGTTGGCCGTCGTAAAAGCTAATACCTGAAATCTGATATTTCCAGCACACTCTTAACACTGTGGATCTCGAGATACGAATTCCCTAACGGTTTCCAAAATGGAATATCCCATACGTCTAGCTCCAACAACCATTCCGCGTTCAAAGTCTGTTAATTCCCGTTGTGCGGCCATAATCTTGTCACAAACATTTTCACACGAATCACCTGAATACAAATAACAGCTTCAACACTGCACTGCCCTTTTATAGCTTGTGTATAGTACATGACACTACTCCCATCTGTATTCGTGCCTATCGCTGTTCCATGACTTGTGTCACACGAGTGTAACATCGGTACACACCTGTTAATAACTTTAATGCATGCTCCACTCTTGATGGTGACGAGAGACAAAATCGTTGAAACCGTAAGTATACAAAAAAATCTGATCCGGAATGTAAGCGGAGAAACATTTCCAAGAATATTGCCGCTGACTTTACGCTTGCTTTCTGAGATAGCCAGACGGATTCACTGCTTCAGTGTGGCAGTACGCTACCCATCCGATACGTGCTAAGTACGGAAGGAGAGTGGTATTGTCAGACTGAAGCTCTGACGTTGGCCATGGGTCGCGTCTCCCATGTGTATGTGCTGGGGATCTCAATCGAGTCGTTGCCGTTTCCACTTCTGCATGTATCCAGCATGGGCAAGGAGCACAAGATGGTGATTTCTTGCACGGTTATTTGACAACGTCGTTCCGTGTATACGCTTAGTACTCTTCGCTTCGTATTTCAAAAATGGTTCATATGGCTCAGAGCACTATGCGACTTAACTTCTGAGGTCATCAGTCGCCTAGAACTGAGAACTAATTAAACCTAACTAACCTAAGGGCATCACACACATCCATGCCCGAGGCAGGATTCGAACCTGCGCCCGGAGCGGTCGCTCGGTTCCAGACTGTAGCGCCTAGAACCGCACGGTCATTCCTGCCGGCTACTTCGCATTTCCAAAGCAGCTCGGTATACGTAGAGAATCTACAACAACAACCATTAAATTTCAGTTCAACCAACAGCCACATGTGGATCATGACACAAGATGAGCTAACATGTTGAGTTCAGTTGTAGAGTTGTTGCGAGCATAAAATGACGTGTAAGAGAAAGTTTTGGTGGTAGTGTACATGGGCAAGTAGTGTAAGTAGGCTGTTTAGATTTTCTTGTTGGTAACGCCACGTAGCGCTCTGTATAAAAATCACTGGCTGTGCTGTGTGCAGTCTATGGCTAGTTTGCATAGTTGTCTGCCATTGTAGTGTTGGGCTGTTGGCTGTTAACAGCGCGTAGCGTTGCGGAGTTGGAGGTGAGCCGCCAGCAGTGGTGGATGTAGGGAGAGAGATGGCGGAGTTTTGGAATTTGTAAGACGGGATGTCATGAACTGCTATATACATTATGACTTTTGAACACTGTTAAGGTAAACACATCGTTTGTTCTCTATTAAAATCTTTCATTCACTAACTATGCCTATCAGTAGTTAGTGCCTTCTGTAGTTTGAATCTTTTATTTAGCTGGCAGTCGTGGCGCTCACTGTATTGCAGTAGTTCGAGTAACGAATATTTCTGGTGAGGTAAGTGATTTGTGAAAGGTATAGGTTAATGTTAGTCAGGGTCATTTTTTTGTAGGGATTTTTGAAAGTCAGATTGCGTTGCGCTAAAAAATATTGTGTGTCAGTTTAAGCACAGTCATGCACAATTTTTCTAAGGGGACGTTTCAGTAGTAGAGGCACTGTATAGGGTCGACAAAAGATAATTGTTGAAGACTAAAAAGTTGCTGAATTTGGAGTGGAACTTCAGTGGTTCCAGACTGGAAGAATAATCGGAAAGAAACCGAAGACTTTTGTTTAAAAATTGTTGATTCCTGATGACGAAAATATCGCAGTTTGTTCTTCTGCACCAATCTATTATCTGACGAAGTACGCTCCATTATGAAGACATTAGGACACATATAGAGGTAAGAAACAGACGTAAAAACACAGTTGGACGAAATAAAGGGCTTTTTGGAACATCGGGTAGAAACGGCTTCGATGTAATTATACAGTGACGGTGAAACGGTTGCGTAATCGTTCTGCACGTAAACGACATAAAAATCTGGCTCAAAAGAAACTTAATTGATCATTGAGTACGTAAAACTAATTATTTTTTCTACTTTGCAATATCTTATCAAACGTTATGCTAAAACATGTGCAGTTTGTGTATGTACATTAAATAAATTTAACACATTTTTAACCAATATCATTCTTTATGGATTTTTGCATTATGGTTATTTTCGGTAACTCAGACGACCTACGATCCCATCTAGTCCAGATAAACAAGCTTCCACTGTACTGTGCTCTAATATACACTATTTGATCAAAGTATCCGGAATCTATTAAAAGACATTAATATGAGGTTTGTTCACGCTTCGACTTTTCTACTGCTTGAACTCTGCTGGAGACACTTTGAATTAGGCGTTTGAACGTCTATGCACGGAGGCGAAACCGGCCCTTGGCTGGAGTGACGTCGGTGTTCTGACTCATCCGAAAGACGATTCTTCAATTTCGACTCAGATTGTACTGCTGGTACATGGGTCCAGAAAAATGTTGCTTATGAGGAACTGCTCGACCTTGGACCGCATTCTTTTTTTCTTGTTACTCACTGTCACTGCGTTAGCTGGACTGGAGGTAGCACTCTGAAAGTCAGGAGTGATCCCTTCTGCTTATTTCAAGGAATTTTTTACACTACTGGCGATTAAAACTGCTACTCCACGAAGATGACGTGCTACAGACGCGAAATTTAACCCACAGGAAGACGATGCTGTCATATGCAAATCATTAGCTTTTCAGAGCATTCACACAAGGTTGGCGCCGGGCGCGACACCTACAACGTGCTGACATGAGGAAAGTTTCCAACCGATTTCTCATACACAAACAGCAGATCACCGGCGATGCCTGGTGAAAAGTTGTTGTGATGAATCGTGTAAGGGGGAGAAACTTTGATAACGGTCGGATTGTAGCCTATCGCGATTGCGGTTTATCGTACCGCGACATTGCTACTCGCGTTGGTCGAGATCCAATGGCTGTTAGCAGAATATGGAATCGGTGGGTTCAGGAGGGTAATACGGAACGCCGTGCTGAATCCGAACAGTCTCGTATCACTATCAGTCGAGATGACAGGTATCTTATCCGCATGGCTGTAACGGATCCTGCAGCCACGGCTCGATCCCTGAGTCAACAGATGGGGACGTTCGCAAGAGAACAACCATCTGCGCGAACAGTTCGACGTCGTTTGTAACAGTATGGACTATCAGCTCGGAAACCATGGCTGCGGTTACCCTTGACGCTGCATCACAGACAGGAGCCCCTGCGATGGTGCACTCAACGACGAACCTGGGTGCACGAATGCCAAACGTCATGTTTTCGGATGAATCCAGGTTCTGTTTATAGCATCATGATGGTAGTATTGGAAGCGTGTATTCGTCATCGCCATACTGGCGTATCACCGGGCGTGATGATATGGGGTGCCATTGGTTACACGTCTCGGTCACCTCTTGTTCGCATTGACGGCACTTTGAACAGTTGACGTTACATTTCAGATGTGTTTCGACCAGTAGCTTTACACTTCATTCGATCCCTGCGAAACCCTACATTTCAGCAGGTTAATGCACAACCGCATCTTGCAGGTCCTGTACGGGCCGTTCTGGATACAGAAAATGTTCGACTGCTGGCCTGGCCAGCACATTCTCCAGATCTCTCACCAATTGAAAACGTCTGGTCAATGGTGGCGGAGCCACTGGCTCAATACGCCAGACACTACTCTTCATGAACTGTTGTATCGTGTTGAAGCTGCATGGGCAGCTGTACCTGTACACGCCATCCAAGCTGTGTTTGACTCAATGCCCAGGCATTTCAAGGCCGTCATCACGGTCACAGGTGTTTGTTCTGAGTACTGATTTCTCAGCCTCTATGCACTCAAATTGCGTGAAAATGTAATCACATGTCAGTTCTAGTATAATGTATTTGTCCAATGAATATCCGTTTATCATCTGCATTTCTTCCTGATGTAGCAATATTAATGGCTAGAAGTTTACACTGCCAGGCCCGCGTCTCGTGACGTCTAGCGGACAGTTTCCCATCACATAGAGGTGTTCGGAAACATTTGTTCAGAGAGTGTAATGGCCCGTGATTTTCTAGCAAATTTTCACGCAAAATGAAGCCAAGAGAAATGAATGTCTTACAGATTGTGCGTTCTTTAAACATTATTTTGTTTCATTAGCGATTGGCTGTACTTGAATACCGTTGTAATGTAGTTATTTGTTATAGGGTTTTCGACTGAGAACATTCCATTTGGTTGCCGGAATTGGTAAGTTGTGTGTATATTTCTACGCTTTATGAATTCTTTGTACAAAAAATTAAAAAAACTATGAAAAAGATCTTGGGGAATTTCAGGATTACAAAATGAAGAATATTGCTGTTACTGTTCATATTATAATATTTTATGTTTTTATAACATTTTACAGTTGGTAAAGTAATAATTGCGTAGATTAAAACTGAAGAAACTGCAAAAATGTGGGAAATTAAGGAGATGGGACCTGGATAAACTGAAAGAACCAGAGGTTGTACAGAGTTTCAGGGAGAGCATAAGGGAACAATTGACAGGAATAGAGGAAAGAAATACAGTAGAAGAAGAATGGGTAGCTCTGAGGGATGTAGTAGTGAAGGCAGCAGAGGATAAAGTAGGTACAAAGACGAGGGCTGCTAGAAATCCTTGGGTAACAGAAGAAATATTGAATTTAATTGATGAAAGGAGAAAATATAAACATGCAGTAAATGAAGCAGGCAAAAAGGAATACAAACGTCTCAAAAATGAGATCGACAGGAAGTGAAAAATGGCTAAACAGGGATGGCTAGAGGACAAATGTAAGGATGTAGAAGCTTATCTCACTAGGGGTAAGATAGATACTGCCTACAGGAAAATTAAAGAGACCTTTGGAGAAAGGAGAACCACGTGTATGAATATCAAGAGCTCAGATGGCAGCCCAGTTCTAAGCAAAGAAGGGAAGGCAGAAAGGTGGAAGGAGTATATAGAAGGTTTATACAAGGGCGATGTACTTGAGGACAATATTATGGAAATGGAAGAGGATGTAGATGAAGACTAAATGGGAGATACGATTGCAGTGGTTGGGAAAGGAGTGAGACAGGGTTGTAGCCTCTCCCCGATGTTATTCAATCTGTATATTGAGCAAGCAGTAAAGGAAACAAAAGAAAAATTTGGAGTAGGTATTAAAATTCATGGAGACGAAGTAAATACTTTGAGGTTCGCCGATGACATTGTAATTCTGTCAGAGACGGCAAAGGACTTGGAAGAGCAGTTGAACGGAATGGACAGTGTCTTGAAAGGAGGATATAAGATGAACATTAACAAAAGCAAAACGAGGATAATGGAATGTAGTCAAATTAAATCGGGTGATGCTGAGGGAATTAGACTAGGAAATGAGACACTTAAAGTAGTAAAGGAGTTTTGCTATTTAGGAAGTAAAATAACTGATGATGGTCGAAGTAGAGAGGATATAAAATGTAGACTGGCAATGGCACGGAAAGCGTTTCTGAAGAAGAGAAATTTGTTAACATCGAATATAGATTTATGTATCAGGAAGTCGTTTCTGAAAGTATTTGTTTGGAGTGTAGCCATGTATGGAAGTGAAACATGGACGATAACTAGTTTGGACAAGAAGAGAATAGAAGCTTTCGAAATGTGGTGCTACAGAAGAATACTGAAGATAAGGTGGATAGAGCACGTAACTAATGAGGAGGTATTGAATAGGATTGGGGAGAAGAGAAGTTTGTGGCACAACTTGACTAGAAGAAGGGATCGGTTGGTAGGACATGTTTTGAGGCATCAAGGGATCACAATTTTAGCATTGGAGGGCAGCGTGGAGGGTAAAAATCGTAGAGGGAGACCGAGAGATGAGTACACTAAGCAGATTCAGAAGGATGTAGGTTGCGGTAGGTACTGGGAGATGAAGCAGCTTGCACAGGATAGAGTAGCATGGAGAGCTGCATCAAACCAGTCTCAAGACTGAAGACAACAACAACAACAAAGTAATTGCCAATTCTACATCAGAAGTAAAGAAAATTACGGTGATTCTCTAAGGGAGAAATGTATTCGTGGTACTTTTCTTGCCAAATTCTCATTCAAAAGGTCGTCTTTCTTCTTCGAGGAGTTTGTTGCGTAAGCCAGCTGGATAGTCAATCGTTGTGCGTTTGTAATACCCCATGACGAACCATGGACGTTAATGGATTTCCGCAAATTCCATATAAATGATAAGCAAATTTATTAAAAACAACATCTTTAACTTTGGATAAAGATTATTTATTGTTCGTCTGGTGTTCGGCAGAAACCAGTCTTCAAACATCTGAAAGAGGATATGATGAACATAATCAGACACTCATGACAGTCGTCACGAGAAGTAATAAACAGAGAATAATAGGAGAACAATGAAAGTAAATTTTGTTATTATTTTCTGGAAAATTGGTGCGTTGCGATTCAGACGTCTTAAAGTGTGTTTAGCGTGTGAAGCAGTGATGAATGTTATGAAATGGAGTGATTTTGTTCCTTTTTTTGCTGATGAGATAGATGTAAAAGCTTGAACCTAGAGCTAATCGTACTTGGAATAGCTGTAAAGTGACTGCTGAGCTTATCAGCCCATTTGACTGAGGGATCAGTAACATGGTCGTATTTCCTCACTGCATGATTCACAGCGGAAAGTTTTGGAATGTTGGCACCATCACGTCTCTTATCCGACAAAATACCGACAATAATAATATTTTCCTCCATTAGGATTCAATCCGGCTATCTCCGAGTAGAGAAGTAATGAGCAATAAATGTTACTGGTATCATTTAAAAAAAGAAAAGTAGACTTAAATCGCGCAACTGGCGTCACAGGTCTACAGCAGTGGAAAAGCGTTTAATAAGCAATGTTTGTCGTACTTTGAAACACGTCTGTTACTTTCAGCCTAGTTGCAGACTGTCCGTCTGGAGTACCAAACTGGAAACTATGAAACAGACTAATTATCCGATAACTATGTCCTGCCTTCCTTAAGTCGGGTTCGTCGGTTGGAAGCAAATATATGATAATGATTATGCTTATTCATTACGGATATTTTAGAACCCGTGACTGTTCGATGTAAAAACATAAAACTGCAGCCAGTCACTTTTTTGAAATACTTCTTTATTCATTCCATGGAAAGGTATTCGAAACTTTCCAGGCGTATCGTCAGATGTAGTACAGGAAGTTACATAGTTATTCAAGATAATGTTGGGTGCAGGCTCTGTGACAAGAAGATGGAACATGTTTTGATGCATTACCATGAGTATTGTGTATTTTGATCCAAAATTTAGTTTTGTACTTACTGCGACAATATAGGCGGCTTTTGTTGTCAGTGTCCATCTGTCTGCTTCCATAATGATGGCTAGTTGACACCACATTGCTCACTTTACAGAATATGTATGCATACACACTATAATAAATAAACTTTGCCAGCATCCAGCATGTGCCACACAACTGTTACTTGTTGCAAAGAACTTGACTCAAACATATGACGCAAGGCCTACTTTGCTCAGAGTCATTGTTTTTGTTTACATGTATTAAAGTGGATCTATTGACAAATACTATAATCAAAACTGGCGTTAACATGGAAGCTCAAAATAGAGTAAATAAATAAATTACTACAATAATAAACTTCAAATGATCTAAAGAAGCCTTTTCTTTTATTGCCCTATCTGAAATTTGTACTCGTAGAACATTGCAGTGGTACTGATATGCACAACGGACACATAGAAGCTTGATCCTGAAGTGATGCGAATCTTTCGTCTGTTCTGCTCCCCAGTTGCGGTTCTATTATGTTGTAATGTTACCTAAGTGGGGTACGTGGAGTGGAGTATAGACTGACGAGCCAAAAATAATGACCACATCTCGGTCCACCTTTAGAACGTAATAAAGCATTGATTCTGTTTGACATGGATTCTATAGGTCCTTGGCAGGTTTCCAGAATTTAGTGGCACCAGATGTCTAACCAGTTCACGAAGATAATGTCAAACGGTTCAAATGGCTCTGAGCACTATGGGACTTAACATCTGAGGTCATCAGTGCGCTAGACGTAGAACTCCTTAAACCTAACAAACATAAGGACATCACACACATCCATGCCAGAGGCAGGATTTGAACCTGCGACCGTAGTAGTAGCGCGGTTCCGGACTGAAGCGCCTAGAACCGCTCGGTCACAACAGCCGGCTACGAAGATAGTAGGCTGATGGTTTTCGGACGCGGGACAGGCGCCCGAAAGCGTTCCAGATGTGTTCTGTCGCATTCAAATAAGCATAAATCGGCGAGCAAGACATTAACGTGAGTTTCCAAACCACTGTAGCACGATTCTCACCTTGCACAGTTATCGTGCTGAAGGATGCCATCACCGTCGTGGAAGACATCAGTCATGAAGTAATACAGGTGGTCCCCAATAATATTCACGTAATTCACATCAGTCATGCTGCTTTCGGTTACCATCACAGGTCACATGAGAACTCTGTCGAACGTCCCTCATCATGTAATGACTCCATGGTGCGATGCATAGCTCCAGCAGGTGTTCGCCTGGATGACCGCGTATCTGCACACGACCGTCGAGCTGTCGTAACGAGGAACGTGATTCGTCCGAGCTCGTGGCAAGGTTCCATTGAACCATGGACAGTTCTCCATTATTGTGGACCAATGCAAACGTAGTCCATGTCGTTAGAACAACATGGAAAGACATAGGAGTCGTTTGCTGCGGGACTGCACCTTGAAAGGTAAACGCTGAACGGTGAGCTGCGAAACACTTCGCCGATCAGCTTTCCCGGTTCCGAGATGCTCGCTCCCAGAAGCCAGGCCGTAATACGAGGGCATTCAGTAAGTAATGCAGCACATTTTATTCTGAAAGCAGGTTAGTTTTATTCAGGATTCCAGTACACCATATTATTCCCCACTAGTTTGGCTACAAAAACCTATTTTTCAACATAATCTCCGTTCAGCGCGACTGCCTTACGCCTCCTTACTGGGAGGGCTGTATGCCAGCATGATAGTATTATACAGGTCGGCCTCGCAGCAGACATCTTTCTGCATCAGTAACCTGCCCATCATTCACTTACAGCTTTCCTCGAAGTGCATCTTTCATGGGACCAAGCAGATGGAAGTCGGAAGGTGCGACATCCGGTCTGTAGTCTGGCTGAGGAAGAACAGTCCAGAGAACTTTTGTGAGCTCCTCTCGGGTGCGAAGCCTTGCGTGAGGTGTTGCGTTGTATGGAGAAGGAGAAATTCGCTTGCGTTTTTGCGGTAATGAACACACTGAAGTCCAACGTTGCACGAGTCACAATTGCGTGCGGCCAGCCGGCACGCGGGAGATCGGACAGGTTTTTGCGACGTTATTGCAATAATGACCGACGCTTCGCCCAACGGTTCACCGTGCTTTTGTTCACTACCAGGTCTCTGATGACGTTCTACAAACGCCTGTGAGTATCTGCGCTGGTCCGGTTTTCCGCCAAAAGAAACTCAGTGATAGCTGTCTGTTTGAAACTCATCTGCGTAGCAGACGCAAATTTGAAGGCTACGTATAGCGTCGCCGCCTGTCAGTAATTCATGATAGTATATGAGCTGAAGCGGCTGTATTCTACCATGTCCTACAGCAAATTCCGCATTTTTCAGCCGAAATTGTCCGAGTAAAAAAATCTGTCACTTCATATAATGAACAACCCTCGTAATACGCCCTTCGTCAAAGCCGATTGTGTCATTAGGTTTCCCCATTTGCGGTTCTTATAGTCGCTACAATGATACAACATACATTTCTGCTCCTCTTATATACCGGGTATCAAAAAGTCAGCATAAATTTGAAAACTGAATAAATCACGGAATAATGTAGATAGAGAAGTACAAATTGACACACATGCTTGGAATGACATGGGGTTTTATTAGAACCAAAAAAATACGAAAGTTCAAAAAATGTCTGACAGATGGCGCTTCATCTGATCAGAATAGATAAAATTAGCATAACAAAGTAGGTCAAAGCAAAGATGATGCTCTTTACAGGAAATGCTCCATATGTCCACCATCATTCCTCAACAATAGCTGCAATCGAGTAGTAATGTGAACAGCACTGCAAAGCATGTCCGGAGTTATGGTGAGGCATTGGCGTCGGATGTTGTCTTTCAGCATCCCTAGAGATGTCGGTCGATCACGGCACACTTGCGACTTCAGCTAACCCCAAAGCCAATAATTGCAAGGCCTGAGGTTTGGGGACCGGGGAGGCCAAGCATGACGAAAGTGGCGGCTGAGCACACGATCATCACCAAACGACGCGCGCAAGAGATCTTTCACGCGACTAGCAATATGGGGCGGAGAGCCATCCTGCATAAATATCGTACGTTCCCACAAGTGTTTATCACCCAGGCTGGGGATGATGCGATTCTGTAACATATCGGCGTACCTCTCACCCATCAAGGTAGCAGTTACAAAACCAGAATCACGCATTTCCTCGAAGAAAAAAGGTCCGATAACGGTAGATGTGGTAAATCCAACCCATACCGTGACTTTCTCGTCGTGCAATGGAGTTTCCACGACAGTTCTAGGATTTTCGGTAGCCCAAGTTCTGCAACTGTGGGCGTTGACAGACCCTCGGGGCTTGAAATGAGTTTCGTCGGTCCACAACACATTACTCAACCAATCGTCATCTTCCACCATCTTTTGAAACGCCCACACTGCAAATGCCCTCCACTTTACTAAATCGCCAGGTAATAGTTCATGACGCCGCTGGATTTTGTACGGATAGCATCGGAGGGTACGCTTAAGTGCCAACCAAACAGTAGTGTATGGAATGCCGGTGCGACGTGCGACTGCACGAGCGCTGACTTCCCCGTGCATAGGCGAACCCGCTACAGTCTCCATTTCTTCCTGAACTGTCTCAGAAACATTACGTCTTGTGCTCGGTCGGCCACTACGGAATCTATCGTCTAAACAACTCGTGGCTTCGAATTTCGAAATCATTCTCGCCACAGCTGCATTTGTCAACGGATCTTTACCCGTTCGAATCCCCTTCCTATCGCGATAGAATCGTAACGCTGAAATAGCACATACCTCATTCTGATAATACAACTTCACTAAAAGCACCTTTTCAGGTAACGTCAAAATGTTGCGACTGCTGGCGCATCTGATTCTCATTACAGCTCCTTTCATACACGATTGTCATGCGCAGTCACTGACGTTTTGCTGTCCACCGCCATGTGTCGGACATTTTGTGAACTTTGTTGTTTTTTTTGTTCTAATAAAACCACATGTCATTCCAAGCATGTGTGTCAATTTTTACCTCTCTACTTACATTATTCCGTGGTTTATTAAGTTTTCAAATTTATGCTGACTTCTTGATCACCCGGTACTTTCCTTACTAGATCACGTGCTCACAAAGCGATCAGGTGGCATTTAATCTGACGATGGGGAATGACCATAATGTTTTGATTCATCAGGTATCTGTGTTGCTAGTGATAACAAGCGAAGCTTTTTACATTGTGAATACTTGCCCTCTATGCGGATCTTCAAAAACAACGGCTGGGAACGTTATTTTCAATAAATCACGAGAACATTGCTCCGAAGACGCTTACAAAGAAGTTTTCGTTTCTGAGGTGAGCACGAACTTTTCCCGTCTGTCTTGGTCCAGCATTTGCGAAGATGGTAACACACAACATTTCTAGTATGTCTCCGCGCAAGTGATATATTTGACAGGTTTATGCGGACGTTCTACGGGGAGCGCAGAAGACGAAAAGGCTGAACTATTGCTGGCTAACGTCGACATCCTTGGGCTGCAAATAGCAGTCTCACCTTCTCAAAAATATTCTTGCACAGCCCCAGTCATATCGCCGTTCTGGTTATAATCAGCCTACGAAAGGAAGTCTCATCATCTTTACAGTTTAATGTTATGAAATTTGTGCTGTTATCTTCTTGTTCCTCCTTTTCGTGCTATGGCTGGGGATTCTTCTCTCGAGGTAAACAGTTGTAATTGGCTAAATCGCCGATAAGCTCTATTTTTTTGACGTCTTCATCTACATCTACATTTATACTCCGCAAGCCACCCAACTGTGTGTGGCGGAGGGCACTTTACGTGCTACTGTCACCTCTTTCTTCTGTCTTTGAAATTCTGGCTATATGAGTTCCCCACCTTTGTCTCCTGCAGAGCTAAGATTTTCAAGGAAGTCGACCAACTCAGAAAGAACGACATTGTAAGTAGAGTTTTCTAACGAAATTGTAAGTCTCTGTAGAATTTTCCTTTGGGTTAATTTTCTTGTTGTGCATCTCATTCCCATCCCTGAAGTCTGCATTTCCTCATTTCTTTCATTTCTTTGATTCAGTTCCTCCAATAATTTGTGTACCACGTCGGAACTGTATAGAGCACGTTTTATAGTACTTTTCTGTTGTGTTCCAGTTGGCCAATTTGTATAGCGTAAGACGCAGAGTGCTAGTATCAAAGCCGAATTTATAAAGCATCTATAGGCTGAACTTGTGGTGCAGTCACTAGGAGGACAAATGTAGTGGTACCTTACATATAACAATAGCATTTTAGATCACTTTTCGAACTAAAGCCTAAAAAGAGGCATTTAAGTTTTAGTACTTAATTGTAAAAATGTTTGCTACACAAATTATGATACACTGATGAAAATTAAAACAATTGAGTTTTAAATTGAGGAGAGCAGGAAGCCCAGGGTCATACCAGAATTCTCAAAACAGACCACTAGCATACAAAATGTCATCAAAATTTCTCCTGAAGAGCTGACGAAACTTTAGATGAACACCCGGGTGGATTTCTAAAGGGAGCACTGTGCAAAAAAATAGATTTTTAATTTAAAGTCAATAATTCACTGTAGAATGTTAACTACGAAAACTATAATAGCTTCATTTATTGATTTCACGAAAGCATTTGATTCTGTAGACAAAGAAACAATATATAAAGTCGGTAGAGAATCTGGTGTTACAGCAAAATAAGCAAACATAATTTGTGAAACTCTAACCAATAATGTTAAATTGATGGGAGAAGTATCCCCACCATTTGAAGAAAAAACCAGTGTTAGACAAGGGGAGGCTATTTTTATTGTTTAATTGCCTGGCAGAAGAAATTGTAAAGATCTAGAATTTGGAGCTAAAAAATGATAGAACGGAAGAAATATTTTTGGCAAGATAATCAAATGGAATTAAGGTAAACCGCCGGGATTTTGGAAACGATTTTTTAACACCTTCAGATAACTTGACAGAAGCAGTAACTAAAATAAATCATCTAGAAAAAATATCAAAAGCCAACAAATATTAAAAAAACGAAAACACAAATAGGTGAAATAGAACTACTTAGTGAGTTTAAATATCTTGGAGCAATCATCCAGCATAATGGACGAGAAAAAAGTTCAATATATACAAGACTTAACAAAATGAAAACTCACATGTCTGACAAAAAAATCTGCAACAAAGATATACATCTAGAAAAACAAAAGTAAAACACTGTACCACAGTGGTAAAACAAGATTTTTTATATGAATGTGAAGGCTTAATGAATAAATATAAGCAGGAGAGAATAGAGGCGCTTGAAAATAACGGATCCAATACCAATTACAGTTGGTTGGAAAATAAGAAAAAGCGAGGTGATATATAAAAATATAGACAAAATATCAGAACTATTGGCAGAGTAGAGATTAATCGTCTTGGGGCACATCTAACAAACGAATGAAATAAGGCTAGCAAAATAAATATCCCCGTACTTCTGGACGAAGAAATAGACTAGAGCATGGATTACAGAAATAAGAAAAGAACTAGAAAGAAACATCAAAGTATCGTAAATAATAGAAAAGACCTTTTTCTATAATATTAAAGTGAGAAGCCGGCCGATGTGGCCGAGCTGTTCTAGGCGCTTCAGTCTGGAACCGTACGACCGCTACGCTCGCAGGTTAGAATCCTGCCTCGGGCATGGATGTGTGTGATGTCCTTAGGTTAGTTAGGTTTAAATAGTTCTCAGTTCTAGGCGACTGATGACCTCAGATGTTAAGTCCCATAGTGCTCAGAGCCATTTGAACGATTTACATTTAGAAGGCTTTCAAGTCCTAAGGGATAAGAAATCTGGAACGCAGAAATAAAAGCACAACAGGAAAAAAATTAAGGAGTTTTGAAAAAAAATAGGAAACAATAATAAAGAAATAAGAGAAACTGAAACTGGTGCTTCAGCATAGTTGGTCAATATGAAGATAAGAAAAAAGAATTCAAATGAATAAGTCATTCAATACGACGTATTACCATCACTATGAATAAGTATTTAAAAAGAGAGAGAGAGAGAGAGAGAGAGAGAGAGAGAGAGCAACAAATTGAGACTGACGTCGATGCAAAAATGAGTATTTCAGTGTTAAATAAACACTTTGTAACTATTGCCAAACATGTATTTAGCAAACTAAACCTAACAAAAGGAAGGAACCAACGAAGCAAATTTTACCAATATTTCATTCAAATACAGTACTTTCCCAAATAATAAGTCTTAAAAATGAAAGTCTTAGGTAACCCGATTGGCAATTTGGTTTGATCACACATTTCATTAGTAAGGAAGCTACTTACAATGTCTTCATAGCTTACAATTTCATCTATAATGCTAAGGCAAATGTCAGACCTGTCTTCTAACACAGTTACACGACTGCTTTTGGTCAACCTCAGTTTTTCCATTGCTGTGTTTTTCGGGTTCTGGTTTGGACGTTGTAAGACGCGAAACAAATCTAATTTTTTCTCGAAAACCAGCTCATTTCATACTGCCAAAATTCCGTTGACAACTCTCTTAAAAGCCTTAACGGTTCTGCCAGCTGAAGCGCCATATGTTCTACCGGGCATCGCGGGCAAATCCACCCCGGGGAGCGCAGGAACAGTTTTGAGAGGTGAATGCTGATTTAATTCATACCGGCTGCGTACCGAAAAATTCAGCCGAATAAGCTCATTCACAGTACTTAAGTGTTTCACTATTATGAGGGTCCCACGCCACAGTGTTATAATAAACTCTTTTTTTTAGTTTACATTTTTGTGGTGCGGGACGGTAGAATATGGCCCTTGGTAGTATCGTATCGTACGGGACGCAGCCATGTGAGCCAGAGCTGGGTCCAGTACACTCAGCGGATTAACGCCCGTCATGCTGATATTCCGCCCAGCGAGAGTGCGCTTTTTACGCGATTTTCCATGCTCGTTTGAGCTCCAGTTCCCTCCTCTGAAAACTGATGTACAAAATTTAAGGACGAAAACTTCCGAGCGATATACCACTGCAAAGTAACATAGCTCGATCAGAATTGGACCATACATGGAATGTATGAGTTTTCTATTGCACAACCATGACTTAATATATGCATAGTTAAATTTTCTTAGCTATTTTCCTTATTTAGTTAGCAGCATAGTTAATAATCTAATTGAACCTAGCTGCCCTGGGAAAAAAATCCAATTTTTTTAGCTCATATTTTAATAAGTTTTAATTTTTAATTAGTGGGTTTGTATGAAAACTTAAAAAGTAAGCACATTAGTCAGAATTTTTCTACAGTTTTAAAGGTGTTAGTAACGTTACCAACTTCAAGCAACACCCATTGTTATATAATTTATTCTCAGTTGTCAATTTCATTTGTAAAACGACTCCCAACCTTCGAAAAATAAGGCACTACGGTCTTGTACAACGCTCATGCCCTCTACCGACATCTACTGACAATCGAATAGTAGCTATGGCCTATTGCCCATGTCAGTTTCAGCGGCTGAATCTGGGTACGATGTTACTATTTCTACATTGCAGCCGAGATAGCTGTGTTTGTAAATACTATCAGGAGTTTAACACTGGTAAATTGTTGCAGTACTATAAATACGGGCTTACGGTGCCACAGTTTCTTGTTCTCCGCTTATCCGCTCAATTTTTCAGGCTCGAAACAGAATATCCCTCAGTGATGACCCATAATAATCTAAGATTATTGGTGGATCTTTCAGCATCCATTGCATCTGATGACACCAAGATATGTGCCTTATAGAACGATGGAAGGTCGTATTGGTTTAATGGCTTAATGTAATACAGCCAAGAGAGTACTTTTCTATCTCTCCATAGTAGACATCATTAGTTTTTTCACTTGACGGCGTCTGATTCCTGTGTATGTTGTTGCAGGCCTAACTTGAAGATCCGATTAGTTTTCGTGAAACCAGTTGTACCTTGAGTCGACAATAAACGAGGATTAGCAGCAGCTAGCGGACTCCACAATTTTTTAAAAGATTGTACAATAAAATTTTAAAAAAGTTTTTTGACTGTACATAGAAAGAACTGCCTCAGTGTCGTACAGAAGATGACTGTAATAAATACACGTTAAGACGAGCAAAAGTGACGTTTCGTTCAAAGACAATAACTACATTATTCCCAAGGGTGTGTCTTTTTATTTGCATAGCTTACATGGTCATTTTACAATCTTATTTAAGGACTTCATATATAAAAGGTTAAATATACACAACATATACGTAATACAAAGAAACAAACAGATACTCCAGAGAAAATATTATAACTTAATGTCAAAGTTCCTTTGTGTCACCAAACGCAGCTAGATGAGTCCACCAGAAAGTTTTCCTAGTCTACACTCTTCAGTCACGTGCTGCATAGTTTGCACAGTAACACGCCGGGGTTTCTTTGAACCCCCATCCACACAAACGGTGTCCGGACAGTTGCCACGCCGGACATTTGCCACGATTTTACCTGCTCCGAAGGGTTGGGTGCCTTGTCGCCCCCCCCCCCCCCCCTCTCCTCCACCTCCTCCTCACCCACCCGCCCAGTTTGCTTTCGAAGATCCTAACGTGACCATCAGTGTGGAAGTTATTACAACGAACAAGGGCAGGCCTACAGCTCATGACAGAGGTTACGCGTTACGGAATCTAAAGAGGGTGTTGTTTCATGGATATGCTTACGCCGAAAAGCGGATCATTGCAAGGGAAAGGTGCTTTCGAGAAGGAGAAGTGTTGAATGTATTAGACCACCTGAAGAAGCGGCTCTGAAAGTGAGAAAGGAAGTGGAAAGGGCGAAGAGAAGAGCTCGAGAAGAAACTACACAGTTATCGGAGATATACGCGGATGAAATGGGAAATCTACATAATAAATTTTATGACTTTGTTACAGTGTGCCTAATTCAGAATCTATGAAGAGAACCATGCGTCGTCGATGGAGTCAAGAACGGGGAAAATGGGAGATGGCAGTAGTTTTCTTCTGGAAGACGATAGATTAGAGGTGAGAATAATGATTTTTAGTGGAAGTAAAGGAAAAGAAAGTTTAAACACATGTTCCCATTTTTTATGGATGGAACATTTAAGAGACGCAGCAAGCAATTTGAACATATCTACACCATACACGTAGACTTAGAAGGCCCTATTAAAGAAACAAACATTCTTCATACTGTATTTGCACTGCTCCCGGACAAGAAGAAAGACACATATGTTCGTCTGTTTCGTTTGATAAAACAGGCAGTCTCTGAGTGGTGTCCTAAACAAGTAAAGGTGGACTTTGAGGCAGCTGCGATATCGGCCATTCGTCAAGTTTTTCCCGCAACTGAAATAAATGGATTCTATTTCCATATGAAGAGGAGTTTATGAAGAAGAATTAGAATTCTCGGTTTAACTGAGGAGTACCGCTAGAACGAGGATTTAAGACTTCACGTCAGCATGTGTGCAGCGCTGGCAGTTGTAAAACCGGAGGACGTAAGCAATGGATGGATTGAGATTCATGCAGAAGCTCCTGATAATGGAATGTTCTCTCCATTTTTTGACTACATTGTGGGTAACTGGCTAGAGAATGAGGATATCGCAATAGAAATGTGGGACTGTTACGGATAAAGGCACCGAACGACGAACGCTGTTGAAGGGTGGCACAACAAAATAAATAGTATTATTGGAAACCCTCACCCTAGAATCAACTATTTGATGGAGTGCTTGAAAAAGGAAACAGAGGTCACAAACTGCATGTATATGAAATTGGAAATGATTCTTGAAGGTAAGAAGACGAAGGAGAAGTACTTGAAGCTGGACGACAGGATAGAGACAATTGTGAAGAGACTGGCAACATTAGGCGTTGCTTGAAATCCATTGCCCATATTCAGAAACTGGACTAAAATACGTTAAACATAACGTCTTAAAAAACTATGAAGATCACTGAGTCCTCGCAGATTACTGAGATAAAATTATTAAAACATTGAAGCAGCATTATATGAGCTAATATTAAGTTGTAATTGTAAATAGAGTGTACATTAGTTCAGCGTGTTTATACTGATTTTACACACGCCAGAATGGTAAATGGTCATTTATCATTTTGACGGTCCAAAGCCTGTACAAAGTGTGATGCGAATCAGCCTTTAATGTGAAAATTAAAAAGTGTTTCAAGCCGCACAAAAGAATCCCTATTGTTGTCACGTTAAGATAACATTTATATATATTATGGCCATACTATTACATAATTATGAGTTCTAAAATAATTTTCTGAAGCTTCAGAATCGCAACTATCATCTAAAATATCTCGGTTTGTTAAACTGATAGTATACGATTTTGTAAAAGAAAATGGGAACTGAACCTAACGTTGACAATTTTGGCACCTCAAATATTTTTTATTTACGTTCAGCTGCGAACATTTATAGTAGATGTAAATCTACTTAAGTACATTTAGATATAGTCCTTTAAAAATTAAAATTTCTTATTAATTTATTGATCATCTTTAAACAGGTCAGTAAAACCAAGGAGCTTACTTCTGAAAATTAATTGTTACTAAAGAACATTAGAATCAAATGCATTAGACCTACTTCTCTGATACATTAAAGACGTTCTGAAAAGATATTTGGCCATTTCCTCTGTCACTGGCTGTGTAATTCCAGTTGCTTTGCAACACCAGGGATATCTACTTCTAAATTATGTTTACAGCTGTTCTCATTTCGAGTTCTGGTATATTTACTTCGTCTTATTTGGTGGAGGAATTTCGGAAAATGCATTTACTAACTCCACTTTAGTGGCACTGTCATCAGTAACATTACCGTCGCTGTCGCACAGAAAAGGTACTTACTGAGCCTTTCAGCTGATTTGCTTAACATGGGACCAGAATTTCTTTGGATTTTCCGACACATTTATAGAGCGAGTTTCGTTGTGGAAACTATTAAATGCATCTCGCACTGAAATCTGCACCGAATTTCGAGCCTCAGTAAAACTTCACCAATCTGGGAGATTTTGCACTCGTCTAAATTATACGTGCCTTTTGCGGTGCTCCTGCAACAGCTTTTTGTCGTGTTTTGTGTACCATGGGGGATCAGTTCCGTCTCTTATTAATTTATTGGGTATGAATATCACGAATGCTGTTGATACCATTTCTTTGAACTTAAGCCATATATGTTCTTCATTTACATAGTTTGGAACGATTGTAGACTATCTCTTAGAAAGACGTCACCCGAATTTTTAGCTGCTTTTATAAACAGATATATTTCGCGTTTAGTTTTGGTGAATTTCTTTGTTACAGAAATGAGCCTCTCTACGACTGCGTGTTCACTAATCCCTGGATCCGTAGTGATGCTCAGAATCATGTGTGTTTTCGTAACCATTTACAATTTGAATAGTCTCGTCAACTAATTGTTAAAAATAATTGTAAAAAAAGCATTTAGAACAATTATGGAAGTTGTTTTCTATTTACAATAGGGTATATGAAAACGTATTTTTGTGAACATGCGGAAGGTAGGTTGAAGTAACTGCCAACTATAAATGTATGAGTAGGGTACCTATTTGTGATGAGACACAAATTTTCTTTGAACTGTTCAGCAACTGTTTCATATGAGACAGGGGGTCGGTAAAAGAAGCCAGTTATTAATTTATTCCGGTTGTCGAATATAACCTCTGCCCATAAAGTCACAGGAACTATCTGCTTCTAATTTGATTGTGAGCTTATATTATTTTTCCTTCAGTTGTCCTTCTTGTTTCTGTTATAGTGCAGGTAGTTACAATTACGGCTTTTCCCTCCAGAACCTAAGATGCTTTCTCTGTGACCCTGTAATTACCAGAGCTAAACAATGTAGAACAACAACGTATGTTACAAGCGTAGCATTCTGTATTACTTCATTTCCTTTTTTTTTTAACATTTTAAAATTGTAAGTCGACTTTAGATGACATGTCAATCATAGATGTTCTTTTCTCTGTTTAATGAACGCGTTTTCAGTTATGTTTTGAACATTGTCCGCTACTCTTTATTAACTAACGTTTTTAGAGAGTACATTAGTACGGAGTGTGTCGTTCTTCTTTTCAAACATTCACATGCCTATTTATTCTTTCCCTATCGTCTTTCGGGTAAGCAGTTGTAGTAATTAAAGTAGGCACAAATGCAGTGGTCAAAAAGAATTGATTAGCGTACATCCGCACTCTCGTTACATCGTTCCTTTCTTGTTGCTACCATGCCGATGGATTGCTTCTATCGCAATCAGTAAGCGTGAAAGGAAGCTACCCTTATAGACAGAGAAATCTATGTTTATACTTGTCAGAACTAATTACATACTGACATAATCGTCGGTATTGCTTTCATTTCCCAAAAGTTATAAATATTTCGATTTCGGAAAAGAAGCTCTGTATTTGGCTAAGATGTCAAAGAAGGTCCCTTACGTACTGGTTGTATCGAGTAAGATGCGGAGATGGTGGTTTGAAAGCGGACAGAAGAAGTACGGGGAAGGGCGTCCCTTACTTGAGGGATCGCTACTCAAGCTACCTGGCGAAGGGGCAAGTGTGGCAAATGTCCAGCGTGACAAATTTCCGACGTGGCAAATGTCCGGCATTCCACACAAACAGGTACTAAAGGATCGGTTCAGGGGTGTCCACAGTTTTATGGGAAGACTAAATCCATTCATATCTTTGTTGGGGTCATTTATAAGATGAGAATTAGTCGGAGGAAACTTCTGCCAAACCTCTATCTATTCTATCTCTATTGGTCCAGTATGGATGGGGAACATCAGCTGGTTAAGTAACTGTCAATATCAATAAAATTCTGCAACAGCCGTGTAACTTAAGATGTTATTTTATTTTATTTTGTAGGTTACCAGTTTCAGCATTTCACTGTGCCCTCTTCAGGGCCCATATGCGTCTCTCCAAATAAACGGAAATGTCATATAGTGCCATAAATCTGAAGATTTTTCAGCGCTCATATAACTTTAGGACTCTGTATCTCAGAATGAACGAAAATGGACTTGTACCACTATTGAAATAAGCCCTTCATTTATGAGGGCAGCATCTCGTGTAGGCCAGGGTGGTTTCCTAAATTTGAGTGTGCTGGCTGGTGCATTCTGTAGCTGATTGTATAGAAGTGATTTCTGGTGAGTGAAACACTTTTGGAACTCTCTTATTGCTGCTGCTTCTCATCTTACTGATGAAGGTGCGATATTACATATTTCAGGCAGCTACTAAACTGGTGTATATTTAGTAGTGCCACTGATTACTCTCATTTATTGATGCAATTTGACATGAAATATGCGTACATGTGCACTACTTTTTTCATACTGGATCACAGTATTCTGCCGTGGACTAAACTAACGCCAATGTAGCAGTACGAAGAGTTCTCCATTCGCACCCCATCCACACCCTGCCACTTTTCTGACAATATCAGATCTGGTGTTCACTTTTTTTGGTGCGTTTCCTGAATGATTCTTAAAGGTAAGAGCCCGGTTTAAAATCCCCCCCAGTATTTTGGGTATGTGTTATGTTCCAGGGGAACGTGTTCGAAGAACACATTTTCTTTGCGATTTGCCTCATGGTTATTAATATGGTATACATTTACCTTGGTTTTAAATGGATTAGGCTTCAACCTCCATTTCTTGAAATAGTCGCCCATTATGCGTAAATGTGTGTGCTTTCTGGCCGCGGCAACGAGTGTGACTTGGCGTGAAGCCACGAAAGTTTCTGGACGCAGACGAAATGAACGTTTCAACTGACGTACTCGCGATGTATTTGTGGTGTCACCGCCAGACACCACACTTGCTAGGTGGTAGCCTTTAAATGGGCCGCGGTCCGTTAGTATAGGTCGGATCGCGTGTCACCACTATCAGTGATTGCAGACCGAGTGCCGCCACACGGCAAGTCTAGAGAGACTCCCTAGCACTCGCCCCAGTTGTTCGGCCGACTTTGCTAGCGATGGTTCACTGTCTACATACGCTCTCATTTGAAGAGACGACAGTTTCGCATAGCCTTCAGCTACATCATTTGCTACGACTTAGCAAGGCGCCATATTCAGTTACTAACAGGTAATTCCTTGTCATGTTCCAGACCTCATGTCAGTATAGTTCTTCCCTCTTCACGCCAGCCTGCGTGAGCTAAAACGCGTGCATTTCGGCCTCCTCTAGTAACACGGGTTGGCTCTTCTGCCAACCCAACAGTATTTGCATTCTTAATGTGCATTTGCTATGGTTCTGACTCCTGGATTAAACACAAAATACAGCGCGAAAGTTCCTGTGCACCGGTACTGCATCTCCAGCTGCGCCGAAAACGGGTCGGGCCAGCCTGCACCAGCGCGGCCTTGACTCGCACAGGTTATTATGTGACGTCACTGACGCTTCGGAGAGCTTGCGGCGGGTGAGTGACCGGAGAATGTGGTCCGGCAACAAGTGCAGGGGGGCGGGGGGCCGGGGGGTTGGGGATCTGACCACAAAAAGGGGGACGAGGGGGCAGCGCGCGGGCTCTGCGGCTTTCGTTTGTCCTGCGTCTGGTCTTTGTGTGGCACCCGGAAGGTACAAATTGAACGTTGCCTTGCTGGTGGCCATTAATTCCAGCTCCAGGAAGTACAGTATGCAGTATTCTAGGAAGAAATAAGTGATTTGTGGAAATAAAGGGCTCTAAGCACTTATGGGACTTTACTTCTGAGGTCATCAGTCCCCTAGAACTTAGAACTACTTAAACCTAACTAACCTAAGGACATCACACACATCCATGCCCGAGGCAGGATTCGAACCTGCGACCATAGCACCAGCGCGGTTCCAGACTGAAGCGCCTAGAACCGCTCGGACGAAGCGGCCGGTTTTGTGGAAATATAGGACGTTAAATTTAGTATAAGACAAAATCGATCTGTCCTAGAATGACAACTTTCTGCAAAAGCTAATCAGAAAATAACATTAAACAGCCATGTAAAAAGCCGTGGATCACTAGAGGGATTAAAGTATCTTGTGACAGGAAAAGAGAAATGTATCTGTTGGCAACAACAAGTAAGGATCCTACAGTTGATGCACACTACAAAAACTACTCAAAATTACTGAGAAAGGTTATTAAAAAATCAAGGAACAAGAAAGTAATGTAAGTAGTCAGTAATTCTAACAACATATTTAAGGCTATATGGAATGCAGTGAAACGACATACAGGACAACCAGTCACAGAACAAGATAACATTACTATTGAATTGAACGCAAGGGCTATAAATCGATGAATTACAGGTAGCAAATGAATTTAATAACCAGTAGAAAGTATCGGGACAAACAGTTGAAGAGAAAAATCACAGCAGCATTTTGAAAAAATAACTCTCATAAAACTCATTCATATGTATCTGTCACCAACAACTCCTTCTGAAATTAAGAAAATTACACACTTTCTCAAAAAAGAAAGCTAATCCAGTTTTGACGGTGTTTACAGTATATGGCTCTGAGCACTATGGGACTTAACTTCTGAGGTTATCAGTCCCCTGGACTTAGAACTACTTAAACCTAACTAACCTAAGGACATCACACACATCCATGCCCGAGGCAGGATTCGAACCTGTGACCGTAGCAGCACCGCGGTTCCAGACTGAAGGGCCTAGAACCGCTCGTCCACAGTGGCCGGCAGTAAGTTGACATATTTTGCATATTTTCATTCAATAATGTCATATGGAGTGATGTTCTCGACTAATCTTTAAGAAAGGAACTCTTCATTGCTCAGAAACATGCTGTAAGACTAGTAAGTGATGCTCACCCACTATCATCTTGTAGAGATGTCTTTAAAGAGCCGGGCAGTCTGGCTATTACCTTACAGTATATTCATTCCCTCATGAAATATGTTGCAAACAATCCACTGCAGTTCAAAAGGAACAATGGTGTATATAATTACAACATGAGAAGAAAAATTTCATTCATTACTTCATGTTAACATTGTCTTCAGCACAAAAAGGGGTGCACAGTGCTGCAACAAAAATTTTTGGCCACTTACTCAGTGACATAAATTTTGACAGACAGCGAAGTAAGATCTCAATACTAAGACAGTTTCTCATTGACAATTCCGTCTAATGTGTAGAAGATTTTCTCTTGTAATGTGCAAAAGGTAGTGGGTGGGTATTAACAACTTACACCCGTATACTTAAAAAACAGTTTATTATTGTTTAAATGTTGAGCATGTAATCATGTTTACAAATTAATTTGCGCTGCGATGTTAATGTTCCGCATCATTACTATTTATCGTATAAAAAATGACCATGTAACACGAAACAAACTAACTAACGAGCACGTCATTCCACATTGCTTTAATCTGGACCAGTCTTAATCACTAGCAGTGGCTGGTGAGTGCTGGAGGTCCACTCTCTCGGGAGAACCTACCCGCCAGGAAGACGAACTCCCTCTGTTTCTGGGTACCTCAGAACACCGTTGGCAAGTCGTCTTGCGGTAACGTGTGGAAGATAACCTCAAAGATCGGGCACAAAATTTTTTTGGAAATTTGGGGTAAGTTCCTATGGGACCGAACTGCTGAGGTCATCGTGTAACACTCTTACTGCTTCTCGTTTATGAACTGAAACTATTTAGGTAGCCAGTTATGGTATGTAGAAGCAGTACAATGTTACCCTCTGTAAGGATTTTGTAGTTTTGACCGTGAAATGCCTAAAAGGGCGTTGCCTATCGGACATTAATTTAAAGTTACGTAAATACACACAACAAATAACAGATACTATTTAGAAGCTGTTTTAAACTAATCAGATTTGCTCAAAGGAAAAAAAAAGAATACGGTCGCCAGCCTAATTAGGCACAGGAAAGTGTAACATTTCTTTTAGTAACATTTCTTTTAAAGATAAAGTAAACAGCTTTTAGTAGAAAGACACAGCCTCTACGTTTCTCCTTCGAAAATACAATGAACCCAGTCACAAGCATAAGAAAATGGTAAAGTGGGTGCTAACAGTCATGGTAAAGCAAATCTGTCCTCGCAAACTCCCTTCAATATTAAATACTTTATCAATGTGAGTAACTTCATTAACACTACTAATGAAAATTAATACTAAATTGGAAATTGGGCATGGACTTAGTCTCAAGTTAGCAAATACCATTTACACAGCATAAATTTAAATAAAGTTCACTAATATACATATTCTCACAGTTCCTTAAAGCAATAAGTAACTGATATCATAGATAATGATACTTCTATTAGCTTTATCTTTGGAATAAACAAAACAATAAATTGGTACCCATAAACAGATATAATACCTCTTAACACACACCATGAGCGTGAAATTCAACATATGTTTCAAACCTAGTTAGCATTTTCTTTTATATATTAACTTTATGTATTTTGAGCAACTTTGTCACGGTTATAAAGCAAATTGACACACTGTCTGAAACACTGGCTCACCTTCTGTACTATTTCAATAGACAGCACAACGATTATTTACCAAGAAGAACATTTCAAACCAACCTTTAATAACATTTACTTTTGAAACTAACCTCAAAGTGCTTTATCGCCTGTTCGTTATTACCAAAGTCTTTTACTTTATCGTCAATTATTAAATAAATAATTTAAAAAGTCCACAAAAGTTTAAACTGAACTATTTCAATCACTGGGGGGCTTTCACAAAGCTACACATACTACCTCCCTCAATTTTGCCAAATCCACAATAATTTTAACTACTCTTTTTCACTTAATATCAAACAACATTAATTAAATAGCTGTTATGTTTTGAGACTTTCATTTTTCCACAACAAGGACACTCTGTAATCATAATCCAAGTGGAGAGGACCCTGAGAGGTTTTTTTGATTGGAAACAAATCAAGGTAAGTTTATAAATTTTGTTCTGAGTTACCTTGTTTTTTAAAAACATAAACAGTGCTGATCCTTCACTTTACACTTCTATAATTCTCCCACTTCATCATAGTGATTGCGCAATGTGGTGGCGAGTACATTATGGTAGATGGATTTACTGTAGGAAGTGGTATTCTCTTTCATATTCTTGGTAGCGACGTTCCTCCGATTTTTAAGAGAATTTCCAGTAACAGAGCATAATAATTAATCCATCCATCCACCCAAGGCTTTGGTGTAGTGGAAACTGGCCTTTCTCGGCACCTGCAGCATGCACTATTTGATCATTAGCTGCCAGCGGTTCGGTAGCTAGTCTACGACTGACTCCCTTGTCCACTTTTCACCTGCACCAACCACATTTTGAGCGCGCTACTTAATTTCCGTTCGAGAGGGGAACCACAACACCTTTCCATACACAAAGAACTAAGAACCCTGAGTGAGGATCAGCAATTACAGATTAGGAAGCAAACTTTTTAAAGAAAACGTATCATTTGCTCACATTGACAGTTCATTTCTAAATACAACCAAAGAGTTTGTCTAAGAAAGACAAAACATATTACAGCGTAACACAGAGCACATGTTACAGAGATTACACTTCCTGTCAAATATAATTAATCAGAAGAAAATTATTTGTCATCTTACCATAGTGTTAGAAACGGTTCCTAGACTTAGACACTATTTAAACTAACTTACACTAAGGACAACACACACACACACACACACACACACTTATGCCCGATGGAGGACTCGAACCTCCGACGGGGGGAAGCCCACGTACCGTGACAAGGCGACTACCCCGCGCAGCGACAGGGCACAGACTCCGGCCAAAACGCATCACAACTGTGAAATCTGCTGTCCAAAGAAAGTGCTATGTGAATCGGACTTGATCTTATAGTGTACCCAAGATCACCCCCAAACGACGACCCAAGGTCCCGAGCCTGTATGATAGTGACGACTGCAATCCAGCACCGTTCGTTTTCCTCTGAGTCTCCCCATGCTGCCGCCTCAAGGGAAGCCGCAACAATGGTCGCCATGCCGACAGCCCGTGGAGACTCAGCCCTTCGTCGGACTGACTGTATGAATAATTGCCTTCCAGAAGAAACGAATGTTTTTGCTGACTCAGTGTACGTAACGCGCACGTACACTGAGATGACAAAAGTCGTGGGATACCTCCTAATATGGTGTCAGACCTCCGGCGTAGTGCAGCAGCTCGACGTGGCATGGACTCAAAAAGTCGTTAGAAGTCTCCTGCAGAAATGTTGAGCCATGTTGCCTCTATAGCCGTCCATAATTGCAAATCTGTTGCTGGTGCAGCATTTATTGCACAAACTGACCTCCCGTTTAAGTCCACCAAATATTCGATTGGATTCATGACTGGCGACTTGGGTAGCCAGACCATTCGTTCGAACTCTCCAGAATGTTCTTCAAACCAGTTGCAAACAAATGTGAGATGACATTGTTGTTTAGGGACATGAAGTCCATGAATGGCTGCAGATGATCTGCTCGTTGCCGAACATAACCATTTCCTGTTAATGATCGGTTCATTTGGACAAGAGGACCCAGACAATTCCATTCAAAGACAACCCACACCATTATGGAGGCACCGCCGGATTGCACAGTGTGTTGTTGACAAGCTGGATCCATGTTTTCATGGAGTCTGCGCTACACTCTAACGCTACTATCAGCTCTTATCAACTGAAGTCGGTATTAATTGGGAGCAGGCCACTATTTTTCACTAGTCTAAGGTTCACCTGATGTGTTCACGAATCCAGGAGAGGCGCTGCAGGCGATGTCATGCTGTTAGCAAAGGCGCTCTGGTCGGTCGTCTGCTACCATAACCCCTTAAAGCCGAATTTCGCTGCACTGTCCTAAAGGATTCATTCGTCGAACGTCTCACAATGATTTCTCTGATTATTTCACACAGTGTTGCTAGTCTGTTAGCTCTGACAATCCAACGTAAACGCCGCTACAGTCGGTCGTTAAGTGAAAGCTGTCAATCGTTAAGCGAAGGCCGTCGTCACTGCGTTGTCTATGGTGAGAGAGAATGCTTGAAATTTGCTATTCTCAGCACACTCTTGAAACTGTGGATCTTGGAGTACTGAATTCCCTAACATTGGAAATCTCTTCACATGAATCTTCTGAGTATAAATGACAGTTTTACCAATCGACTGCCCTTTCATACCTTGTGTACGCAATACTACCGCCACCTGTGTATGTTGTATCACTATCCCATAACTTTTGTCGCCTCAATGTATATCGAACGGCTGAGTGAACAGTATGTATGTCCTCCCACAAGTTGCTCGTGTGGATCTCCTGACATTACGCTTGGCGCAGAGTACGGTCCTCTTGACCCTATCGATTTCATATCTGCAATCTCGATAGGTCCCCATCTTCTCCCTGTGGTATTCTGACAAGTGTTACTAGACGGTTCTCTTTCCTAGCTGACGTATTATTTTCTCACAAACATCCGACATTAAAGATCAGTTTCGTAATAAGAAACATTCTGCATACTCTGTCAATATATGCAAACTGTAGATAGCGTCACTCTTATCTCGGGGGTGGTCAGTTTAAGGCAAACTTTCGTTTATAGATTTTGTATATTTGGAGAAAGTTTTTCACAATGTTGACTGGGAGACACATTTTAAATTTTGAAAGATAGCAGGGTTAAAATACAGAGAGCGAAAGGTTGCAGAAACCAGGTGACAGAACATGAAAGGAATGCTGTGGTTTAGAAGAAAGTGAGACAGGGTTGTAGCCTATCACCTATGTTGTTCAAGCGTTACATGGAGCAAGCTGTGAAGTAAAGTAAGTAGAAATTTGGAAAGGGAATTAAACTTCAAGAAGAAGAATTATAAATTTTCCTGTTTGCCGATGCCATCGTAGTTCTGCAGAGACAGCAAAGGAGTGGGAAGTGCAGCTGGATGGAATGAACAATTTCTTGGAGGATATAAGACGAACACAGAGAAAGGCAGAACAAGGATAATGGAATGTAGTCGAATTAAATCGTGCGATGCTGAGGGAATTATATCAGGAAATGATACACTAATAGTGTTTTGCTATTTCAGCGGTAAAATAACTGATGATGCCTAAAATAGGGAGGATGCAAAACGTAGACCAGCAATAGCAGGAAAAGCGTGTTTGTAGAACGGAAATTTGTTCAAAAAGGTTCAAATGGCTCTGAGCACTGTGGGACTTTATACCTAAGGTCATCTGTCTCCTAGAACTTAGAACTACTTAAACGTAACTAAGCTAAGGACATCACACACATCCATGCCCGAGGCAGGATTCGAACCTGTGACCGTAGCGGTCGAACGGTTCAGGACTGAATCGCCTAGAACTGCTCGGTCACCAAGGCCGGCGCAAATTTGTTAATATCTAATACAAATATATATGTTAGGAAGTCTTTTCAGCAAACATTTGTCTCGAGTGTCTGGACCTAGACTACAATAACAACAACTCCTACATTCCACGTGTGGTTGCCTGAAATGGTAATCATTTGCATCTCCAAGCTTGTTGTACACTTCACGCCAGTTTTATACACACATCAAAAAAAGTTTTGCATCACCTCGGTTCCGAGAGTTCCGGAACCTGTACAGAAAATTGGAATAGAGATGAACATAAACATCATTTCCGCCCTTTTCATTGCTCATGGAAACCACACATTGCATCTTGTACCACCATACAGCGAGACCTTCAGAGGTAGTGGTCCAGACTGCTGTATGCACCGGTAGCTCTCATACCCAGTAGTAAGTCCTCTTGCATTCATGCATGCCTGTATTCGTCGTGGCATACTATCCACAAGTTCATCAAGGCACTGCTGGTCGATTATCCCAATCCTCAACGACGATTGGTTGGTGGGTCACGTCGTCCATAAACAGCCCTTTTCAATCTATCTCAGGCATGTTCTATGGGTTCATGTCTGTAGAACATGCTGGCCACTCTAGTCGAGCGATGTCGTTGTCCTGAAGGAAGTCATTCACAAGATGTGCACGATGCGGGCGCTAATTGTCGTCCATGAAGACGAATGCGTCGCTGATATGCTGTCGATATGGTTGCACTGTCGGTCGGAGAAAGGCAGTCACGTATCGTGCAGCCGTTACGGCGCCTTCCATGACTACCAGCCGCGTACGTCAGCCCCAAATAATGCCACCCCAAAACATCAGGAAACCTCCACCTTGCTGCACTGACTGGACAGTGTGTCTAAGGCGTTCAGCCTGACCGGGTTGCCTCCAAACACGTCTCCGACGATTGTCTAGTTGAAGGCATATGCGACACTCATCGGTTAAGAGAAAATGATGCCAATCCTGAGTGGTCCATTCGGCATGTTGATGGGCCCATCTGTACCGCGCTGCGTGGTGTCTTGGTTGAAAGATGGACCACGCCATGGACGTCAGGAGTGAATCTGGGCATCATGCAGCCTATTGCGCACAGTATCACGACGTCCTGTAGCTGCACGAAAACATTATTCAACATGGTGGCATTGCTGTCAGGGTTCCTCCGAGCCATAATCCGTAGGTGGCGGTATTCCACTGCAGTAGTAGCCCTTTTGCAGCCTGAGTGAGGCATGTCATCGACAGTTCCTGTCCCTTTGGATCTCCTCCATGTTCGAACAACATCGATTTGGTTCACTGAGAGAACCCTGGACACTTCCTTTGTTCATGAGCCCTTTCTGGCACAAAGTAACAATGCGGCTGCGATCGAACCGCGGTATTGACCGTTTAGGGATGGTTGAAGTACAGACAACATGAGCCGTGTACCTCCTCCCTGGCGGAATGACTGAAACTGATCGGCTGTCGGTTCCCCTCCGTCTAATAGACGCTACTCATGCGTGGTTGTTTACATCTTTGGGTGGGTGTAGTGACATCTCTGAGCAGTCAAAGGAACTGTGTCTGTGATACAGTATCCGCAAGCAACGTCTTTCTTCAGTACTTCTGGGAACCGGGGTAATGCAAACCTTCTTTGAATGTGTGTATTTGTTGAACGCTGCCTTCAGTTTTAATAGTTAACATGAATCACGAAAAATCGTAACACCTATCCCACAGTCGCAAGGACAGGTTTATTGTGAATGGCTGTTGATATGTAACAACTCACCCCTCCCCAACCCCCCACTCCCGTGTACACAGAACAGAGAAAATTACAATGAGGTGCACGTTAAAAAAATACTTCCATGTCGTCGTAGGAATAATAAAGATAACACGGTTTCAGGTCGTATTCACGTTCGTTCTTGTTGTCTGTCAACACTTTTAATCCACTAGACAATCGGTGGCAATCTTTTGTAACTAAGTAACTTGCCACATCCCTTGTCAGAAGCCAGTAAATCATAAATCCTGGAGATAACTATTGTTTCTCATTTTATATTTAGGAATGTTACTGTTCTTTTCATATCCGAAATGGTTATTGATGACAAACTTCATAAAGGAGGACTCTGTTATATGCCTAGTTTCTTTAAGAGTAGTCTGTAGGACGCTTGAGGATGAAAGGACTTACACAGTTCTCGTTGCACAATTTGAAAACTAGAAACTGTTGGCACTAAATAAATTAATAAATTTCACTAAATATTTAATTTGCCTTTCCTGTTCCTGTGCTTATGGCGCTTACGTCGTCAGCAAAGGCAATGCAATTCGGCGTGTAACGGTCAGTGCCAACGTACACTCCTGGAAATTGAAATAAGAACACCGTGAGTTCATTGTCCCAGGAAGGGGAAACTTTATTGACACATCAGATGATCACACTGACAGAACCACAGGCACATAGACACAGGCAACAGAGCATGCACAATGTCGGCACTAGTATAGTGTATATCCACCTTTCGCAGCAATGCAGGCTGCTATTCTCCCATGGAGACGATCGTAGAGATGCTGGATGTAGTCCTGTGGAACGGCTTGCCATGCCATTTCCACCTGGCGCCTCAGTTGGACCAGCGTTCGTGCTGGACGTGCAGACCGCGTGAGACGACGCTTCATCCAGTCACAAACATGCTCAATGAGGGACAAATCCGGAGATCTTGCTGGCCAGGGTAGTTGACTTACACCTTCTAGAGCACGTTGGGTGGCACGGGATACATGCGGACGTGCATTGTCCTGTTGGAACAGCAAGTTCCCTTGCCGGTCTAGGAATGGTAGAACGATGGGTTCGATGACGGTTTGGATGTACCGTGCACTATTCAGTGTCCCCTCGACGATCACCAGAGGTGTACGGCCAGTGTAGGAGATCGCTCCCCACACCATGATGCCGGGTTTTGGCCCTGTGTGCCTCGGTCGTATGCAGTCCTGATTGTGGCGCTCACCTGCACGGCGCCAAACACGCATACGACCATCATTGGCACCAAGGCAGAAGCGACTCTCATCGCTGAAGACGACACGTCTCCATTCGTCCCTCCATTCACGCCTGTCGCGACACCACTGGAGGCGGGCTGCACGATGTTGGGGCGTGAGCGGAAGACGGCCTAACGGTGTGTGGGACCGTAGCCCAGCTTCATGGAGACGGTTGCGAATGGTCCTCGCCGATACCCCAGGAGCAACAGTGTCCCTAATTTGCTGGGAAGTGGCGGTGCGGTCCCCTACTTCACTGCGTAGGATCCTACGGTCTTGGCGTGCATCCGTGCGTCGCTGCGGTCCGGTCCCAGGTCGACGGGCACGTGCACGTTCCACCGACCACTGGCGACAACATCGATGTACTGTGGAGACCTCACGCCCCACGTGTTGAGCAATTCGGCGGTACGTCCACCCGGCCTCCCGCATGCCCACTATACGCCCTCGCTCAAAGTCCGTCAACTGCACATAGGTTCACGTCCACGCTGTCGTGGCATGCTACCAGTGTTAAAAACTGCGATGGAGCTCCGTATGCCACGGCAAACTGGCTGACACTGACGGCGGCGGTGCACAAATGCTGCGCAGCTAGCGCCATTCGACGGCCAACACCGCGGTTCCTGGTGTGTCCGCTGTGCAGTGCGTGTGATCATTGCTTGTACAGCCCTCTCGCAGTGTCCGGAGCAAGTATGGTGGGTCTGACACACCGGTGTCAATGTGTTCTTTTTTCCATTTCCAGGAGTGTAGTTGTCGCTGCCAACCGACCACGTGGTCAAGTGATGCCGGGGCTGGACTTCAGTTGAGTAGTTTTAATTCGACATGGCAACACGGTACTATAGATTTTAATTTTTAATTTTGACTGTGCCTTACTCTGGCATGTTACAGTAATTTCGTGATTCTGAAGAGGGCTACATTATTTTTGCCGAAACCTGGGAAAAGACCAGAAAATTTTCGCAACCGATACGGATTTTTCAATATATTAATAGCAGATAACCAGATACTGAACCCTGTGGTACGCCGGTAATGATTTTTCTCCATTCAGTATTTAGTTCTTATTCAAACTCAGCTACGTAGTGTTGCTGTTAGTTTAGTATGATGTCAACCAGGTGTTGTTTATACCTTCAGAGCGATATAGCTCCAATTTTCTTAAAAAGAAACTATGATTTCTTCAATCAAATGCCTTACACAAATCAGAGAAAGTTGCAGTTCATGATATTTGTTATTCAAATAATTTTTTGCTGGCAGATTGAGAAGATGTATTCGGATCTGTACATCTGGATCGCAATGCTATACGAATAATTCTTACGAGGTTGGTGGTCGTATTTTGAACTGGTACTTTATTAACCACTGCTATTTCCGAAGCTTTTTTCGAGTGTTGTCATTCTCAAGCGTATCTACATCATCACATAAGAATACGACGAATGTAAGAATCACGTTGTAATATTTCTGGCTTTCCAGCCATCATATTCCGGTACAAGAAGCTCTTTTTAGAGCAGTTTAAAAGGCACCAGTGACAATATGCCGTAATCTGGTGTGAGGTACCGATGACAGACTATTTGATCAGTGTGGGTATCGTGAGAAAGACCAACTAAATTGTGGTCCTTCTCCGCCATTGGCTGCTGCGTTCGCAAGTTGCAGGCCAAAATAATAATTTTCAATTATTAATATTAGACAAACTACACAGCGTATTTACCTGCATTTCATACTTAAAGTATCTCAATAGCGTGTTATCATTTCATTATTTTATAAGTATTAATAACTAGCAGAATAATAAACAAAATCTTTGAGCTGACTTCCCCGTAGAGTTGTCGGCGAACATACAGCATAATGTTGACTCCGAATCGTGATTTGACTTGACATTTTCCACATGAACAAACATTGGCAGAGGTAAAAAAAAAGTTAATTAAAAAGTCATTGAACCGATCGCATATCGAACCTCTGATCTTTGAGCCTGTAATTAAACTTTTTATTTTCCCCGTCTTAAAGTATTACCTTCCTATCACCATTCATGCGTTCCCTAATTTGGCTTCACCACCATTAACATCCAATAACAGTGGAGTGACCTGGTATTGTAGAGCAAAGATCTTTCGTTTGTTAAAGTGTAACAGGTAAGAAAATAAGTTATTTTTGTTTTAAGGGCATTAGACCGTGATCCAAGGCATATTTCTCAGCCTAACGTTATCGTCTTCCAGCGGCGGAGGCATCATGAGAGCTGCTATAATCTCAGACAAGCTGAGGAAGGCGAACTGTTTATACATATCCACTCAATAGACAGTTCGTGACATCCTGAAACAGCTGCCTGCAAATCGCGTAGTCGTGGCCACGTTTGATATGAAGCTCGATTTGGGAAAGACCTGAAGCTTCATTCTTGAAACAACGGAAATCCTGTAGTTTGAAAAAAATTGAAACAATGAACAAGTACTTCCTAAAAATTTGTAGTTAACCTAACCTTACTCTTAGAAAACTAAATCTGTTGCAGGAATTAAAACATCGGAAGAGAAATGCGTAAAGGAAAATAAAAGCTCTTACTTTCCCAAAGACCTTTATGTCTAACCCACATGTTACTTGCAGCACTTGAGGTCAGGTCAGCTGATGAAATATTGTGAGCAAATAAACCACCTGGACACCGAAAATATCCCGTCTATGTCTACGAGTCATAACTGCTGTAGGGTGACAGTTAATGAACTATATGAAAAAAATGTAAAGTAGTTACAAACTACTGCATGCGTACACTTCATTCAAAACGTAAACGTCACTACAGATATTCGGATTTAGTTTACGGCATATTAGATATGCCTGCGATCATTCGCGATTATGTGGCGCAAACGAACAGCGACATTCTGCATGACCCACTGAAGTGTCAGAACATCGATGTTGTCGATGACCTTCTGAATGGCTGTTTTCAGCTCGGAAATG
The DNA here is from genome assembly GCF_023897955.1 of Schistocerca gregaria. NCBI lineage: Eukaryota > Metazoa > Arthropoda > Insecta > Orthoptera > Acrididae > Schistocerca > Schistocerca gregaria. The sequence continues at coordinate 819,022,608 of NC_064921.1, forward strand.
GTTTTGGGGTTATTGCTGTACACCTTGTCTTTAATATAGCCCAACAAAAAAGAGTCGCGTGTGTTCAGATACGGATAATACGGCGGCCAATCGAGGCCTATGCCACTGGCCTCAGGGTACCCCAGAGCCAGATTGCGATCCCCGAAGTGCTCCTCCAGGACATCAAACACTCTCCTGCTTCGATGAAGTCGAGTTCCGTCTTGCATGAACCATATCTGGTCGAAATCAGGGTCACTCTGGATAATGAGGATGAAATCATCCTCCAAAACCTTCACGTACCCTTCGGTTACCGAGGTACCGTCAAGAATATCGCACCGACTTTCCGTGACTGGACATAGCACACCATGCAGTCATCTGGTGAGGGTGGAGAGACTTCTCCATTGCGAAATGTGGATTCTCAGTCCCCCAATATTGCTCGTTGACGAACCCATCCAAATGAATGCAAATGGGCGACAACAAGGCGCGTGTGAGTACTAATTCCCGTCGTGCCCCGCGACCAATCGTGCAGTTTGAACGTCTTAACGCAAACATTTCAGAAGCGATGACGATTTTATTTCATATAGCCCAATAATTTTCACCCTGTATATTTCTCATGTTCTATCCACCGTACTAGGTTGTAGAGACGTGAGGACGTTACTAAAGATAGACGAACATTGTCGCAGCTGCCTTGAGCGTCGTACTGTCTGCAAGTAAAGACAGACTCGTGCCGCCGCGAGCTGTGCCCTTCCGTGCACACACGGTTAGTGGGAGGAACGGAGCGTGACGTAAGCACCTGTCAGTGCGTCGCAGCAAGTGGCTAACGACTCCTCCTCGAGCGCGCACTCCACGTCTCGCGTCAGCGCCCTCTCTCAACACCTCACACACACTGCCGCTCACCAACATCGCCAACGAACCGCAGGCAGGTGCCGGGACTATTGCTCCTTCTGTGTAACTGATCTGCACAAGGTAACCAGTGTAAGTAGGCTGTTTAAGTATTTTTATTGGTAACGCCAACACCACGTAGCGCTCTGTATGAAAATCACTGGCTGTGCCGTGTGCAGTCTGTGGCTGGTTGGCATTGTTGTAATATTCGCCATTGTAGTGTCGGGCAGCGGCAGCTGGATGCTAACAGCGCGTAGCGTTGCGCAGTTGGAGGTGAGCCGCCAGCAGTGGTGGACGTGGGGAGAGAGATGGCGGAGTTTTGTAATTTGTAAGACTGGATGTCATGAACTATCATATATATTTTGACTATTAAGGTAAATACACTGTTTGTTCTCTATTAAAATCTCTCATTTGCTAACTATACCTATCAATAGTTAGTGCCTTCCGTAGTTAGAATCTTTTATTTAGCTGGCAGTAGTGGTGCTCGCTGTATTGCAGTAGTTCGAGTAACGAAGATTTTTTGTGAGGTAAGTGATTTGTGAAAGGTATAGGTTAATGTTAGTCAGGGCCATTCTTTTGTAGGTATTATTGAAAGTAAGATTGCGTTGCGCTAAAAATATTGTGTGTCAGTTTAAGCACAGTCTTGTATAAATTTTTCTAATGGGACGTTTCATATAGAACAGTTATGTATAATTGTTCTAAGGGGACGTTTCACCAGTCCTAATCATCTATATCTATATTCTGTTATCTTTTCCTATTTGGAAAAGAACACTGAGGATGTGTTCGATGACGATCAGTATGGCTTTAGAAAAGGTAAAGGCACCAGAGAGGCGAGACTGACGTCGCGGATTATAATGAAAAAAAAAAGGAAAGAAAAATCAAAACACGTTCACAGGATTTGTCGACCTGGAAAAAGCCTTCGACAATGTAAAATGGTGCAAGATGTTAGAAATTCTGAGAAAAATAGGGGTAAGCTATAGGGAGAGACGGATAATATACAATATGTAGAGGAACCAAGAGGGAATAATAAGAGTGGACGACCATGAACGAAATGCTCGGTTTAAAGAGGGTGTGAGACTGGCTTGTGTGACTTGGCACCCTACGACGAAAACGTAGCCAAACGTTGAGACGAGCCACATCTCTGGGCCACTCCATTAAGCAAAGTGTAACAAGTATATATATTTTCATGTCATAGCACGAGGGGGCTCGAGCCAAACTATTCAAACTTTAGTGTATAGTGCACAGTACCGTCGTAAAATGTTACCCACAAAAATGTATTCCCAAAGTTTCATGACTCTACATTAATCATTTTTTTGGTGTTGCAATTTTTTTCCGCCAGTGTACACTAATTTAATGAACAGCACTGGTAGCTAGTTAGAAGGGGGATGAGTCCATAGCATGCAAGACGTTAACAGTTAAATTCCATACTGGCCACTTACATACAGGTCATAAAGTCATTACTCAGGCCATCTGAAAAAAAACTACTGGCCAAGGCAGATATATACAAGTCCCTTTAGTCTAACTTGCACCTTTCCACCTTGGGGCTGTTAACTTCCTTCCAGCCCCCCCCCTCCTCCCCCGCGCTACCAGATATGGATATTACAACCCAGTCGCATCTGGAAGATATCTAATCAGAATACTTTAACAAATGCACTGACTATAATCCGTAAAATAATTACAGTACACAGAGAATATGCCTTAAAAGAAGTCGGCAGTACACTTGGAAACAGGAAACACGACACAACCCGATCGTAATTTGTAAATGACGTCTCAAGTTACCGTTCTTTGATAGTTTCCCTACACTACTGGTCACAGTTACTATTCTCTCGTACTAGCCACTCAAGTAACATCTATTACAAATTATCAGTTGCTTTTTCAGTATTGATAAGTGTTGATAATAATACAGACAAACCTGAATTAATATTTATTGTGCTTTCATAAGGTATAACTGCTAATAGTACCTTTTTCTTCTTCTAGTTTCACTGTAATGTGGAATCCAAATAACATTCTCAAATTTGCAGTAATGAAATATGAACAACGTTGTTTCCAGCTGAAATCCCATACTTCTCCTGAGGACGTATATATGTGTCATTTGTTAGTTGATTTCGTTGACATTCATTCGAATGATATCGACATCTCGTTTGAAATTGTGGATTCTTTTACAGAAATAGGAACTAACTGTGACGATTCCGTGAATTGTGATTCGGACGATGTCAGTTGTGCCAGTGACACTTCTGAAGAAAATACCTTCCAGGCCTAAAAAAACACGTACTGCAACAGCTTTAGCGACCAAGAAAAGGCAGTGAAATACTGGTTAATCGAAGGAGGGAAAAAAACGCTTGAAGTTACGCAGTGCGCGAAAGCGTTTCCAATTCGTAAAATCGGGGAGTGAACTGTGCAAATGGAAGAATGAATTACATGAAGTAAGACATATGCGCCAAACGGAAACTCGAAACCATCTGCATCAAAGACTGTTCGAAAGATTTAGAAATGCCCGTGAGAGGCTATGCAGGGTTACCCATGGTGATCTACGAGACTGGGCCCACCGAACTGCATATGACGTGAAAATCGCTAACTTTCAGGCTTCGTCGTCCTGGCTACGCAGATACAAGAAATCGTATTGAATAGGAGGTCGATAAATTACCAAGTTTACGTCACGTAAACGTGTAGAGCAGCTGCCAGTTATAGACAATGCTATAGAGAAATTCATAGTTGACATAAAGACGAAACTTGCTGTTATCCCTGCAACAGCCGTTTATAACGCTGATCAGTAAGGTTTCGTAAAAGAACTGCATGCACACCGCACTTTATCTTTTACAGGTGAAAAAAAACGGAGTCTGTTGCCCAGTCAATGAATGCATTCATATACGATAAGTGATAAGATACGCCAGTGATAAGTATGAGTGGTTTACTGTTTCCGCAGCTATATATCTGCCTTCAAGAACCTGTGACGCTGCGGAATATTTATAATACTAATAATAATAATAATCGTCAGTATTAGGAAGTGCACTACTGCACATTAAAATTGATACACCACGAAGGTGACGTGCTACAGACGCGAAATTTAACCGACAGGAACAAGATGCTGTGATGTGCAAATGATTAGCTTCCCAGAGCATTCACACAAGGTTGGCTCCGTTGGCGACACCTATAACGTGCTTCTTTAGGAAAGTTTCCAACCGATTTCTCATACACAAACAGCAGTTGACCGGCGTTGCCTGGTGTAACGTTGTTGTGATACGTTGTTGTGATGCCTCGTGTAAGAAGGAGAAATAGGTACCATCACGTTTCCGACTTTGATAAAGGCGGATTGTAGCCTATAGCGATTGCGGTTTATCGTATCGCGACATTGCTGCTACCGTTGGTCGAGATCCAATGACTGTTCCAATCGGTGGGTAATAAGAAACGCTGTGCTTTATCCCAACGGCCTCTTATAACAAGCAGTCGAGATGGCAGGCATCTAATCCGCGTGCCTGTAACGGATCGTGCAGCCACGTCTCGATCCCTGAGTCAACAGAAGGGGCGTTTGCAAGACAACATTCTGCACGAACAGTTCGACGACGTTTGCAGCAGCATGGACTATCAGCTCGGAGACCATGGCTGCGGTTACCGTTGACGCTGCATCACAGACAGGAGCGCTTGCGATGATGTACTCAACGACGAACCTGGGTGCACGAATGGCACAACTTCATTTTTTTTCAGATGAATCCAGGTTCTGTTTACAGCATCATGATGGTCGCACCCGTGTTTGGCGACATCTCCTTGAAGGCACATTGGAAGCGCGTATTTGTCGGCGGCATACTGGCGTATCACCTGGCGTGATGGTATGGGGTGCTATTGGTTACACGTCTCGGTCACCTCTTGCTCGCTTTGACGGCACTTTGAACAGTGGACGTTACATTTCAGATTTGTTACGTCCCGTGGCTCTATCCTTCATTCGATCCCTGTGAAACCCTACATTTCAACAGGATAATGCACGACCGCATGTTGCAGGTTCTGGATACAGAAAATGTTTGACTGCTGCCCTGACCAGCACATTCTCCAGATCTCTCACCAATTGAAAACGTCTGGTCAATGGTGGCTGAGCAACCGGTTCGTCACAATATGCAGGTCACTACTCTTGATGAACTGTGGTATCGTGTTGAAGTTGGATGGGCAGCTGTACCTGTACACGCCATCTAAGCTCAGTTTGACTCAATGCCCAGGCGTATCAAAGCCGTTATTACGGCCAGAGGTGGTTGTTCTGGGTACTGATTTCTCAGGATCTATGCACCCACACTGCGTGAGCGCCCGGCCATCCTGATTTAGGTTTTCCGTGATTTCCCTAAATCTTCGCAGGCAAATGCCGGGATGGTTCCTTTGAAAGGGCACGGCCGACTTCCTTCCCCGTCCTTCCCTAATCCGATGAGACCGATGGCATCGCAGTTTGGTCTCTTCCCCTAAACAACCCAACACAACACTGCGTAGATATGTAATCACGTTTCAGTTCTAGTATAATATATTTGTCCAAAATGGTTCAAATGGCTCTGAGCAGTATGGGACTTAACTTCTGTGGTCATCAGTCCCCTAGAACTTAGAACTACTTAAACCTAACTAACCTAAGGACATCACACACATCCATGCCACAGGCAGGATTCGAACCTGCGACCGTAGCGGTCGCGCGGTTCCAGACTGTTGCACCAAGTACCGCTCGGCCACTCTGGCCGGCATATTTGTCCAATGAATACCCGTTTACCATCTGCATTTCTTCTTGGTGTAGGAATTTTAATGGCCAGTAGTGTATTATTAGAACATTGTTGTTTGCCGTCTTTTACGAGAGCCTGGAAACTATTTCTGTGGTAAGCTGGAAACCGATGGAGAACATAGTAACCATAGTTCCCAGTCTGCAAGTCCGCATTTTGTCAAGCCTAATGAAAGAAATGTATTTATTCTCTATTTGCTCAGCAGGATTAGGACTATGATTATAAATGAAGATCTTGAGTTCTAGTTGATGTATTCTGTGAAGATTTACGTGCTCTACATTGTAATTTCACTGTGTTAATAATGACATCGAATCTCTCTATCTTAAACAGCACTATGAGCAGTTCAGAGGCGACCTCTACAGTAAGTTCCTATTAAATTGTCCTTCGCCCTGCCCACTAATAACCAAAATAAATGTTCGCCACAAAAGTGGAAAATAATTGTCACCACTTGCCACGCGGATTTTGTTAACATTATTGGCGGCACACTAAGAGTCACTTCTGCGAAATCTAAGCGATCCAGGATGGTGTAGTCCTCCCGAGTTCACTTTCCATCATTACTGAAAACAAGCGTTTTGTAACAGCCTGTCTCTGACGTCATCCGAAGCGGCGCGCACTCCGCCGTTTGACTGATACGGGTCGTACTGTGGGTGACTGCAAAGTGAAGCCTAGTCTTGCCTCTCGGGTTGTATTTGTATGTGTGGCGCAGTGGATGGCCAAGGGAACAGCTGCTGTCATCCACCTTATGCCCACAGTAGCAGCCTCTAAACGACGGCTTGTTTGTTAATTTAGAATCTTCATAATTTTTGTATTCAGGTCGTTGTTGTTGTTGTGGTCTTCAGTCCTGAGACAGGTTTGATGCAGCTCTCCATGCTACTCTATCCTGTGCAAGCTTCTTCATCTCCCAGTACCTACTGCAACCTATATCCTTCTGAATCTGTTTAGTGTATTCATCTCTTGGTCTCCCTATACGATTTTTACCCTCCACGCTGCCTTCCAATACTAAATTGGTGATCCCTCGATTTCTCAGAACATGTCCAACCAACCGATCCCATCTTCTACTCAAGTTGTGCCACAAGCTCCTCTTCTCCCCAGTTTTATTCAATACCTCCTCATTAGTTTTGTGATCAACCCATCTAATCTTCAGAATTCTGCTTCTATTCTCTTCTTGTCTAAGCTATTTATCGTCCACGTTTCACTTCCATAAAAGGCTACACTCCATACAAATACTTTCAGAAACGACTTCCTGACAATTAAATCTATACCCGATATTAACAAATTTCTCTTCTTCAGAAATGCTTTCCTTGCCATTGCCAGTCTACATCCTCTCTACTTCGACCGTCACCAGTTATTTTGCTCCCCAAATAGCAAAACTCCTTTACTACTTTAAGTGTCTCATTTCCTAATCTAATTCCTTCAGCATCACCCGACTTAATTCGACTACATTCCATTATCCTCGTTTTGCCTTTGTTAATGTTCATCTTATATCCTCCTTTCAAGACACTGTCCATTCCGTTCAACTGCTCTTCCAAGTCCTTTGCTGTCTCTCACAGAATTACAATGTCATCGGCGAACCTCAAAGTTTTTATTTCTTCTCCCTGGATTTTAATACCTACTGCAAATTTTTCTTTTGTTTCTTTTACTGCTTGCTCAATATACAGACTGAATAACATCGGGGAGACGCTACAACCCTGTCTCACTCCCTTCCCAACCGCTGCTTCCCTTTCATGCCCCACGACTCTTATAACTGCCATCTGGTTTCTGTACAAATTGTAAACAGCCTTTCGCTATCTGTATTTTACCCCTTCCACCTTCAGAATTTGAAAGAGAGTATTCCAATCAACATTGTCAAAATCTTTCTCTAAGTTTACAAATGCTAGAAAGGTAGGTTTGCCTTTCCTTAATCTTTCTTCTAAGATAAGTCGTAGGGTCAGTATTGCCTCACGTGTTCCAACATTTCTACGGAATCCAAACTGATCTTCCCCGAGGTCGGCTTCTATCAGTTTTTCCATTCGTCTGTAAAGAATTCGAGTCAGTATTTTGCAGCTGTGGCTTATTAAACTGATTGTTCGGTAATTTTCACATCTGTCAACAGCTGCTTTCTTTGGGATTGGAATTATTATATTCTCGTTGAAGTCTGAGGGTATTTCGCCTGTCTCATACATCTTGCTCACCAGCTGGTAGAGTTTTGTCATGACTGGCTCTCCCAAGGCCGTCAGTAGTTCTAATGGAATGTTGTCTACTCCGGGGGCCTTGTTTCGACTCAGGTCTTTCAGTGCTCTGTCAAACTGTTCACACAATATCATATCTCCCATTTCATCTTCATCTACATCCTCTTCCATTCCATAATATTGTCCTCAAGTACATTGCCCTTGTGTAGACTCTCTATATACTCCTTCCACCTTTCTGCTTTCCCTTCTTTTCTTAGAACTGGGTTCCCATCTGAGCTCTTGATATTCATACAAGTGGTTCTCTTTTCTCCAAAGGTCTCTTTAATTTTCCTGTAGTCAGTATCCATCTTACCACTAGTGAGATAAGCCTCTACATCCTTACATTTGTCCTCTAGCCATCCCTGCTTAGCCATTTTGCACTTCCTGTCGATCTCATTTTTGAGACGTTTGTATTCCTTTTTGCCTGCTTCATTTACTGCATCTTTATATTTTCTCCTTTCATCAATTAAATTCAATATTTCTTCTGTTACCCAAGGGTTTCTACTAGGCCTCGTCTTTTTACCTATTTGATCCTCTGCTGCCTTCACTACTTCATCCCTCAAAGCTACCCATTCTTCTTCTACTGTATTTCTTTTCCCCATTCCTGTCAATTGTTCCCTTATGCTCTTTCTGAAACTCTGTACAATCCGTGGCCCTTTCAGTTTATCCAGGTCCCATCTCCTTAAATTCCCACCTTTTTACAGTTTATTCAGTTTTAATCTACAGTTCATAACCAATAGATTGTGGTCAGAGTCCACATCTGCCCCTGGAAATTTCTTACAATTTAAAACCTGGTTCCTAAATCTCTGTCTTACCATTATATAATCTATCTGATACCTTTTAGTATCTCCAGTGTTCTTCCATGTATACAACCTTCTTTTATGATTCTTAAACCAAGTATTAGCTATAATTAAGTTATGCTCTGCACAAAATTCTACCAGGCGGCTTCCTCTTTCATTTCTTAGCCCCAATCCATATTCACCTATGTTTCCTTCTCTCCTCTCCCTTTTCCTACTGATGAATTCCAGTCAACAATGACTATTAAATTTTCGTCTCCCTTCACTACCTGAATAATTTCTTTTATCTCGTCATATATTTCAATAATTTCTTCGTCATCTGCAGAGCTAGTTGGCATATAAACTTGTACTACTGTAGTAGGTGTGGGATTCGCGTCTATCTTGGCCACAGTAATGTGTTCACTATGCTGTTTGTAATAGCTTACCCGCACTCCTATTTTTTCTTATTCATTATTAAACCCACTCTTGCATTACCCCTATTTGATTTTGTATTTATGACCCTGTATTCACCTGACCAAAAGTCTTGTTCCTCCTGCCACCGACCTTCACTAATTCCCACTATATCTAATTTTAACCTATCCTTTTCCCTTTCTAACCTACCTGCCCGATTAAGGGATCTGACATTCCATGCTCCGATCCGTAGAACGCCAGTTTTCTTTCTCCTGATAACAATGTCCTCTTGAGTAGTCCACGCCCGGAGATTCGAATAAGGGACTATTTTACCTCCGGAATACTTTACCCAAGAGGACGCCATCATCATTTAATCATACAGTAAAGCTATCACAGAAAAAGTTTTAGCTCTCCTGTATTTAAACTTTGCCGTCTAGAATTTTCAGAACGGAACTGAAAGTAGAACCTTACTTCTGAACTACAATTTTAAGAGACCTTGTTTTTTTTATTATTTACATTCAGGTCTTGAAACTTGTTGTAACTCTATTGTTCAATAGGTTTCATCACATGCTGTAATCAAAACTTTCTAGCATTAGTATAACAGATACTTAATCTACTACAAATAAGGATGTTTAGTTCCAAATTTAGTTTTCTGCAAAATTACTCAAAAACTATTAGAGGTTGCTCAATGGGGCTACATAGTTAATGTTTTTATGTTGAACTGAAGATTCATACAAAATTCCCATATTTCTAAGTCTAATATTTAGCGCCTTCAATTTGTCTTAAAAATGTGGATTCTGACCAAAATATTTGTTTAATCACGTTTGAGACTTGTACCAGTTAATTGTGACATACATCTGCACATTGTGACAAATTTTTGGGTTTTTAATTTTATTATTTAATGCTATTTTTTCTTAAAACAATGTATATAGGGAAAAATATTGACTTCATCATACTGAGATTTGGCAGTTTACAAATTAATATACTAAAACAGTTGCTAACAAAGTTTGTAACAGCAACTTTAACTTTTAATTCCATTCTTAAATTACGGTGCAATACTTGTGTGCTACGCACAGATGCGTTGTGGTGACGCGGCGCTACTAACAGTGAACTGGGGTTAAGTCCCGGCACACTCGCTCACCTCTGTATCTCACACACGATACAGCGATTGTTTCACCAAAACCTGCATGGCAAATTAGGACCAAAAACAAAAAAATGGACTGTTTAGATGCAAAAATCTTATAATCAAGGTATCAAAATCTGTAAAAATGGGAAACAATAATTTTCAACATTTCGTTCGAAACTTATTTATAGCAGCTGCAGAAACTAATTCATTGCTTTTGTTGGATTCATGGTCTGAACATAACGACGCCTATTTTTTTGTGGAGGACGATGAAAAATCTGTAGTTGTAGTATGGATTCCTCCCGGAACTACAACTGCGATTCAACCTCTCGATAAAGAATTTTTTCGACATTGGAAAGCATTTTCAGGAAACTATCAGGCAACATAATGTCCGATACCTCTCTCTCATTTCGGGCTTAGCGCCGGCGGAACACTATTCTTAAGCTCCAGTCATTTGTACATTACCAGTTTTCTTCGCCACGCTGATATGCAGCGCAATGTGCAGAACAACGGCCGGGACCATTTTTGACTAATCCAGTTTTGTCTAGACAAAACTAGTGGTTACTGCGAAATGCCTGACTCTATCAATTTTTCCTTTGTCTGGTGAGTCTGGTGCAAGAAAAATATTTGTTTTTATCATTCGATACACACTTCACATTTTTGAGACTGCTACAGAGAATAAACGAAGAACTGTTTCACTGATAGTCAAATGTACAACAATCAAACATTATTATAGGGACTGGCCTACAGAAATTGTTATAAAATGTAGTACAGCAAGACACACTTCATTTCAACAAATTACAAGTCCTCATTGATGGAAGTCATCTGTGACATCAAACACTGCCATGATTTTACTTGCTCTGCTAGCCACTGTTATCAGAATTATGTGTGCAAGAATTGAACTGTCGATAAGAAGTTAATCAAAAAAGTGTTTATATACACTCCTGGAAATGGAAAAAAGAACACATTGACACCGGTGTGTCAGACCCACCATACTTGCTCCGGACACTGCGAGAGGGCTGTACAAGCAATGATCACACACACGGCACAGCGGACACACCAGGAACCGCGGTGTTGGCCGTCGAATGGCGCTAGCTGCGCAGCATTTGTGCACCGCCGCCGTCAGTGTCAGCCAGTTTGCCGTGGCATACGGAGCTCCATCGCAGTCTTTAACACTGGTAGCATGCCGTGACAGCGTGGACGTGAACCGTATGTGCAGTTGACGGACTTTGAGCGAGGGCGTATAGTGGACATGCGGGAGGCCGGGTGGACGTACCGCCGAATTGCTCAACACGTGGGGCGTGACGTCTCCACAGTACATCGATGTTGTCGCCAGTGGTCGGTGGAACGTGCACGTGCCCGTCGACCTGGGACCGGACCGCAGCGACGCACGGATGCACGCCAAGACCGTAGGATCCTACGCAGTGCCGTAGGGGACCGCACCGCCACTTCCCAGCAAATTAGGGACACTGTTGTTCCTGGGGTATCGGCGAGGACCATTCGCAACCGTCTACATGAAGCTGGGCTACGGTCACGCACACCGTTAGGCCGTCTTCCGCTCACGCCACAACATCGTGCAGCCCGCCTCCAGTGGTGTCGCGACAGGCGTGAATGGAGGGACGAATGGAGACGTGTCGTCTTCAGCGATGAGAGTCGCTTCTGCCATGGTGCCAATGATGGTCGTATGCGTGTTTGTACGATCGTCTCCATGGGAGAATAGCAGCCTGCATTGCTGCGAAAGGTGGATATACACTGTACTAGTGCCGACATTGTGCATGCTCTGTTGCCTGTGTCTATGTGCCTGTGGTTCTGTCAGTGCGATCATGTGATGTATCTGACCCAGGAATGTGTCAATAAAGTTTTCCCTTCCTGGGACAATGAATTCACGGTGTTCTTATTTCAATTTCCAGGAGTGTAGATATAAACGTCAATGTTAGGAAGCGTTATCTGGAGGTATTTGTCTGGACTTTACTCTCGTACGGGAGTGAGACAAGCATTTCAGAGAATAGAAGAAATGTGGTTGTATAGAATAATGAGCATTAGACGGGTAGATCATGTAACTAATGAGGAGGTATTGGATGGAACTGGGGGGGAAATAAATTTATTGAAGAAGTTGAATAAAAGAAACGTGATGGGACACACTTGGAGGCATCAAAGAGTTGTCAGTTTCGTACTGGATGGAAGTGTTTTGAATGGGGGAGAGTGCTGGGGGGGGGGGGGGGGGATGAGAAGGGGTAAAAGTTGTAGAGGAAGACCATTGTATGAAAACAATATAGAGGTTCAGATGGATGTAGGTTGTAGTAGTTATTCAGAGATGAAGAGGTTCGCACAGGACATAGTAGTATGGAGAGCTGCATCACACCAGTCTTCGGACAGAAGACGACGACGACAACTACCACCACTACTAAAACTACATCCCCCAGATTTTGCCAGTAAGATTAGTGTACCAGTAGCTAGCCTCGTGTAATTTAGACAACCCATAACAGCGCCGGAAACATTTGTGCTGCTGCCGGGCACTCAGCGTAAGTGCGCGCCATCCGCGCCAACAAGTGGGTATGAAGCGCCGGTGGTGACGCCCTCTGGTTCCACGGCGCCGTGCGAGGAGTCAGCGCCCGCCACTCCCATTGTTCTAGCGCCTCGTTTCGACTCGGCTGGCCTCCTCTCAAGAGGACTTCCTTCCTTCCCCGCTGCAGCCGGCCTCCGAGCCGCGCCATTGTCGCTACTCTGCCCCCTAATTACTCCGGCCAGGAGGCGGAAAGAGAGTCATCTCTAGGCAGCTCACTCTGCCTTCCCAGCAGCTCTGATAGGTACTAGCCAAAACAGCACAGATATCAGACGCATTACTACTTCCTCTCCCTTCATCCATTAGGTGATTGCACCTGTTCCAGTCAACAAGGTCCAGACATCTCTCCCGTGCTCTTCGTCTCTGTGTTGTCCTTGTATGTTTGCAGCCAACAACTTCTATATCAACGAGTACAGTCCAGCATTGTGTCTACATCTTCCCGCCTTCTAACTCTTATAAATTTTCTTTTCCGATTTATCAGCTTGTAATTCTAAGCCATGCATGCGTTAGAGTCGATTTCTGCCGCTCACCAAACTTCTCTGCTCGTCGTAGAGACGGATTGGTCGGCGACTCGTGAGATGGAGTGTGGCCCCTAATAGAGCTAGTTTAGCTGCACGACCGCTCCCTCGTGGCCTCAGTGCTAACCTAGTGTTCGGCACTAACTGAGGACTGAGGCTCGGATCGTGCTACGCATGGCTGTGGAAAGTGAGTATACCATATCGTTATGCGTGAGAAAGCATACGAACACAACATATTCCAGAATGCCGCCCATAAAACCAGGACCTTCCGTTGCTCATACCTTGGGTTCAGTTACTGGAAAAAAAAAGGTAGGGTCAGTCGGTTTGGATAGCCCTTGGACTAGGTACACTTTGTATTCCGAATAGAAGATTCGTCATGATGTCACTATCCTAGAGTACAGGGTCAAAGTAAAAAATATTGCGCCGGCCGGATTGGCCGAGCGGTTCTGGGCGCTACAGTCTGGAACCGCGCGACCGCTACGGTGGCAGGTTCGAATCCTGCCTCGGGCATAGATGTGTGTGATGTCCTTAAATTATTTAGGTTTAAGTAGTTGTAACTTCTAGGGGACTGATGACCTCAGAAGTTAAGTCCCATAGTGCTCAGAGCCATTTGAACCATTTAAAAATATTGCACACGTCCTCCTGCTTAGAGAAATGGTCCAAATCGGTTGGTTATTTCTGCATTTGATACTGTCTACGGTGTACTTGATGTTACTTATGGGCAATTCCTAGGAAAACCGCAAGAAAAGTGTTTTTACTATATTTTCGCCGCCACCAGCGGTCTCCAAAACCCAGCTGAGGATTCCACGATATATGTAAATCTACATCTACAGTTATATGAGGCAAGCCAGCCAACGGTGTGTGGCCGAGGTCACTTTACGTACCACTGTCATTACCTCCCTTTCCTGTTCCAGTCGCGTATGGTTCGCGGGAAGAACGACTGCCGGAAAGCCTCCTTGCGCGCTCGAATTATCACATTCGTGATCTCCTCGGGAGGTATAAGTAGGGGGAATCGATATATTCGATACCTCATCCAGAAACGCACCCTCTCGATACCTAGACAGCAAGATACACCGCGATGCGGAGCGCCTCTCTTCCAAAGTCTGCCACTTGAGTTTGCTAAGCATCACGCTTACCAAATAACCCTGTGACGAAACGTGCCGCTCTTCTTTGGATCTTCTCTATCTCCTCTGTCAACCCGACCTGGTACGGATCCGACACTGACGAGGAGTACTCAAGTATAGGTCGAACGAGTGTTTCGTAAGCCACCTCCTTTGTTGATGGACTACATTTTTTAAGGACTCTCCCAATGAATCTCAACCTGGCACCCGCCTTACTAACAATTCATTTTATATGATCACGCCACTGCAAATCGTTCCGTAGGCATACTCCTAGATATTTTATAGAAGTAACTGCTACCAGTGTTTGTTCCGCTATCATATAATCATACAATAAAGGATCCTTCTTTCTATGTATTCGCAATACTTTGCATTTGTCTGTGTTAAGGGTCAGTTCCCACTCCCTGCACCAAGTGCCTATCCGCTGGAGATCTTCCTGCATTTCGCTGCAATTTTCTAATGCTGCAACTTCTCTGTATACTACAGCATCATCCGCGAAAAGCCGCATGGAACTTCCGACACGATTTACTAGGTCATTTGTATATATTGTGAAAAGTAATGGTTCCATAACACTTCCCTGTGCCACGCCAGAGGTTACTTTAACGTCTGTAGACGTCTCTCCATTGAGAACGACATACTGTGTTCTGTTCAATCCAGCCACACAGCTGGTCTGATATTCCGTAGGCTCTTACTTTGTTTATCAGGCGACAGTGCCGAATTGTATCGAACGCCTTCCGGAAGTGAAGGAAAATGGCATGTACCCGGGAGCCTGTATCTAATATTTTCTGGGTCTCATGAACAAATAAAGCGAGTTGGGTCTCACACGATTGCTGTTTCCGGAATCCATGTTGATTCCTACAGAGTAGATTCTGTGTTTCCAGAAATGACATGATACGCGAGAAAAAAAACATGTTCTAAAATTCTACAACAGATCGATGTCAGAGGTGTAGGTCTATAGTTGTGCGCATCTGCTCGACGACCCTTCTTGAAGACTTTGACTACCTGTGCTCTTTTCCCATCATTTGGAACCTTCCTTTCCTCTAGAGACTTGCGGTACACGGCTGTTAGAAGATACCAACCCCGAGCCACCTTGTAAGTTTTTTTGATGTCTTTGTTCATTACCAGGCGTCGGCCTTCCCGCAGTGGTAACAGCCGTTACCGTCAGATCACCGAAGTTAAGCGGTGTCAGGCTTGGCTAGCACTTGGATGGGTCACCGCCCGGGTCTGCCGAGTGCTGTTGACAAGCGGCATGCACTCTGCCCTTGTCAGGCCAGTTGAAGTGATACCAGACTGAGAAGTAGCGACTCCGGTCACGAAAAATAACAACGGCCGTGAGAGCGGTGTGCTTACCACATGCCCCTCCACATCCCGCATCCGGTAACGCCTACGGGCTGAGGATGATGCAGCGAGTAGTCGGCAGTTTTGGTCCTTCAAGGCTTTTCAGAAGCTGTTTCTTTTTCTTTTGTATCCGTTTTGAAGATGCAGAGGCTGTAAGTTATCCTTCTTCTACACGCAAAATCTTGTGCGTGGCGAAATCTAAATGATAAATAACAACACCAAATTGCTCGAAAGTTAACGGTATTTTCTCTATGCATTTATCTAGAAGAACAATCTCCCCGTTTTGGAAACTCTATATCAGTCATCGTGAAACACACCAAAAATTTGTCTTTTGGGTACCAAAATCAAGCCGCGGATTCCGAGATGACTAAATACAGCAAATGGCTGAACAAATCTAGAACAGCCATGTAAATTTTCTTGATACATTTGTCTATTCCCGAGATACAGAAGTTCGAAGTTAGCCCATTTCTACAGGTAAAAAACACACTTAAAATCCGGTGGGAAGGAAAACATGGTTTACGAAGTGACGTAACATGGAGAAGTATGCTGTAAAGTCTCTCTGTTATCATCCGGCAACCCCTTCTTGTAGTACTGAAACACTTGCAATTTTTTTTGCTCGGGAACTCAGGTCTGAGGTGTAAAGTTGGTTTTCTTTTCATTGAGTTACATATCCTGCTGCTGCAGGGAAAAGAAGGGAACCAGTGAAAAAATGCTCCCACCGGATCGCAAAAAATGCGAATATGTTCTAGTTTATTTAAAAGGTTATGTCTGAAAAATGGGGTATCAGCTGTCTCATTCTACATTCCTCAGAAACTAAAAAATCTTCTCAAAAATGTTGGCATGCGAACATATTTGCACTTTCTTATGCTGGGAGAGCAGAAGATAGTGACAGCGGCAAAGAGTCGCAAAAGTAATAAATGATGAAAGACAGTGGTTGTGGTAAAGAGAAAGAGAGAGGAGGAGACAATGGCAATGTGAGAGAAAGAGAGGGACACAGTTGTAGTGGAGCATAGTTGACAGTGACGGAACAGTGCTAGGAGACAATGTCAGAGAGGAAACGGGTGGAGGAGGAATAAAGAGAAAGGGCAAGTGGAAGTTGTTGAGAGCCAGTTATAATGAGGGACGGAGTAAGTGGCAGCGACAGTGAGGAAGAGGGAGATAGTGACAGTATTTTGGCGCTGATCTGAAGAATAGCTTTCTTTATGGTCGCGCGTTGACGCCTTCTGAGTCGTCATTTTTCTCATTTCCGCTGTCTTGATTTTGGATGCTGTGCTGTCAGTATTTACTTACATCCAAAGAGAACCGTACCAAGAAAACGGTTGGTTGGTTGGTTGTTTTGGAGAAGGAGACCAGACAGAGAGGTCATCGGTCTCATCGGATTAGGGGAGGACGGGTAAGGAAGTCGGCCGTGCCCTTTGAAAGGAACCTTCCCGGCATTTGCCTGGAGCGATTTAGGGAAATCACAAGAAAATGGTGAGCACATTTTGTTACGTTTAACTAAAGGGCTGATTGTCATTCGCAAAATCGCTTGTCCGTTGAGCGAAATTCCGTTTCGTTCCTTATGTATAACTCTCTCTGGCTTTGACCGGTGACAGTTATATTTCGCTTAGCCCACTATGTGGATCAGCACTCTGTGTTACCAGGAGACGCCAGGGAGGTTTTGAAGGCTTTTGTAAAAGGTTGTTCAACCCAAGCTGAAACTCTTTCACAGTTTGGTGTAATAAGGTTTAAGTTGGATGTTTTTCTTTTAAAATGCTACAATAACTTCATTTTAATTCAACATTACTGTGCCGAAGTAAGCAAACTTGGTATTGTTTACTCTTCTGGCGTGCAACTTGTGGTTATGTGGTTTTAACGTTTACTCTGTATGTGTTGTAGATCTGAAGGGACCGAGTGATGTCTGAGCAAAGCTTAAGCTGGTACCTCAGCGCAAACGCCTCATTACTAATCAAATCTATTTATTCAGCTCATTTGTGTTTCTTGTTTTTAGACTTGTGAGCATTGTTAACACACATTTCCTTACTGTTTATGGAATTTTAAAAAAAATCACATTCACAAAATCTTCAAACGTTCGCTAAGCCCTTAAGCTACGATTCAAGTTCCAACGGCCTGGCTCAAGATGTGAACACGATCGCGAATCCTTCGAACGATTCCACAGTTTGGCAAATCGTTCCTACGTTGTACCGATAGAGCACTACGTAAGGAATGTAAGTACGTGTGTAAGATCTTAGTGGTTTAGTTTGGTGAAATATTTGATAAGTAACTACAAACTCAGATAATAATTGTGGCAGAAATACCACGAAAGATTTATTTTCAGTCATTTTAATATAAATAAGTACCATTTATCTCCAATTCTTCCTGAATACATTCAAAATTCATATAACTACTACTTTTACAAAAAGCAACAACACATCAATAATCTTCAAGAGCCTGATATCGTTAGAAACATCCGGGTACCTGTAATGGAACTTTGCGTCTCTTTCACTCCCAATGTGTTTGATTGCGTTTTTTATTTTTCGTGCCAACTTTACAGAGTCCTGAGGGGCTTGATTTTGATGCTGCTGGGTGAATAGGCGTAGTAAAATAGGCCCAACATTTCACATGCAGTGTCTCTGGTAAATTTCCGTACGATACTCGTCCTCTTTCTTTACAATCTGATTTTGATATATTTTTCGGTGATGATTCGTCTATTTCAATCCTCTAATCAACGGAACTCTGTTTTTTTTTCGCGTTATTTATTTTCTTGCACAAAATATAGGAATCTGAAAGGCCTATATCGAACAGAGAAATGAATTTTTTCGATATCCTTTCAAATATTTTCACATGATTGGGAAGCATGCTAGTATTTGGTCTTGTCGATCAATTCCAATCATTCTCTTGTTGCACTCAGCAACACAACTTGGTTTCGAAGAACAATCGGATACTTCTGTAATCATTTCCATTGTTTCGTGTTTTGTCGTCATAATATGAACATCTCGCATATCTTCTCATTTTACGGCGAATATTCGATTGCAGTTCCTCATTCTCCATCTCCCTCTTTAATTTTACTTCACAGAAACCTTTGGCATGTTGTTTCTATTTCCAAGTACTGTGACAATGACAGTTATTTCCTAATTGTGCGGTGGTGTCATAAATAATTGTTGTGAAGAGTACCAATCATCTAGACATACAGTGTGTCCCATGTGTAACACCGACTGTAATAGCTCTCTGACAACATTTTCGGGGGTGCTTTCATCACAATTTATTTTATCATTCCTTGTATATATTTTAAAGTAAATAATAACCTGCATCTGACTCACATAATGTGGAGTGAATTATTTGTAAGGTATGCGTTCCTTATTTTTCATGAGCGATCAATCGATAGTAATTTCCTTTTTCATTGTATACACTTCTCTAAATTTTTGCGTCAGAAACTTGGTCATTGGTTCTATTTTACTCAGTGTGTCTGCGTTGATAACGAAATCATTATCTGAAAAGCGACAACGTTTTGTAATTTGCGGATATCTTTTTAGCGGCATTGTTGCTATTAATATGGATGTTTCTCTAACAGCCCTCTTCGACCAGTTCAGTGGAATTTTTGTTTTTTTCACCTGAGCCACTATTAGGGACAATGCAAAATATTTTTTTTTTAATTTCACTACAATCCACAGGAAACCAATTGTTGTCGATACTTCGTATTCTGTTTTGATTGGTTCGTATTTGTTAGTCGCGCTTACAATATTCTCCCACAACATGCTCTGAAATACTATGTGACATGTATCTATTTATCTTTTATTTGCTCCTGCCTGATGTAAGGTTGCCTCTTTTAGGCCAGGAGTCATTGTATAGTTCCAGATTTGTGGACTGTTTAGTATTTCTTTCGAAACCCAGGTCTCTGGTTGTTGATCTTCGTCAGCGATATCATCCTCAATAATTAATTGCATGCATTTTTAGCATACAGTCCGTACGATGTCGTTACTGTCACTGACGGCAGTATAATTATCAGCATAACGCTCACTGTTCCCACCACAGCATGTACGTTTTCAAAACATTATATGAATGTCCTCCCCAATATTTCAGAACAGATATGTTGACGTGCGAACGCGACTAAGAATAAATGTAATTGAGTGTAATACAAAGAGATGATAAGAATCTATCACGAATTTGGCCTGTGCTGTGTGTGGTGGGGTACATCCCAAGTCGCGGCCGTCGTACCACGGACCGCGCCTGAGTGACGTTCGAAGAGCCAGCCAGGCTCGAGATAATTAAATGTGGCCCGGATACCGGACCACGGGCATCACATGTGGTTGTGGTTTATGGGTTTAAATGTCTTCAAGTGCCATTCTAATTGAATCATTAAACGTCTTGTGGCAGCTTTTCTAGCACCTGTGTTGCAAGCAGGCAAAATAACTGTTAATAGTTGTCTGAGTGCAGCTGTGAAAGTTCTTTTTCAAGTTTGGCTCAGCACCTTTCCACTCCCAGTTCCATGCTCCCTGCTATAAAAATTCATTTCTGAAGCGATCTTCTCTGGTACACACTTAAACAATCTGCAGAAATCTCACTCTCGCAGCATGCAACCTGTTTATATGCTTTTACGTGGGAACTCGTGCTCCAAATCTACAGAGTATATACTGCCATGACTTTCTAAAACTTCGTCTTTGTCTGTTTCGTGCCTTTTTTGTAGCTTATTTCTAACTGTGCCACAGACTGAGTTAAATTTTATGATCTTATTGTCAATGTAATTGTCAAAATTGCGTCCTACGTCACGGCTGGGATACTGAAAGTGGGTTGCTGTTCTAGTATTACATTATCTATTTAAGGATAGAAGCTGAGAACGCGAATCAAAATTTGTGCCACAGCCAGCCCCTGAATCTGAGTCTCTTGCTTACTAGGCAGATGTGCTACGCAGTACACCGACGTAAAATGTCGCTGTCACAAGTGCGCAGACTACCCTAGCCCAACACGCTCCCCAACACAAGCTTCAATTCACACCTTCACCCATTTTCCCCTTGTTAAATCGTCAGTATTGCTGAGGTTCTCAGACACTGAAATACCGCCCCAGATTTGTACATAATGGGGAAATCCTTCCTGTACTTCGGATACAGGTGACCTACTGATCTGATGGTATTGCAGTTTCCTGTAGAAATGTAAGTCCCAACTTTATTTTCGATAAGAATAGAATAAAATTGTAATTACATCTGATCAGTAGCTCACCCACACCTGTGGTACAGGCCGGTTTTCCCCAATAAAGTACAAAGCTGTGGTGCTATTCTAATATCTGAACCTCAGCGGTACTGACGTTTTAAGAAGAGGAAAATAGTCTGATGGTGAGAATTGAAGTTTGTGTTGGAAAGGGCATTGAACTAGCGTAGTCCTGCTTACAACCATAACACAAAGAGTTGCCCAAAGAGATGTACTTGAAACAATAAAACCAGAATTAAGTGATCCCCAAGGCTTGACCCTTGTAATCAAGGGGTAAAGAGTACTAATCAACTAGGCACAAAATGTGACCCACCAGCATCATTAAACAAAGCGAAAATAGTAATTTTTGCTGATGGTGCTAGTATCTTGATCAACGAGAAATACTCAATGCAAATTGCAACTGAAACAGAACTAAAAGATACATGAAAATAGTTCACGGCAAAGAGTCTATCATTTAATATTTCAAAAACAAATCTAATGCAGTTTCAGACAGGAAATAACAAGCTACAAACTCTTGAAATAAATATCAACAGACAGAAAATTAATGAAACTCCATGTATAAATTTTCTGGGCATATGAATAGATAATTAAATAAGATGGAATGAACGCATTGATCACCTGCTCAAGAAACTAAGCAAAGTATGCTTTGCACTGAGAGGTGTTTCGCCCTTTGTTGACAGGGAAATAATAATGTTGTCATATTTCCCATATTTGCGTTTTCTGATCTCATGTGGTATGATATTATGGGGAAATGCTGCGAGAGTGGAAAAATTTTTTAAACTAAAAAAAGGAGCTGTGAGTATCTGTGGAGTTACAAATCGGATATCTGGTAGGCTCCTGTTCAGTTCCCTTGCGATACAACATTCACAAATTAGTGTATCTACTCATTTTTATATTTGAAATCAACAACAAAAAGCTTCTCCAAACTATCTGTAAAATTCACAAACACGACATAGAAGCATTGCAGTCATAGAGACTCAATAACTCTCAATCGATTACATCGTCTTCTTCGCTTCCAAGCATTACGCATATTTTCTTTCTCCATTACAGTACCCATCGCTTCCTGAGTCTTGACTTCTGCTCCTAACTATCGTATCTAGAGTGGAAGTCTTTCTCCATTTATTCTTTCGAGATATTCGTGCCAGCTTCTCCTTTACTTTTGTATTTTACTATGGATACTAAAACACTGACATCTTTCCTAATTTCCGAATTTTGTCATCTGTTAGTTCTTGTGCATCCCACTATTGAAATCTCATTCCTGTTGCTTGTGTGCAACAGGTCAGGGAAATAGCGGTTTGTCGCTTTCATTCTGGAGACCAGTGAACCACGGACCTTGCTGAAATGGGGAAGCTTTTATGCATACCTTAGGTGCAATAAAATGGAGGAGTAGATATGGAGAATCCATACTAATTCACGGTTCCTGAAGGCGGACAACAGCCTGTATGATTGACTCAACTGGTCTTGTGACATCAGTCAATGTGGCCTTGCTGTGCTGGTGTTGCCAACGGCTGAAAGCAAGGGGAAACTATAGCCGTGATATTTTGTCTTGAGTGCATACAGCTGTACTGCATAGGTTACTGATGGGATCCTCTTGAGTAAAGTATTCCGGAGGTAAAATAGTCCCCCTGTTCGGATCTCTGATTGGTAAATACTCAGGAGAATGTCGTAATCATGAAATAAAAAACTGGTATTCTACAGGTTCGAGTGTGGAATTTTAGATCCGATAATTGGCTAGGTAGGTTACGGGATTTAAGAAGGGGAACTGACACGCTGAAGTTAGATATAGGGGGAATTAGTGCAGTTAGGTGGCAGGATGAATGAGACTTCTAGGCAGGTGGGTACGTTGTTATACACCGAAAATAAAACATTGAAATGCAGGAGTAGGCGTAATATTGAATAAGAAAACAGAAATGCGGATGAGCTACTAAGAACAGCATAGTGAACGCATCATCATAGCTAAGGTAGACACGAAGCCAACACCCTTCACAGCAGCAAAAGTTTATATGCCGACGAGCTTCGAGGATGATGAATAGATTGAACAAAAGGATGATGAGATAAAGTGGATTATTCAGACGGTTATTTGTAATTGGTGATTGGAATTCGATAATACGAAATGGAAGAAAAGGAAAAATAGTAGGAGAATGTGCAGAAAGGAATGAAAAGGGAAGGCGCCTGACAGAGTTTTACATAGAACATAATTTAACCGTCTCTAACACTTGGCTAAGTATCTGAAAGAAGGTTACGTAGATGGACGAAACTTACAGGAACTGGAAGGTTCCAGATTGATTACGTAATAATCAGACAGAGATTTAGAAACCAGATTTTAAGCTGTAAGATTTTTGCAGATGAATATGTGAACTCTAATTTGTTTGTTACGAACTAGAGAGTAAAACTGAAGGAACTGCACAATGGCAGGAATTTAAGGAGATGCGACCTGGATGAGCTGAAATAAAGTGTTATTGAGAATTTCAGAGTAGCTTTAGGTAAAGGTGAAGTTAAACATATAGCCGTAGCATTTGAGTATTAATTGTCATTATTTCCAGTGTAGTCATTATTTACAGTGCAGTTGTTTGAACTGAGCTTTTATCTTACTTATGGGCACGAACAACACTGCAAACAATATATATAAAAGGTACACACTCTTACATACGTACAAACTTAGTAAACAGTATCGTTTATAATATGATATATCTTCTTCATAACGTTAAAGTCTTGACATTCATTTACATTATAAGTAGTATGGCTTATGAGGATTTGTTTCAGTTTCCTCATCAATGTATAAGGGTTGTCAATATCCTTTTTTTTTTATTTTCACTGCATGCTTGTTGTAAATTCTTAATCCAGATTGGGCAACTCCTTTCCGCACTCTACTGAGACCAGCATTTTATAAAGATACAAAGAAAAACAAGGCACTTATCTCTATTATCGCAATGAATGAACACAGGAAAATCATCAAATTTACAAGCAAGAGAGCAATGCAAAAAGGGAATGAAATGAAAATTGGACGTGCAGCTAACTCATGTATGGATGAACTAGAGATGCCCTCAAATCCACAAAGAATACACTACTGGCCATTAAAATTGTTACACCACGAAGATGACGTGCTACAGACGTGAAACGTAACCGACAGGAAGAAGATGCTGTGATATTCAAATGATTAGCTTTTCAGAGCATTCACACAAGGTTGGCGCCGGTGGTGACATCTATAACGTGCTGACATAACGAAAGTATTCAACCGATTTCTCATACACAAAAAGCAGTTGACCGGCGTTGCCTGGTGAAACGTTGTGATGACTCGTGTCAGGAGGAGAAATGCGTACCATCACGTTTCCGACTTTGATAAAGTTCGGATTGTAGCCTATCGCAATTGCGACATTGCTGCTAGCGTTGGTCGAGATCCAATTACTCGTAGCAGAATATGGAATCGGTGGGTTCAGGGGGGTAATACGGAACGCCGTGCTGGGTCCCAACGACCGCGTATCACTAGCAGTCCAGTTGACAGGCATCTTATCCGCATGGCTGTAACGGATCGTGCAGCCACGTCTCGATCTCTGAGTCAACAGATGGGGACGTTAGCAAGACAACAACCATCTGCACGAACAGTTCGACGACGTTTGCAGCAGCATGGACTATCAGCTCGGAGACGATGGCTGCATTACCCACAGGAGTGCCTGCGATAGTGTACTCAACGACGAACCTGGGTGCACGAATGGCAAAACGTCATGTTTTCGGATGAATCCAGGTTCTGTTTACAGCATCTTGATGGTCGCTTCCGTGTTTGGCTAAATCACGGTGAACGCACATTGGAAGCGTGTATTCGTCATTGACATACTGGCGTATCACCCGGCGTGATGGTATGGGGTGCCATTCGTTATACGTCTCGGTCACCTCTTGTTCGCATTGACGGCACTTTGAACAGTGGACGATACATTTCAGTTGTATTACGACCAGTGCCTCTACCCTTCATTCGATCCCTGTGAAACCCTACATTTCAGCAGGATAATGCACGACCGCATGTTGCAGGTCCTGTATGGGCCTTTCTGCGTGCAGTAATGTTCGACTGCTGCCCTGGCCAGTACATTCTCCAGATCTCTCACCAATTGAAAACGTATGGTCAATGGTGACCGAACAACTGGCTCGTTGCAATACGCCAGTCACTACTCTTGATGAACTGTGGTATCGTGTTGAAGCTGCATGGGCATCTGTACCTGTACGCGCCATCCAAGCTCTGTTTGACTCAATGCCCAGGCGTGTCAAGGCCGCTATTACGGCCAACGTTGGTTGCTCTCGGTACTGATTTCTCAAGATCTATGCACCCAAATTGCGTGAAAATGTAATCACATGTCAGTTCCAGTATAATATGTTTGTCCAATGATTAGCCGTTTATCATCCTCATTTCTTCTTGGTGTAGCAATTTTAATGGCCAGTAGTGTAATAACCATGAAGTAGTATGGTTTCTCCATATATACTCATCCATTGTTATTGCACCTAGGATATGGACAAAAGCTTGCCCACTTCAGCAAGGTCCGCGGTTCACTGGTGTGCAGACCTGTGTCTAAATCACGATATAATCAAACAACCTGTCAACAAGTGTCCGTACAATCGTATTCTGCACATAAGATGGGATTCCAGTCAACGGACAACCACGCCAACGTTGACTTCATGGCATGTATCAAACGGAGTAGCGTTCACCGGCTTGTCCCACATCCACAATGGCTGTGTACACAGTTGCAGTATGACACAGAGAAGGCGCCTAAGCCAGACAGTCACGAACTAGTGTGGCCAGATGACTTCATGTGAATCGTTCTGCTGTTTCTTGGATGTGAGGACAATTTATATAGACAGAAACTCTATCCTGAAGACCAGGGCAGTGCCGACCACGTGTGAAATCGGAAGGAGAGGACCGTTATTTGGCTGTAAGTCCACGGTGGTACCGCCTTAGTACTGCATGGCAACTGGCATATGACATCTCAGCATCCACTGGACGGGTTTTGTCGAGGCAAAAGGTCTACAGAAGGCTTCGGCAGAGTGGTCTTTACTGTTGGAGACCTGCTGTATGTGTTCCTCTGAAGTGGCCTCACAGAAGGGAACGTCTAGAGTGGAGCCGTCAACGTGCCGTCTGGACGGTTGTCCAGTGGGCCAATGAGTCTCAGTTTGATTTGGAGAGTGATTCTCAATGAATTCGCATCTGGAGTGGTCGTGGAACACAATTTCTTGACCCAAATATTGTGGAAAGAGACCGATATCGAGGAGGATCCGTAATGGTGTTGGCAGGAATTATGTAGACCACTCCAAAACCTATTCATGAAATTGTACGAGTGAATCGCCAAGGTTTAAAGGCTGTCAGGTATCGTGACGAGGTCCTGGGGCCGGCCGCGGTGGTCTCACGGTTCTAGGCGCGCAGTCCGGAGCCGTGCGACTGCTACGGTCGCAGGTTCGAATCCTGCCTCGGGCATGGATGTGTGTGATGTCCTTATGTTAGTTAGGTTTAAGTAGTTCTAAGTTCTAGGGGACTGATGACCACAGGAGTTGAGTTCCATAGTACTTAGAGCCATTTGAACCATTTTTGAGGTCCTGGGACCTCATGTGTGGTTGTTGTGAGGTCCTGTGAACTCCGTACTGACAGACGATAATGCTCGACGTCATAGCGCTCAGATGGCTGGTGTTTTGTTGGAAACAGAAGATATTAAACACTTGGCGTGGTCTGCTCGCTCTCCCGATTTGAATCCCCTAGGGCATGTGTGGAATGCACTAGGGAGACGGGTTGCATCACTTCAGCATCCACCAATCACTCTCAAAGACTTGCGTGAAGCTCTGTAGGGAGAACTGGCGTGTTTGGCTCAACATGAGATTGGTGAATCATTCATAGCATGGCCCCATCGTTGGCAGACATGTATTGCTGCCAGAGATAGTCGCACCTCATACTCAGCACATTAACTAGTTGTCGGTATGTGCGTGCAAATCCGTTAAGTTGGAAAAAATGAAGAACATTTTCGTCTACCATTTACGTGTTGCAGTTGCTTATGTTCTATATTCTTTTCATTGTTTCTGCTATACTGTTTGTACTATTTTGTGGCAAAATAAACGCAGCCTTGCAAAATTTCCGTTTGTTGCTTTAATTCTGGACACCAGTGTATTATGCTCTAAGAATGTAGGCTTTCTCAATAATCAAGGTAATTTTAAGTTCAGATTACGCAAAGTAATACATTCTCGTCAAACACAAACGATTTAGCGACGGTCAGTCCACGGCTACGGTGTCACACTTTGCCGATAAGATACTCGTAATCCACCTTACGCTACGCCATCACAACAAAAATTCAGCTAGTGCCTGACATCACTCATTCGGCGCTTGCAAATCTATTATTTACCACGTCTGTGTCTCTAAATAATGTACCGTGCATCCACTAGAGTAGGGGGAGGGGGGATGGAAACAATAAAGATCGCTAAACAAGCTGGCGGTCGCCAAGACAGCAAATATCTACTCTGATACGTGCTGCGAAAAAACGCATTTTCTGTGTATTGTGAGTTTTGGCAGTGCTCGGCGTAATTGTTAACGAAATGGAGCAGTATTGGAGATTCGGGTACTATGGATTACGATTTATATTTGTGAGCGTAATTTTCTGCAGGATGATTAAAATGCCAAAAACCAGAATGAATAGATACCATTAATTATTGTGATAGATTGCATCTTCTTAAAAAGTAATTTGCAAAAATTCTTTTTCTTCTTCTTATGACGTTACAATCCTGCATGAGTCTTAGCCTATTCAACAAGTTTCTTGCATTCTGCCCTCTCCAGCGCAATTTTCCCCCACACTCTAACTCAGAGATTTTATGTCTTCCTCCGCATGGTCTATCCATCGCTTTTGTTGCTTCTACTAGTTGGCTTCCATTCACAAACCCTTTTAGTTGCTCGTCCGGTATCCATCCTGAGGACATGTCCAAGTCAGGCTACTCTCCTACTTTTTAAGGTTTTACAATGTCAGCTCCTCGTATGACGCGATCCAGCTCAGTGTTCGTTCTTGATCACCAGAAACAATTGTTATCCTGAACTTCCCTATAGATCTTGCGCAGAACCCTGCGTTCAAATATCCTGAAGTGCTGCTCATCAACACTCGTTAGTGTCCGTGTTTCAGATCCGTAGGCTACAACTGACCTGACCATAACCTTACAAATTTCAAGTTTCAGTTGTCTATTTAATAATCTAGAGGCCAACAATTTATTAAAAGTGTGGAAGCACCTATTACCACATAGGACGCGCTGGCATGGAAACAGTCGTGTCAATCTGAGATCCCAGATAGTCAATGTTTTGCACATGTTCAAAATTGAAGATAGGTAGTGTGGCTTCTTTCAGCTCACCTTTTGTGCCCACCGAAACTCTTCTTCTAGTAATAATTACTGCATCGTGAACATATGCACATAGTAACCAGACATTTGAAGCTTTTCAGTGGCTGCTTCCAGTCAGATTAAAAAGCATTGCAGAAAGGGCATTCCCTTGTCTGACGCCTTTACCAATGCTAAACTATTTACTGAGCTCTTCAGCCACCAGCACTGTAGCCTTGCAGCTAACCAATGTTTGCTGGATAAGTGAAACACACTTAGAAGGTTACCAAGGAGTAGCAAATCATTTAGCATTTATTTCCTGTCAAAACTATCAAAGGCCTCTTGAAGTCTACATAGAGGTAATGGAGCTCAACATTATATTCATATGCCTTTTTATGTATTTGCCATAGTAAAAATATTTGATTTGTTGTTGACCTGAAATCCACACTGATATTCTTCCAGAATCTCTTCTGCAAATGCAGCTATCCTGTTGTAAATAATACTAGAGAGACTCTTACAGATTACATTCAGCAGGATAATTCCTCTCCAATTCGAATAACAAGTTTTGTATGTTTTCTTGTGGAGTGGTAGGTTTACCCCTAAGGTCCACTTCTCCAGGATTCTTTCCTGATTCCATATCAACTTCATAAGTTTGTGGATTCGCTCGTGGAGACAAATTTCTTCATTTTGCAACAGTTACGCTGCTATTCCATCACTTCCGGATGATTTGTAGTTTTTAGACACTGATACCTTCTGTACTTCCTCTAATGTAGGTTCTTCCACCTCTGGCTTTGCATTGTAATTGAATGGCTGCTTACTCCAGGTAGGATTACCCTGCAGAATTCCCTTGCAGTATTCTCTCCATTTCTCCATAATATCTTCTTTGTCTATCAGCAAATTTCCCTCTTTGCCATAACATGATTTATTTTGCGTCTATTTTCTGGAGTTTCTTCTGTAATTTTCCTGTAAACTTTGTGCTCTCATTCCTTCGATAGTGCCGTTCTTTCTCTCTTTCTCCTCATGGCTTCCCTTTTCTTCTCCTACGCACCCTTACTGCTTCTATTCTTTTTTCATTACGTAATTCTCGATTTAACCTTGTATTTCGCTGTGAGAACCTGCCTGCATTCATCAGCCTACCAGTCTTCCTTTCTAAGTCTCCTTGTTTCCCACAGTGCCGTTGTCTGAATGACATTTTTAACAAAGATCCATTCTTTGTCTATATGGTCTTCACTATTTTCCGTTTGTAACTGCTGTCTCAATCTGTTCTGATACTCTTGAACAGTAGACGTATCTTTCAGTTGTTCTAAATTCCATTTCTTTACTGTGTCTTTGTTATCTTTGGCAATCATAGCATGTTTCTGTCTCATTTTGGCTCCTTGTAGATAACGGTCAGTATCTGAAGTAGAACCAAAAAAAAAAATTAAGGGGAACTGGAACATAAATTATGAGCAATGCAATTCGCAGGAAGGTAAAAGCGGAACAGATAACGCGGGAGGACAGACGCAACACTTCCAAGAAATTCGACAGCAGACATTGTTGTGCGATCGAGGCTCATTGTTGTTGTAACCGCTGGTTGGATCAGTTTACTCCCAAGTTTTTGTACTTCAGGAGCGGAAAATAGAGGAGAAATTTAAGAAAATAGCATTTAGAGACCAAGGTAAGTAAAGGAACTTTTTCACGATTTCTTTTTAATAGTGTGTACTAGTAGATACACGCATAGCAGCTTATAACTAGTATTTAGATTGTGCAGTAAAAGCATTGTAGGTTATAGTGATCGAGTAATGGCTTCTTCCGATAGCATCTTTGGTGAAAATGGGGGTGCGGCATCTGTCCCTACGAAAACGGACAGATAACGCACCATTTTTGTGGAACAGTTGCCGCAATGCTTGCATGCTAACAGGAGTCCATACGTTTTTGTTTCACAGAAAAATGCCGAGAAAACGCATTAGGACAACAGACAGGGGAAAATGGACTGCAGAAAATCTATTAGAGGCAGTGAAACTAGTCGAAGAGGAAGGTTACGCTAAAAGGAAAGCAGCTCGAATGAAAAATATACCCGAACGAACATTAAGAAGAAGACTTGCTACGAACAATTTCAAGAAAGCAAGGTGTGGACCATCATCATACTAAGGTGAATATTCAGAAAGGAAATTAGTGGCCCGTATAAATAAATGGAAATCATGTGGCTTTGCTCCCAAACCGTCAGACGCCAGGCAAATAGCTTTCAATTTAGGTGATCATATGGGTCTGAGAAACCAATTCAACAAGGAAAAGAAACTTGCAGGAAATATTGGTTTCTCTCATTTTTAGAACGCAATTATGACTTAAGCATCAGAAAATCGCAAGGGCTTTCTGTAGCCACAGAGATTGGAATGAATAGAGACGAAGTCAATTCTTACTTTAATCAGTTAACACAGACGTAGACCGAAAATGGGCCTTTGGATAAACCAGGTAGTATGTACAACGTAGACGAAACTGGTCTACAGGTAAACAATGAGCATGAGAAGGTTGTTGTGGTAAAAGGAAGCAGAGATGTCCATGTCATTACTTCTGCTGGAAGAGGTGAGACAATAACAGTTATTGCGTGCTGTAATGACGAGGGAAATTTCTTACCACATTACTGCATTTACAAAGGAGTGAATTAAAAACAAGACGCTGAAGACAACATGCCTCCAGGATCAGTTGTTGCTGTTGTTGTTGTTGTGGTCGTCAGTCCAGAGACTGGTTTGATGCAGTTCTCCATGCTACTCTATCCTGTGCAAGCTTCTTCCTCTCCCAGTACCTACTGCAACCTACATCCTCCTAAATCTGTCTAGTGTATTCATCTCTTGGTCTCCCTCTACGATTTTTAGCCCCCACGCTGCCCTCCAATACTAAATTGGTTACCCCATGGTGCCTCAGAATATGTCCTACCAACCGATCCCGTCTTCTAGTCAAATTCTGCCACAAATTTCTCTTCTCCCCAATTCTATTCAGTACCTCCCCATTAGTTATGTGATCTACCCATCTAATCTTCAGCGTTCTTCTGCAGCACCACATTTCGAAAGCTTCTATTCTCTTCTTGTCTAAACTATTTATCGTCCACGTTCCACTTCCATACATGGCTACACTCTATACAAATTCCTTCACAAAACACTTCCTGACACCTAAATCTATACTCGATGTTAAGAAATTTCTCTTCTTCAGAAACGCCTTCCTTGCCACTGCCAGTCTACATTTTACATCCTCTCTACTTCGACCATCATCAGTTATTTTGCTTCCCAAATAGCAAAACTCATTTACTACTTTAAGCCTTTCATCTCCTAATCTAATACTCACTGCATCATCCGATTTAATTCGACTGCATTACATTATCCTCGTGTTGCTGTTGTTGCTGTTCATCTTATATCCTCCTTTCAAGACACTGTCCATTCCTTGCAGCTGTTCTTCCAGGTCCTACGCTGTCTCTGACAGAATTACTATGTCATCGACGAACCTCAAAGTTTTTATTTCTTCTCCATGGGTTTTAATTCCTACTTCAAATTTTTCGTTTGTTTCCCTTACTGCTTACTCAATATACAGATTGAATAACATCGGGGAGAGGCTACAACCCTGTCTCACTCCCTTCCCAACCACTGCCTCCCTTTCATGCCCCTCGACTCTTATAACTGCCATCTGGTTTCTGTACGAATCGTAAATAGCCTTTCGCTCCCTGTGTTTTACCCATGCCACCTTTAGAATTTGAAAGAGAGTATTCCAGTCAACATTGTCAAAAGATGTCTCTAAGTCTACAAATGCTAGAAACGTGAGTTTACCTTTCCTTAATCTATTTTCTAAGTAAAGTCGTACGGTCAGTATCGCCCCACGTGTTCCAACATTTCTACGGAATCCAAACTGATCTTCCCTGATGTCGGCTTCCACCACTTTTTCCATTCGTCTGTAAAGAATTCGTGTTAGTATTTTGCAGCCGCGGCTTATTAAACTGATAGTTCGGTAATTTTCACATCTGTCAACACCTGCTTTCTTTGGGATTGGAATCATTATATTCTTCTTGAAGTATGATGGTATTTCGCCTGTCTCACACATCTTGCTCACCAAATGGTAGAGTTTTGCCAGGATTGGCTCTCCCAAGGCTAACAGTAGTTCTAATGGAATTTTGTCTACTCCCGGGGCCTTGTTTTGACTTAGGTCTTTCAGTGCTCTGTCAAACTCTCTACGCAGTATCATATGTCCCATTTCATCTTCATCTACATCTTCTTCCATTTCCATAATATTGTCCTCGAGAACGTCGCCCTTGTATAGACGCTCTATATATTCCTTCCACCTTTCTGCTTTCCCTTCTCTGCTTAGAACTGCGTTTCCATCAAAGGTCTTGATATTCATGCAAGTGGTTCTCCTTTCTCCAAAGGTCTCTTTAATTTTCCTGTTGGCAGTGTTAATCTGACCCCTAGTGAAATAAGCCTCTACATCCTTACATTTGTCTCTAGCCATCCCTGCTTAGCCATTTTTCACTTCCCGTCGATCTCATTTTTGAGACGTTTGTATTCCTTTTTGCCTGCTTCCTTTACTGCATTTTTTTTATTTTCTCGTTTCGTCAATTAAATTCAGTATCTATCCTGGTGCCCAAGGATTTCTACTAGCCCTCGTCTTTTTACCTACTTGACCCTCTACTGCCTTCACTATTTCATCTCTCAATCTATGTATTGCTTTCCCCCATTCTTGTCAATCGTTCCCTAATGCTCTCCCTGAAACTCTGTACAATCTCTGGTTCTTTCAGTTTATCCAGGTCCCGTCTGCTTAAATTCACACGTTTTTGCAGTTTGCTCAGTTTTAATCTACAGTTCATAACCAACAGATTGTGGTCAGAGTCCACATCTGCCCCTGGAAATGTCTTACAATTTAAAACCTGGTTCCTAAATCTCTGTCTTACCATTATATAATCTATCTCAAAACTGTCAGTATCTCCTGGCTTCTTCCATGTATACAACCTTTTTTTTACGATTCTTGAACCAAGTGTTAGCTATGATTAAGTTATGCTCTGTGCAAAATTCTACCAGGTGGCTTCCTCTTGGATTCCTTACCCCCAATCCAAGTTCACCTACTACGTTTCCTTCTCCTACTACCGAATTCCAGTAACAATGACTATTAAATTTTCGTCTCCCTTCACTATCTGAATAATTTCTTTTATCTCATCATACATTTCATCAGTCTCTTCGTCATCTGCGGAGCTAGTCGGCATGTAAACTTGTATCACTGTGGTAGTCGTGGGCTTCGTATCTATCTTGGCCACAATATTGCGTTCACTATGCTGTTTGTAGTAGCTTACTCGCATTCATATTTTTTTTTTCATTATTAAACCTACTCCTGCACTACCCCTACTTGGTTTTGTATTTATAACCATGTATTCACCTGACCAGAAGTCTTGCTCCTCCTGCCACCGAACGTCACTAATTCCTACTGTATCTAACTTCAACCTACCCATTTCCCTTTTTAAATTTTCTAACCTACCTGCCCGTTTAAGGGATCTGACATACCACGCTCCGACCCGTAGAACGCCAGTTTTCTTTCTTCTGATAACAACGCCCTCCTGAATAGCCCTCGCCCGGAGATCCGAATGGGGGACTATTTAACTTCCGGAATATTTTACGCAAGGGTATGCCATCATCATTTAACCATACAGTAAAGCTGCATGCCCTCGGGAAAAATTACGGCTGTAGTTTCCCCCGTTGCTTTCAGCCGTTCGCAGTACCAGCACAGCAATGCCGTTTTGGTTAGTGTTACAAGGCCAGATCAGTCAATCATCCAGACTGTTGCCCCTGCAACTACTGAAAAGGCTACTGCCCCTCTTCAGGAACAATACGTTTTCCTGGCCTCTCAACAGGTACCCCTCCGTTGTGGTTGAACCTACGGTACGGCTATCTGTATCGTTGAGGACCAATGGCAAGGTCCATGGTTCATTGGGGGAGGGGGGGGGGGGGGAGGCAGTTGTTGTTATGAGGAGAGAATCCGCTTATGTCAACAGTGATATTTTCATGAATTGGTTCAAAACCATTTCGTTCCTAGAAAGGCGCCTGGCACAACTCTGCTTCTGTTAGATGGTCATGCCTCTCATATGAATTGTGTCACGTTTTTGGATATAGCTGTTGAAAATGAAGTGCCGATAATTTGTTTACCTACCCACAAGACACACTTTTTACAGCCACTAGACCGATCATTTTTCAAGCCGTTGAAATCCTACTTTAAAGAGGCTTGTCATTCATGGATTGTAGGTAATGCAAGCAAAGGCAGAAGAATTACAAGGCAGCAATTTAGAGAGTTGTTCTTCAAAGCGTGGACTCGTGCTGCCACTGTCCAGATTGGTGTATCCGGATATCGAGCTACTGGAGTTATCCCACTTGACAGAGCGGTAATTCCAAATCATGCCTTTGTTTCAGACATTAATAATACTGAACTCCCAACTACTGCAGATATCTCTAATTATCTGACTCCATATGAGCCATCAACATCAAGGTCTGAAACAAATTTGTTAAGGAAACACGCTCCTACCTGCAAACGTTGCACATATTTGGCTACTCATCGGCCAACTGATCAAGGCAGCTGCTGTGTAAATGACAACTGGGTGACACCGGAGAGAATCCATCAAAATTGCTGGAAAAGATTTCACCTCTTCCTATACTGCCTCAGAGAAATCGATCCAAGAGAAAGCAATCAGCGGCAAACATAATATCCGACGATTTCATAGCAGCGAATAGACAAAAAAATCACCGAAAGAAATAAAAAACGCTTGTCCACAAAAATGTAGCAGCTAAAAGAAGTCAAATCCTCAAAACCAGAGGGAAAAAACGCCCAAGAGACGTCTGTTTGAAGACTCAGCTTCAGAAGAAGATGATGGTGAGATTTCCCCACACGGTAGTTCCTCCGATGAATTAAATTTCGAAGAAAACGAATGTGTAGAATGCCTTGAACTTCATCAAGAAACAACGCCTACCTCTTAAGATTCAATGTGTAGGATGTTCTAGGTGGCTTCATGAATCACGCACTCACTATGAGAACATGTGTCGTTTGAGTGGACGACTTAAAAATAAACTTGAAAAACAAAAATCAAAGTGAATGTCATTTTCATTGTATTTTGCCACTGGCCGTCTGTCCCTCCCTTCTGTGGCATCTTGCCCGCCACTTACTAATCAACTGAAATTTACAAGCCTTTGAACATTACTAGAATGTGCCTTTGTTATAATGGTTTTTTTGTAATGCGATTGTATCTATAATAAAATACAAAGTTCAAACCATCAATCTTGCCTAATTTCATTGCGGTTTAAGTGCTTATATATAGATAAAAATTAATTTGAATAAATCTGCGGCGCCTGTCCCGCCTCTGCCTTACAGGTTTGCAGTTTAGTAAGGCAAATTGGATGGATTTTATGTTTTGGAATCACAAACATTATCTTGCTGTTCTGTGCCAGCGTTATCGAGACGGAGCCACAGAGAGTGAAAAAAAACACTGCATCCATTTCTCTGCTTGTTTTTCTTCGGAAAATTCTCCGTCGCAGTATAGAATTTAAGCATCGCTGTTTATTCTAGCACAGTGTATGGTACGGTCTATTTCAGCCAATACATTGAACGGAAAAGATTCGTCATCGCCACTTGACTCGTCATCCAAGTAAATTATAAGTTCCTGTTTCTCCTTTTGTTGGGATCTTTCTCGTTTCTTGCGTATTAGGCTTTCGACTTAGAATCTTCTTTGCTTATCTCTAAATTCGACTTAATTTACTTTTTAGTGTACATGATATCCTTTCTACGTCTTTTTCGGTGGTCGCGACATAAATAAGGATAGAACCAAAGTGTTAGATTATCAAGGAGCGGATGCGTAAGGACACATACAAGAACAAGGAACAGAAAGCTTATTCTGTATGTCCCACATAACTCGACACACCACCTTGGAACTGTCGATAAACAAAAAAGTCGCCAGCTAAAAAACAACTGCATCACAAGAAGTTAATTCTTTTTGAATGTTCATTACACATATCAACTTCTAAGACACGCATTTAATAGGTTAACAAATTTTCGAAAGTCAATGACGGGTAGCTCCATTTACTGTGTGTAAGCCCACGACGTGTTTCGGCCTTCACATCCAGGACCTGTTGCATCTTGATCTGAATCTGCCACTGTATGACATATATACAAATATTATGCGTAGTAAGAGATCAAAGACAAAACTTATAAAAGTACAGTATAAGTATAGAAAAAACATATGTTACATTGAGCTGTTATGAAACAACTATTTAAATGTCACGAGAAAAATGGAGGTTTCATGATTATAAAAACTATACAGTTCGACTTCTTAAGAGTGTTGGCCTGCTTTAACTTTAAAAAGTTATATTCTGACAAGGAAATTTCCGTCTGCATGCTTACCAAGGAAAAGCTAAAGGCGAAGGCCCATCCCCAATTCTTTTTAATTGTGTTCTAAAAGAACAGTGAGAATCTGGAATAAAAAAATGAATTAACTTAAGATTTCAACATTTACGTGAAACAAAAAAATTGGTAGGAACACTCTCGCACTTGCAGATGACCTTGCTGTACTTTCTGAAAATGTGACATCTGTTGTAACACAAATTAATCGTTTAGAAGAAGCAGCCCGTAGGACTGGCTTAAGAATTTCCACATAAAATAAATTATAAACATTAAAAATTCACAGACATTCTTAAAATAGCTAGTGACCAAATTGAAAAGCGTAACTATTTAAATACCTCGAGAGGGGGAGTGAGGGGAATCCAACAGAATAGTTTCGAAAAGCTGCTACCCAGGAAAGAATACGTAAAACAGGAAACGCATATGGTATAGCTAAAGACTTTCACAACAAAAAATAAGGCATTCCAGTACGCTGCCGAAGAGAGAATGCACTTACCAAGCGTATGTCTAGCATTAAACTATATTCTAGATTAAATTTAGGAATACTAAAAAGGCGAAAAATTCGTAAAGTATTAGCTCCACGAAAAACTATGTAAGGTTTGAAATTACGTAGTAATGATGAAATTTATGGAAATTAGAAAACATATCAAACGTAACGGAAAAGAGAGTGCTATTTTTGGACATTTATATCTAATTCAAGACAGTATGTTAACCAGAAAGATCTTCAAATATTTGTAGTATAAGATGTCAACAAGTTGGATCAATGTAGTAAAAAAGTATTCAGTAAGTAATAAAAGATGAAGAAAGAGCTGACAGAGAAGTTTTAGGAGAAAAAGTGGCGAATATGCTAGGATTCCAACGTAGTAAAGCGAAAACAAATCGTTGTGTTCAGAACACAGGAAGGAAAAAATATAGTGAAGAGATGAAAGAGTAATTTAATAATTATAAAGAATCATTAAATTATTCACGATTGCTGACGCGCTGAAATGTTAAAAGTTCTGAAAGAATAATGGATGAAAATAATAACGAATAAGAAATTGAAATTAGCACATGGCGTATAGTTTGCCCATCCGAGGAAAAAAAAGTGTGCTTACTAGCAGTGGACGCTGCGTTGAGGTCGAGCGTAAAGATGTAAGATATATATTCTTTCTGTACTTACACTGTACATGTATAAGCTTTGATTTTGATCTTATATTTTGTAAAACATTTATACAGGGTGTTACAAAAAGGTACGGCCAAACTTTCAGGAAACATTCCTCACATACAAATAAAGAAAAGATGTTATGTGGACATATGTCCGAAAACGCTTACTTTCCATGTTAGAGCTCATTTTAGTTTCGTCAGTATGTACTGTACTTACTCGATTCACCGCCAGTTGGCCCAATTGAAGGAAGGTAATGTTGACTTCGATGCTTGTGTTGACATGCGACTCATTGCTCTACAGTACTAGCATCAAGCACATCAGTACGTAGCATCAACAGGTTAGTGTTCATCACGAACGTTGTTTTGTAGTCAGTGCAATGTTTACAAATGCGGAGTTGGCAGATGCCCATTTGATTTATGGATTAGCTCGGGGCAATAGCCGTGGCGCGGTACGTTTGTATCGAGACAGATTTCCAGAACGAAGGTGTCCCGACAGGAAGACGTTCGAAGCAATTGACGGGCGTCTTCGGGAGCACGGAACATTCCAGCCTATGACTCGCGACTGGGGAAGATCTAGAACGTCGAGGACACCTGCAATGGACGAGGCAATTATTCGTGCAGTTGACGATAACCCTAATGTCAGCGTCAGAGAAGTTGCTGCTGTACAAGGTAACGTTGACCACGTCATTGTATGGAGAGTGCTACGGGAGAACCAGTTGTTTCCGTACCATGTACAGCGTGTGCAGGCACTATCAGCAGCTGATTGGACTCCACGGGTACACTTCTGCGAATGGTTCATCCAACAATGTGTCAAGCCTCATTTCAGTGCAAATGTTCTCTTTACGGATGAGGCTTCATTCCAACGTGATCAAATTGTAAATTTTCACAATCAACATGTGTGGGCTGACAAGAATCCGCACGCATTTGTGCAATCACGTCATCAACGCAGATTTTATGTGAACGTTTGCGGAGGCATTGTTGGTAATGTCTTGATTGGACCCCATGTTCTTCCACCTACGCTCAATGGAGCACGTTATCATGATTTCATATGGGATACTCTACCTGTGCTGCTAGAACATGTGCCTTTACAAATACGACACAACATGTGGTGCATACACGATGGAGCTCCTGCACATTTCAGTCAAAGTATTCGTACGCTTCTCAACAACAGATTCGGTGACCGATGGATTGGTAGAGGCGATCCAATTCCATGGCCTCCACGCTCTCCTGACCTCAACCCTCTTGACTTTCATTTGAAAGCTTTTGTCTACGCAACCCCGGTACCAAATGTAGAGACTCTTCGTGCTCGTATTGTGGACGACTGTGATACAATACGCCATTCTCCAGGGCTGCAGATTCCATGCAACGGAGGGTGGATGCATGTATCCTCGCTAACGGAGGACATTTTGAACATTTCCTGTAACAAAGTGTTTGAAGTCCCGCTCTTACGTTCTGTTGCTGTGTGTTTCCATTCCATGATTAATGTGATTTGAAGAGAAGTAATGAAATGAGCTCTAACATGGAACGTAAGCGTTTCCGGACACATGTCCACATAACATATTTTCTTTCTTTGTGTGTGAGGAATGTTTCCTGAAAGTTTGGCCGTACCTTTTTGTAACACCCTGTATATGCATCATGTAATGTCAGTTTCAGACACAGATGCAAAAGGCCTCGATATGAAGATGGAAACCTGTTGTACATAAAGTACGTCCCAGTAGCTGGAACGTCCTTTCATTAACTGATTATACAATTGCTTAGCAACACTTTTCAAATATTGAAAAACTTAAAATTTTTGTGGACGTCTTGAATGCTTAGTGCTCCGCAACTTTCAGATACCTATTAACAGACGTCTTCAACACACCATGAGCTGCACTAGTATTGTCTTATTTGCCAAAACCAATTTTCGGGTTTTAACCCACCATCCGTGTCATATTATATATTTTTATAGCAATGGCATGCTTGTCAGTTAATACGACAGGATCTGAAGTATTTCGTACAACATTGTATACAGTGTGCCATGTACGATATTGCCGTCAAATTTTAGGCCGTGATAATTTTGATAACGTTTGACAAAACTATCATGTGGAGTAAACATGTTTACTCCATATGCCAGTTGTGTCAAACATGATCAAGAATTGTCACTGCCTAAAACTGGACACAAATAACGTACACGACAAACTGTGTACAGTGCTATACGACATATTTCAGATCCTGTCGTATTAATTGACAAGCATCTCATTGGTATAGACCTGCATTAATATGCCATCGACGGTGGGTTACAAATCCGAAAACCAGGTTTGGCAAATAAAATAATTCTAGTTCATCTCATTGAGTGTTGAAAATGTCTTTTAATAATAATTTTTCAAGTGCTTAAGAAATTTCACAAAAATGAAACACGAACTTTTCTGAACAGCCAAGAAAGCAATTCACTACAGGGCATCATGTGAGCCCTCACAAGTAGTGTACGATAATCCTAAAGAGGGATGGGTTGTTTGGGGAAGGAGACCAGACAGCGAGGTCACCGGTCTCATCGGATTAGGGAATCAC
The DNA here is from genome assembly GCF_023897955.1 of Schistocerca gregaria. Classification (NCBI taxonomy): domain Eukaryota; kingdom Metazoa; phylum Arthropoda; class Insecta; order Orthoptera; family Acrididae; genus Schistocerca; species Schistocerca gregaria. Next base: position 819,062,844 of record NC_064921.1, read on the forward strand.
GGGGAAGGAAATCGGCCGTGCCCTTTCAAAGGAACCAGCCCCGAATTTGGCTGGAGCGATTTAGGGAAATCACGGAAAACCTAAATTAGGATGGCCGGACGCGGGATTGAACCGTTGTCCTCCCGAATGCGAGTCCAGTGTGCTAGCCACTGCACCACCTCGCTCGGTCCCCACGAGGCAGCAGCGCCTAATAAAGGAGAAATATCGGTATTCCCGACTATTCCATAACACCCGAATCTTCTCCACCTATGTGAACATCTGTGTTTTAAGGTATCCCCAGCAACTGTAACGTGGATCAATCTCAGTTTAACTGAAATCCAAGACGAGCGAACATCCACCACCCGTAAAGACCCTGGGAGTAACAAGAGCTGAGCTCTAGGTTTGAAGCCTGCAGCTGGCTGTCCTAGACTAGGAGACGAGTAACGGCGCCACTGCCTTTACAGAAGACGGCGGCTGACTTTTGCCGCGTCTGCGAGACGTGCCGTTCAGTTCTCACGTCGGGGTTACGCGGCCGTTACGGATGCTCTCACGACAATGCGGGAAACCGCACGGCGGAACTGTACTGCGGAATCTCGCGAGGCGGGACCGGCAAAAACGTCCCGCCGAGGGGTCGTAAAAGCCAGCGCACTCGTCACTAACTGTTCTCAACGCAGTAAAAGTCTTCCCCCGAGTTGCGTCCGTGTATATACATGCCGCTACAGGCACAACATATTATTTTCGAAATAGTTATGTAGACGTGGCAGCGCTCTTTCATATCCCTCCTCATGCTCATTCCTGATTGTAAATTTTCATAACTGCTAAATCTGCCAACGCTATGTACCTTAGTGTTCATACAAGATGATGAACTCGGTTTATCTCCTGAAGTGTACTCCGAGGCACTGTATGTGACCCATTAATAACACGGTCTGGCTTCGAAACTTAAGATCAGAATTGGCGAAGTTTACACGAAGTGCATCGAAAGGAGGTTACTCGGAAATAGCTAATAAAGCAACTGAAAACTGAACTAAAACATTAACTGTAAACATGTCAGACGACCTCAAGTGTGCTGAAAGGGTGCTTTATGGACTCGATTTATGCAGAACAATTTTTTTTTTTTTTTTTTTGAAATCTTCTCCTTATGCTACATAATGACCTGAAAACGGTGAGTTGGTTTGCTGAAAACAATAATTTACCGTCTCCACCTCTGTATAATCCGAAATCTGCTGAAATTTCTTACGAAAAATAAATACGAACGCCTCAAGAATGGGTAACTGAGACCCTGAAAGATAAATGCAATGTAAGCAGATGGAGCACGTTTTGTATGAAACAAAGAATAAATGCTCAGACATAGAGGTAAGATACGTCTGGTAGAATTTCTGAGCTAAGAAACCGAGTAAAGAATTTCTGAAGTTGCAAAGTATGGAAACAGTATAATACATGATCAGATGTGATATACAAACTAGCCGTTATGGCTAAAACCAGATGTCAGGTCAGGACATTTAACATCCCTTTCTGATCATCATAACATAAAATTACGTAAAAATAGCTCTACAAACTGTTGAGAAATATATTTGCGAGTGAGACAAGTTGTTTCTAAGTCACTTGACATTACTGATGGTTAACCCAAGCACGGATACCAATCACCACGGGTTCTTAAACAAGTGTAAACAAGAAGTCCACATGCAAAAGACAGTCCGAAAATGACACAATTTTAGCTAACCTCAGTCTGTTTCCAACTCACTATGTTGAAAGTTGCTGGTCGATTAATGGTCTCCATATAAGCCCCTTCGTAACGTTTCAATAAAATTTATCGTCTTTCAGCACCTTATATTTTCGCTGCATTCAGTAAACATACTATGAGAAAGAATTAGAAGTTGAGTATGCTACAATCAGCTACAACTGCATACATTCGCTGAATACATATTTATCCTGTGCCTATTTTATTTCCATATATTATTATATACCTGTGCTTCCTACACCTTCCCCACACTTAATTATAACGTATTTATATTTTAACGCTGTCCTTGTTTCTAATTCCTATTATCTTAGAATCACATAGTGAGTGAATGCCTATGTCTATAGTGTTCTCATAGTGTCTGGTGGTGGGTAATCTTCTTTCCTCTGCTGTGGCAGTTTAGCCAGTTTTTGTGTAAGCTTAGATAGTGACAAAAAGGTTCCGTTCCCACCTGCTCGAAACGCTACTGCAGTTAAGTTAGCAAGGTGCGGTGAGGGTGTCCTCTGGCAACTTTCGGTACCTGTGTTTGGACCACGATTTTGTCACTCGGTCCTGGGAATTTGGTGAATGAGGTTGTTCTTAGGAATGGTTTGTAGTAGTTTAACATGGCAGCTCAATCATTGTAAGTTTCACTCGTAGTCGTAACCGATTTCTCTCACAGCCTTAGGCATTAATAATCACGCAGAGTATTTTATACGGTTTAGGGAACGACAGCTTTTGTAATAGTTCAGTTTCGTGAATACTGGTTTTGTTCATTCAGAACTTAGAAGTGCGGGAGCAAGGTGACAGGATATGCACTGTTAAAGTTAGGTTACGTGTTTATCGGTGTGAATTTGTGTTTACTTCCATTTGTTAATTCCCATCTGTGTTGAGCACTTTCCATGGTGTAGTGTGTGTGAATTTGTTCTTTTGCTTCCACGTGTTCAGCAAAGATTCCGAGAACATTCAGAACTCGGCATCATCTTTAGCAAGCAATGGTCTAACAATGATTCACATGTGAGTGTAGATCCTTTCGCGAACCAATCACCTTTCCGGAATTTTGTATTTTTCTTGCTGTGACTTTTTGTGGCTCGTGCCACGTCGTTCTGTTCTGTTCATTGTTTCATCGACATTTCTTTAAGTAATTGTATCTATGTTGTGGACTCGAATTACATTTCGGATCGTAACTTCCATTTAATTCTTATTCAATACACTATTCCCGTTCTTCATACATCTTCAATGATTTCCAAGCCCGTCAGGAGCGAAATGTAACTAAATTTTGTAGTTACTTAACAGTCCAAGCCAGGCACCAGCAGCCTTTATGTCTCATGTTTTCTTTTAATCTGATTATGTAAATTAATGTTCAAACCAGTATCAGTTAAATTTCACTTTTAACATTTCATCTCAAACATCCCAATCTGTGTTTCACAGGCTACATTCCACCGCATGGGTCCCTTGTGCAATTCATGCAAGCCTATTTATTTAATTGCTTGTTAAATAAAGTTTCAATTTCATAAAGTGCATTCACTACGAACAGATGGGATTGTGTGACAGAGAGCAGATTGCACACTCCGATTCGATGAGAAAGGCTTATCCCCCTTGTGAGAAATTGAACTCATATATTGTTCCCATAATTTTTACAGATACCGTTGATCATAATTTCTGCAGATACCCTTCATCGAGTGCGCCAGTATAAAAGACCCAAGATAAGTGAAGACTCCACCTCTGTCGAGAAGAGAGACGATAGTGCCTCTATGTTTCAAACAGCATAATGGAACCAATCGAACGATGTGAGCCTAGCAGTCTGTTTGCCGTCATCGGTCAACGCTCTAACCTTGCAGTAAGACATCGGTGCTCTTTCCTCTTCTTACAAAACTGGGAGCCGGGTGGCGGTCCTTCTGTCAGCGACACTCTGGCGCATGCACGGCGATGCTATCAGCGCGCTGTAGAAGGCGGAGCGGAGAACGTCTTCGTCAGTCTTCGATGGCTCACCTGAGGATGACTGGCACGTGTCCAGTAGAAAAATCGTGGAGTGAAGTGTACGACGACCGGCTGCAGTCCCGAAATCTCTTCGAACATTCCATGTGTACGCTGCCGTTAACGTCACAACTCAAACGGATACGTCTGAACTGTTGCCGCGAATGGGGAGCATGGACTGCTGATGAATGGCATCGAATTGTCTTCAACGATGAATCGCAGTTCTGTATCACTACCGTTGACACCGTTGGCGTGTATGGCGGCGACCTGAAGAGAGCACCAATTATTCCAGCGTTTTGGAGTCACACAGCAGTGTATTTTAGTTAATTTTACTACAGGACAGTGCTTGTTCTCCACATTCCACATGTCTGTGTGAACCACTTGCGTGATGCTGAGGTACTGCCATGGACAGCAAGATTCTCAGATCTGTCCCCGACAGAACCTTTAGGTCGGACATCAACTGCACCCCAGTGGCAGAATCCAGGATATCAAGGATCAGTTATAACAATTGTGGGTCGGGTTGCCTCAAGAGGGGATGCAACGGCTTCGACACCCTACCCAACCGAATCAGTGCGTGCATCCTGGCCACATGGAGAGCAACACCATAATGATAAATGGGCTCACACTGACAAACTGTTTGTAAATTTGACTCGTGTTTTTAATCACTGAAACAACTTCACATATCCCCTCAACTAATCAAGTTTCGTTTCATTTGTCACCCTACTTCTGGATGTTTCACATTTTCTGTCAGGCAGTGTGTGTAGGAAGACACTTCTGACATAAAAAAAGTTTAACTTTTGTGGTGACGTTATTTTCAAGCTTAGATGTGATTAGATAATCACTACTACCGTCTATGCCACGCTCCTGCGTTCTTTTTCCCCACTATAATGGTGAGTTGAGCTATGCTAGCTAGTTTCCAGCGCTATTTCCGCGGTGCTGTAGAAACATTCGTTGAGGGCTGTCTTACATGACAGAAGTGGAGAAATCTGTGCTGATATGGTACCAAAGCAGCGATTCAATATCCTGGCATTTTATGAGTAAAGACCCGCATGCTAACGATAAGAGTATTTTAATAGGTATCAGTAGAAGCGAGTATTTACCTTTCGTATGTGTGTTTAATTTTCCGTTGTTTTCGCAAGTTCTTTGAAAGTAGGCTATGAAAACGATTACTCTGAATTAGTGGGGCTCCCTTGAAGATTGCTTGAAATGCCGTGTGGAGCACCAGTAGCTTTGATCAAGGTATGAAACTGAAACATCCCCTTAGAAAAATTGTACAGAGCTGTGCTTAAACTGACACACATTCTTTTTTTTTTTTTTTTTTTTTTTTTTTTTTTTTTTTTTTTTTTTTTAAAAAAAAAGCGCAATGCAATCTGACTTTCAGTAATCCCTACAAGAGAATGGCCCTGACTAAATTAACCCCTATACGTTTCACAAATCACTTGCCTCACGAAAAATCTTCGTTACTCGAACTACTGCAATACAGCGAGCGCCACTACTGCCAGCTAAATAAAAGATTCAAACTACGGAAGGCACTAACTACTGATAGGCACAGTTAGCAAATGAAAGATTTTGATAGAGAACAAACAATGTATTTACCTCAATAGTGATCAAAAGTCATAATGTATATAGCAGTTCATGACATTCAGTCTTACAGATTTCAAAACTCCGCCATCTCTCTCCCCACATCCACCACTTCTGGCGGCTCACCTCCAACTGCGCAACGCTACGCGCTGTTAACATCCGACTGCCCAACACTACAATGGCGAGTATTACAACAATGGCAACCAGCCACTGACTGCACACAGCACAGCCAGTGATTTTCAGAGCGCTACGTGGTGTTACCAATATAAGAAAACCTAAACAGCCTACTTACAAAACTTTTGTATAGTAATGTAATTGAAGCCCACAGGGCCTCGTTTTTACTAAGCTAACTGGTACGTATTTACGGACTACTGGAACCTATTCCGTGGTTTATCGTTTATTCTGGAATAAACACACTTGCCACCTGAAGGAGTGCGGCGTCGGATGAACTCGTGGAGCACTGGATGGGCAATTGAGCCATTTCCACCAACACATGTAAGTGTGAACCAGAGTGTTCTCTGAAACAATGCCAGCCACTCCCAATGAAATTCCTCATCATAAATACGTTAAAAGTACATTTCCATAACTTCTAGAGAATGGAAGCTAGTATGAAATGCTAGTACAACCTCTTTTTTTGTTCTTTACGAACAATGAAAACATCCAAAAAAGGCAGGCAGCCATCTTTTTCTATTTCCGTAGTAAATTTAATACTGTCGAGGATAGAATTCATACGTTCGAGAAATCGATGCAATTTATCCTTATTGTGAGGACACACTGAAAATGTGTCGTCCACGTACCTCCAGAAGACCGTTGGTTTAAAAATGGCCTAACCAGAGCAATGTCCTAGAAGTCTTCTATAAATAAATTAGCTATCAGAGGGCAGAGAGGTCTTCCCATAGCAACCCCCTTAATCTGCTCATGAAATTCGCCATTCGCCATTCACCATTCACCATCGTAAGTTTTGCGATTCATTCTGAGGATGACCGGACGATAGGCGGCCGAAATATCAGTTGAAGAAGTAGTATTTCCGCTGCTGCGCGCCCGAAATTTAATGGATTATTCGTTAGGCCAGGGAAGTTTGTCTTTACGAAGTCACCGTTGTCTTATTGTACGTTTCAGCGCATTTTAAAGCTCTACAGGTATAAAAGTTGTACCTTTTGCTTATGTTACTATTTATTGTTTACAAATGTAGATTGTCAATTACTTGTATTAGGTTCACCTTCTTCTGCAGATCTGAAGATGGTCACCACTGACCGAAATAGATATCCTGACGACTATTTCCGTCGACATAGTCTAGAATGAAAGAAACAAATTCTATTCATCTTGCTCTCTTAATGTTGACCCTTTCGCTTTTAATTCCACCGAAGGTTGTTTTGACTTTTCTGTGTCCCGAATCAGACATACAGTACTACAGTATGAAGATTCAAATCGATGTCGGTTGCAGAAGGTAGGATGAGTTTAAGAGACTTGCACAGTATAGCGTGGAGAGCTGCAATACCGCAGTTTTCGGACTGAAGGCGTTAACAACACAAATGCAGCTACACTAAACTTAAAATAGAGTTACGTTGAGCTAAAATTAAACTCGACCAAATGTGGTGCGGCGCTATCTTTTGCGAGTTACATTTTTTTACGAGTGGTAGGAGTTAGTTCTTTCAGAGTATGCTCATGCAATAGCTCCTTTCTCGAAAATCTCGACGAAAGATCCGCACCCAAAGACTGGAAAGTAGCACATATCACACCAATATCCAAGAAAGGCAACAGGAATAAGCCACTACATTATAGATCCATGTTATTAAAGTCAGTACGCAGCGGGAGTTTGAAAAATGTGTTCGAAATTTATGAAGTACTTCAAAGAGAACGGTCTGTTGACACACAGTCAACACTGATTTAGGAAACATCGTTTTTTGTGAAACACAACTAGCTCTTTCCCCACTCTAAGTGTTGAGTGCTATCGACAAACGATTTGAAATTGATTCCGTATTTTTAGATTTTCTGAAGGTTTCTGACACCTTACCTCATAAGCGGCTTGTTACCAAATTGTGTGCTTTTGGAATCTCGTCTCAGTTATGTGACTAGATTCGTGATTTCCTGTCAGAGAGTAATTGTAGTAATTGGCGAAAAGTCGTTGCCTAAAAGAGATGTTATTTCAGGCGTTCCGAAGGTAGTGTTATAGGTCCTCTGCTGTTCCTTATCTATATAAAATATTCTGAGCAACCGCCTTTCGTTCCTATGAAACACAGCTCTTCATTCACACGAAGTGTTGAGTGCTATTGACAAGGGATTTCAGATCGATTCCGTATTTCTGGATTTCCGGAAGGCCTTCGACACTATACCACACAAGCGGCTTGTAGTTAAATTGCGTGTTTATGCAAGATCGTGCCAGTTATGTGATATTTCTTTCAGAGAGGTTACAGTTCGTAGTAACTGACGGAAAGTCATCGAGCAAAACAGAAGTGTTTTCTGGCGCTCCATCAGGTAGTGTTTTAGGCCCTTTACTGTTCCTTATCCATATTAACGATTTAGGAGACAATCTGAGCAGTCATCTTAGGTTGTTTGCAGATGATGCTGTCGTTTATCGTATAGTAAAGTCATCAGAAGATCAAAACCAGCTGCAAAACGATTTAGAGAAGATATGTGTATGGTGTGAAAATTGGCAATTGAGCCTAAATAATGTAGAGTGTGGGGTCATTCAAATGAGTGTTAAAAGGAATCCATTAGACTTCGGTTACACGATAAGTCAGTCAAATCTAAAGGCCGTAAATTGAACTAAGCACCCTGGAATTGCAATTGCGAACAAATTAAATTAGAAAGAACACACAGAAAAGGTAGTGGGGAAGGCGAACCTAAGACTGAGTTTTGCTGGAAAAACACTTAGAAGATGTAACAGTTATACTAAAGAGACTGCCTATGCTACGGTTGTCCTTCCTCTTTTGGCGTACTGGTGCGCTGCGTGGGATCCTTACCGGATAGGATTAACGGAGGACCATGAGAAAGTTCAAAGAAGGGTAGCACGTTCTGTATTATCAATAAATAGGGAAGAGAGTGTCATGGACATGATAGAGAATTTGGGGTGGACATCATTAGAAAAAGGCTTTTCTCGTTGCTGTGGGATCTAATGGTTCAAATGGTTCTAGGGACTATGGGACTTAACATCTGAGGTCATCAATCCCCTAGAACTTAGAACTACTTAAACCTAACTAACCTAAGGACGTCACACACATCCATGCCCGAGGCAGGATTCGACCCTGCTACCGTAGCAGCCGCGTGGTTCCGGACTGAAGAGCCTAGAACCGCTCTTCCACAGCTGCCGGCTCTGTGGGATCTTCTCACGAAAATTGAATGATTAACTTCCTCTTCCGAATGCGAAAATATTTTTTAGACGCCGACGCACATAGGGAGAAACAATCATCATAATAAAATAAGAGAAATCGGAACTCGTACGGAGAGTCATAGACGTTCGTTTTTTCCACGTGCTGTTCGAGAATGGAATAACAGAATTATTTTGAAGGTAGTTCGATGTACCCTTTGCCAGGTACTTAAGTGTGATTTGTAGAGTAGCCCTGTAGACGTAGATATTTGCAACGAGTCCAACCCTCTTGCAGCAATTTAGGTCTGTAGGCTTTGGATAATGTAGCTGGAGTTTACCTGTTACCGGAACGCCGATGTCGGCTTGAGGGCGCCTTGAGCTGGAGAGCCCGGTGTTTTAGCGAGGCGCCGTCCAGTGGCAATTGCGGGCCAGTGTGCCAGTGCTGCGCTCTGTAAGGGAACAGGAGAGGCAACAAGCAGACAGCATCCGCATCTGCACGCAGCGGGCGCCCAGCCCAGCAGCAGCTGCCGGCGATGCCACAGCGCCGCAAGAAAGCCGTGATTTATTGCGCGCCGCTTTATGCAAAGAAACTTGCGCCAGAAATGCTGTCGCCACAAGCTGTGGCCCCGTTCTCGCTCCGCAACTACTGCTCTCCGCGTCCCTGTCGGCTGGGCCGTTTACTGCTACCGACACCTCTACGTGCTTACCGTCTACCTAGAAACGTAAATATCACACATGCACGAGTGGTTTTTTTTTTAATTTTGTCAGCGGCAGTGGACCATATTTTACAACAAATACGTTAAAAACAGTTCCACTCCCCCGATTCTGATTTTTTTCTTTTTTTTTTCTTTTTTTTTGTGGTTGCTAAGCAAATTCCAGCTACACAAGCACTAGACGTGGACGCTTTGAAATATAATGAGAAATAACCCATCCAAAACAGCAGCAGTGTTTTCATAAATAAACGACCAGTATTAGGCAGTATTCGGACAAACAACACAGAAAGAACAAACAAAATACCTTGCTATCTGTGTACGCAGCTGATGGCAGTGTTCCTCAGTAAGGAACCTTAGTCTGCACCGAATCTCTAACTGTTCAAAGACACTATTCAAACGACAGTACAATACTCTCTGATCAAACGTATCTACATATACCTCTGTAATGCTGAGCAGGCCACTGGATGTCGTAATAGGCGGACCCGTCAGAACAGAAAGAGGCAGGGAATATTGTGTTGTCAATAGAGAAACTGTAACAGCACGGGTCGTTTGGAAGAACTCACTGACTTCGAAGGTGTATAATGAAGTGACGAGTCGTGCGCTAGTGATACGCTCTAGCACCGCTTACACGATGTACAGAAGGGCAATGTATTGGCGAATCTGCCATTTGTACTCAGGTAATTCGTATGAAAAGCTTTCCGATGTGAATATGGCTACACGAGGGGAATTAAGAGACTTTGAACGCGGCATGGTAGTTGGAGCTAGACTCACGGGATATTCAGTTTCGGAAATCTTTATGGAATTCAACATTCTTAGAGCCACAAGAATATGCCAAGAATACCAAGCTTCAGGCATTAACTGTGTGTGTGTGTGTGTGAAATCTTATGGGACTTAACTGCTAAGGTCATCAGTCTGTAATCTTACACACTACTTAACCTAAATTATCCTGTCCGTAAGCTTACACACTACTTAACCTAAATTATCCTAAGGACAAACACACACACACACACCCATGCCCGAGGGAGGACTCGAACCTCCGCCGGGACCAGCCGCACACTCCATTACTGCAGCGCCCTAGACCGCTCGGCTAATCCCGTGCGGCAGGCATAAACTCTCACCACAGATAATGCAGTAGCCGACAGCCTTCACTTAACGATCAAGAGCAGCGGCGTTTGCGTAGAGTTGTCATTGCTAACAGACAAGCAACACTGCACGATATCAGTGTAGGACAGTGCGGCGAAATTTGGCGTTAATGGGCTACGGCAGCAGACGACCGACGCGAGTTCCTCCGCTCATAGCACGACACCGAGTACAGCACCTCTTCTGGTCTCGTGACCACACCGGTAGGGTCCTAGACGACTGGAATATCATGGCCTGATCGGATGAGTCCTGAACTCAGTTGGTAAGAGCTGATGATAGGGTTGGAGTGTGGCGCAGATCTCACGAAGCCATGGACCCAAGGTATCAGCAAGACACTATGCGAGCTGGTGGTGGCTTCACAATGTGTGGGCTGTGTTTACATGGGAATGGACTCGGTCCAACTGAACCGACCATTGACTGTAAATGTTAACGTTCGTCTACTTGGAAACCATTTGCACCATTCATGAACTTCGTGCTCCCAGTCGACGATGCGCCATGTCACCGGACCACAGCTGTTCACGACAGGTTTCAAGAATATTCTCGAAAATTCCATCGAATGGTTTGGCCACCCACATCGCCCGACATGGGTGTCATCGAACATACGTGGGACATAATCGAGAGGTCAGTTCCTTCACAAAATCCTGTACCGGCAATACTTTCACAGTTATGGACGGCTATAAAGGCAGTATGGCTCAATATTTCTGAAGGGGACTTGCAACGACTTGTTGAGTTCATGCCACGCCGAGCTGTTGAACTGCGCCAGGCAAAAGGAGGTCCGAGGCGATGTCAGCAGGTATTCCGTGACTTTTGTCACCTCACTATACTTTATGTCCGCCGCCGGTAGCTGAGTGGTCAGCGCGACAGAATGGCAATCCTAAGGGCGCGGGTTCGATTCCCGACTGGGTCGGAGATTTTCTCCGCTCAGGGATTGGGTGTTGTGTTGTCCTAATGATCATCATTTAATCTCCATCGACTCGCATTTCGCTGAAGCGGCGTCCAATCGGAAGACTTGCACCCGGCGAACAGTATAGCCGACGGGAGGCCGTAGGCACACGACATTTACATTTTACAGTACTTTATCAAATGACTTCATTACTTTGATTTGATGCACAAAACTACACTTACAAATCAGTGCAAAGTAAAACAATAATAGCTACTGCCAAAAAAACCGAGCCTACATTGTTGTTGTTGTTGTTGTTGTCTTCAGCCCTGAGACTCGTTTGATGCAGCTCTCCATGCTACTCTATCCTGTGCAAGCTGCTTCATCTCCCAGTACCTACTACAACCTACATCCTTCTGAATCTGCTTAGTGTACTCATCTCTCGGTCTCCCTCTACGATTTTTACCCTCCACACTGCCCTCCAATGCTAAATTTGTGATCCCTTGATGCCTCAAAACATGTCCTACCAACCGATCCCTTCTTCTAGTCAAGTTGTGCCACAAACTTCTCTTCTCCCCAATCCTATTCAATACCTCCTCATTAGTTACGTGATCTATCCACCTTATTTTCAGTATTCTTCTGTAGCACCACATTTCGAAAGCTTCTATTCTCTTCTTGTCCAAACTAGTTATCGTCCATGTTTCACTTCCATACATGGCTACACTCCAAACAAATATTTTCAGAAATGACTTCCTGACACTTAAATCTATATTCGATGTTAACAAATTTCTCTTCTTCAGAAATGCTTTCCTTGCCATGCTTCCTTCGACCATCATCAGTTATTTTACTTCCTAAATAGCAAAACTCCTTTACTACTTTAAGTGTCTCATTCCCTAATCTAATTCCCTCAGCATCACCCGATTTAATTTGACTACATTCCATTACCCTCGTTTTGCTTTTGTTGATGTTCATCTTATATCCTCCTTTCAAGACACTATCCATTCCGTTCAACTGCTCTTCCAAGTCCTTTGCCGTCTCTGACAGAATTACAATGTCATTGGCGAACCTCAAAGTTCTCACTTCGTCTCCATGAATTTTAATACCTACTCCAAATTTTTCTTTTGTTTCCTTTACTGCTTGCTCAATATACAGGTTGAATAACATCGGGGAGAGGCTACAACCCTGTCTCACTCCTTTCCCAACCACTGCTTCCCTTTCATGCCCCTCGACTCTTATGACTGCCATCTGGTTTCTGTACAAATTGTAAATAGCCTTTCGCTCCCTGTATTTTACCCATGCCACCTTTAGAATTTGAAAAAGAATATTCCAGTCAACATTGTCAAAAGCTTTCTCTAAGTCTACAAATGCTAGAAACGTAGGTTTACCTTTTCTTAATCTTTCTTCTAAGATAAGTCGTAAGGTCAGTATTGCCTCACGTGTTCCAACATTTCGACGGAGTCCAAACTGATCCTCCACGAGGTCTGCATCTACCAGTTTTTCCATTCGTCTGTAAAGAATTCGCGTTAGTATTTTGCAGCTGTGACTTATTAAACTGATAGTTCGGTAATTTTCACATCTGTCAGCACCTGCTTTCTTTGGGATTGGAATTATTATATTCTTCTTGAAGTCTGAGCGTATTTCGCCTGTCTCGTACATCTTGCTCACCAGCTGGTAGAGTTTTGTCATGACTGGCTCTCCCAAGGCCGTCAGTAGTTCTAATGGAATGTTGTCTACTCCGGGGGCCTTGTTTTGACTCAGGTCTTTCAGTGCTCTGTCAAACTCTTCACGCAGTATCGTATCTCCCATTTCGTCTTCATCTACATCCTCTTCCATTTCCATAATATTGTCCTCAAGTACATCACCCTTGTATAAACCTTCTATATACTCCTTCCACCTTTGTGCCTTCCCTTCTTTGCTTAGAACTGGGTTGCCATCTGAGCTCTTGATATTCATACACGTGGTTCTCTTCTCTCCAAAGGTCTCTTTAATTTTCCTGTAGGCAGTATCTGTCTTACCCCTTGTGAGATAAACTTCTACATCCTTACATTTGTCCTCTAGCCATCCCTGTTTAGCCATTTTGTACTTCCTGTCGATCTCATTTTTGAGACGTTTGTATTCCTTTTTGCCTGCTTCATTTACTGCATTTTTATATTTTCTCCTTTCATCAATTAAATTCAATATTTCTTCTGTTACCCAAGGATTTCTAGCAGCCCTCGTCTTTTTACCTACTTTATCCTCTGCTGCCTTCATTACTTCATCCCTCAGAGCTACCCATTCTTCTTCCACTGTATTTCTTTCTCCTATTCCTGTCAACTGTTCCCTTATGCTCTCCCTGAAACTCTGTACAACCTCTGGTTCTTTCAGTTTATCCAGGTCCCATCTCCTTAATTTCCCACATTTTTGCAGTTTCTTCAGTTTTAATCTACCGGTCATAACCAATAGATTGTGATCAGAGTCCACATCTGCCCCTGGAAATGTCTTACAACTTAAAACCTGGTTCCTAAATCTCTATCTTACCATTATATAATCTATCTGATACCTTTTAGTATCTCCAGGGTTCTTCCACGTATACAACCTTCTTTCATGATTCTTAAACCAAGTGTTACCTATGATTAAGTTGTGCTCTGTACAAAATTCTACAAGGCGGCTTCCTCTTTCATTTCTTAGCCCCAATCCATATTCACCTACTATATTTCCTTCTCTCCCTTTTCCTACACTCGAATTCCAGTCACCCATTACTATTAAATTTTCGTCTCCCTTCACTATCTGAATAATTTCTTTTATTTCATCGTACATTTCTTCAATTTCTTCGTCATCTGCAGAGCTAGTTGGCATATAAACTTGTACTACTGTAGTAGGCGTGGGCTTCGTATCTATCTTGGCCACAATAATGCGTTCACTATGCTGTTTGTAGTAGCTTACCCGCATTCCTATTTTCCTATTCATTATTAAGCATACTCCTGCATTACCCCTATTTGATTTTGTGTTTATAACCCTGTAGTCACCTGACCAGAAGTCTTGTTCCTCCTGCCACCGAACTTCACTAATTCCCACTATATCTAACTTTAACCTATCCATTTCCCTTTTTAAATTTTCTAACCTACCTGCCCGATTAAGGGATCTGACATTTCACGCTCCGATCCGTAGAACGCCAGCCTACATTAGAGCTTGAAAACGACAGCTACTAAGATTCCAATCAGGGGTATATAAGTTGAGGACACTGTGTAAGTAGGCTGTTTGCTATGTAGGTAGGCTGTTTAGGCTTTTATGTTGGTAACGCCACGTAGCGCTCTGTATGAAAATCACTGACCGTGCTGTGTGCACTCTGTGGCTGGTTTGCATTGTTGGAATTTTTGCTATTGTAGTGCTGAGCAGTTGGATGTGAACAGCGCATAGCGTTGCACAGTTGGAGGTGAGCTGCCAGCAGTGGTGGATGTGGGGAGAGAGACTGCAGAATTTTGAGAGCGGACGATCTGGACGTGTGTCCAATAGAAAGAGTAAATTTGTATCAGAAGATTCCAGGTTCGTATCCTGGCAGGTTCGCCATATGAAACAGCCCCTTGGAAAAATTAATGAATTACTGTGCTGATAAACCTCTTACGCTATCTGATTTTCAAACAGCTGAGCAGAACTGAACGTACTCAGACATTTCTCTCTTTACTTATTCTGATCAACACTAAACTGACACACAATATTTTTAACGCAACGCAGTCTGACTTTCAATAATGTCCCTGACTAACAATAACCTATACCTTTCATGAATCACTTACCTCACAAAAATCTTCGTTACTCGAACTAGTGCAATACAGCGAGCGCCAATACTGCCAGCTAAGATTCTTTTGTAGTAGGGATTATTGAAAGTCAGACTGCGTAGCGTTAAAAATATTGTGTTTCAGTTCAGTGTTGATCAGAATAAGTAAAGAGAGAAATGTCTGAATACGTTCAGTTCTGCTCAGCTGTTTGAAAATCAGATAACGTAAGAGGTTTATCAGGACAGTAATTCATTAATTTTTCTAAGGGGATGTTTCAACTGCAGTAATGGAGTGAGAGAATGGGTGGGTATAGGACAGAAAGGTGTAGTGACGTAATACACGCAGTGAAGTTACCTTTAAAAGAAATTGGCGTTGCTGAGTGAAAGAGAAAGAAGCATAACTGGTCCAAACGTAAGCACTTGCTTTACTGTTTCACGAACAGATAACTGACCATATCAGTTACATATTTAAGTGAAAAGTTATGAGGTTGACAAAAACAAGTTCTTCAGATTTTTTTTTTTAAATGCAACAGCCCACTGAATTATGCACAGGCTGCAGGGTAGTTTGTTCCAGAGGCGAGCAACAGTAACAGAGGAAATTGTTAGTGTTTTCGCTATACGGGTGGACACAGCTAGGATACCCGATAAACGAGACCAAGTGCTGCGACTGTAATGAGATGACAGTGATTTCATCTCCGATGTGAGGTAGAGGGACGCATCCACACTGAAGACCAGATGAATTAGGCACAGAGCCATGCCGCATGTTGGTCACGTAATACCCTTGGACGATATTTCAGTGCCGTAACTCAATACAGTATTGGAATGCTACTCTCATTAGAAGTCGTTAACCATTTGCTGTAGCTTACACTAGTAGTACGCTGTGTTTGTAATCTTCTCTTTTCACATAAAGTGGTAATTCATATTCATTGCTCTGTTCTATAATTTAGTCAGTTCTTAATAACTGAGGTGTTACCTTCATATAAACAGTGGTGACAGAAGTAAAAGGCACAAAGTTCATATATTAGGTAGGTGGATAAGTCTGCAGCGTTTTTCCATGAGATTAATAAACACGAGAGACACACATAACAGAGACGTTAGGCACCAATAAAAAATTCCCTGCCCTATTTACAACAGTCTGCCAACGCTGCGGTAATTTTTCAATTCCACGACCGTTGAGACCACGTGCTTTTGAAGCGAAAACTCGTCTTGTTCGGAGCGCATTTTCACCCGGAAAGGAAGTTCCTTGAAGGTTGTTCGGTAGAGATCGGAAAAAGTGAAAATCTCAGGACCCAAAATCAGGTGAATAAGGCGGGTGCGGAATCACTTCCCAACCCAATTCGTGTAGTGAATTCATGGTCCTCGCACTTGGATATAAAGACACCATTTCTCGTCACCAGCAATGGTCAGGATAGGCATCGTCGGTATTGTTCACGAACCAATTGATGACGAGTCGGCTCAGATGTACACACGGCCACCCGCAAATTTTTGTGGTATTGTCTCAGAGCTTGCCGTACGAATACACCCGATTTTTGTACCTCCCCCATTGCCAGCTAATCACCCACGATGGTTGAATGTTTACAGTTCATCACATTTGCCAGTTCTCGTGTACACTGACGTGGATCATTGTGCATTAATCCGTTTAAACGATCTTCATCAAACCCCTATGGCCCTTCTGAACATGGAGAGTCACGAATGTTCAAACGATCCTCCTTAAAACGGGAAAATCATTTTCTTGCAGCAGTGAGGAACAAATAAAATATAACAGTCGATAAATTAACCCATAGCGACCGGGATCCCAAAGCGCAAAACAAAAACGCAACCAACTTACTCACCAACCTAATACTTTCTGCTGGCTCCTTGGACTGCAGCTACTCAGCGACTCAACTGTGGCTGCCACGTTGTCAGACCATAGGCAGCCGCTGGCTACCTCACAATAGCACCCATTGGACAGAGCTTGTAAATAAAAACATTGGGTTGCATACACATGTCATCATGACAACTTGTTTTCAAGCTAGCCTGTGGCCAGGTGCACAGATAACCGTGCCCCTCCCACTGACAGCAGTGCCATTCACACAGCATGTGGCGCTGTTACACTCACCGAACCATTTGCCTACACTGATCATATGTCCAGTGGAGTGCACAATAAGTATCTCCCCACTCAGCACGGATTTGAGTGACTGCATGGCACCAAGCAGGGAGCTCCAGCTGAGACTGCAGTCCTGAATGATCAACACTGCAGTGTGACAACGAATAATCAAGCAGTCGTCATGGGAAGCCATCGCTAACCAATGACCATGGCCTTGAAGCACTCTGTTTATTCAGAGACAGTATACAGCGAAGACCGAGTTAGTATCTGTGTGATCATCTAGGTCAGTTACCGTCCACGATATAAGTTCTGTAGGAGTTAGACTATCAGTGTCACTCAACCATTCAGTTGATACTGAACCGGTGAGTGAACTTAGATAACCCATTGTGGAACTTCGTTCGAGAACTTCATTTCTCTGTGAATCATTCCTATTGGTGTGGCCATGTAACTCTTTAGATGTTGCTAATATTTTGTTGTATGTTTTCTTGTATAATAATAGTGTTGGTTATTTTCTACTGTCTGGGAATATTATTTTATGAGTGTTATACCACTTCAATTAAAACACTTTCATACACAGACAATATGGTTTGCGGAAATGGTCTATGCTGGTAACTAGTCAGCCAACGTAAAATATGGTAGGTTTGATATGCATTACAAGATTTTCTCTACATAAAAGTATGGTAATACTCAGTATACTCAGTGACAACATTTCGTGGCATCATTTACTTCTGCCGTTATTTCACGTTTGCATCTTCATACTCACACACAGAAATTTTTGAAGCATAATTTTGTTCACATCCTACTGAATGGCTTGACCTCACTGCGTCTCTGGTACTTCCAGATATGGACGGCTTGTATCACAGGCAGACCCGTCTCGCCAGAGGTGGGCAGATGCCAACGATACTTGTAGAACTGATACTGCTGATGCTGACAATGGTGCCGCAAGCCGCGGGATCGACGCCTGAAGTGGGCACTGGCCTTTACGGTAAGTTCTGAGGCAATATTGACAGATCTCACTGGAATCCCGTCATGCAGTCAGTGTCAATCATGTATCATTTACTGCCAAGTAGGGAACAAGATTAAGATGCAGTCATAAACTCACCATAAACAGAGAGAAAAGTAACTTGCTAATTTAATAATAACTGTACATAAGAACATGGGTGTCTGCAGATACTAGGGCTATGGCTATTTTTCATTCCATCCTCCAATCGATTGCAAAAATCTGGGGACGTTTTGTGTAGATGTGTTGCACAGTGTCTCTAATAAGCCTGTCTATTGCGTCACATCACACCCCTCAGTACTAAGTACACAGTCTGCAAATAAAGCTGCCTAGAAAGTAGCGTCTGCTGCCAACAGTGAGGTGCCTGGTGAGAGGTTTCGCCTGATTTCATGCAGCCCACATAACGTAACTGTCATGCATTTCCTTCTGCAAGACAGTTCTCGGCCGCACACTTGAGGGGCAACGAAGATGATCCTGCAGCATTTTCGATGGCAATTGTTCGATCACCCACCATATGGTCCACACATTGCTTCCTCTGATTTTGATCTCTTTGCTCTCATGAAGGACAGTATTTTGGCACGGACAGTGAGCTGCAAACCAGCGTAGGGAATTGGAGGAAATCAGAGGTGCCTGCCCTCTATGACAAGGGTACTGGAAAGTTGTTAGCATGCTATGAAAAACATCTATGTCAGACCGCCTATAAGCAGCACGTAAGTGTTGCAAACAAAACATTTTAGATTTTCACTGCAATTTCAGTTTTGTAATAGATCAGAGGTTAGATTAGATTAGATTAGATTAATACTTGTTCCATAGATCATGAATACGACACTTCGTAATGATGTGGAACGTGTCAGGTTAATAAAAGATGTCTGTACAAGAAATTACATTACACAAAATATTGCATGACACTAATGATTAAGTTTTTTTTTTTACTTAGTTTATATCTAAAAATTCAGCCAATGAGTAGAAGGAGTTGTCATCTAGAAATTCTTTTAATTTATTTTTAAATGTTAGTTGGCTATCTGTCAGGCTTTTGATGCTGTTTGGTAGGTGCCCAAAGACTTTTGTGGCAGCATAATTTACCCCTTTCTGTGCCAAAGTCAGATTTAACCCTGCATAGTGAAGATCATCCTTTCTCCTGGTGTTATAGGTATGCACACTGTTATTACTTTTGAATTGGGTTGGATTATTATCAACAAATTTCATAAGGGAATATATATACTGTGAGGTTACTGTGAGGATCCCTAGATCCTTAAATAGATGTCTGCAGGATGACCGTGGGTGGGCCCCAGCAATTATTCTGATTACACGTTTTTGTGCAATGAATACTTTTCTACTCAACGATGAATTACCCCAGAATATGATGCCATACGAAAGCAGTGAATGAAAGTAGGCATAGTAAGCTAATTTACTGAGATTCTTATCACCAAAATTTGCAATAACCCTAATAGCATACGTAGCTGAACTCAGACGTTTCAGCAGACCATCAATGTGTTGCTTCCAGTTTAACCTCTCATCAATGGACACACCTAAAAATTTTGAAAATTCTACCTTAGCTACAGACTTCTGTTCAAATTCTATATTTATTACTGGAGTTGTGCCATTTACTGCACGGAACTGTATATACTGTGTTTTATCAAAATTTAAAGAGAGTCCGTTTGCTGAGAACCACTTAATAATTTTGTGAAAAACATCATTTACAATTACATCACTTAGTTCTTGGTTTTTGGATGTTATTACTATACTTGTATCATCAGCAAAAAGAACTAACTTTGCATGTTCATCAATGTGGAATGGTAAGAGGTTGAGAAAAGAATAGCCCGCATATGCTCTCCAAGAGTGAGAGAGATTCTACACTTATCCAGTGAAATTGGCTATGAAAGCAATAACATCGCTTGGTAACTCAATTGGTTAAATGATGTATTACTTTCAGTGCATTTGTACTTCACTGTACTGGTGTAGTTAATTTTAGTGCATTCGTATTTCTAACTGTTACTGTAAAAACTATCGTGGCTTTGGTCTTCTAAACATTGGCTACAAACTGTACCCAGTTATTATCAATAACCACATGAAGAATATCACAGAAGCTGCAATTTCTGAGCCGGCTGCGGCGGCCGAGCGGTTCTAGGCGCGCAGTCCGGAACCGCGCAACTGCAACGGTCGCAAGTTTGAATCCTGCCTCGGGCATGGATGTGTGTGACGTCCTTAGGTTAGTTAGGTTTGTGTAGTTCTAAGTTTTAGAGGACTGATGACGTCAGATGTTAAGGCCCATAGTGCTCAAAGCCATTTTTGTAATTACTGAAAAATAGAACGTGTTGAGATCAGGACGTTTGTGCACAGACAATGTGTTTGTATTAAAATGCATCATAGAAAAACAGAGAATTTAATACAGAAACCCATACGGCCTTATCGACCCTGAGAAGGTGTTTCACTGTGTGAGCTGTGATAGCCTATGGAAGATTGTGTCTCAGTGAAGTCTTTATCACCTAACAGAGACAGTGAAAAGCCTTTACAAAATATACACATTATTGTAAACGCAGGTAGGAACTGATTAGAAGAAATAATTATTAAGCAAGGTGTAAGACAAGGAAGTGCACAGGCACGTACCCTTTTAATATTTACATTGACTTCATTCTTTGCAAATGAAAATGTAAAGCAAACGATGGAATTTAGATAACGAACGAGGTGTCTCTGACAGCACTTTTGTTTGTTGATGTCATCGTTATTATTCAAAACAATGAAAAATGGTTCAAATGGTTCTGAACGCTATGGAACTTAATATCTGAGGTCATCAGTCCCCTAGAACTTAGAGCTACTTAAACCTAACTAACCTAAGGACATCACACATATCCATGCCCGAGGCAGGATTCGAACCTGCGACCGTAGCGGTCGCGCGGTTCCAGGCCGTAGTGCCTAGAACCGCTTGCCACCGAGGCCGGCTCAAAACAATGAAGATCATCTACAAAGATCAGTATACCAGCTGAACGAAATACGCAAGAAATACAAGTTTAAAATTTCTGATAATGAAACGAAAATAATGGCATTTCGAGGAAAACATCCAATCAGATCAAAAATTGTTTTGGATAATTCAGTTTTAGAACAAGTCTTTCGAATCTCTAATTTTGGCTGCGCTGTAAGTTTAGATTCTGATTCTGGCACTGAAACCAAAATACACAAATTCCAAGTTGGCTGTGGTACTATTAACAGAAAATTGCCCCATAAAGTACAAAAAGAAACCATCATGGAATTCGATAAAGTGATGGTGACTCCTGTGTGGAAATGAAAGCTGGGTTGCCACAAAGAAAAAAATAAATAGATAAAATTCAAACAGCAGAGATGAGGTTCTTAAGAAAGACGACTGCGCGAGAAGAGTCATGATCGGAAATGAAGATATTAGATCGGAATAAAATATTTTCAAGATGATTAAAAAAGCGTCAAAAATATCGTGAAGATCGGAAACAACACTTCATGAGAATGTAAAGCCACAGAGTTCCCCAGAAGTCCTGAACCACGAGCCGAATGGGAAAAGAAATACTGGAAGACCTCGAAAAGGATGGCAACGATTTTGATTGTCAGTTTAGAACAGGCAACAGCCTAATCTTTGAAAGGAAGATAATGATCATGATGATGACGATGACTGTATTTCATTTAACATCGCTACTAAAATTAATACGTCAGCTCATCAACTGAGCTACTATACATTATTGCTGTAATAGGCAATTTCACTGCATAATTTTAGAATCTTAGGTGACTGCTAATAACTGGTGCAGAAATTCTAAGCTCTCACACACGTGCAAACATTCAGTGGAAGAAGTGAGACTTCGTACCGATGATGCCAGGTGAACTGTGTTAGCTGTCTTGGGCTGTAACAGGTAACTCGCACACCTGAAGCCGAGAGCGGTGATGGACTATGCGTGGCGCGTCTCCCTCCGGTGATAAGCGCATTAGGCGGCAGGCGTGAGCGAACTCCAACGGCGGGGATAAAAAGCCAGAGCTCGCTGGCGGGGGCGTGTAGAGTGCCGTGCCGGCGCCCCCTGACGGGATTATTAACCACTTCCACCGCCCGGTGTCGCTAATTACCCCAAGTTGGCCGCGGCGCAGGTGCGCCAGCTGCTGCAGGCAAGTTCTGCGCAGAGCTGCTCCACTCACCTCGATTTTCCTCCTTCACAAACCTATACCCCTTTCATGCTTAAACATCAAGCAACAATCGCATCCACTCGTTACCTGTATCAGCTTACACATCGGAGGCAAACTTCAGTTCGCATAATGATAATGAAACATCGCTGTGATGAAAACTGAAAGGCGCACAGCGTTATTCTCTAAGGAACCGATGGCTCGCCGATGTGCGTGGCTTGTTGGAGGCATAACACGACAGATTTCACGTATCCCGGTGGTAGTTA
The DNA here is from genome assembly GCF_023897955.1 of Schistocerca gregaria. Lineage (NCBI taxonomy): Eukaryota > Metazoa > Arthropoda > Insecta > Orthoptera > Acrididae > Schistocerca > Schistocerca gregaria. Next base: position 819,085,372 of record NC_064921.1, read on the forward strand.
ACTCAGGTTCCTGATTCCCTTTGGTCAACATCAAGAACACTCGATGAATAAAAACCACAACCCCACTCATATCGAAACACATCCTGAAACACAGCAACAGTTTATACCGAAAACCAACAGCAGAAGAAACTTATTACATGTAAAAGACTATAGGGGAAGCGAAAAACATAATAAACCAGAACAGAACACTCTGTAGCAACACACTGTTTATCGCTCTAAGAGAACTAGCGCAGGACACGGAACAGGAAAACATACACACACAAACACACGCAAAACCCTTCCCCCATCACACATAGAGACATAAATAAGGAACCGAGCGAGGTGGCGCAGTGGTTAGACACTGGACTCGCATTCGGGGGGACAACGGTTCAATCCCGCGTCCGGCCATCCTGATTTAGGTTTTCCGTGATTTCCCTAAATCACTCCAGGCAAATGCCGGGATAGTTCCTCTGAAAGGGCACGGCCCACTTCCTTCCCCATCATCCCCTAAACCAATGAGACCGATGACCACGCTGTCTGGCCTCCTTCCCCAAAAACAACCAACAACCAACATAAATAAGGAACACAAGTCGTCAGAACTCCCGCTACAATTTTCAGAACCTTTTCGCAATATACGTTACATTTCTCGTGACACGCGCGAACAGCAAGATGGCGTAATATTTTGGATTGCAAACAAGATGCGAAAGTTATGTTTTTCTGTGTCCAAAAGCAGCTGCAACTCATCTAACGACCGTGAGTACATGACAAACCACGTAACAGCTTGGGACACACAAAAACTGACAACACTACCGCAATCTCAAATGTATAACGCTGACATACGTAAATTCAAGTTTTCGTGTTTGTTTTCCAACAGCCTCTCACACAGTTGCAGATGACATAATGTAAGTCGAGGAAAACAGCAAAAAACTCACAGAAAATATGCCGGAAACAGCGGCAACAATGGCAAGAACCATGCCAAGACGTAAAGTAAAAACGTTGGTATGAAATTGTTCACAGAAAACAATATTTGAAACCAGACAGTACACATGTAATAATTTTTCACAATGCTAATAGGTATAATATTTTTGCATATTTAAGAATTAAAGAACCGACTCATGATGACGATATTGTTGCTGAAACTAGTTTGGGAGTAAATAAATAGGAAACAAAAGTATTTTCTCCATCAAGATGGACCCACAATCCCACGTTTTTGTGCTAGATAGCGTCTTCTGAACATTATAGATGAGTCACATTGGGTGCTATGACAACGTATCTGCTCAAGTGGCGTGAACATACGAGTAACAACACAAGCGTTTTGTTTATTTCTTGCAGTGAGAGATTTATTTGCTACCTGTCAAAGACCTGCTTCGATTGGTCTTCAATTTTCAGAACACTCCAGATCACTCGGGAACTTTCGACAACATGGTAAAAATGTACGTTTAAAAAAATAGAAAAATTTTAGTGTTTGCTTTACTCTTTAAGAGTACAATGCTTTATCGGAATGCTTTGCCTGCCAAACTCTAGTCTCTGCTTAATATGTTTTGCATTTGTCGTACACCAATGTTTTGTTCACGTGCTTGCATCATGAACTTCACTCATTGTTTGCTTACAAAGGAACTGTTCAATCCGACATGTCGAAACTCTTTTCTATGAATTTGTACACAACAATAAAGGGAGGTGGGCGCTACAGTCTGGAACCGCGTCACTGCTACTGTCACAGGTTCGAATCCCGCCTCGGGCATGGATGTGTGTGATGTCGTTCGGTTAGTTAGGTTTAAGTAGTTCTAAGTTCTAGGGGACTGATGACCTCAGAAGTTAAGTCCCATAGTGCTCAGAGCCATTTGAACCATTTTCTTGGAGGTGGGCAACAGACTGGTGCGGCAACTGTCGTAGAAGGCAGGTGGACCGGAGCGGAAATTATTAGGGAACAGATTAAAACAGTAAACAAAAGATTTGCGTAGCATACATTTCTTCAAGAGAACGAGGCTCATTAAAAATAAGCAACAGTGGTAATGTTGGAGCCCCAACGATGCGAAATCACTGTAGCGTCCTGTAGAGAAGTCACTCCAAGCGTCAGTGAGCTAGAATTCCAGACATGCTGGAAGTGTGGCTCAGCTGGTGCACACCATTGGGTCTGCCAGATTTCAAGCAACCAGTGTTTGCGTCTTATGGAAGCTTGAATTCTGTTACTATGACGCCCCTGGAATGGTATCAATACGTGATACCACCGAACCCTGCCATTAAATTTTTTATACAGGAAAAATACACCAAAAGAAACACATATCAAAATTTTTGTTGCTAACACTGCAAGTATTTCTATAAAAGATGTTTAAATTTTCCAAATTTGTAGCTTGCCGGTCATTTACAGAAACGTACAACCCTGCCATAGCTGTAGCGGACAGCATATGCGCAACACATTGGTCACGTATTCTTGATTGTCGGCACATCAGTAAATAGATAATATGACACAGCGTAGCCGTCATTTGGAAGGCGAATTTCACTTTCTGTTCATAGTTTCTCTCACTGTTACTGTTCGCTCGAATTTACAACTCATTTAATGTTCATAATAATTGTCAACTGCCTTCGTGGCGTTGCAACGGCCTTGCCGCAGTGATTACACCGGTTCACGTCAGATCACGGAAGTTAAGCGCTGTCGGGCGTGGCCGGCACTTGGATGGGCGACCATCCGGGCCGCCATGCGCTGTTGTCATTTCTTGGGGTGCACACAGACTCGTGACGCCAATTGAGGAGCTACTCGACCGAATAGTAGCGGCTCCGGTCAGAGAAAGCCATCATAACGACTGGGAGAGCGGTGTGCTGACCACACGCCTCTCCTATCTGCATCCTTAGCTGAGGATGACACGGCTGTCGGATGGCCCCTATGGGCCATTTGTGGCCTGAAGACTGAGTGCTTTTCTTTGTGGTGTTGCTAAGTCTTAATAATGGAGATTAAACTCAATTACATATGCATTTCTTGGCATTTGCTTTGTAATAGGATCTGTCTTTTCACAGTATGTTTTCAACCTTGTAAACACGAAGTATGAAGAAAATGGTATGCAATCGAAATCAACTTCTCCTGAAGACCGGCATATATGTTCTTTATTAGATAATTTCTTGGACATTCATTCCAATGATTTCGACATTTCGTTACAAATTGTGCTAACATTAGAAAACCAGGAAATAACAATCCCGTGAGTTGTGATACAAACGTCGATTTTTGTACTAATTAAAGTTCAATAGTATCCACACATAGAGAAAATATGCACAGTAATAGGTTTCAGTGAGGAAGAAAAGTCTGTAGACGTTTTGGCTAAACGAAGGAGAGAGAAAACGCTTAAGCTTGAGCATTGCGCAGAGCTGGTTTCTTTTCGTCAAATCTGAGCTTGAAGTTTATAAATGGAAGAACGATTTATAGGAAATACGAAATATGCGCCAAATGAAACTCGTGAAAGACAAGCTTTTCGAAAGGTTTAGAACAGCTCTTCAGCGTCAGTTCACCGTTACCAAGAGATTTCTACGGGAGTGGGCGCACTGAATTTCAAATTAGATTAACATTACTGATTTACAGGCTTCTTCGACTTCGTTAAACAGATGCAGTAAATTACACGAAAAAGGAAGTCGGAAAATTGCGATGTTTACCTGAGGTAAACTTGTAGAGAAGATGCCATTGACCGGTAATACTATAGAGAAATTCGTAACTGACGTGAAGACAAAACTTCTTGTTATCTGCATATAAACAAAATCAGCCAGTTTTCGTGCAAACCGTACCTCATCATTTTGATCGAAAAGGAGACATATTAACTTGTCGATGAATGCTATCACACATTGGTATACAACAATGCCTGTAATAAATAGCAGTAGATTACTGTTTCCGCAACTTTATCTCTGCTCTCAGAAACATCAAGGCAAATTGGGACCAAAATTTTAAAATAATTGATTGTTTACTTGAAAAAGTCTTATAACCGGCGAGAGAATAATTCATTGCTTTTATTGGACTCTTGGCGTCGACATACGGACAAATCAGTCTTTAGGAGGACGACCCAAATTAAAGTATTAAAGTACATTACGCGTAAGGGCTATGAAGATAGGATATCACAAATTAGGGCTCGTACGGAAGCATATAGGTATTGGCGAGTGCAACAAGAAAGGAAATTAGCAGTGTTACAGCGTACCCTCCACCACGAGCCGTACAGCAGCTTGCGGAGTAGATGTAGATCTGCTCCTTTCTGGGTTTCGTGGAGAGCGAACTGGGTTTCACAAGATCATTATTTTCGGAACCTATCTTGATTCCTTCATAGGAGATTTGCGGTCTCCTGATATGACGTTATACATAAGCATGAAACACGTTTCAGAATACAACAATAGACCGACGTCAGAGATACAGACCTACAGTTATGTGCGACTGTTCGATGACTCTTCTTGAAAACAGGAATGACCTGTCCTTTTTTTAAATCATTCGGAACGCTTCGCTCCTCAGAGTCCTGCGGTACACACACTGGACTCGCATTCGGGAGGACGACGGTTCAATCCCGTCTCCGGCCATCCTGATTTAGGTTTTCCGTGATTTCCCTAAATCGCTTCAGGCAAATGCCGGGATGGTTCCTTTGAAAGGACACGGCCGATTTCCTTCCCCATCCTTCCCTCACCCGAGCCTGCGCTCCGTCTCTAATGACCTCGTTGTCGACGGGACGTTAAACACAGCTGCTAAAGGACGATCAAGTTCTTTCGCATACGCTATGTACAATTGAACCGGAATCCCGTCAGGTCCAGTAGCATTCCCTCTGTTGAACGATTTCAATTGCTTTTCAATGCCTTGGTCACTTATTTCGATATGTGATCGTTCGTCGATCGTGTGACGATTTAAAGAAGGAACTATCGTGCCTTCTTCCTCTGGAAAAAGACCTATAGTATTTCCGCCTTTTCTGTCCCTTCTGTTTCAGTGCCATCGTGGTGACAGAGTGTATGCACAGGTGGCTTCCATCCGGTTACTGATTTAACGTAAGACCAAAAGTTCTTACAACACCCTCTCAAGTAGGTAGGTATAATTTTACTTTCGAACTCGTTGAACGCTTCAAGTGTAGCCCCCACCCCCTTACCCAATTCTTACGCATATTTTGGATTCGTTTAGTGTCTGTCTGTCTGTGAGGCTTCGGCTACGTTCAAATTTGCACTAAAGCTTCATTTGCTTCCGTAGCACCTTTCTAGGACGGTTGACGAACGACGGTGAGTCTTTTCCATACCTTACAATTTTTCTTGGCACATGCCTGCCTAAAGGGTATCGTACGATGTTCTTGAACTTTGTCCATTGATGTTGAATACTGCTATTGCTGGAGATGAAGTTTTCCTGTGCGACACCTATAATCAATATACACAACCTGCAATGTCATGATTGTCTGAAAAATACAGGGTGACAGCTATTGAACTATATGAAAAAAAATGTAAATTAGTTACAAACTACGGCGTACGCACATTTTATTCAACTTGTAAACGTCACTACAGATATTCGTATTTAGTTTATGACATGTTCGATATGCCTGCCATCATTGGCGATGATGTGGCGCAGACGAATAGCGGATTCTGCATGGCCTGCCGTTGATGCCCTCGAATGCCAGTTTTCAGCCCATCAATGGTTTTGAGGTTATTTCTGTACACCTTGCCTTTAATACAGCCCCACAAAAAGGAGTCGCTTGTGTTCAGATCCGGAGAATCTGACAGCCAATCGAGGCCCATGCCAGTGGCCTCTGTGTACCCCAGATCCAGACTGCGGTCCACAAAATGCTCCTCCAGGACATCAAACACTCTCCGCTTCGATGGGGTCGAGCACCATCTGACATGAACCACATCTTGTCGAAATTAGGGTCACTTTGGATAATGAGGATGAAATCATCTACCAAAACCTTCACGTACCGTTCGGTAGTCACGGTGCCATCGAAGAATATCGTACCGATTACTCCGTGACTAGATATTGCACACCACGCAGTCATCCGCTGAGAGTGAAGAGACTTCTCGATCGCGAAAATCGGATTCTCAGTCCCGCAAATGCACCAATTTTGCTTATTGACGAACCCATTCAAATGAAAATGGACTTCGTCGCTAAGCCTAACCAGTCTCACGTACTAATTCCCATTATGCCCCACGGCCAACCATGCAGTTTGCGCGTCCTAACGCAAATCCTTCAGACGTTATGACGATTTTATTTCATGTAGTTCAATCATTACACTATGTATATGAAATGCCACAAGTGCAAGGAATCCGGACGAATACCCTCCTCAGATATACCAGACTCTTTGGTCGAAAATCTTGTTAGTGCAGATGGTTCAAAAAAATGGTTCAAATGGCTCTGAGCACTATGCGACTTAACTTCGGAGGTCATCAGTCGCCTAGAACGTAGAACTAATTAAACCTAACTAACCTAAGAACATCACACACATCCATGCCCGAGGCATGATTCGAACCTACGACCGTAGCGGTCGCTCGCTTCCAGACTGTAGCGCCTAGAATCGCACTGCCACTACGGCCGGCGTTAGTGCAGAATACGACTCAGCGTAGTGAGTGATGAAAACAACGAGGTAGCAACGAAATCTACGGTCTTTCTGCCTTAACAGCGCAGCATTTTCAGTAGGTTTGATCGTATTCCGTGGTTCGTGACAATTTCATGACAGGGTTGATCTTGACAAACTGATATTGTTATTTCAATGTCCAGTATTATAATTTCATAACTAGCAGGGGCGCTGCGGCCGCACGATTTAAACATATAATTTTCGGGAAATAGGATAAAATGTAGTTGAGCACAGCCGGACAGGGATTCGAACCCCTGTCCTCAGGAAAGCACGTCTAATGGTCAGAACACTGAAGTGCTTACTGCATACGGCCGCTGCTGGTGTTAGCGGCTATCACAGCACGGGCGAGCGGCTCAGCTGGTCTCGCGGCGCGGGCGGAAGCATCGGCAGCTTCCGGACCACATATGCGCCGCTTTGTAGCCGAGCACAATGCGCCGGCTGTGACGCGTGCGGCATCTCCGGCTGCAGGCGCGCCGACCTCTGTGCGCCACTTGCTGTCCAGCGGCGTATCACGGTATAAGTGTGTGTGTGTGTGTGTGTGTGTGTGTGTGTGGGTGGGTGGGTGGGTGGGTGGGTGGGTGGGTGTAGGTATTTTATTACGGGATAATTATATATTATGATTTTGGTTGGGGTGACTTCAAATATTGCGAGCTAGCATGAGACTTTTAATTAGCATATATAACGATAATACTCGTACGGTCATCGGCTGCCCCGGAGTACGTACGATAGGATATGTTTTAAACACAACGCGCGACTCACCGCCTTCTAATAAATAGTTTGCATGAGCGCTGCTATTTAGAAAATAAAATATGCATATTCTTACGCAAACTGTAATTATTACTGTGGGTCTCAGGGGCTACTGGTTATTTATGTACCTAAGTACGCAAAGATTAACTGAGATATTGCGGAATTTATTGAACGAAATATTTTCAATCATTCTTGTTCATTATTTACAGGCAATACTGGAGAGAATCTCATCTGCCATTAGGTGGCCAAACTCGAAACATACTGAACTCATTCAGTATTCTAAATATTAGTAAACGAAATCTATTTTTACTCTGCTAACTGTGAGACTATTGTGAGATCAAGATAGAGAAACCTCTGACGTTGACATTTACATTTAATGACGTGACGTCCGTTCCTGAAGTAGTTCCGGTCGTCCCGCGTAGCAGTTTACCCGCGGGGAAACACGAACTTGCGATTTTCAAGATCCACCCTAGACGCTGCTGAAAGCGTAAGTCAGAATAACTGCGTCTGGCAAGAATTATCATCTGAAAACTAAATCCGCTTAACTCACGGCCTGTTCCCATGTTCACTACCCAGCTACCTGTATCAGGCTGTGCAGACATTGTCCCTACATTCGCACAATACACAGTCTCTAAGGGTAACATGTTTACTCAGCTATTTAATTACTTGTTCCAAACATAAAATTTACGTTAGATGCGATGCGTGTCAAGTGAACAAAGTGCACACACACACACACACACACACACACACACACACACGGTATGAAGGGTGAGTATTACCGAACTATTTGAAATAAAGTCATCATAAATTCTAAACGGTTTGCTCAAGGACGTTCAAATTGTACGGTTCGCCGCGGTGCATGATGGGAAATAGTATGCGCTGTATGGTTTGCTTTAACGCCGAAGCCCACTTTCCTTTGGATGGGATCGTCAATAAGCAAAACTGGCGCATTTGGGGGACTGAGAACCCGCATTTCGCGATCGAGAAGACTCTTCACGCTCAACGGTGCGATATTCCTTGATGGCATGGTGACTACCGAACGGTACGCGAAGGTTTTGGAAGATGACTTCATCCCCATTAGCCAAAGTGACCCTCATTTTGATAGGCTGGCGTTGCTGCAAGACCCCATCCAAGCAGGAGAGTGTTTGACGTTCTGGAGGAGCACCTTTGGAGGCCGCAGTCTGGCTCTGGGCTTCGATTGGCTGTCGGATTCTCCGGTTCTGAACACTTGTGACTCCTATGGGGCTATATTAAAGAGAAGGTATACAGCAATAACCGCGAAACCTTTACTGAGCTGAAAACAACCATTCAGGATGTCGTTGAGAGCATCGATGTTCCGATACTTCAGCAAATCATGCAGAATTTCGCTATTCGTGTGCGGCACATCATCGCTAATGGTGGAAGTCATATCGATCATTTCATAATCTAACTCCGAATATCTGCAGTGACCTTTACATTTTGAATAAAGTGTGTCCATGACGTACTTTGAAACTAATTTACGTTTTTTTTCATACTGTTCAAAAATTGCCAACCTTTATATATATAGTGTACAACACAATTAAATGATCACTTATTCGCAAGAATGTAATCGTCTCCCATTGCTATGTGGTAGTTTCGATGCCTACAAGTAGCAATATAGTGAATTCACATTGATGTCTCGGCGACCCAATTGGCCTGATGCAAATGCTTTGGAACTCATCTGTGTCGCCGGCCGCGGTGGTCTCGCGGTTCTAGGCGCGCAGTCCGGAACCGTGCGACTGCTACGGTCGCAGGTTCGAATCCTGCCTCGGGCATGGATGTGTGTGATGCCCTTAGGTTAGTTAGGTTTAAGTAGTTCTAAGTTCTAGGGGACTAATGACCACAGCAGTTGAGTCCCATAGTGCTCACAGCCATTTGAACCATTTTTTTCATCTGTGTCGCTATCGGGCGCCATCGCCGATTACGCAGATCAGTGGCCCCGTTATTTACGCGGATTACATTACCTGTACGTAGACATGTAATGGCACATACGTCCACAAACCTACTAACGAGCTGTCGGATCCCTGATACGCAGAATCAGTGATGTATTTCGTTCCAAAAACGGACAAGCAAGTTATTTAAGCAGATGGTCATAATATTTTGGCTCATCGATATATTATCTACAAATAGGACTAATACTGCCTTCTGATTCAAATAAAGTGCCAATTAACGTAAAATAATAACAGTAGTGGGGCAGTCATCAAACCCTGGGGGCTCCTATTGTTAGTCCTCAGGGAGCAGACAATGCGTGCCTCTTCGTATTACTCGGCCCACGGTAACTTTCTGCCCTCTGTTTCCTGAAATAGGAACTAAACCAGACATTTGCGGAACTACATATTCCATAATAACTTCTGTAATAGAATATTGTCACTTCGATATTTCCTGTCTGCCTGATCAGGCAAAACTCCCAGTCCTTGCAGTTCAAAGGACAACACTAAAACATTGAACCTGAAGATGATCTACGAACGAAACTGGTCACAACGCAGCGCAACACAGTAAATGTGTAATAATAGAGTGGAGGCGGTTTTCTTTAACCATGAAATAGCCAAATGCCGTTGGTGAGTCGTGGAAGATGCAATTGGTGAGATTTTAACATTTAAAAGTTTAATTATATGCTCGTTATATGTATAAATATCTAATTCAGTAGAATGTCCCTTTGAAATCCAATCTGTGACTGGCTAAGTATGCCGTTACTACATACGTGTGTGACAACACGGAGTACATTAACTTCTCAACAATTTTTCAAAGTCTTCTAAGGAGTGGCAGTGAGTGATTGTTATCGAGATAGTCGAGTCGCCCTGTTTATAGAGAAACCGAACAATGGCATATTTGAACATTTCCAGGGAAAGCACCCTGAGTTAACGATGCATTATATAAGTGATTAAGAACGTCAGATATTGTAGGGCCACAAATATTTAGGGTTTTATTCGAGATATTATCCATTCCGTTTGAACTTTCACTTTTTTGAGGTCGTGATGATCTTCGTTATTTTATAAGGTAATAAAAGATTAATATGCATTTCACTAAATTTTCGTTGTCTCATTCTTTTGTGTAATGTTTTGCTTTCTCTTCTGAAATATTTACACCAATTTTCTCATCTAGTTTAGAAAGTAATTATTAAAATATCTGATATTCATGAACTGTCTTTCACTATACATACAGGGTGTTTCAAAAATGACCGGTATATTTGAAACGGCAATAAAAACTAAACGAGCAGCGATAGAAATACACCGTTTGTTGCAATATGCTTGGGACAACAGTACATTTTCAGGTGGACAAACTTTCGAAATTACAGTAGTTACAATTGTCAACAACAAATGGCGCTGCAAGTGATGTGAAAGATATAGAATACAACGCAATCTGTGGGTGCGCCATTCTGCACGTCGTCTTTCTGCTGTAAGCGTATGCTGTTCACAACGTGCAAGTGTGCTGTGGACAACATGGTTTATTCCTTAGAACAGAGGATTTTTCTGGTGTTGGAATTCCACCGCCTAGAACACAGTGTTGTTGCAACAAGACGAAGTTTTCAACGGAGGTTTAATGTAACCAAAGGACCGAAAAGCGATACAATAAAGGATCTGTTTGGAAAATTTCAACGGACTGGGAACGTGACGGATGAACGTGCTGGAAAGGTAGGGCGACCGCGTACGGCAACCACAGAGGGCAACGCGCAGCTAGTGCAGCAGGTGATCCAACAGCGGCCTCGGGTTTCCGTTCGCCGTGTTGCAGCTGCGGTCCAAATGACGCCAACGTCCACGTAACGTCTCATGCCCCAGAGTTTACACCTCTATCCATACAAAATTCAAACGCGGCAACCCCTCAGCGCCGCTACCATTGCTGCACGAGAGACATTCGCTAACGATATAGTGCACAGGATTGATGACGGCGATATGCATGTGGGCAGCATTTGGTTTACTGACGAAGCTTATTTTTACCTGGACGGCTTCGTCAATAAACAGAACTGGCGCATATGGGGAACCGAAAAGCCCCATGTTGCAGTCCCATCGTCCCTGCATCCTCAAAAAGTACTAGTCTGGGCCACCATTTCTTCCAAAGAAATCATTGGCCCATTTTTCAGATCCGAAACGATTACTGCATCACGCTATCTGGACATTCTTCGTGAATTTGTGGCGGTACAAACTGCCTTAGACGACACTGCGAACACCTCGTGGTTTATGCAAGATGGTACCCGGCCACAACGCACGGCCGACGTCTTTAATTTCCTGAATGAATATTTCGGTGATCGTGTGATTGCTTTGGGCTATCCGAAACATACAGGAGGCGGCGTGGATTGGCCTCCCTATTCGCCAGACATGAACCCCTATGACTTCTTTCTGTGGGGACACTCGAAAGACCAGGTGTACCGCCAGAATCCAGAAACAGTTGAACAGCTGAAGCAGTACATCTCATCTGCATGTGAAGCCATTCCGCCAGACATGTTGTCAAAGGTTTCGGGTAATTTCATTCAGAGACTACGCCATATTATTGCTACGCATGGTGGATATGTGGAAAATATCGTACTATAGAGTTTCCCAGACCGCAGCGCCATCTGTTGTTGACAATTGTAACTACTGTAATTTCGAAAGTTTGTCTGCCTGAAAATGTACTGTTGTCCCAAGCATATTGCAAGAAACGGTGTATTTCTATCGCTGCTCGTTTAGTTTGTATTGCCGTTTCAAATATACCGGTCATTTTTGAAACACCCTGTACATTCTCCTTGACAGGAATATTATCATCTCCTGGAGTTTCTTTCCCTGTCTCTTTTTTTAACAACACTCCATGTTAGTATGATATTTTTGTTTGGTCCGTCTGGTGTATGCACGGCGGATCTCAAATGTGACTACCAATCTCGCGAATTCTGGCCACTCAGCTTATTACTATATGAAAATGTGGAAAAAATGATACTGCCTGTTTCTCATAAATATGCATAAAACGTTGAAAATGAAGTGTGTCGTGCAAACATGCAGCACGCCCTGCCTAATCATCGCTCTACCTTCGAAACACATTTACATTGTCTTGGTGACAAGAATTCTGCTGGCTGGGTGACAAATAAAATCTTAATAGAAGTAAGATACAAGCAGCGATAGATGTTTTCCCTACATGTACAAACTCTAGAGATTGTTCGGTGAGAGGATACGGAACAAGAAAGGTCTAATGAAGCTACGTTCGGAAATTGGTGGTTTTCATGCTAGAGATCATTTAATTCGTGAGGTAGCATTATACACTTGCGTATAGGGACTGCATTGGTATTCTAATTTTCTGCTTATATGGCAAGTCATTCTACACTCGCGTTCAGAAACCACAGAAAGCCTTGTACGACTAGAAATAGGACGTTCATAGTCACAGGAGATGTACTTTAGCATGTCCTGCAGAAATATTAGCATCTGAACCATGTCGGCCGGCAAATTCAAGGTCAACGTCGATATCGCGACGCAACACCACCTACCCATAAAACGTGCCTGCGGTTCTATTTCACGCTATAAACCGAAGATAATGGATCGGTGTAACTTGAGCAGAAGTGCAGGATGCCTCACATACGTATGCGCGAACCGTACCGTTAAATCAGTGTGTTTGAAAGGGGGCACGTTATTTGCATGAGATGCATCCATCCGGGAAATTGCTGTTCGTGTGGTACGAAGTGCTTCGGCAGAGCAACGGGCCTGTGCAGAATGGTTCACGGAAGGCCATAAGCACGACGAGATGGATCAGGTCACACCACCCAGTCCATCCCCCGAGAAGATCGACACCTCATCCGAATGACATTGCAGTATAATCTGCTTCCTCCACGGTTCTGGCGCAACACTGGAACAGTGAAACACATCGTTTATTATCAGGGGTGACAGTCCGTCGCTGCTTATTACGGCATGGGTTACGTGCGCGTCGTCCACTTCTCCGACTACCTCTGAAGAATGTGTATGGAACGGCGTCAAACGGCGGACAGAAATGGCATCAGACAGTGTTTTCGGACGAACGCAGGTTCTGTTTGTTTGAAAATGATGGCCGGTTTTTGATTCGCCACAGACAGGGGAGTGGCATCACAGTGACCGCATTCGCACAAAACATACAGTGCCAACCAAGCCCTTATGGGGTGGTGTGCTATTGCGTACAACCACAAATCACAGTCGGGGCGTGTCCAGGGCACTGTGACAACACCCCAGACGCCATTTTTCAACAAGACAATGCACTATTACATGTTGCTGCACAAATACATGTCTTCTTGGTGTCACAGGATGTCAGACTTTTGCCCTGGTCCGCCAGATAACCAGACTTTCGCCAGTCGAAAATGTGTGTGGCGAAAAGACGGGTGCAGCACTGTGACCCGTTGCCAATCACCACAGTTGAACTTTGGAACCAGGTGAATGTAGCATGGATGGCTATACCAGAGGACACCATTCGCGTCGATGCCATCACGCATGGAACAAGTTAGCAGGGCCCATGGCGGACCCTGTGCCTACTAGGCAACCGGACACATGCCGAACTGAGGTGACTGAAATGCTAACCATTTCTACGGAACATACTTACGTACATGTGTTGTAAATATGAACGTCCTCTCTCTAATGGTTCAAGGTGTTCTGTTCTTCTGAACATGAGTGTACTTTTTATGTTACTTCCATGGATGGTAAATTAGTTCGTGTGAACCGTAACTCTGTCATATGCAAATGGCTTTCAGCTACAAAATCTTTCATAATTCTTTCTTGCATATGACTTACGAAGCCTCTCTGAGCGGGGAGAAAGTCAGTTAATTGTTTTAGTAGTTTTCTATTGATCGTTATCTTCGAGTGTTGTGGAAAATGTTACAGCACAGTTCTCTTTCTTTGTAAAGCTTAAGCACAAGTGTATGAATTATTTTCTTATCCCTTCACTCTAACGTTTCATCATTTACATACACTATTACCTCTTAATTTTTGAGTCCACTTACATGTCAGTCTTGTTAATAATGGACTATGGACTAAATACAGGGAAACGAATATACGGGTCGTCCAGGTGTGAGTGATTTCCCGTTATATTTATTTCCGTATTCATCACTACAACCTACATCTTTTAGGTTGTTGTATAGGTTCGTAGCGTTATCCCGTAAGTTTAATCAAGACAAGATATAAATAGAACAGACTATAGTCGTAAATAATATATATTCTCCATCACTATTTGTAATAGTCTGCCGACGCTAGGATAACTTTTCGATTCCGCGACTGTACAAATCTATTGGATTTGAGGCGAAGAACTCGTCGAGCCTTGTTCGGAGTGCATTTTAATTCCCTCTGCCAGGTACTTACACGATCTGCACAGCAGCCACGTAGATGTAGATGAAAAGAAGTTCTTTGAAGGATGTTCGAAAGAGAGCGGTAAAGGTGAAAATCTGAGTTCTCCTGAAAGTGATGAGTCACTAACGTCAAAACAATCCTCCTCAAAGCGAGACAACCATTTTCTTCCCGTGCTCTGTCCAGTGGCATTATCCCCAAACACGGTGCAAATGTTTCCGACTGCCTCGGCTCGGCGTACGAGAAGGAACTTGCCCCCCTTCTTGCAGCGGTGTATCGTAGGTCTCTAAAAGAGCGTAGCGTTCCAAAGGATTGGAAAAGGGCACAGGTCATCCCCGTTTTCAAGAAGGGACGTCGAACAGATGTGCAGAGCTATAGACCTATATCTCTAACGTCTATCGGTTTTAGAATTTTGGAACTCGTATTATGTTCGAGTATAATGACTTTTCTGGAGACTAGAAATCTACTCTGTAAGAATCAGCATGGGTTTCGAAAAAGACGGTCGTGTGAAACCCAGCTCGCGCTATTCGTCCACGAGACTCAGAGGGCCATACACACGGGTTCCCAGGTATATGCCGTGTTTCTTGACTTTCCCAAGGCGTTCGATACAGTTCCCCACAGTCGTTTAATGAACAAATTAAGAGCATATGGACTATCAGACCAATTGTGTGATTGGATTGAAGAGTTCCTAGATAACTCAACGCAGTATGTCATTCTCAATGGAGAGAAGTCTTCCGAGGTAAGAGTGATTTTTCGTGTGCCGCAGGGGAGTGTTGTAAGTATTAACTGTGTTTTTCTTACTTGTCATTTTTTCTTCCGTGTGTTTTTGTTTTTAGGAAGCTTTAATTGTCGAATGCTAATAATAGTGTTCCATAGATTTCGTGTTTCTTTTGAATACAGTCAGAGTCTCTTTAGTCAACCATAGTGCCAGTAGTTCTAGTGTTTGTTTTCAATACAGGTCAGAGACAGGTAGTGCTATTTTCATTGTTTTCTACAAGAAGTGTCTAGTAACCACAGTTTAGTCAACTATCAGCCGCCTTTAGTGAATTAGCAGTCTAGTTAAAAGTTGATTAACTCTCTACAGTAAATTGATTCCTTAGGATGGATAGGATATGTGACTGCTGTGTACGGATCCAGGAGGAGCTGGCCACTCTTCGCGAACAGCTGAGCGTGTTGATGGCCGCGGTCAGCCGTCTTCAGGCTGCTGCCTCGGAGTGTAACGGCAGTGGGGAGTCTGGTGCGTCGCATGGTACACCCAAGGTGTTACATGCTTCACCGCTGTCGAGACACCTTCGCGGGTACCGGGCGCGGTTGGGCCACCCTCTCCCCAAGGGGAGTCGCGGGTTCAGCGGCGCACGAGGCGGAGGGTCAATGTGGAGGCTGGCCGTGTGGCATCGCCCGCTCTGCCTGTGAGTGGACATGTGGCTGCTCCTTCAGCAAGGTCCGAGCAGGCACACGGGGGGAGGGGTTTATTAGTTATTGGGAGCTCCAACGTTAGGCGGGTGATGGAGCCCCTTAGGGAAATAGCGAAAAGGTCGGGAAAGAAGGCCAGTGTTCACTCTGTCTGCTTGCGGGGGGTCTCATCCGAGATGTGGAGGAGGCCCTGCCGGTGGCGATAGAGAGCACTGGGTGCACCCGACTGCAAATTGTTGCTCATGTCGGCACCAGTGACTCCTGCCGTCTGGGTTCAGAGGTCATCCTCACTTCGTACAGGCGGTTGGCGGAATTGCTGAAGGCGGAAAGCCTCGCTCGTGGGGTGGAATCTGAGCTAACTATTTGCAGTATCGTTCCCAGAACCGATCGCGGTCCTCTGGTTTGGAGCCGAGTAGAAGGCTTAAACCATTGGCTCAGACGATTCTGCAGAGATCTGGGTAGCAAATTTCTCGACCTCCGCTACCGGGTGGAGAAATGTAGGATCCCCTTGAATAGGCCAGGCGTGAACTACACGCAGGAAGCGGCTACAAGGGTTGCGGACTACGTGTGGAGTGCACATGTGGGTTTTTTAGGTTAGAAAATTCCATCCCTAGACCCGACAAGACGCCTCCAGAGACGCGGCAATGTAGGAGTAGGCAAAATGCAACAGGGAACAACAATATTAATGTGCTAATAGTAAACTACAGGAGCGTCTATAAAAAGGTCCCAGAATTATTCTCATTAATAAAGGGTCACAGTGCCCATATAGTACTAGGGACAGAAAGTTGGCTGAAACCAGACGTAAACACTAATGAAATCCTAAACTCTGATTGGAATGTATACCGCAGATACAGGCTGGACAGTGAGGGGGGAGGCGTGTTTATAGCGATAAAAAGTGCAATAGTATCGAAGGAAATTGACAGAGATACGAAACGTGAAATAATTTGGGTGAAGGTCACGTTAAAGCAGGCTCAAACATGGTAAATGGATGTCTCTATAGGCCCCTTGGCTCAGCAGTTGTTGTGGCTGAGCAACTGAAGGATAATTTGGAAAATATTTCGAGTAGATTTCCCCACCGTGTTATAGTTCTGGGTGGAGATTTTAATTTGCCGGATATAGACTGGGAGACTCAAAGGTTCATAACGGGTGGCAGGGACAAAGAATCCAGTGAAATGTTTTTAAGCGCTTTGTCTGGAAATTACCTTGAGTAGTTAAACAGAGAACCGACTCGTGGCGATAACATATTAGACCTTCTGGTTAAAAAAAGACCCGAACTATTTGAAACAGTTAATGCAGAACAGGGAATCAGCGATCATAAAGCGGTTACTGCATCAATTATTTCAGCCGTAAATAGAGATATTAAAAAAGGTAGGAAGATTTTTCTGCTTAGCTAAAGTGACAAAAAGCAGATTACAGAATACGTGACGGCTCAACCCAAAGTTTTGTCTCAAGCACAGATAGTGTTGAGGATCAGTGGACAAAGTTCAAAACCATCGTACAATATGCGTTAGATGAGTATGTGTCGAGCAAGATCGTAAGACATGGAAAAGAGCCACCGTGATACAACAACCGAGTTAGAAAACTGCTGCGGAAGCAAAGGGAACTTCACAGCAAACATAAACATAGCCAAAGCCTTGCAGACAAACAAAAATTACGCGAAGCGAAATGTAGTGTGAGGAGGGGTATGCGAGAGGCGTTCAATGAATTCTAAAGTAAAGTTCTATGTACTGACTTGGCAGAAAATCCTAAGAAATTTTGGTCTTATGTCAAAGCGGTAGGTGGATCAAAACAAAATGTCCAGACACTCTGTGACCAAAATGGTACTGAAACAGAGGATGACAGACTAAAGGCCGAAATGCTAAATCTTTTTTTCCAAAGCTGTTTCACAGAGGAAGACTACACTGTAGTTCCTACTCTAGATTGTCGCACAGATTCAAAATGGTAGATATCGAAATAGACGACAGAGGGATAGAGAAACAATTAAAATCGCTCAAAAGAGGAAAGGCCGCTGGACCTGATGGGATACCAGTTCGATTTTACACAGAGTACGCGAAGGAACTTGCCCCCCTTCTTGCAGCGGTGCACCGTAGGTCTCTAAAAGAGCGTAGCGTTCCAAGGGATTGGAAAAGGGCACAGGTCATCCCGTTTTAAAAAAGGGACGTCGAACAGATATGCAGAACTATAGACCTATATCTCTAACGTCTATCAGTTTTAGAATTTTGGAAAACGTATTATGTTCGAGTATAATGACTTTTCTGAGGACTAGAAATCTACTCTGTAGGAATCAGCAAGGGTTTCGAAAAAGACGGTCGCGTGAAACCCAGCTCGCGCTATTCGTCGACGAGACTCAGTGGGCCATAGACACGGGTTCACAGGTAGACGCCGTGTTTCTTGACTTCCGCAAGGCGTTCGATACATGTCCCCACAGTCGTTTAATGAAGAAAGTAAGAGCATATGGATTATCAGACCAATTGTGTGATTGGATTGAAGAGTTCCTAGATAACAGAACGCAGCATGTCATTCTCAATGGAGAGAAGTCTTCCGAAGTAAGAGTGATTTCAGGTGTGCCGCAGGGGAGTGTCGTAGGACCGTTGCTATTCACAATATACATAAATGACCTGGTGGATGACATCGGTAGTTCACTGAGGCTTTTTGCGGATGGTGCTGTGGTACATCGAGAGGTTGTAACATTGGAAAATTTTACTGAAATGCAGGAGGATCTGCAGCGAATTGACGCATGGTGCAGGGAATGGCAATTGAATCTCAATTTAGACAAGTGTATTGTGCTGCGAATACATAGAAAGATAGATCCCTTATCATTTAGCTACAATATAGCAGGTCAGCAACTGGAAGCAGTAAATTCCATAAATTATCTGGGAGTACGCATTAGGAGTGATTTAAAATGGAATGATCATATAAAGTTGATCGTCGGTAAAGCAGATGCCAGACTGAGATTCATTGGAAGAATCCTAAGGAAATGCAATCCGAAAACAAAGGAAGCAGGTTACAGTACGCTTGTTCGTCCACTGCTTCAATACTGCTCAGAAATGTGGGATCCGTGCCAGATAGGGTTGATGGAGGAGATACAGAAGATCCAACTGAGAGCAGCGCGCTTCTCTACAGGATCATTTAGTAATCTCGAAAGCGTTACGGAGATGATAGATAAACTCCAGTGGAAGACTCTGCAGGAGAGACGCTCAGTAGCTCGGTACGGGCTTTAGTTGAAGTTTCGAGAACATACCTTCACCGAGCAGTCAAGCAGTATATTGGTCGCTCCTACGTATATCCCGCGAAGAGATCATAAGGATAAAATCAGGGAGATTAGAGCCCACACAGAGGCATGCCGACGATGTTTCTTTCCACGAACAATACGAGACTGGAATAGAAGGAAGAACCGATAGAGGTACTAAAGGTACACTCCACCACCGTTAGGTGGCTTGCGGAGTATGGATGTATCTGTAGATGTAGTGAACTCAGGCAGAAGAATATGTAGGAAACGTTCCGATTTCTCCCCTTATCCCTCAATTTCTAGCGTCCATAGCTCCACTCCCTCTCTCCAAACGACCAAATGGCAATATGTAAACTCGAATAGCGACAGTGAACTGCAAATAAAAATTGACGATCAATAAATAAACCCATAGCAACCGTAATACCAACATGTAGAAGAAAAACGTTACGGACTTAATATACCGACCTGATCCATGTATGTATACACAGGCGCTCCGCAAACCACCATAAGGTGCAGGCCAGAAGATATCTCTGACCACTGCCTGGCATTCCCCTTCCTGATCCACTTCAAAATGGAGCGAGGGAAAAAAGACTACATATATGCCTCCGTACTAGCTCTAATTTCTCTTACCTTCTCTTCCCTTCCTTACACGAGATGTATTTTGAATACTTCGCGAAACAGTCCCTAAAATACTCCTCAATGGTACCCAACTACCATACCAAAAAACAGTAAAAGACCTTGGAATAATCTTCAACCTGTCTCTTGTCAGTAGTATATATCCTACTGAGTGGAAGCAAAGTTTAATCCAGCCTATACCCAAGACTGACAACCCTAAGTCGCCAGGTGACTACAGGCCGATCAGCATACTACCTGCAATATCTAAAGCCCTAGAATACATCGTCCATGAACAGCTGACGGATTACCTCAAAACTCATAACATCCATGACGAATATCAGTCAGGCTTTCGAAAGCACCATAGTACAGCAACTGCATTAATCAAAGTAACTGATGACATTAAACATGCTATGGACAGACGTGAAGCTACTATCCTAACACTGCTTGACTTTAGCAAGGCTTTTGACACAGTTGACTTCGATATATTACTAATTAAAATGAAACAGCTGAATTTCTCAATCAGCGCAATACACTGGTTCGACAGCTACCTCAAAAACAGAAGTCAACAAGTCGTTTGTGGGTCGGAAAAGTCATCATGGAAAAGCGTGCACTCTGGAGTTCCCCAAGGCTCCGTCCTTGGTCCACTACTCTTCTCACTGTATATTAATGATATTTCTTCAGTGATTCACTCCTGCAGCTACCATCTATATGCTGACGACATCCAACTGTACATAAGTGCAAGCCCCAAAAACATTGCTGGCGCAGTAGCGAGTATGAACGCAGATCTTTGCTCTGTTTCTCGATGGGCACAGAACCTAGGTCTGAAACTAAACCCCAAGAAATCCCAGGTCACACTTATATCTCATCCAAAGTTAATCAGCCGGTACTTTCGCGAAACGGTCCCTAAAATACTCCTCAATGGTACCCAACTACCATACCAAAAAACAGTAAAAGACCTTGGAATAATCTTGGATGAACACCTAAACTGGGAAGAACAAACAGTCACAGCTTGCCGGAAATCGCTCTCCTCCCTACATGCAATTCAAAAATTTAGAAAAATATCTCCAACCCATGTTAAACAAAAATTAGTCCAAACACTAGTCTTGCCTAATCTTTACTACTGCGATGTAGTTCAACACGGCACAAAGAGTGAAAATTCTAGATGCCTCGAGCTAGTGATGAATGCTTGCGTTAGATACGTGTGCAATATTCGGTTGTATGATCATATCAGTCCTTCATACTCCCAGCTAGGTTGGATACGCCCACATACGGCACGCGATCTCCACACGATGTGCTTACTTCATCGATTTCTTAGCCACTGGTGCCCCCAATACTTATCTTCTCACATTAAACACCTATCATCATTCCACAATCGCAACACCAGATCGGATACGTCTATCATCTTGGCTGTACCTTTACATAACACAAAATCTTTCTCCGTGTCATTCTCCATCTCAGCCATACGACTATGGAACGCGCTCCCCTGTGATCTGCGTCTTATCCAGAACTACTCAACATTCAAGAGGGAACTCAAAGCTTACATATTAGGGACGGTATAACCACCATTCTTGTGCCCCTCCCATCTCTTTCTTTCTCCTCTCCATCACAGCTTCTAATTTTACCGTTCTATTTCTCTTCCTCTAACCTATCTACCTCTTATATATCTCTTTCACCCCATTCTATCGTCTTATGTCTCTGCTCGATGAGAATAACTCACAAGCTGCAAGAACATAACGAGAAAATTCCCAACTAACAATGGGACTGACATTCAGAAAAGAAAAGTATGTTTACTTTCATATACATAGTCATTATTATTACTATTATTATTATTATTATTATTATTATTATTATTACTATTATTATTATTATTATTGATTGTTATAATTATTTTTTATTGTTATAATTATCATTGTACTACTGTTACAATATCTATTTTTTTGTTTAACATCAATACTGCATAATAGGCTATATGTCCTTAATGTTAAGTAGAAACTGTAACTCGTTCAACCTGAGTATGCCTGGTTAGGTGTAAGAGAGGGCCTGAAGGCCCTAATCTTGCCAGGTAAAATAAATGCATAAATAAATAAATAAATAAATAAATAAATAAAATCACTATGCAGTCAGTCGCAAATACCGATTCCCTAAACTTTCTCAAACAAAAAGAGCGTCACCTCCCCTCCAGGGATTTCGATTTAAGTCAAGGAGCATTTACGTAACACTCCCGTATTGCTGGATCCTACCGGTAACAAATATAGCAGCAAGCCTCTGAATTCCTTCGATGTCTTCCTTTAATGCTACGTGTTTCGGATCTCAAATACTCGAGCGGTAGTCAAGAACGGATCGTACAAGTGTTATGTATGCGGTCTCCTCAACAGATGAGCTATGCTTGTCTAGATTTCTCCCAATAAACCGAAGCCGACCATTCGCATACCCTAAAACCCACCTCATCTGCTCGTTCCCATTTCGTATCTCTTTGAAACATTACGCCTCTTTTTTTTTTATCGAAGTGACTATATCAAGCAGCACACCACTAATACTGTATTCGAAAATTTCAGGATTTTTTTCCTGTTCATACACATTAACTCACACTTTTCTACATTCAGAGCAAACTACAATTCATCACACCAGGCTTCATAAGCCTGCAGCTGGCGGTGCTGTCCAAACGATACTCTTTAGCTCTACTTTTCTCTCTACGTGTCTTTTAAGTTTAATATAATAAATATTATAAAGCGTTAAAGCCCCAATATTCGTTTATAAACACCGTGTATTAAAATCACACGTAATTTTCAGTCATACAAGATACGTCTACGAGCAGTAACATGGAGTATGTTACTTTGAGTTAGAACCAACCATCTTTCCTTACAATCTGAATTAATATGCTTATAACTTGAAATCAGAGGCGCAAACTCTTCTGTTTTGTTCTCTGTACATCCATATAGGCTTGCACGTTATACAGATGGCATCCAAATGTGTACACATGGATGACTGGGTTCAGTCTTCAGAAATATATCCTAAACGTTAACCACTATTGCCTTACAAGTTTTTCACATGACTGTTGCTGTTGACAGACTGGAATATCTCTGAGTGCCTTTTAAAATCGAAATTTTCTCAGGTTTGCTTGTTATGTCCCAATTGTTGCCTTGGGAAACGAACAGGACTAAAACAAAGTTCGACATGGTGGTGTATGACAAAACCCAGATACTTTTACTTAACCGTGATACTTTTAGTGAAAATGTTAGAGGTTGTTTGTGTCAGACAACGGCTGCTCGCCGTCCAAGGAAAGGGATATCTCCTTCCTCGCAGCTCCTCCACCTGCTGTGTGGCCCCTCATTAAGAAGAGCCTCCTTTCTATAGCGTCAGTATCCGCTTTCAGGCTGTTCGTGGAGTTTTGCGTGGAGAACTCGCTATCCCACCTGCGGTACAAAATCCGGCAATAAATTTCATCAGCAGCCATGCTGTTGATGCCTTCAGTCGACGTACAGGTAAAGGCTACGTCTATTCCCGTTTATCGTTGAGTGTTATTCATACATACTATAAAAATGTGAGTGTGAGTGTGTGTGTGTGTGTGTGTGTGTGTGTGTGTGTTCCACGTTTCCTCTTAGACCATTGGACTGATTGCAACCACACTTATTGCACATATCCCTTACTGTCAGTCAAGGATTGCTGTGGGGGTAAGAAACACCGACCTATCATATTTCAGGAGATGGATGGATGAAGTCCCATACTCCTTGACAGAGCGTAGGGGGACGATGTGGGAAACCCACACCGCCCGTTAGGCAAGGTCCTAGTGGAGGTGGTCTGCCATTGCCTCCTCCGACCGTAATGGGGATGAACGATGATGAAGATGATGATGAAGACGACACAGCAACATCCAGTCATCTCGAGGCAGGTGAAAATCCCTGACCCCGCCGGGAATCAAACCCGGGACCCCGTGCTCGGGAACCGAGAACGCTACCGCGAGACCACGATCTGTGGATATTTCAGGAGATATGACGTCATAAAAACTGATAATCTGCCGCGACATGCGTAACTTTTAAATTCAGTTCTTCTTTGCTACTACAACCATTTACAACACAGTTTGCAGCCGGTATCCAGATGTGCCGCTGAATCTACATACACAAATATATCATTGAATGACACATAGTTCAAGAGATATGGCATCATAAAAAATGAGATATGGAAAAAATGTCGCACCATGTATGAGGTTTTAATACATTAACTATTTAGTGCGCAGCTCATGGTCGTGCGGTAGCGTTCTCGCTTCCCGCGCCCGGGTTCCCGGGCTCGATTCCCGGCAGAGTTAGGGATTTTCTCTGCCTCGTGATGACTGTGTGTTGTGTGATGTCCTTAGGTTAGTTAGGATTAAGTAGTTCTAGGGGACTGATTACCATAGATGTTAAGTCCCATAGTGCTCAGAGCCATTTGAACCATTAACTGTTCACCACTAAGGCACTACTACAGTCGAGTCAATTTAAGGAAATTTCTGACTCCTGGCACAGCTTTCAGCTGCAAAGCGAAAACGGCTGTAGGCGAAAACGTTAGCCGTCTATACAGCTACGAAGAGTTGTTGGCATAGGGACGTTTATAAAGTCGCATTGTAAACGTCGCATTGCATAGAAGTGAAGCAGCCTCGCACAGCGTACATAAAACTGTGTGGATTATGTTTCTTAGTCTGGATACAGTACTTATCCATTTGCACGTTATGCATATTTCTTTGTACGACTTTTTCATAACTTCATTAATGTATCGATGAATACATGGAAACGAAATTTTTTTCGATATCTGTACGTACAAACATAGTTCATTCTTTGTGTTAGTTTTTGCCAGTAAATTCAAAAAATGAATATCCGCGAAATTCCGGAGTTTGTCACCTAGTAAGTAATAAACAGTGCGAAGTTGTTAGGTTGGTAGTATCTGTATTAAAACTTTTTGATGAAAATTATCACATAAAGAAGTGAAGTGGACGTAACCGTCTCAGAGGATCCGCTTGCACACACAAAACAAAGGAAAACGAAATTAAAAATTAATTAAGTAGCAGCAATGACATCTGCAACCGTACAACTTACCTTTTACAAAATAGAGTGAAAAAAGTCAAACTTACATTTACAGCGTTTGCAGATTTAGAGAAAGTTCTAGAGGCTGTTGACTGAACTACACTCTTTAAAATTCCGAAGATAATAAAGACAAAATGCAGGTAGTGAAGTTTTATCTACAAAACCACACTGCAGTTAACAACAGTCGAAGGAACACGAAACGAAGACAGTATTTTGAAAGACAGGGTTGTAGCTTATCCTCATTCTTATTCAATCTCCACAGCGGGCTGGCTGCAAGACAAACGAAAAAGAAATTTGGAAAAGGAAATGAAGTTCAGGGAGAAGAATTTAAAGCTTTAACGTTTGGAGACGGTTACAGACTTGGATGATCAGTTGAACGGAGGAGCCAGTAATGGTGTACTTCTGAGTGTTAATCCAAATTGTTGTTTCCACTGCTTACAATGAAGACAGCAACCAAAATGAACACACGGAAGTTGTACATTAATCAGTCACATCGAAAAAGCTGGAGAAAATATTATGTTTGAAAATCATTACGAGATGAACATCAACAAAAGTAAAACAAAGGTAATGGTATGTAGTCAAATTAAATGAGACGATGCTGAGGGAATTAGATTAGCAGATAAGTATTGAAAGTATCAGGCGAGTTTTGCTACAAGAGGCGCTGGGTGCCGAACTGGGAGCCGAACTGCACAATAACGCTGTGATCGGTGGGGGTGGCAGTGAGGTGTGGGTAGGCTGCTGTGGCCTGTTGTGAACCACTGAGAGGTACGGCAGGACGAAGCCTCTCCGTCTTGTCTAGGTCCCTGGTTCAACACAATACGATACAATCATCGCGACCGACTTTAAGTTGAATGAGAACATAAAACTTATTTTAACTGTTCTGAGTTACCTCCAGGTCAAGAGGTACCTTACGAATTTGCATTAGGAACCTGGGATAAGAAATCAGTTCGTCGTCGGGACGGACGAGTATGGATAGTGGCCTTTTCTAGATTGTATCTCTATGCGTTCATGAAGTGAACTTTGAAAATAGATTATTGTTTTTCACGCGGTTCATACCTCTTGGCAGTGATGTGCACTTGCTTCCCTCGACCCATGATGATGAGGATGACGATGATATGGTTGTTTATGAGCCCGCCTTAAAAAGTAACGAGGCGTGTATGGAGGAAGGCTGTAAAATTGTGAAAATGCAACCTGCAAATAAAAACGTAAACATAGTCCTGAAAACTTGCCCAAACTCACTCACACAACACAAAAGAAGGAAAATCACGTTGTCAGATCCAACACACATCACAATGTGGAAAAAAGAAGTGGAAATGATGAAAAGAAGAAATCATATACTCGCGGGCTAGTCACTGCAATAAAAGGTATGAGGCAGTCACTCTACAGCAGACTAAAACCCCCAGCCTAGTAGCTTAGGCCAGAGTCCAGACAGGTTCCAAAATTTTAAAATCTTAACCACACTCTTCCTGTTATCAGTTAAGAAAGAGGACAGATCCGCACTTAAATTCGCTTCTGCCCACTTATCACAAAATAAAAAATCCCCTCAGTCACCGACTGGGGGACCCTCTCGCTGTAGTAAAAAACCATGCGTCAAGGGACAATACTCAGTGCATAGGTGGGTCAGGGCCACCTCATGCCAACAGGGTTAGATCAAATTAGACCTACTTTTCGTTCCATTTGATCCATAGTGAGGGGATCCTCCACAATAAAGATTTACAATGATAATTTACCTTCCGTAGCCTACAAATGGAATTGAACCCGCCAGGTTAGCCAAGAGCGCTAATGCGCTGCTTCCTGGACTCGGGTAGGTGCGACCAACCCGGATCGAATCCGCCCGGCGGATTAACGACTATGTCTGGTATGCCGGCCAGCCTGAGTGTTGTTTTTATGCGGTTTTCCGGTAGGTGAATACTGGGCTCGTTCCCAAGTTCCACTTCAGTTACACGACTCACCGACATTCGAAACATGTTTGCACTATTTCATAATTTACACTAGACGCTGACGGCTGGGGTAGACTGATTTGTACCAAAATCAGATGGTATGTAATACATTATGTGATATTATTAATAACATGCATGTATGAACTGGTTCTTCTAAGAAATTCATCAATGGAGTAGAAGGAATTGTAACAATTGGAGAACAATCAACCAATTTGCAATCAAAGATGTTAAAATAATCTATATGAAACTGAGTGAAAGTCCAAATCCGTCATAGCTGTTTACTGGTTTTTTTCCCTTATGACGACCAGTTTCATACCCTGGAGGTATGTCTTCAGGTCATATGTGCATATATAATGAAACTACATAAGTAAAAGCGCTAATAATCAGCATAACCTACCAAAAAAGTAGACAGTAAAGCGATGTACTCACACAACCAATACTTCTAGTGTCACGGCTTCCAAGGTGCAGGTATGCATAAGAGCATGACAGTCCGCGGCAAAGCAATCGATGAACCGACAGATATGCCTATCCCATCCGAATCGTGCACGATCAGTCAGTCATCTCTAAAACACCGTCAAAAGACGAGCCCGACGTCACATGACAATCCACGTCTGACAGGATAAAACCCATGAGTACAAAGCATTGAGGAATGAATGTAATGTATATTAAAACATACCTCGCGTTGTCGAGATAGTATAAAAGAGGAGAAACCTACCATCGCCAAATTCCACGGAGAAATGAAGAATTAAGAGACACACAATCCTTGTGAGCCGACAATGTACTAAAATACATTGTCAGGCGTCAAATACTATGAAGTGCCAAAAAAACTGCTACAGGCATGAGTATTCAAATACAGAGATAAGTAAACGGGCAGAACATAGCGCTTCGGTCGGCAACGCCTATACAAGTCAACAAATGTCTGGCATACTTGTTAGATCGGTTGCTGGTGCGGTAATGGCAAGTTATCAAGATTTAAGTGAGTTTGAACGTGATGTTATAGTCGGCGCACGAGCAATGGGGCACAATATCTCCGAGGTAGCGATGAAGTGGGGATTTTCTCGTACGACCATTTCACGAGTGTACCGTCAATATCAGGAATCCAGTTGTAACCTCATCTTTCCTAATCGGATTACTGGATTCCGGTATAACTGACCGTGATCGCATGTGCGTAATGTAATTTTACAGTGAATAAGGCTATCGTTACCGAAGGCAAATAACACAGGTTAGTTGGAGGAAACTGTACAACAGGCTCTTCTGAAGGAAGAATCTATTCTAAATTTAAGCTAAATTTAGATGATAATTTTGAAATAGGTGAAATATAGTGAAATCGCTCACTAACCACAGTGGGGGAAAAAGGATACCACGTAATATTTACTACAAAAATCACTGATAACACAGAGAAATCACAGATTAATTAAAAAGGGATAATTAAACGGTCCCCAGCCCTCTAGGGCAATGAATCTCCAGAATCCTGAGAAAGGTAATGTCAAAGCAATTTAAGCAAATAAACACTGGCATGGCAACAGAAAGTTGTCACGCTTTTCCACAGCACAACATCTGACGAGAAATTAAATGAATCAGAAGCTCTAAGGTTGCGGTTAGTTATTCTGAAATAATAAATTTTGAAAGTAACGGTAAATGAAATTACTGGTTAAATAAATAACAGCCTTAATTTGAATTTTCTTATGAAAAAATAAACCTTTCACTAACCTCACTGTACCGAAAATTTACCAAAAGGCAAGCATTTACTTCTGATTATTGAAAGATTGAAATGAATTGACTTTAAACAAATGAGCATTTGGTTTTACTTTTAAAATAACAACAATAAAATATATACCAAGCCAGCACAGGTCACTCGCTAAGCTGAATATAGAAAAATGAAATTGTGCACTCCTAATTTTTGCCGTATCTTTAGTTATTAGTTTTTCCAATGAAATTTTACTTTGCTTTAAGTATCCTGTGGTATGGAATACAAGAATGAATAGTTACTGTGGCAAAATATTAAGAATGAAACTAATCTTTAACTACACTACTGGCCATTAAAATTGCTACACCACGAAGATGACGTGCAACAGACGCTAAATTTAACCGACAGGAAGAAGATGCTGTGATATTCAAATAATTAGCTTTTCAGAGCATTCACACAAAGTTGTCGCCGGTGGCGACACCTACAACGTGCTGACATGAGGAAAGTTTCCAGGCGATTTCTCATACACAAACAGCAATTGACCTGCGTTGCCTGGTGAAACGTTGTTGTGATGCCTCGTGTAAGGAGGAGAAATGCGTACCATCACGTTTCCGACTTTGATACAAGTTGGATTGTAGCCTATCGCGATTGCGGTTTATCATATCGCGACATTGCTGCTCGCATTGGTCGAGATCCAATGACTGTTAGCAGAATACGGAATCGGTGGGTTCAGGAGGGTAATACGGAACGCCGTGCTGGATCCCAAAGACCTCGTATCACTAGCAGTCGAGATGACAGGCATCTTATCCGCATGGCTGTAACGGATCGTGCAGCCAAGTCTCGATCCCTGAGTCAACAGATGGGGACGTTTACAAGACAACAACCATCTGCACGAACAGTTCGACGACGTTTGCAGCAGCATGGACTATCAGCTCGGAGACCATGGCTGCGGTTACCATCACAGACAGGAGCACCCGCGATGATGTACTCAGCGACGAACCTGGGTTCACGAATGGCAAAAAGTCATTTTTTTGGATGAATCCAGGTTCTGTTTACAGCACCATGATGGTCGCATTCGTGTTTGGCGACATCGCGGTGAACGCACATTGGAAGTGTGTATTCGTCATCGCCATACTGGCACATCACCTGGCGTGATGGTATGGGGTGCCATAGGTTACACGTCTCGGTCACCTCTTGTTCGAACTGACGGCACTTTCAACAGTGGACGTTAGTTTTCAGATGTGTTACGACCCGTGGCTCTACCCTTCATTCGATCCCTGCGAAACCCTACATTTCAGCAGGATAATGCACGATCGCATGTTGCACGTCTGTACGGGCCTTTCTGGATACGGAAAATGTTCGACTGCCGCCCTGGCCAGCACATTCTCAAGATCTCTCACCAATTGAAGACTTCTGGTCAATGGTGGCCGGGCAACTGGCTCGTCACAATATGACTACTCTTGATGAACTGTGGTATCGTGTTGAAGCTGCATGGGCAGCTGTACCTGAACACGTCATCCAAGCTCTGTTTGACTCAATGCCCAGGCGTATCAAGGCCGTTATTACGGCCATTGGTGGTTGTTCTGGGTACTGATTTCTCAAGATCTATGCACCCACACTGCGTCAAAAAGTAATCATATGTCAGTTCTAGTATAATATATTTGTCGAGTGAATACCCGTTTATCATCTGCACTTCTTCTTGGTGTAGCAATTCTAAAGGCCAGTAGAGTTTTCACTGCCAGTTAGTGTGTTTGCTCATCACTTTCACATTCTTAGGACATTCGGTGATTGCATGGAAATTAAACGGACCCTGCTTGGTTATAACGTCTGAGGACAATGACAACACAGTTTTCCTAAGAGTTTTATGTGTTGAAAGTTATTATTCACGTTATTCATACTTTGTGAAAGAAAATCAACTGAGCAAAGCCTCTACATTACTATGTTTGTCAGTTAACAGTCTTGCGATGCTATAGCTGTGCGAACGACGAAGAATGTAGCCAACGACAATGCTGAGCTGCCGTTGTTGCTGCTCCTTTTCGAAGAGAACCCCGAGCCGTCTCCAGACCCACGGATAATTATGGGACAGGCAACAGCTGAAATTGCAGCTTCCTCCGCCTGTCCACTCCTACCGTGCTCTCAATACTAGCAGATTAACAAATCAGGAGCGTCTACATCGGCGTGTGCATAACTGCACACCCTGTCGGAGGGAGCGCCCAACAAACACTTCTGCACTCTTTCATGACTCAAGATGCTCTGCTTCCTCTCTCCTTGCAACGCGACAGAGACTCTCCATACGCAAAGATAAACAACGGCACAGCTACTACCATTTCGTCGTTGCTATCAAAACATTTCAATAAAGTTCCCTTGGCTATTACAATGAATTATATACAGTCAAAATTAAATACAATAGTACATTGATAACGTATTAAATATAGTTTCTGTAATACAGCTTAGAGCTTCAGAATCAGAAGTATATTGCAAATTATCATCGGATATTAAACGGCGAAAATTTTGGTTGGTGCTGAAGGTATTTTATATGCATTTTCGAAGTTGCATGGTAAACCATCAAATCTCCGACATCGCTGCGGCCGGGAAAAGATCTTGCAAGAACGGGACCAAGGAAAGCTGAAGACAATCGTCGAACTTGAAAGCAATGCAACCCTTTCGCAAATTGGTGCAGACTTCAATGCTGGGCCATCAACAAGTGTCAGCGTGCGAACCATTCAACGAAACATCTCGGTATGCGTTTTCGGACGCGAAGGCCCACTCGTGTACCCTTGATGACTGCACGACACAAAGTTTCACACCTCGCCTGAGCACGCCAACACCTACATTGGACTGTTGGTAACTGGAAGCATGTTGCCTGGTTGGACGTGTCTCGTTTAAAATTCTATCGAGCGGATGGACATGTACGGGTATGCAGATAACCTCATGAATTCTTGGACCTTGCATGTCAGAGGGGACTGTTCAAGCTGGTGGAGGCTCTGTAAGGGTATGGAGCTTGTGCAGTTGGAGTGATGTGGCACCCATGATACGTCTAGATACGACTCTGACAGGAGAGACGTACGTAAGCATCCTATATGATCACCTATATCCATTCATGTCCATTGTGCATTCTGGCGTACTTGGGCAATTCCAGCAGGATAATGCGACACCCTACATTTCCAGAATTTCTGCATAGTGGCTCGAGGAACGCTCTCCCCAGGTTAAACACAACAATTCCTTTGGCCTCTAAACTCCCCAGATAAGAACATTATAGAGCATATCTGGGATACCTTGCACGTTTTGTTCAGGACAGATCTTCACCCCCTCGTACTGTTACGGATTTATTG
Source organism: Schistocerca gregaria (assembly GCF_023897955.1). NCBI lineage: Eukaryota > Metazoa > Arthropoda > Insecta > Orthoptera > Acrididae > Schistocerca > Schistocerca gregaria. Next base: position 819,117,205 of record NC_064921.1, read on the forward strand.
ACAGCCCTGCAGGATTCATGGCTTCTCAAACCAAAGTTTATTACTAAACATTTTATGGCTTCTGGCATGTTATTAAAAAAATCTATGTGAAAGTTATTCTTATTTCTAGAACTGATTCCATGAACTGAGCTGTTGGTTTGAAAAAAAAAGTGGATATTTTTAACGACAAATTTGATTAAGGAATAAATATGATGGGAAGGTGTAGTTAGCATCCACACTTCCTTAAACAGCCCTCTGTAAGACGTTCTTGGGTTCACAACAGAAATAATTCGTATTTATATTTCACGCTTTTCTGCAGGGGAAACTTCAGCTTGGCTTGATGAGTTACCCTAGAAAGTAATGGTTCAAATGGCTCTGAGCACTATCGGACTTAACTTCTGAGGTAATCAGTCCCCTAGAACTTAGAACTACTTAGACCTATCTAACGTAAGGATATCACACACATCCATGCCCGAGGCAGGATTCGAACCTGCGACCGAAGCGGTCTCACAGTTCCGGACTGAAGCGCCTAGAACCACTCGGCCTCAGCGGCCGGTTAGGAAAGTAATCCCGTATGACATTATGCAATGAAACTGAACATAGTACGTTGCTTTCTGAATTTTTATATCACCTGCGTCTGACAATATTCGCGGAGAAAACAGAGATTTGTTTAGGCCCTTCTGCAATTCTGTGGTATGCCAGTTAAATTTATTATCACACTGTAATCCCATGAATTTAACGCTGTCAACTTCTTCTGTCTGGTTGTCGTAAAATTATAGGAATTTACTGCCAAGAAGCTTTTACAAGTTCTGAACTGCATATAGTATGCTTTATCAAGGTGTATTGGCAGAGGATTGGCAAGGAACCATATACGTCTATGAAAATTTCAGCAGCCGATCTTTGTAAGGCTGTACTAGATTTTCTATTTATTGTAATGTTTGTTTCATCTGAACGGTACAAGGATCGCCACCGCTGGATAGTTAGCGCCACCAATCGTAGCTTATTTCCCTTCACTGCCAGCGACGCATCCTCCCATAAGCGTATGGATCTGCAGGCCTCCTTGACAGCTTTGTCTGCTCGTTCATTTCCTCAAATTCCCAGCTCCCCTTGTACCCAGAATGGCACGTGCCTCTCCGATACTCCCCCCCCCCCCCTCCCCAAACCCCACCCACCCACCACTGTGGGACATACACTCGTTCATGCACAAACTGGACCAGTTTCTTTGCTAAGTATATGTGCTGCAGCCACTGTAGGGTACTAGTGGAATCGGAGCATATGCTTGCCCTGAAGACAGCTTGTCTGCCCTAGTGCCTTCATGATCGCATGGAGCTGTTCATAGGTACCTTATAGTTACAGGGAAGGCGAATACTGAAGACACGGTCGGGGAATACCACCGAACAGTCTAGAGAGTCCCTTCGTTGGGAGCCATCTTTGTAAACAAATGAAATCCGCCCATGCGTTGGGCCAGGAAAATTTCGCGAAAAGTAGAGCGAATTTAGTGGTTTTTAGCAAAATAACACGAAATCGGCGATTTGTACGAGGTATTGCGAAATTTGTAATTTTTCGACACAAAATGTTATAAACCCGACGACGGCAGTGTGCCAGTATTCGTAAGTGATAGGTATTGAATGTTAAAACTGCAATTTGACTTCTAATCTTCTCAAGGGTGAGCTCGTGTATCATCTTAAAATGACAGTATTTCCTGCGCAGCGTAAGATGATGTGTCGACGAACGAGACACCGAAACTGGCAAGAAAAAAGAACATTTAATTTGGCAAGATAAACACCGAATTTGGCAAAAACAACATCAAACTTGGCAAAATCAGCACCAAACATGGCTAAAACAACACAGATTTTCTTAAAATATAATATCGAGTGGGAAAAAAACCACAATTTTTTTAAAAAATAACACCTAATTTGGCAAAAAAATAACGTCGAATTTGGAAAATAATAACACAGAATTTAAAAATAGTAACAGCGAATTTGGCAAAAAAAAATAACGCCAAACTGGGAAAAAGGACGCCAAATTCGGCAAAATAATCACTAAATTTAGCGAAAATTCAATGAATAAGGGCAAAAAATGTCACTGAATCCAAAACCGATACAAACTTATTCAAAAATGACAAAAAATGGTAAAAACCAAATTTGGAAAAATATATTAGTGAATTTGACGAAGAAATATTAGTGATCTAGGAAAATAATAACAATGAATTTTTCAAATAATAACCATGAATTTGGCAAGAAATAAAAACAAATTCGGCAAAACAAAGTGAATTTGTCCAAAAAAATCACTGAACATGGGAAAAAGTTTCACTGAATTTGTTAAAAACTACATCAAGCTTGGAAAAAAACACACCGAATTCGGCAAAAAAATTAAATCAATTTAGAAAACAATTACACCGAATTTGCCCCAAAAAAAATACGGCCACAAAATAAATCGATTTCTTCTTGTCCCTAGCCAAGCTACGTTCAAATTACACGTGATGTTTGCATACTCTACTTGCTGAGTGACTGCTTTTGATTCGTGAAAAAGCTGCTTAAAGCCTTACCAGCAAACAAGCTCTTAGCTCTGAGATCATACAGTCGAGAAACAACAGCTATGCGTCCGCGCAGCAGTCTGCTATTTATGATTATAGGAACTCCACTTTATCGGAACATTCTGCCGGCCCCACGGAACCAGCGCTACTGGAACGTGCACATAAAGGAACACATATTTGCAACGGAAACGCTGCGAATGAAACCAGACAGGAAGTTCGCGCGCAATCAGTGTATGACGGCGTTTCTAGGTCGTCGCGCATCACGGACGTCCAATTGTTCGCAACACCGCCACCTGTTTCAGTTCTCACTGGCACTGAACCGCTACATCTGTGTGCATGAGGAGCGCCGCATTCTTGGTTAGAATTTACCGTCAACAATCTGCTGTACTACCAATTCTGTGCCTTATATCGAGACCGGCCCTCAGTTTAGTCTTACAGCTAGATCTATTTTCCTGCTTCCAAAACACACACTTAATTTAGGCTACGTAAATACAAAATAAGAAAGTGGGAACGCACATGAAGTACTGTGAGTAACATAGTGAACGCATTATCATAGCTGAAACAGCGACAAAGCCAACACTCACTACCATACTAGTACACGCATATATGTCTATTGGCTTCGCAGATGATGAAGAGATTGAAAATAATAATCTATGTTGAGGTGAGAAAATTATTCAGTACCTTAAGAGAGCTGAAACTTTAATTCTGATGGGGAAACATGCATTCGAGAGTAGAAAATGGAAAAGAAAGACGAATGGCAGAAGAACATGGAATGGAGGAAAGGAACAAAGCGTCAAGCCATGTGGTAGGCTGTTGCATAGAGAAGAATTTAAGCGTTGCGGACCTGTACGTGCAAAGATCTCCACATGGGCTGTCTGAAGGTTTCAAGTAGATTATACCAAGATGTGTTGAAAAGTAAAGCCTCAGAATTTTATCTTTGGAAGCTCTTAAAACTTTTTCAATAAAACGGACGTTGTTAACTTTCTACATCTTTTGTCTCCACGTCTACATATTTGCAGCCATCTACCACTAGAGGGTCCCGAATTGCAGCGCATAACATGGCGGCGCGAAACGTACCTATATCAGTACGTACGGAGCAAAGTGTTGTAATTGAGTTTCGAATTCGAAGAGTTCGTCCACACATCATGCTCCCTCTCCTCCAGCATGGCAATTTCAAGCCACAAACGAGCGCTGCCATATCTGCAAACATCCGACGCCTTGGATTCACTGTCATCGAGTATATTGGAAATTTGTAGTAAGGTCTTATGGGACCAAACTGCTGAGGTCATCGGTCCCTAAGCTTACGCACTACCTAATCTAACGTAATCTAAGGACAACACACCCACTCATGCCTGAGGGAGGCCTCGAACCTCCGACGGGGGGAGCCGCCCGGGCCGTGACAAGACGCCTTAGACCGCGCAGCTACGCAGCGCGGCCATCGATTATACTCCATATAGTTCCGACTTGACCCCACCCAATTTTCATCTGTTTCTAAAACTTAAAGAACACCTTTGAGGACTTCACTTTCATAGTGATCAAGCGGTGTTAGCAGAGGCGAAATTGTGGCTCTGTCAACATTGTCACTCTACACTCTACAGCGACTGTGTGAAAAAACTAGTGTCTCTTTGGGTGTGTTTGTTGTTGGGGTGACCCCGTTGAGAAATATATTTGTAGACATGAAGAATAAAGATGTAGAATGTCAATAACATTTGTTGTGCCTAAGCCGGCCGGGGTGGCATAGGCGCTACAGTCTGGAACCGCGCAACCGCTACGGTCGCAGGTCCCAACCCTGCCTCGGGCATGGATGTGTGTGATGTCCTTAGGTTAGTTAGGTTTAAGTAGTTCTAAGTTCTAGGGGACTGTTGACCTTAGAAGTTAAGTCCCACAGTGCTCTGAGCCATTTGGACCATTTTTTGTTGTGTCTAAAAAGCTTTACGACTTTACATATAGAAAAAAACTCCATGAGTTACTGTCCAGCATGCCCTCGTATGTTGAAAGGACAGATGTTTAGAAAATAGATTTTCATCTGCAAGTTTTTTTTTTTTAATCAGGCGCGGGCTGTGGTCATAATTGGTAATGAACTGCACATTAAAACTGAATGAATTGCAGAAACGCAGGAAATCAAGGAGATGAATCGAGGATTATTTGAAAGGTCTAGAAATTATTGACAGTTTCAAACGAAACATTAGGCAATTATTCACTAAAACGCGGGAAATGGGATAGAAGGTGAATGGATAGCTTTGAGAGATGAAACTTTTAAGGCACCATAGGAGCAACTAGGCGAAAAGAAAGGGCACCGCAGAAATCATTGGAAAACACAGGAGATATTAAAACTGAATGATGAAACGGGGAAATTTGAAAAAGCAGCGAAGGAAGTAGCCACAAATCTAAAAAATAAGAATGACAGTAACTGGAAAGTGATAAGACAGGAACAGAGGAGAAATTCAAAGTCCTAACCAAACATGATTCGGAGATGCTGCCTACAGGAGAATTACAGGGACGCCTGGAGAAAAGAGAAATACCTATGTGAATATTAAGAGCTCAGATGTCAAGCCCAGAATTTAACAAAGAACGGGTGGATGGTAGGTGGAAAGAATTACTGAAGCAGTTAATGACTGTTATGGAAAGGGAAGAGGAAATAAGTGAAGGCGAGATGAGATTCTGCGGGAAGAATTGGACAAGCACGTACGTCCAAACAAGGCACCTGAGACGGACGAAATTCCTCAGAACCACTAACAGCTTTGGGAGAAACAACACTGAAAAAACGATTCCACCCGGTATTCCGGATACATGAGACAGAGGGAATAACCACAGAACTCAAGATTAAATTAAAAATGTAACAGGATTATGAGGGGGAAGTTGCTGCTTACCATACAGCGGAGATGCTGAGTCGCAGATAGGCACGACAAAAAGTCTGACAATTATAGCTTTCGGCCATTAAGGCCTTCGTCAACACACGCTCACACGCACATACTCACACAAACGCAACTCACACGCAGTCTTAGCCAACTGAAACAACACTCTCATAATAATTTTACATTGAGATCTGGATTTTCTATTGTTTGAAATTAAAAATGTTATTCCAAAGAAGACAGGTTTAGACAGGTGTTAGTGTTATGGAGTCATCAGTTTAATACACAGACGAAGAAAAATGCAACAGCAAGTAGGAGTTGTGCAACATAAACGAAAGTTGATGAGCGTGCCGCCACTATGAGGATGCAACTCAGGATCGCTTTAAATACACGCTATAACGATCGTGAGCGTTAATTACCTTTGAGAGTGGACGTGGTGAGTTCATGTTAGAGAATAATGCCTCTAAGGTGACAAAGACGCCGTTATCAGACCTCACTGAGTTTGAACAAGGTCTTTCAATAGGGCTACGGGAAGCAGGATGTTCCTTCTGCGATACTACAGAAAGAACTGGCAGGAATGTAGCCACCGTAGCTTACTTGGTTGATGGCAGCGGTCTTCACGAGAATGTACGGTAACAAGAAGACGAGGCTCCGGACGGCCAGGTAGCTCTACCGAGAGGGAAGACAATCGTTTTCGGCGTGTGGCTCTTGCGGATCGTCCTGCGTACGCAGCAGCAATTTGAGCGGCAGATGGCATCACAGTGACACAACGAACTGTAATAAATCGGTTACCTCAAGGACCGCTCCAAGCCAGACGACCTGTAGTTTGCATTACACTGACCCCAAACTAGCGCCACTCATGTCTTCAGTGGTGTCAAGTGAGGGCTCGTTGGAGGGCAGGGTGGAGGTCTGTTGAGTTTTCTGATGAAAGCTGGTTCTGGCTCGGTGCCCGTGATGGCTGCGTGTTGGTTACTAGTTGAGGACCTGCTCCCAACCTGTCGGCATGCTAGCACTCTCGTGGTTATCCCACGCACCCTGAATGCAAATTTGTGCAGCCATTCGCGAACAGAATTTCATGGGGTGTTTTCCAACAGGATAATGCTAGCCCACAAACCACTATTGTAACCCAACGTGCTGTGCAGAGGGTTGACATGTTGCCTTGACCTTCTCGATCACCACATCTATTTCCAGTCGAACACATATGGGAAATCACCGAACAGCAATTCCAGTGTCATCCACAAACGGCTCCAACCGACCCTGTGTTGGTCGACCAAGTGCAACGAACACGGAACTGCATCCCACAAACTGAGACAGTACAACATTATGCATTAAACATTCTGGCAGTTGTGTCGTTTCTTAAAGTACCATATTTGGAATGGCTTATCTCGAGCTTACATTAACCTGTAGTCTTGCAATGTTAATCACTTAAATACACTCCTGGAAATTGAAATAAGAACACCGTGAATTCATTGTCCCAGGAAGGGGAAACTTTATTGACACATTCCTGGGGTCAGACACATCACATGATCACAGAACCACAGGAACATAGACACAGGCAACAGAGCATGCACAATGTCGGTACTAGTACAGTGTATATCCACCTTTCGCAGCAATGCAGGCTGCTATTCTCCCATGGAGACGATCGTAGAGGTGTAGTCCTGTGGAACGGCTTGCCATGCCATTTCCACCTGGCGCCTCAGTTGGACCAGCGTTCGTGCTGGACATGCAGGCTGCGTGAGACGACGCTTCATCCAGTCCCAAACATGCTCAATGGGGGCCAGATCCGGAAATCTTGCTGGCCAGGGTAGTTGACTTACACCTTCTAGAGCACGTTGGGTGGCACGGGATACATGCGGACGTGCATTGTCCTGTTGGAACAGCAAGTTCCCTTGCCGGTCTAGGAATGGTAGAACGATGGGTTCGATGACGGTTTTGATGTACCGTGCACTATTCAGTGTCCTCTCGACGATCACCAGAGGTGTACGGTCAGTGTAGGAGATCGCTCCCCACACCATGATGCCGGGTGTTGGCCCTGTGTGCCTCGGTCGTATGCAGTCCTGATTGTGGCGCTCACCTGCACGGCGCCAAACACGCATACGACCATCATTGGCACCAAGGCAGAAGCGACTCTCATCGCTGAAGACGACACGTCTTCATTCGTCCCTCCATTCACGCCTGTCGCGACACCACTGGAGGCGGGCTGCACGATGTTGGGGCGTGAGCGGAAGACGGCCTAACGGTGTGCGGGACCGTAGCCCAGCTTCATGGAGACGGTTGCGAATGGTCCTCGCCGATACCCCAGGAGCAACAGTGTCCCTAATTTGCTGGGAAGTGGCGGTGCGGTCCCCTACCGCACTGCGTAGGATCCTACGGTCTTCGCGTGCATCCGTGCGTCGCTGCGGTCCGGTCCCTGGTCGACGGGCACGTGCACCTTCCGCCGACCACTGGCGACAACATCGATGTACTGTGGAGGCCTCACGCCCCACGTGTTGAGCAATTCGGCGGTACGTCCACCCGGCCTCCCGCATGCCCACTATACGCTCTCGCTCAAAGTCCGTCAACTGCACATACGGTTCACGTCCACGCTGTCGCGGCATGCTACCAGTATTAAAGACTGCGATGGAGCTCCGTATGCCACGGGAAACTGGCTGACAGTGACGGCGGCGGTGCACAAATGCTGCGCAGCTAGTGCCATTCGACGGTCAACACCGCGGTTCCTGGTGTGTCCGCTGTGCCGTGCGTGTGATCATTGCTTGTACAGCCCCCTCGCAGTGTCCGGAGCAAGTATGGTGGGTCTGACACACCGGTGTCAATGTGTTCTTTTTTCCATTTCCAGGAGTGTATGTTTCCTAGACAAATGTATTCCAGAAAGTTCATTACTTTACATAATAATTTTTGGTGTTGCGGTTTTTTTCCGTCATTGTTTGTCATGATTGCGAAGTTCAAAAATGGTTCAAATGGCTCTGAGCACTATGGGACTTAACTTCTGAGATCATCAGTCTCCTAGAACTTAGAACTACTTAAACCTAACTAACCTAAGGACGTCACACACATCCATGCCCGAGGCATGATTCGAACCTGCGACCGTAGCGGTCGTGCGGTTCCAGACTGTAGCGCCAAGAACCGCTCGGCCACCCCGGTCGGCTTTTGCGATGTAATAACATGAATTATTTACTCAGGAATGGAGGGACTGATAAAAGCCGACTTGGGGAAGATCAGCGTAGCAACACAACGTAAGGGCTCAAACTTTAGTTCATACCACAAACGCCTTGATAAATGGACGAATTCTTGATTCGCTTGGTACGTCCCCTAGTCTGTCACCCTAGAGCATATGTGGGATGCGATGGGAAGAGACTTTCTTTCGTATTGACACAGCATGACTTTCAGGCATAACAAGAAATTCCTCAGATGACATTCGAAGCTAAAAGAAAGCAATACCCTAATAACGAAGTCTGGTAAAGGAAATCCTGCAATCATTGCTACTCAGAAGGAATAAGTGTCTAAAACTTTACAATTTTTTGAGGAGAATAATGTTTCCGAGCTAGATGAGCATCAGACCGCCATGATAAAAAAGAAATTAGGCTATCCGTTAACAGTACTACGCATTTTCTCAACCCATTTCATAAAAAAGCAACTTATTAACATGAATCCACAGGCCTCTGAATTGCGTTTTCATTTTAAAGTACATCCGATACGTCCTATTGTAAACAGTATCAACAGTGCATATCATGAGTTAGCTAGGTTTCTTCACGATAAAATAGAAAAAGATCCTTTGTTTTTCGAAATAATTATTCTGTCATCTATAGTCAAAATCTAGTCAGTAAAATCAAAGATCTGCAGTGCGACCAGGATACTAAATTGTTTTCATTAGACATTACAAACCTATACACTAAAGTACCTGTTCAAACAACCATTGTCATCGATGAAAAAAACTTACTTACTTTTTAAAAAGGTATTTCTGATGAGTAAATCACTGATCTAATTCGTTTGCTACGAGTAATAGTAAAATACGACTGTTCTGTTTTCAGTGGTAAAATACACCATAGCCTAACGGCCTGGCAGTGGATAACCCACTGGCAGGTATCTCTGGAAGAGAAATTCGTGAATAATTTTCAGCTGCTGATCTTGGTATTTTGTCTTATGCTCGGTTCGTAGATGGCATTTTGATCATACACAGTGCTCTCTGGAAGGCATTCAGAATTTGATTTATTTGAAATTTTTAATAGTCCTTATGCAAAAATTATCTTCACTTGTGAGTTAGAAAATAATGACCATCAGCTTAATTACTTCGACCCCAGTATTCCTACTGACAACGACAGACTTTCTTTCAGTATTTTTCGAAAAGCCTGTAATATAGATCATATTGTGCCCGCTAGTTCGTGCAACCCCATTCCCATAAGAAAGCTTTTTTTTCATTCAGACATTCATCGTGCAGCCTCCTTAAATTGTCACCTGAAAAGCTTAATGAAAAGATGAACATAATAAAAAGTATTGCATTTAATAATGGCTAAGATCCCTCGTTAGCTGACAAGATCTTCAAACTTAAAACCGACTCTATAGTGACGACTTTAGGCAGCAGTGCTATTCCTAACAGTACCGAGTATAAAAAAGTTTTCTCGATTCCATTTTTAGGCCCTATTTCGTATGAAATTCGTCGTCTTCTGATGAAAAAATATGGATTCAACGTTTCCTTTTACACGAACAATAACTTAAAAATCACGTCCGCAATCTCAAGTCCACAATTGCTCCGTTACACAATACAGGCGTGTATAAAATCACTTGTGATACGTGTCCCGTTTATTATAAAGGATAAAGTGGAAGGTCTTTTTGTTCAGGTACAAAGAAAATTTATTGCGAAAAAGAAGCACTAATGTTTATAAAATGGTTCAAATGGCTCTGAACACTATGAGACTTAACTTCTGAGGTCATCAGTCCCCTAGAACTTAGAACTACTTAAACCTAACTAACTTAAGAACACCACACACATCCATGCCCGAGGCAGGATTCGAACCTGTGACCGTAGCAGTCGCGCGGTTCCAGACTGTAGCACCTAGAAGCGCTCGGCCACCCCAGCCGGCACTGATGTACACAATTGATCATCTGCGTACTTCCGGACACAAACCGAAACGCATTGAAAACTTTCCATTATACATAGAGAAAGGAAAAAAATCGTAGGCTCGATGGACTCGAAGAGCTATATATCTTCAAGCATATTCCTAAGAACGATGGCCTCATCCTCAAACAACACTTACAACTATGTAACAAAAATTTTGTCAATGGTTTCAATCCACTGCTCGCCGAATTTTGATTCCTCTGTTTTTTGTTATATTTTTCCTGCTTCTGGTTTTGAAACATTACTTTCCTCTAATTTCATAAAAATGTGCTGCTAAAGTGACCTTCATGTAAATATTTTCTGGATTGTACAGCTGTCTGTAAAATTTTTTGTGTCATTCAGTTCAAATTCAAATGTTCAAATGTGTGTGAAATCTTAGGGGACTCAACTGCTAAGGTCATCAGTCCCTAAGCTTACACACTATTTAACATAAATTATTCAAAGGACAAACACCCCCCCCCCCCCCCCCACACACACACACACAAACCCATGTCCGAGGGAGGACGCGAACCTCCGCCGGGGCCAGCCGCACAGTCCATGACTACAGCGCCTGAGACCAATCAGCTAATCCTGCGCGGCTGTCATTCTGTCCTTTACGTAATAGTAACTTAATGTGCTTGACTACTGTGTACTTTCATAAAGACTATAAGCTCTCTTTATGATTTTTTAAAATTAACTGTCTTTTCTTTCAATGATTTCTGCTATAATGTTTCAAATGGGCAAACGTCACTGTCCGCCTGCGACAGGCGGCGCAGCTCGTATTTTTTTCGTGCAGCAACGTAAGCACGTAAGCCACTGGGCCGATTAGTCTGATGTTGTTCCCAGATGGGAACACGTGGCAAAGGCTGGAACGTTTTGTTTTACTTTTGACTTGAGCATAACTGCTCAAAATTCTTACTATTGTTTTTTAGCAATGTAATTTTACCCAAGTATGCTTTGTGCGCCATGAAACGTCTCATCATGTTTAATGTGTTTCTTGCCATACCTGATTATGTATTAAGGCTGGATGTTTAATATTATAGTGAAACTAATATACGGTTGCTGAATAACAGCTATGTTCAAAACTGTAAAAGTTGCCAATATTTTTTTTTTTCATCTTTATGCTGTTCATCAGGAAGTGTGTGTGGGGAGGGGGAGAGGGGGTTGTATTTTAGATGTAAAAGTACGGCTAGCGCGATTTTTGGACAAAAATGTGTTCAAATGTGTGTGAAATAGTATGGGGCTTAACTGACAAGGTCATCAGCCCTAAGCTTACACACTACTTAACCTAAATTATCTTAAGGACAAACACACACACCCATGCCCGAGGGAGGACTCGAACCTCTGCCGGACCCAGCCGCAAATTCCATGACTGCAGCGCCCCAGACCGCTCGGCTAATACCGCGCGGCTTTTGGACAACTAATTCAGACCGGTCGTATACTTCTGAGAGTGATGTGAAAAAAATTCAGATTGTTTGGATATTCTTGACCACTGTCAGTATTGTGGTTCAGAAGTTACATTGTTTTTGGCTTTGTCATTTTAATGGCTACTCGAGTGCAACATGGTATTTCGCTGTTTCATATTAATGGCAGCTAAAGTACTATGCCCTGATTCGAGGATTAGAGAGGGAAGGGGAAGTATTGCAAACCTCAGCTGAATTAGTCCTATTATTTTGGATTTTTTAATTTCCCACCAGTACAAATAGGTTCAATTTCTCATCCTAGATTTTGATTGGCAGTTTTGTTTTAATGATCACTAAAATACGTTGCCATCGTTGGCTGCAGATAGGGGGCAAGGGGCGTGCTGTGAAAAGCACAGCTGAGCTTGTTCGGGCATCTTGGATATTTTAATTTTTACCTCTAGCACAACTAGATTAGTTCGGTCATCTTTTATTTTGGTTGTCCGGAGTGAGAGGGAGAAGGGGGGGGGGCATGGCTTGATGATATCACTGATAAGAATTATAATGTCAGTAATAAGAACGATAAAGTCACTAATAAGAAGGGTGGGGTTTGTTACATCAGTCATACGTCACTGACGTCGGTCATGTGACAGCACAAATGTTAACAACGTTTTCCAAATACACTTCTGGAAATTGAAATAAGAACATCGTGAATTCATTGTCCCAGGAAGGGAAAACTTTATTGACACATTCCTGGGGTCAGATACATCACATGATCACACTGACAGAACCACAGGAACATGGACACAGGCAACAGAGCATGCACAATGTCGGCACTAGTACAGTGTATATCCACCTTTCGCAGCAATGCAGGCTGCTATTCTCCCATGAAGACGATCGTAGAGATGCTGGATGAAGTCCTGTGGAACGACTTGCCATGCCATTTCCACCTGGCGCCTCACTTGGACCAGCGTTCGTGCTGGACGTGCAGACCGCGTGAGACGACGCAGACGACGCTTCATCCAGTCCCAAACATGCTGAATGGGGGACAGATCCTGAGATCTTGCTGGCCAGGGTAGTTGACTTACACCTTCTAGAGCACGTTGGGTGACACGGGATACATGCGGACGTGCATTGTCCTGTTGGAACAGCAAGTTCCCTTGCCGGTCTAGGAATGGTAGAACGATGGGATCGATGACGGTTTGGATGTACCGTGCACTATTCAGTTTCCCCTCGAAGATCACCAGAGGTGTACGGCCAGTGTAGGAGATCGCTCCCCACACCATGATGCCGGGTGTTGGCCCTGTGTGCCTCGGTCGTATGCAGTCCTGATTGTGGCGCTCACCTGCACGGCGCCAAACACGCATACGACCATCATTGGCACCAAGGCAGAAGCGACTCTCATCGCTGAAGACGACACGTCTCCATTCGTCCCTCCATTCACGCCTGTCGCGACACCACTGGAGGCGGGCTGCACGATGTTGGGGCGTGAGCGGAAGACGGCCTAACGGTGTGCGGGACCGTAGCCCAGCTTCATGGAGACGGTTGCGAATGGTCCTCGCCGATACCCCAGGAGCAACAGTGTCCCTAATTTGCTGGGAAGTGGCGGTGCGGTCCCCTACGGCACTGCGTAGGATCCTACGGTGTTGGCGTGCATCCGTGCGTCGCTGCGGTCCGGTCCCATGGCGACGGGCACGTGCACCTTCCGCCGACCACTGGCGACAACATCGATGTACTGTGGAGACCTCACGCCCCACGTGTTGAGCAATTCGGCGGTACGTCCACCCGGCCTCCCGCATGCCCACTATACGCCCTCGCTCAAAGTCCGTCAACTGCACATACGGTTCACGTCCACGCTGTCGCGGCATGCTACCAGTGTTAAAGACTGCGATGGAGCTCCGTATGCCACGGCAAACTGGCTGACACTGACGGCGGCGGTGCACAAATGCTGCGCAGGTAGCGCCATTCGACGGCAAACACCGCGGTTCCTGGTGTGTCCGCTGTGCCGTGCGTGTGATCACTGCTTGTACAGCCCTCTCGCAGTGACCGGAGCAAGTATGGTGGGTCTGACACACCGGTGTCAATGTGTTCTTTTTTCCATTTCCAGGAGTGTAGTATATTGATTTACTGTTGTTGTCCGCCTCCGGGAGCTGAGTGGTCAGTGCGACAGAATGTCAATCCTAAGGGCCTGGGTTCGATTCCCGGCTGGGTCGGAGATTTTCTCCCCTCAGGGACTGGTGCTGTCCAAATCATCATCATTTCATCCCCATCGACGCGCTAGTCGCCGAAGTGGCGTCAAATCGAAAGACTTGCACCCAGTGAACGGTCTACGCGACGGGAGGCCTTAGTCACACATTTACTGTTGTTATCAGTTAAGACTGTTGAAGCTGGAAAAGGATACATCGTTTTAATGAACAGGATCCAAGTGATAGTCCGAAAGGAGAAAGAACTTCACTGGTTAAATGACTGAGAACGAACTGATAACACCATTGGCTATAACAATTCAGATAACGTCACCAGGTCAGTGAATACACACAGGGAAGTATACGACAAAGGATGTGGTTTTTGAATGCGAGAAGGCAGAGGAGGGCAAAAGGAACAAGGTTCCTGGTCCAGGAAATTTTACACTCCAGCTGTTGAAATGTTGAGGTGAAAAGGTAGTAGAATATTTGTGTATAATTTTTAGTAAAACAGAATCAGAGGGGAAACGCCTAGAGAGTGGTAACATGTTTTGTACTACGAACATCTACAAAAAAGGGAACAAGAAGTTTTGTTCAAATTACAGGGATATTAGGGTAAGACCTTCAAAAAAATGGTTCCAATGGTTCTGAGCGCTATGGAACTTCACATCTGTCATCAGTCCCCTAGAACTTAGAACTACTTAAACCTAACTAACCTAAGGACATCACACACATCCATTCCCGAGGCAGGATTCGAACCTGTGACCGTACCAGTCCCGCGGTTCCGGACTGTTGCGCATAGAACCGCAAGGCCACCGCGGCCCGCTCTTACCTTCCGTGACAAATTTTTGTCTACTATCTTTAAGGGAAAGACTGAGCAGAATATGAGAAATTTCTCCTACGAACAAAGTGGCTTTGAGGCGAGTACATGGTGTTTAATAACATCTACGGTCGGATCGGCAATAGGAAAGAACAGAGCTAGTAACAGAGAAATGTGTGTGACTGTTTCGTACACAAAGAATCATATCACAAAAAATATCACAAAAATAATATTACATTTATCTCTAACTTCAAATAGTCTACTGTTCCCTCCGTCGTCACCAAGGCCTCTATTGGGAAAAATTCTCAGAGGATATTCTTCAATTACATGGCAAAGAGTCCGCTTTTCAGCGCCAGAGTCACAATTTGGAGAAGTTGTTTTCTTCCACTTGTACAGAGAGTCGGTACAACCTTTAGCCTTGGTTCTTATTTCGTTACGAACCGACCAGATCTTGCGTGGCAATTCAAAGCAAGGTGGCTTGGTCGATATGCATAGCATCTTAAGTTGTTCCATCGTAGTGTTAATCAGCCATGTGTGTCTCCAGCAGTTATCAGTATTTAAGCCGTTTCGAACTTGCGCTTTCCAGGGGTGGGCAACGAGAGCGAAGCCTACCTTTGCTGATGCTTGGAATGTCCACGTGAGCAGGGAGGTTAGGATTTTTCTGTAGTTTTTTTGTACTTCCGTACCAGTCCACATTCCCGCCGCGGAGACGGAGATGGTATGTGCCTAAGCATGGGTAGCCAGGTAGTAGGTGTGGGTCTGATGGTGCCAGTATAAGACGCATACTGTGGATGAGCTGTGTATCAACAAGTTTTGTGTGAGCACTACAGACCCAGGCTGTTGAGCAATATTAGCCAACAAAGTAAAACAGTCCCAGAACTGAAATACGGAGTGTTGCTGCAGTTGATCCCCATGACGTGCTACAGAGTTTTTTGGAGGATGCTATTCGGAGTTTTTAATTTGTAACTGAATTTTCTATTAAACATGACCTTTAGGTGTTTTGCGTTTCTGTTGAGCAATCTTCGTTCAAAGTTCGCCGTGAGCCCTTTGTTGGTCATCTTTGGTCATCTTGTTGTTTAGGTGAAACGGTGAGACTCCTTTCTTTTGACTACATCCTCCATTTCCAGAAATAGTCACCAATAGTAAATAGATTATTGGTCAATATGAAATCGGTAACTTCAGGATCTCTACGTCTCGTTGCGAGTGCCTAGTCGTGGATCTGGAAAAAGTATACGACACTGTCCCAATATTTGAGGTTGCACTTGGCGTGAAGAAGCTACAAGAGCAGGATGAACGGATTAATATAGTTATGAGAGTGTACATTGTGACCGAAACGGACGTAAAGGTGTTAAACAGTATAAAAGAAAGCTCTGAAACCATCAAAGGCATTAAGCCAGGTACCGGTCTATCCCTACTACTTTTTAACATGCAGGGTACCTACACCATATGGATTGGGGGTAAGGATTAAAAGAGGAAGCCGCCTGGTAGAATTTTGCACAGAGCATAACTTAATCATAGCTAACACTTGGTTCAACAATCGTGAAAGAAGGTTGTATACGTGGAAGTGGCCTGGAGACACTGGAAAGTTTCAGATTACATAACGAGCTCTTCATTCTGCAGCGGAGTGTGCGATGATATGAAACTTTCTGGCAGATTAAAAATGTGTGCCGGACAGAGACTCGAACTCGGGATTATATACGGGTAAGACAAATATTTAGGAACCAGTTTTTCAACTGTAAGACATTTCCAGGGGCAGATGTGGACCCTGGGTATTTTTTATTCCTTATGGACTGTAGATTAAAACTGAAGAAACTGCAAAAAGTTAGGAATTGAAAGAGATGGGACGTGGAGTCACTGACAGAAGCAGAGGTTGTAGAGAGTTACAGAGGAAGCATTAGACAACGACTGAGAGGAACAGCGGAAAGGAATAGAGTAGAAGAACAATGTAAGGGTTTAGAAGCATATATCACTAGGAGTTAGATAGATACTGTCTACAGGGAAATTAAAGAGACCTTTAGAGAAAAGAGACCAACGTGTATGAATATCAAGAGCTCAAATGTTAAACCAATCCTAAGCAATGAAGGGAAAGCAGAAAGGTGGAAGAAGTATATAGATGGGGTATACAAGGGCGATGTACTTGTGGGCAATGTTATGGAAATGGAAGAGGAGGTAGATGAAGATGAAATGAGAGATATGATACTGCGTGAAGAATTTGACAGACTACTGAAAGACCCAAGTCGGAACAAGGCCCAGGAGTAGACAACATTCCATTAGAACTAGTGACAGCCCAAGGAGAGCCAGACATGATAAAACTCTTCCATGTGGTAAGCACGATGTACGAGACAGGCGAAATACCCTCCAATCCCAAAGAAAGCAGGTGTTAACAGGTGTGAAAATTACCGAACTATCAGTTTAATAAGTCACGGCTGTAACATACTTGCATACATTCTTTGCAGAAGAGTGTAAATAGTGGTAGAAGCCGACCTCGGGGAAGATCAGTTTGGATTCCGTAGAAATGTTGGAATACGTGAAGCAATACTGACCCTACGACTTATCTTAAAAGATAGGTTAAGGGAAGGCAAACCTATCTCGTTGTAGACTTAGAAAAAGCTTTTGATTACGTTGACTGGAATTCTCTCTTTCAGATTCTGAGATGGCAGGGGTAAAATACAAGGAACGAAAGGCTATTTACACTTTGTACAGAAACCAGATGGCAGTTGTAAGAGCCGAGGGCACGATAGGAAAGCAGTGATTGAGAAAGGAGTGAGACAGGGTTGTAGTGTATCCTTGATGTTGTTGTATACTGAGCAAAGAGTAAAGGAAACAAAAGAAAAATTTAGAATATGAACTAAAATCGATAGTGAAGAAATAAGAACTTTGAGGTTTGCCGACAACATTGTAATTCTGTCAGAGACAGCAAAGGAAATGGAAGAGCAGTTGTACGGAAGGGACAGTGTCCTGAAAGGATTACATAAGATGAACATCAACAAAAGCAATAAGAAGATAATGGAATGTAGTCGAATTAAGTCAGGTGATTCTGAGGGAATTAGATTAGAAAATGAGACACTTAAAGTAGTAAATGAGTTTTGCTGTTTGGGAAGCAAAATAAGTGATAATTGTCGAAGTAGGGAGGGCATAAAATGTAGACTGACAGTGGCATGGAAACCGTTTCTAAAGAAGAGAAATTTGTTAACATCGAGTATATATTTAAATCTAAGGAAGTCTTTCCTGAAACCATGTGTATGGAGTGTAGCCGTGAAAGGAAGTGAAACACGGACGATAAATAGTTTAGACAAGAAGAGAATAGAAGGTTTTGAAATGTGGTGCTACAGCAGAATGCTGAAGGTTAAATGGCTAGATCACGTAACTAATGAGGAGGTACTGAATAGAATAGGGAAGAAGAGGAATTTGTGTCACAGCTTGACTAGAAGAAGGGATCGGTTGGTAGGAGACATTAATGGATCACCAATTTTGTATTGGAGAGAAGCGGGGAGGGTAAAAATCGTAGAGGGAGACCAAGAGATAAATACGGTAAGCAGATTCAGAATGATGTAGGTTGCAGTAGTTACTTGGATATGAAGAGGCTTGCACAGGATAGAGTAGCATGGAGAACTGCATTAAACGAGTCTCTGGACTGAAGACCACAACAACAACAAAATAGACCAAGCGCTTTAGGCATGATAAAAAAAATGTTCTGTGATGGGTATGTTAGCTGGACATGACCGAATGCATTCATTACTCTTTGAAGATAAAAGAATTTTTTCAAATAGTAGACAAGATGTGGAGTACGTTCAGGATAAAGTGAAGAAGGAATACACATGATGAGGTCTAAAAATTAATTTTGAAAGGACAGAGTACATGTGCATCAGTATACATGAAACGGATTGAGTTCTCGAAGATGGATTTTTTTTAAAAAGGTTAAAATTTTACTTATCTAGTTTCTAGCACACAGGGTGACTATTAATAAAACCGATGACTGCAGGGAAGTATTCCTGACTGGAAACGGAGTAAAAAACGTCCTATGAACATGTGTCTGAAAATGTATCGTTGCCACGGCAGATTACGCTGATGAATGAAAGTTCCTCTGGCCACGTGCCATGTGTTCCTTGTGTGTCGCAGGCTGTGTGATTGACGCACGTACTGTACGCAGCAGGGTAGTCCATTATTCATGTCGAGAAAAAGCCGAGGTAATGTTTCTGTGCGGCCAAGCAGAAGGAGGCGGTAGACAGACAGCACGGCTGTACCATAACAAGTACCCTCACAGACACTAACCGCATGTTTCAAGCCCTTTTGGGTGTTTGTGTCATCATGGGTCCTTTGAGACAAACGTGCAGGGAGGCGGCGGACTGTGTGTACACCAGATTTGAAGGAGCGGGTTCTACAGGATACTGAGACGAGCCCTAGTGCAAGCTCCAGGCAAGTGGCCACTAACACGGTGTAAGCCAAAGTATGGTTATGAGTATCCTGCATGACAAACGCTACTATACATATCACCTGTTACGTGTGCAAGTATGACGAGCAGCGGGTTTCCCCCTATGGGAAGGAGTTTGTCGATGGTTTTTGAACCAGACCATTACAGTTATGGAATTTTCCGTCATCAGCCCTCTTTACCGACGAAGCAGCCTTCAATAGAACTGGTATCATCAGTATGCATAATCGCCGTCCGATGTGACGGAGTGGTTCTAGGCGCTTCACTCCGGAACCGCGCTGCTGCTACGGTCGTAGGTTCGAATCCTGCCTCGGGCATGGAACCATTGCAGTATGCATAATCGCCATGTGTGACTTACAGACAATCCTCGGGGAATGGTTGAGGTGTCTTATCAGCACCAGTTTAGCATGAATGTGTGGGCAGGTATTTTTGGCGACCACATACATGGACTCTTCCACAACGTCTCGCCGGAGGAAAGTACTTGGACTTCCTGCGGAATACTCTGCCTGGGCTGCTTGAGAACGTGTCTTTGGCAATACGACAGGTTACGTGGTTTCTGCATGATGGAGCACCATCCCACTAGATCACCGGTCTTAAACCCATTGAATTTTTATTCTGAGGACATGTGAAAGACGTTTTGTATCCTGGACCAGTTCCTGATGTGCTCATTCTTCAACGCGTGCTCACGATGCATGAGACACTATTCGCAAAGAGGCTGTAAAGTGCGAAAAAGTGTGGCTATCAATGATGCGACGAGTGAACAAGTACAGTGTGTCCCATGGAGGGCACTTTGGACATCTCTTGTGACGTGGATGCGATGCAGCTCTGTGCTCTGTTCCGTGACGATCTGTAGTTGCACAGTCACTGTCCACTTCCAGGAACATCTTCTTAGGATCTTCTTTCGTCCATTTCCAGTCAGTAATCCTTCTCTGCAATTTGTCGGTTTTATTAACGTTCACCCTCTATGCTGTGACGGCACACATGACTATGATACTGTGATCAAAACAGTGATGGGTAAATGGAGCAGCTAAGTCTCTACATGGACTTATGTGGAACATGAGTACCCAGTTAACAGACCAAAAAGGATATTCCATGGTTGTAATGAGAATATAATCACTTTTGGTTCTGAAATGTGGCCACTTACAAACAGAAGAAGAAACAAAATCAGAACAGGGAATTACGAAGGTCTTTTATTCTACATGTTTGAAAGTTTTACAGTGTGTAGATACATCCTTTAGGAACAATATTTTCATTTCTCCACATAATTTCCATCCCTCTCAACTGCCTTACTCCATTTTGGAACCAGCGCCTGTATACCCGCACGCCAAAATTCTGGACCAACCTGTTGGAGCCACTGTTTGGCAGCGTGCTCAAGGGAATCATCATCTTCTAACCTTGTTCCACGAAGAGAGTCTTTCAGTTTCCCAAAGAGATGATAGTCACATGGAGCCAGGGCAGGACTGTAAGGCGGGTGTTTCAGTGTTGTTCATCAGAGTTTTGTGATCGCTTCCATGGTTTTTGACTGACATGTGGAAGTGCATTGTCGTGCAACAGTAAAACATCCCGCTTTTGCCGATGTGGTCGAACACGACTCCGTGGAGCTTGAAGTTTATTCAGTGTCGTCAAGTATGCGTCAGAATTTATGGTGGTTCCACTTGGCATGATGTCCAGAAGCAAGAGCCCTTCGGAATCGAAAAACATCGTAGCCATAACTCTTCCAGCAGAAGGTGTGGTTTTAAATTTTTTTCTTGGATGAATTTGCATGATGCCACTCCATTGATTGCCTCTTCGTCTCTGGCGAAAAATGATGGAGCCATGTTACATCACCTGTCACAATTCTTCCAAGAAATTCATCTCCACCATTCTCGTACTGTTCCAAAAGTTCGCTGCATACCGTTTTCCTTGTTTCTTTGTGAGCCACTGTCAACTTCCTCGGAACCCACCTGCACAAACCTTTTTTAACGCTTCCTTCCCCTATCCCACTCAGCGTGACAATTCGTTTACTGTGATGCGTCTGTCGGCAGTCACCAATTCGTTAACTTTCTGCACATTGTCTGGATTGTGTGCAGTACGAGGCCTGCCGCTGCGAGGACAATCCTCAATATTGCTGTGCCCGTTTTCATCACATAACCAGTTTGCCTATGACAGCACGTTGCTTCTGACGAACGTCAAGTGTAGAAGCCACCTTGAAGACATGCTGTGACGGCGCCACTCACGGGAACAGGTTGAACTAAGTTTGAAAACAAGCGGGAAGGATGTATCTACACAGTGTAAAACTTCCACACATGCAGAATGAAAACTGCATTTTTACAAAAATAGTGTGCATTTATTTTGGAGTGACCCTCGTAGATTTTATGAGAAGATACCAAGAGATCAGTTGTGAAGATAACATGAAAACATCAAGAACGTAGGAAACTATTAAAGTGACACAATCCATAGCGAGCAGCCTGGAGAGTAAAAGTCTTCACTAATTTGGGCTTTTTAAAAGAATGAGCAAAGCAGGTGGCCCATGAAGGTGTTAATGTAGCTGCGAAAAGAATTAAAAGCGGATGGCTACCCTTGTCATCGGAATTATGTATTGATCTAGCTGTGGACCAGAAGGTGTTAACAGGTTTCGAATGTAGGAACCGTGGCTAGAGTAAGGAATAAGAGATAAACCTCCATGTGAGAAAGGTCAAAGTCGAACAGAAGAGTAAGAATCGAAAATACCCTCTGCCAGGCACTGGTTTACAGTGGTTTGGAAAGTGTAGATGTAGCTGCAGAAGGATGAGCCGAAAGTACACTCAGATACACTACTGGCCATTAAAATTGCTACCCCACGAAGAAGACGTGCAACAGACACGACATTTAACAGACAGGAAGAAGATGCTGTGATATGCAAATGATTAGCTTTTAAGAGCATTCACACAAGGTTGGCGCCGGTGGCGACACCTAAAACACGCAGACATGAGGAAAGTTTCCAACCGATTTCTTATACACAAACAGTAGTTGACCGGCGTTGCCTGGTGAAACGCTGTTGTGATGCCTCGTGTAAGGAGGAGAAATGCGTACCATCACGTTTACGACTTTGACAAAGGTCGGATTGTAGCCTATCGCGATTGCGATTTACCGTATCGCAACATTGCAGCTCGCGATGGTCGAGATCCAATGACTGTTAGCAGAATATGAAATCGGTGGGTTGAGGAGGGTAATACGGAACGCCGTGCTGGATCCCAACGGCCTCGTATCACTAGCAGGCGAGATGACAGGCATCTTATCAGCATGGCTGTAACGGATCGTGCAGCCACTCCTCGATCCCTGAGTCAACAGATGGGGACGTTTGGAAGACAACAACCATCTGCACGAACAGTTTGATAACGTTTGCAGTAGCATGGACTATCAGCTCGGAGACCATGGCTGCGGGTTACGCTTGACGCTGCATCACAGACGGGAGCGCCTGCGAGGGTGTACTCAACGACGAACCTGGGCGTACGAATGGCAAAACGTAATTTTTTTGGATGAATCCAGGTTCTGTTTACAGAATCATGATAGTCGCATCCGTGTTTGGCGATACAGCGATGAACCCACATTGGAAGAGTGTATTTGTCATCGCCATACTGGCGTATCACCCGACGTCATGGTATGGGGTGCCATTGGTTAAACGTCTCGGTCACCTCTTGTTCGCATTGACGGCACTATGAACAGTGGACGATACATTTCAGATGTGTTACGACTCGTGGCTCTACCCTTCATTCGATTCCTGCGAAACCCTACATTTCAACAGGATAATGCACGACCGCATGTTGCAGGTCCTGTACGGGCCTTTCTGGATACAGAAAATGCTCGACTTCTGCCCTGACCAGCACATTCTCCAGATCTCTCACCAACTGAAAACGTCTGGTCCATGGTGGCTGAGCATCTGGCTCGTCACAATACGCCAGTCACTATTCTTGATGAACTGTGGTATCGTGTTGAAGCTGCGTGTGCAGCTTTCCCTGTCCACGCCATCCAAGCGCTGTTTCACTCAATGCCCAGGCGTATCAAGGCCGTCATTACAGCCGGAGGTGGTTGTTCTGGGTACTGACTTCTCACGATCTGTGCACCCAAATTGCATAAAAATGTAATCACATGTCAGTTCTAGTATAATATATTTGTCCAATGAATACCCGTTTATCATCTTTATTTCTTCTTGGTGTAGCAATTTTAATGCCCAGTAGTGTAGTTCAAATGGGTCTGAGCACTATGGGACTTAACATCTATGGTCATCAGTCCCGTACAACTTAGAACTACTTAAACCTATCTAACCTAAGGACATCACACACAACCATGCCCAAGGTAGGATTCGAACCTGCGATCGTAGCGGTCGTGCGGTTCCGGGCTGAAGCGCTTAGAACAGCTCGGCCACAGCGGCCGGCTGAAAGTATACTCAGTCGTGAACAAACGCTCATGAGCATTTTGCCACCGCGTCTCGTCACTGGAGACAGTGCAGCCTATGGCGTCCACCAGTTGCCAGCGCCAGGTAGCGGGTAGCAAGTAGCAGGTAGTTGCCGCCGCCTCCCGCCGGCCCCTCGCGGCGCGTCGCGTCCGCCCGGCTGCAGCGGTCCACGCTTTATTGATTCGCCTCGGCTCCAGCTGCCTCCAGCTCCAGCTGCCTCCAGCCACCTCCCGGCCCGGTCCTGCAGAGCGGTCCTCCGCCCTCCACCAGATGCTACGCCCTTCAAACGCGGCCGTAGGGCCCTCTCTCGACCGGCGCTCGAACAGTACCCAGAATGCCATGGGACGTTGCCATCACAGGAGGTAGACTAGCCCTACTGTCGTGCCACTGGACCTATTTCGCTACCAAGTACAGGGCTGTTCATAATTACGTCTGGAGCTCCATACGACGAGACGTACAGAAAAATGGCATGCGCACTATTTCACAAAAAGAAATCAGGCTCCTCTTTGGTAACACTAATATGGTATGTGTCCACCCTCCACCTTTATCACAGCTTGACTTCTGCTGGAGACTCAAAGTGAGGTGCCTGAATGCTGTGCAAGAATGGCACCCCATTATTGATCAACAGCCGAAGCCAGAGAAGGTAGTGATTTTGGAGCAGAGTCGACTTTCTAACACATCCCAAAGGTGAATGGAAGTAAAATGAACCAGTGATTTCTATATTGCCGCAACCAGTTTTTCTACATTAAAACAGCGTCCTCAGATGAACTACATCAGAGGGAAAGGATCCTATGCAATACATAGGAGTAGCCGGCCGGAGTGGCCGAGCGGTTTTAGGCGCTTCAATCTGGAACCGCGCGACAGCTACGGGCGCAGATTCGAATCCTGCCTCGGGCATGGATGAGTGTGATGTCCTTAGGTTAGTTAGGTTTAAGTAGATCTAAGTTCTAGGGGACTGATGACCTCAGATGTTAAGTCCCATAGTGCTCAGAGCCATTTGAACAATTTTTAATACATAAGAGTATGATGAAAATACTAGAAGAATCTTTTAAAAGGACATTTAACCGTGACAAAAGTATAAGATACTATAGCGAAGGACTAAGATAACCCTCTAGGTGAGTACCGCGCTGGTTCCCACGTCTCGCCTCAGTTACACGACTCACAGACATCTGAAACACAACCGCACCTTTCCATGATTTATACTGGACGCAGGCAGATGGGGTACTCTGATTCCGTCCCGGGGGGTTCGGGGTAGTGGTAGGAAGGGCGTCCGGCCACCCCTTCACATTAACGTGCCACATCCGGTTTAAACACGACAAACCCGTGCAAAAATGCTGGACAAAGGCGCAAGCGATTGATAGATAGCGATGGACTAAGATAACATGAAGTAACATAATGTGAGAATCTATACTTACCCTATGGTTGTTGCACAGTTACAGCACCAAAGGCGGTCAGGTATGTACTAAGACAAAAAGTTGCGGCAGTAAGCGACGGTAAGACTGCAACTCAAGGTAAACGCGGCGTGATTTTTGAAAACGAAAAATTGGGAAGCGCCCTAATAGCAAAAGAATTTTTTATAATAAAACAGTCCCAAACGCATAAGAATGTTTATTTATTTATTTACTGGTGACCGGTTTGGACTGCTGTTCTAGTCATCATCAGACAGCTTACTCTGTGATGAAAGTAACATGAATATACTTAGTGGAATGTAAACTACAAGTACAAAAAGAAATTTAGTACATCAACAAATACTTAAAAGAAAGAAAACTATACCGTTGATGATGATGATGACGTTTGGATTGTGAGGCGCTCAATTGCGCGGTTATCAGCGCCCGTTCAAATTCCCAACGTTTCCTCAGTCCAGTCTCGTCAGTTTCATGAATGATGACAGCCAGTATCTCGAGGCAGGTGAAGATCCCTGACCCCGCCGGTTCCGTGGTCGATTCCCGGCAGGGACACGTCCGAGAGACCAGATACTATCTTTATATACCGGGTGATCAAGAAGTCAGTATAAAATTGAAAACTGAATAAATCACGGAATAATGTAGAGAGAGAGGTACAAATTGACACACACGCTTGGAATGACATGGGGTTTTATTAGAACGAAAAAATACAAACGCTCAAAAAATGTTCGGCAGATGGAGCTTCATCTTATCAGAAGAGCAATAATTAGCCTAACAAAGTAAGACAAAGCAAACATGATCTTCTTTACAGGAAATGCTCAATATGTCCACCATCATTCCTCAACAATAGCTGTAGTCGAGGAATAATGTTGTGAATAGCACTGTAAAGCATGTCCGGAGTTGTGGTGAGGCATTGGCGTCGGGTGTTGTCTTTCAGCATCCCTAGAGATGTCGGTCGATCACGATACACTCACGACTTCAGGTAAACCTAAAGCCAATAATGGCCAATAATGGCACGGACTGAGGTCTGGGGACCTGGCAGGCCAAGCATGACGGAAGTGGCGGCTGAGCACACGATCATCACCAAACGACGCGCACAAGACGTCTTTCACGCGTCTAGTAATACTTTTTTTTGTTCTAATAACACCCCATGTCATTCCAAGCATGTGTGTCAATTTTACATCTCTATCTACATTATCCTGTGGTTTATTAAGTTTTCAAAATTTATACTGATTTTTGACCACCCGTTAGATAAGGCTTACCGGTTAATGATATTCTTCAGTGCGGAGGCACTCATATTGCCCGAACTCTTGCGGGAATCGGTAGATTGACTGCCGCGAGTAACGAGTATAGTGGGCATGGGCACTACAAATGTAGTGTGTGGACAGTAAGTTGGGAGTGTGGGTCTCACGGGGAGCGTGCCAGAGATAAGTCTCTGCACTCATACTATCCTCTGTGTCCTCGGTGTCTTAGACGTACAGAGCATCTGCCATGTAAGCAGGAGATCCCTGGTTTGAGTCCCGGTCGGGGTACACATTTTCAACTGTCCCCGTTGATAATTATCAACGCCTGTAAACAGCTAAAGGTCTGGATTTCATTGTAATTTTAATCTTCCAGAGCTGCAGGATCACCAATGGACATGTCCGAAAGAACAGTTACCATCTTTATACATACACCGATTAGTCAAAGCATTGTGACCACTGCACACCGCGACGTTGGATGCCGCCTGGTGGTGTTGCGGGCACGTGACGCGGTAACAAAAGTATGTAACCGGAGCAGACACAGACGGGGGATCACCCTAGCGAAGATTGGCCTGCAAATGGGGAAATGCATTGAGATAAGGGCAGATTATTATAACGCAGAGTCTGTGAAAGAATATCTCGAAAACGGAGAAGCTAGTCGAATGACAACGTACTACTGTCGTGATCGTCTATGGAAAGAGGCAGAAGGACAGTAAAACTACCACTGGGCGCTAAATTGTTGGACGTACATGATTATTCACAGAACGTGGAGTTCGGAGGCTTGTTTGCTCTGTAAAGTAGGATAGACGGTGATCTGTGGCATATCTACCGGAAGAGCACAATGCTGGCTTACGAGCAAGTGTTTCGGAGCACACCGTTCGTTATACAATGTTGAACATGGAGTTCTGCGGCAGACCACCCCTACGTGTTCACATGTTGACTCGGTGACATCTTCAGTTACGATTTCAGTGGGCACGGGACCATTCGACCGTCGATCATTGGAAACGTGTCGGCTTTCGGGTGAATCACATTTTTGCTACACCAGGTCGATGGTCATCTCCATAAACGCCATCATCGAGGTGAACGACCAATCGAAACGAGCAGCGCGGCACGAACGCAGGCTGGTGGGATCAGCATTATACTATGGGAGACATTCTCCTGTGCTTGCATTGGACCTGTGGTAGTAATCCAAGACACGCCGACAACTGCGAACCACCTGCATTCCTTCATGCCTGATGTCTTCCCCGACAGCGATGTCATCTTTTAGCAGTACAACCGTCCATGTCTCGGAGACAGAACCGTGCTACAGGGGTTTGAAGAACGATATAGTGAATTCACGTCCATGTCTCGGCGACCAAATTCGCCTGATGTAAATCCTATAGAAACTATCTGGATCGCTATCGGGCGCCATCACCGCGTAAGCAAATCAGTGGCCCATGATTTATGCGAATTACATGACCTGTGTGTAGACACCTAGTACCACATATCTCCACAGACGTACCAACAAACTGTTGGAGCCCTGATATGCACAATCAGTGACATATTCCGTTACAAAGACGACAAAGAAGCTATTAAGTAGGTGGTAAGAATATCTTGGCTTATAAGTGTATAACTACTGCTGCATGACATCTTTTTTTTTTCTTTATTGGATTTCGATTCCCCCCAGAGGGGGGAGGAGGGGGGGGATGAGGGCTCACTGGCAGCAGCACAATACGCCGCTCTGCGCCTACGGAAAAATTAAAAAATCAGAATCAGGAGATGTGAAAAACAAACGAAAGCAGGCGATAAAACGGTGGCTGTTAAAACCTGAAACATGGAGAAAATATAAAAAAAACTGTGGGCGATGCTGATTAAAACACGTAGTAAATTGACAGGCACAATTAAAAAACATGGCGACTGGCTTCTATTCGCACGAGATAAAAAAACACAACCATGGACAGTATGGTGGCCGTTCGCAGCACTGACAAGGGAAGCACAACACTTAACACTCACGTAACACAGTACTATGCAGGTGACACGGCGGCAGATGGGTAGAGGGGGTGGGGGGGGGGGGGGGGCTAGTGCCCTCTATAGGGCCCTGTGTGTAACAACCAAGAGGCCAAGATGTTTAGCAGGGACGCCACCAGTAACCTTGGTAACAGTTTGAAGATCGATGTATTGTCACTACACACCAAAGATGCATCTGTATTGGCTTACAATGTTTGTCTTGCCAGTAATCAAGGTACCTTCATCAGGATCGATACAATACTAGTGCCGATCAGAGAACAATATAGTTATTAATACATTTAACTTACTTCTGTCACAATTATGTTCAAAAATAATGTGTTCTTTAAAGTCTAAAAGTAGTTACAAGCAAAAATATTTTAAAATTTTTATAATAGATGTCTTTTTCATAGAAAAGAGATAAAATATTTTTAAAAAATTTAAATAATATAAAAGTTAAACTTTTGTGATTCAAGGAAGGGTAAAAATGATGATAAGCAACTTTTATCTTTAACTTTTCTATTATTCTGTCTTTAGACACATTCTTTTATTGTTAGTACGCTCCCCAATGTTTCGTTTTCAAAAACATCGGGTTTACTGAAGAATGGGATAGAACCCGTCGGCTTTGACGAATGACGCCAAGAGTTACCAGAGCTGATGTATTGCACAGATTTAACAGCAAAGACGAATGTTGAAAAACAAAGCAATGCCAGGCAGAGAAAACAGATGGTAGACATACATCACGTACATTTATCTTTCGAACATAATGTTAAGTATATCGCTTCTTTGAATCCTAGTATCCTGCTCTCCAGGTCACCTATATAGCTCAACTGAGGAATGGGACACAAACTCGAAAAAGAAAGAAAAAAAGGGAGAGAAGTAACGTTAGCATGGAATACCTCAGTTGAGATATATTAGTTGTATCCCGAACCTCAGTTGATTTGTGTAGGCTAGCTGCAATACGGGATACAAAGCTAACGTATGTTGACTTTTTCCCCTCTGCTAATAGTAGTATCCTACGTAGGTCAACGGAAGTAGGGGATGCAAATTTTACGGTTGTTGCTTTTTTCGCCTAGCTTCTACTAGAAGCGAAGGCGAAAAGACTGGCGTACATAAAATTATCATCCCATACTTCAGCTGACCTATATAGACCAAATGAAGCGACCGAAATAATCATAGGAGTACTAGCGATGGCGAAAAACCGTAAAACAATAAAATTTGTATCACTTACTTCAGTTGATCTACGTAGGCCAAGCTGAGGAATAGGTTACTAGTGTTAGCGAAGGTGAGAAACACGACACATGTAAAATTTGTATCCCGTACTTCAGTTTAACTATATACATTGAATAGCCAAAGAATCTGGTACACCTGCGTATTATCGTGTAGGGTCCCTGTGAGCACACGGAAGTGCTGCAACACGACGTGGCATGGACTCGACTAGTGTCTGAAGTAGTGGCGGAGGGAAGTGACACCATGAATGCAGCAGGGCTGTTCATAAGTCCGTAAGAGTTCGAGGGAGGTGAAGATCTCTTCTGAACAGCACGTTGCAAGGCATCACATATAAGCTCAATAATGTTCGTGTCTGGGGAGTTTGGTCGCAAACGGAATTGTTTAAACTCAGAAGAGTGTTCCTGCAGCCACCCTGTAGTACTTCTGGACGTCTGCGGGTCGCATTGTCGTGCTGAAATTGCCCAAGTCCGTCGGAATCCAGAATGGACATGAATGGATGGAGGTGATCAGATAGGACGCTTACGTACGTGTCACCTGTCAGAGCCGTGTCTAGACGTATCAGGGGTCCCGTATCACTCCAAATGCACGCGCCCCACACCAATTCAGTGCCTCCACCATCTTGAACAGTCCCCTGCTGACATCAACGGTCCATG
This sequence comes from Schistocerca gregaria, assembly GCF_023897955.1. Classification (NCBI taxonomy): domain Eukaryota; kingdom Metazoa; phylum Arthropoda; class Insecta; order Orthoptera; family Acrididae; genus Schistocerca; species Schistocerca gregaria. Next base: position 819,147,417 of record NC_064921.1, read on the forward strand.
GATTCATGAGGCTGTCTCCATACCCATACACGTCCATCCGCTCAAAACAATTTGAAATGAGGCTCTTTCGACAGGCAACATCTTTCCAGTCATCAAGAATCCATGTCGGTGTTGACGGGCCCAGGCGAGACGTAAAGATCAGTGTCGTGCACTCATCAAGGATATACGAGTGGACCTTCGGCTCCGAAATCGAATGTCGAGAAGTTTCGTTGAATGGTTCGCACGCTGACACTTGTTGATTTCTCAGCACTGAAATATGCAGCAATTTGCGGAAGGGTTGCACTTCTGTCACGTTGAACAACTCTCTTCAGTCATCGTTGGTCCCGTTCTTGCAGGATCTTTTGGCAGCAGCAACGATGTGGGAGATTTGATGTTTTACTGGATTCCTGATATTCGCGGTAGACTCGTGAAATTGTCGTACGGGACAATCCTTACTTCATCGTTACCTCCCGACTATAACACCACCCTCAAACTCACTTAAATTAGATAAAGCAGCAGTAACGGACCTAACAAGCACTTGATGTTTTATATAGGTATTGCTGACCGCATCGCCGTATTCTGCCTGTTTACATATCAATGTACTCGTATTTGAATACGCATGCCTATCCTAGTCACCTTACAGTCTCACACTAGCGCTTTCCATCGTAAGTAAACTTTCCGTGTTAATACACACCTGACCGCTTACCGTGCTGTACCTTTGTAACCACCACAGGGTATGCATAGATTCTTGTTTTATGTTACTTCAAGTTATCTTAGTCCTTTGCTATCTTATTATCTTAAAATTTCTGTCATTGCTAGATATCCTTTCACTTGATGCAGTCTGCCTGGTAAAAAAATTTTAATGTGCCAAAAACTAAATCAGCATGTTACGGTTTTAATTTAGTGTCCTCTATTTGTTGGGTTCCACACGTATACGCTTATCGACTTGTTCTATCAGTCTTATGGTCTTGACATTTATCCGTAATGGCGTGATGTTGTGTAAAAGGGGGAGTGTGTGTGAAAGCTTTAAGGGAGGGGGTTTGTTATTTATTTCGCTGGAGGCCCCAGTTTTGATCTTTTCTTATATATGTCTTTCGCTGTTACTCATTGTACTCAAATACTTTTTTTTTCTTCTAGTGTGTCAACGCATTATTCGCCCTTATGCGTTGTTTTATTTATTTTGTCGACTTTCTCTCTTTGGGGATTGTATTTCTTACTATAGCCGTTGTGGGCGTCTTGGTTGGCTAATGTGACACAGCTGCAAGTACGTTTTGATTTTGATTTTTTGCTGCCTGTTTAAATACTTTACATACGATCTATAAAAACATTTTTTCAAAAAAACTCTTAAAATTCTAGAAAATGTTTCGATTCTTGAGAAAAAATTTTAAAAGGTACTTAAAGTATTTCGATCGTACGTTTTACGTTTTCCAGCAATTCGCCGAACGCAGTGCGACACGGTATAGGGTTATTCATCTCTTTAGATCAATCGTTCGCAGCCATCCACCGTCCAGATGCGCCGTTCCTTGCACCACCTCAAGCGCCTCAGAAATGTGGGGCTCATGAAAAGTGGCTCCACCATTGTTCCCCACCCTTTTTAGCTTCCTATGCACAGTCATTGTACTGGCTGGAGTTTGGAACTCACGGGTGGAATCTTCCGCTCCTGTGATATTTTTACAACAATCTTCATTATGCTGAGCTCCACAGCTGACACTAATTACCCTTCGACGGTTCCTGTCCGTCAATACATGAGGTTTACCCGGCCCTCGTTTAGACGAGATTGTTCCTTCACGTTTCCACTTCAGAATTCACATTTACATCACCAACAGTCGATTTTGACGGCTTTAGAAACGTTGAAATGTCCGTGATGGGTTTGTTACTCACAAGGGAAACTCCCCATCGCAACCCTCTGAGATTTAATGGTAAGGTGGCCCGGTGGACAGCCCGTCAAAAACGGAACACACGTCAAGCATTAGCCGAGCGGTCTCAGGCGCTGCAGTCATGGACTGCGCGGCTGGTCCCGGCGGAGGTTCGAGTCCTCCCTCGGGCATGGGTGTGTGTGTGTTTGTCCTTAGGATAATTTAGGGTAAGTAGTGTGTAAGCTTAGAGACTGATGACCTTAGCAGTTAAGTCCCATACGATTTCACACACATTTGAGCCTTTTGAACATCAAGCATTAAAACAGAGAAGGTGTACTGAAGTATGGAAAAAGAAGCACAATAGAAACAGCTGAAGATGTACAACATCGAGCGGAGCTGAACAGTAACAGCGTGGCGGTTACGTGATCACGGTGTCGGACTGCGAAGGGGGAGATCTGTACTCAAATCTCCCTCGTCTCCGATTTTTTTTATGAACTGTCCATCGTGTCACTAACGTGTCTGTCCGTTGTGTCATGACGTAACGTCCGTTTGCAACAGTGTGGCCTAAAGAAGAAATCTCCAGAAGTACATGCCTCTTATTTGTTCTACGTAAGTACCACATGTTATGACTCTTGTGTTTAGTTTTGGAAATTTTCACTCTTGAATTCCTTTTGTTGCAACACAGTTCACACCTGTTTATTTGTTGTTCTCATTTCTGTGGGAATTCTGTGCGACATCTCGCCCCCTCTCACTATTCGTCATATTTTCTTCCGGCAATTATATATTCTTACCACATGACTCATATTCTGTAACCAGTGCATAGTACGGCAATTGTGAAGACTACCGAAGAAGAAGAGACACGTCAGTGACCTGATGGGAAGTTCACAATTTGGTGAAAAAAAAATTTGAGGCACCAAGGAGATTGCAACACGGATTTCCAGTTTTGCAGTCCAGCACTGCGACCGCACGATGCTATGATGATGATGATGATGACGATGTTTGGTTTGTAGGGCGCTCAACTGCGCGGTCATCAGCTTCCGTATACAGTCCAAATTTTTACAGATTCCAATTTTTTCTCAGTCCAATGTAGCCACTGTTACGAATGATGATGATCATGAAATGATGAGGACAACACAAACACCCAGGCCCGGGCAGAGAACATCCCCAACCCGGCTGGGAATCGAAGGCGGAACCCCGTGATGCAGAGGCAGCAACGTTAACCCGTAGCCCACTAGCTGCGGACGCGCAATGCTATCAGAAGAACATCAAGTTACATACATTTAAAGCACAAAATGGTTCAAATGGCTCTGAGCACTACGGGACTCAACTGCTGTCGTCATCAGTCCCCTAGAACTTAGAACTACTTAAACCTAACTAACCTAAGGACATCACACACATCCATGCCCGAGGCAGGAGTCGAACCTGAGACCGTAGCGGTCGCGTGGTTCCAGACTGTAGCGCCTAGAACCGCTCGGCAACCCCTGATGGCTACATTTAAAGCAGACTGCAGTTTTCGTAATAGCACTCAAATCAATAAAATCACTTGTTATCAACGACAAATAGCACTTGATACTTACAGGAGCACTTTCGTAACGAGCATACTATTCGAAGAAAAGATGAAGTTGACAGAAATTGGTTACAAACACATCATTAAGCTACATTGGTTAATACTAGATTTATTAAACCCCGCAGAATAGACATAAACACTGCCGGTATAAGAGATAAGAAACTTTAATGCCGGCCGCGATGGTCTTGCGGTTAAGGCTCTCAGCCCGGAACCGCGTGACTGCTACAGTCGCAGGTTCGAATCCTGCCTCGGGCATGGATGTGTGTGATGTCCTTAGGTTAGTTAGGTTTAAGTAGTTCTAAGTTCTAGGGGACTGATGACCACAGCAGTTGAGTCCCATAGTGCTCAGAGCCATTTGAACCATTTTTTCTTGTAACTCTCGACAGCTGTGCGAAAAATTGCATCCAACACCGACACATTTATCGACCACTGTGTCGAAGTTCTGAGGGTAACGTATTTATTTTAGTCTATCTCCATTTCTACCGACTGTTTTGTTAGTAAATAAACCGCTGTTTACGCGTCCTTTGCGCTGCCCGCCATATTGAGTTTATGAAGTGCTAGCTTCAGTGACACCAGTTAGGCTGCCATCACAGTGGCTCCGATATCGGTCGATTCCGCCGACGACCGACCTCGACCGGAGTCACCCGATCTTTTCAAATCAGTACGCCGCTACGTGAGCAGTCACACTATAGCCGATCTTATCTCCCGAACGTGCAGACTTCGGACGACAATCGGTGAAATTCAAATCAGTTAGTTTTCCTCGCTCAAATCGACCGACGTTCTCGCATACGAAATGTGGAGCGAAAGAAACTGTTAAGTATAGTCCAAGAAAGACCGAGTTCGTGGCATCCTGAGGATGAAAATATCACAATCTGGTTATAATTCGGAATCTATGGACTGAAATCGTAAATGTACTCGAAACCTCAAATAGGCAAAATCTTTATCGGAAATTTTAGGCATAGAGTCTAACCTCAAAAATAATTTGTTCAGGTTAAAAGAGTGGCGTATCTTATACGCTGCACGGGATCTTTTTTGTGTTAGAGTGTCATTAGTTGTCCACAAATTATTATTACTAACCACTGGCGCTTTATGCCAGTAGGGTAGTGATTCTGTTAATATCAAGTGGTTTGCAAATGTGGAGTACGGTATGTATTTCCACTTGTAGTTGCTTTAGATTTTCAATGTATTTTATGCTACCCTTAGTGTTTGTTTTTCACTCGTTATAACAATATGTTTGCTTTTGTGCGTTAACATACAGCTATAATCGGCGGTGGAAATATGTTTCCAGAGGAAAGCACGTAATGATATATATTGTATTTTAGGCCAATAGACATAACTAGTTATTGTAGTGGTTTTGAATACATATACTGGTCAGGGCTAATTGACTATTGAAAATATAATTATTTTTGGGTAGCTCAACATGAATTTCCTAAGGGACCGAAGTTTATCACGAATTTAACAGTAGAATAAGGTGCGGAGAAACTATTTCGCCGTATGCAATTTCCGTCCGATTTCGACGAAACAATTTATCCTGTGAACCATCAAAATTTGCATAAACATAAAAGAAAATGAAATACTTATGGTCATGAAGTAGTGAGACATAGGTTCTATACTAAATAATTAGTCCATACACAAGTTCCATTTAACTTTGAATTTATGACAGTCGATATATAATGATACTTACATCTTTTAAAATTTCCAGATACACGTCGCACAATATAGCTTCTCGCATGAACCTACTGCTACGCAGTATGGCACTTTCACATTACACTAAAATAATATTTTTAAACAATAATAATACGGTGGTAAGACATACGTGCCCGACACAAATTACAAGGGACAGAAGAATGAGTTGAAACGGTACAGTAGTTTCCGCTCTATAAGCAGCAGGTTTCTCTGCTCGCTCGCACCGGGAAATAGAAACAGAGGCGGCTCCGCAGCCAATTTTATTACACGACGCGGCCGGCCGCAGGTGCAACAGAACCCATATGGACGGGTGGAAAGAAATGTGTCAGGCTTCATAATACGTATTTATATGTGTCGTGCATGATGCATTTCTTGTACGTGAATGTGAATCTGCACATGAGCTTTCCTAATCCTCCCCACACCTTTCCGTAAAGCGTGGCCACATCTTTGTTGGGAAGTAGTTCTGTAGTATAGTAGTGCCAACCTTACTCCTGGGAAGGGGATCAGAGAGACAGCACAGGCAGGTAAAAGTCAAGGATTTTCCAGTGTCACAAGATTTGAGGTGGAGAGGTTGGTCACGGCCAAGTGGTTCGACCACAACCTCCAACGGGGCCCAGGAAGACCTCCGGGTGCCCGCCATATTCGTGGAGGGTTACAGAAGAAATTGTAATATCTGTAAACTGGAACAATTGCTGCAATCGCTATAAAATCGAGTGATAATATTTAAAATAAATACGTAATCAATTGTCATCAATCTTTAACATACTTTAAAAATCACATAGGAGTCCAGTTAAAGGAATTCATTTAAAAATAGAAGATATAGAATTCAGGAACCCACACATCAGCGTGTGAGCCCTCCTGCCCCTTGCATATCATAGAGAAAGGGCATGCTCTCTAGGTAGCGCTCTCAAGCTCCCATCCCCAGTTATCTGTTGCGCAAATTTTGACTCAGTGCTTGACGATATCAACTTTCATCTGACGTCCCTAGGCAAGGAGGGTAGACGGTAAACTTTCAGAGTAACTGTTCATCGAGAATATCTCGTACATCAAAAGTATGTGTAAAAAATGTTCTTCTTTTGTACACCTTTTGCGCTTCGGCTTTCATAGTCAATAGCTCACTGTATCTCCCACAATAAACACGTCACGTCACAGGACGTTATTTGCTAACTGTAGCTATTGCCGAGCGACTGCTCGGTTAGTGAATGATTTAAAATGGCAGGAGAATCACATAATGTTACATCGTGTACTGATTGACAGTGTCCGCCCCTGGTAGCTGAGTGGTCAGCGCGACGTAATGTCATACCCGACGGCCCGGGTTCGATTCCCTGCTGGATCGGAGATTTTATCCGCTTAGGGACTGGGTGTTGTGTTGTCCTTATCATCATCGTTTCATCCCAGGCGTCAACTCGAAGGACTTTCACCAGGCGAACGATCTATCAGCCGGGAGGCCCTAGCCACAAGACATTTCCATTTCCACTAAATGACAGTCATTGCAAAATGGTTCAAATGGCTCTGAGCACTATGGGACTTAACATCTGAGGTCATCAGTCGCCTAGAAATTAAAACTACTTAAACCTAACTAACCTAAGGACATCAAACACATCCATGCCCGAGGCAGGATTCGAACCTGCGACAGTGGCGGTGGCGCGGTTCCCGACTATAGGGCTTAGAACCGCTCGCCCACCACGGCAGGCGACAGTCATTGCAGGTTAACTGGCGTACGTCTGCACAGCTTTAATTAAACACAGCGAAACAGAGTGTTTATAACATGTTTTTCAAATGGTTCAAATGGCTCTGAGCACTATGGGACTTAACATCTGAGGTCATCAGTCGCCTAGAACTTAGAACTACTTAAAACTAACTAACCTAAGGGCATCGCCGGCCGGAGTGACCGTGCGGTTCTAGGCGCTACAGTCTGGAACCAAGCGACCGCTACGGTCGTAGATTCGAATCAGGCGTCGGGCATGGATGTGTGTGATGCCCTTAGGTTAGTTAGGTTTAATTAGTTCTAAGTTCTAGGCGACTGAAGACCTCAGAAGTTAAGTAGCATAGTGCTCAGAGCCATTTGAGCCAACCTAAGGACATCACATACACATCCATGCCCGAGGCATGTCGTGTATGTAACTGAATGTTTCTACCGTCATCTCATATATTCGTTAAACCTTTTCTGGTTATTCCGATGACTGAGGTGGACGGAGTGTACAGCACTCGCCACGTTCCTTACGAGACAGGAAAGCTCAATCACATGCATTCGGCATCTCTTTAATAGCAGAAACCGCTATGCAGCACTCGTATCCAAGCCCAGAAGCGTCGTGGTGTCCACGCCACCCTGAAATGTTAAACTCTAACTTAACTCATACATAGAATAGATTCTAACCTAACCGGAGCTGGCCTGCTTGACCCTGCCAAAAACTGACGGAGGAGATCGGACGCACTATAACCACGCTGTCGGCCGATGTTATCGGGCGACCTCTGGCGACGGCGTCTGACGACCGTTGTCGGTGCCACTATGAACGCAGCCTTCATACTGTATACGGTATTGCCAGTCTAGTAATGTACGTCTGTGGGACGTAAGTGGGAGCCATCGCGGTGTTGTTAAGAGAGTCCGGAGAGGGAGCCGGTGGACAGCTGGCTTTCGCTAACACACACAGGGCGAGGCCGGCTGACGGCGGTACGGCTGTGTGTTTGGGGCAGCGGCAGTGGGGCGCGGCGGAGGGTTGCGGTCAAGCAGGGCTGCCGGGCTGAGGTGGTGAGACGGAGGGGCCAACTGCTGTCGGAACGCTTCGCAAGGAGGAACTGGGTCTCGTCGGGGCACGGTGTGCCGTCTCATGTAATTACACTACTAGCCATTACAATTGCTACACCACGAAGATGACGTGCTACAGGCGCGAAATTTAACCGACAGCAAGAAGATGCTGTGATATGTGGAGGTCTGCGCGGATGCGGATATCCGCGGTATTTGTTACTTGGCGGATAAAATCGCGACCGGCGTGGATATCCGCGGGTCATCTGCGGATAATGAGAAAGGCATCTGCCCAGTCTGTATGTTGCAATGTTAGTTGAAAACTTCAAGTCTGTTGACATTCTTGGAATCTTGCAGGGCCCGGGTAGAGCGGATGTCTGTTGTCCTCAGCGCCTAGTTACGACCTGCGCCTAATCCGTTTCCGCGACCGTGTCTTTTGTGTGGCTTGTGAAGTGGTCTCTGGGTAGCAAACCTGCCCACTGTCTACCAGACAGGTGCCCGTTGCAATTTTCCACTGCCTTCAGCTAGCGCTTTGTAGTGACCGAGCGACAACGTGCATCGTAGCAAATATCAGTGAGAGTTCTTCCTTCAAATGAACACCATATCGATGGATACAACTTCGTGTAAGGTGAGAAAAGGTCATTTTACATTAGTGAAGGAAAACAAATTGAAATTGCCAATTTGGAAAAAATTCGAGTACGAATTTGATGGTAACGAAAAGATAAAAGATATAGTGGCTTGTTTTGCATGTAAAAAAGTATATTCCTACGCTGGACACAAAAGTGGAACTTCAAATTTGCCAAAACATTCGTGTGAGGCTGGACAAAGTACCATAATTACTTATTTAAAAAAACAAGAGAGACGTGAAAGTTCCTGAAGGTACGCCAAATTTGAAGACAACCGCGACAGAAAAACTTATCAATCTTATCAGTAAAGACATTTTACCGTTCGAAGTTGCGTGTGGATCTGGGTTTCTCGAGATGGTACAGTTTCTTATTGATGTGGGGGCCAAGTACGGTGCAGTGAGTGCTAAGGAACTGCTACCTTATCCAACCACTATATCCAGAAATTTGAAGGAAACGGCCGATCGTCTGCGTGAAACTGTCTCCACAGAAGTGAAGAATATATTCAGAGATATAGGTGGAGCACTAACTGTCGATTTATGGACTGATTCGTACCGTAAAATAAACTATATTGGAGTGACTGCACATTATGTTAATTATGAAGAAGTGAAACTTGAGGATTGAGTGTTGTGCACCAGAAATTTTGGGAGTGACATTAAAAAATAACAAAAACAGGAGAAAACATTAAACTTGAATTAATTAAGATACTTCGGTCGTTGAAGATTAGGTGGGTACATCACGTAACTAATGAGGAGGTATTATATACGATTGGGGAGAAGAGAAGTTTGTGGCACAACTTGACTAGAAGAAGGGATCGGTTGGCAGGACATGTTCTGAGGCATCAAGGGATCACAAATTTAGCATTGGAGGGCAGCGTGGAGGGTAAAAATCGTTAAGGGAGACAAAGAGATGAATACACTAAGCAGATTCAGAAGGATGTAGGTTGCAGTAGGTACTGGGAGATGAAGAAGCTTGCACAGGTTAGAGTAGCATGGAGAGCTGCATCGAACCAGTCTCAGGACTGAAGACCACAACAACATCAACAACTACTACTACTACGGTCGTTCGATTTATTCAGTTCTGTGAATAACATCGTGTTCGTTACGGATAGAGGTCCAAATACCATGGAAGCACTTCGCCAATACAAGAGGTTCTCGTGCTCAGCACACATCCTTAATACTGTGCTGGAGCACACGACTCGAGGAGACGCGAATGATGAGCAGAGTGACGTGCAGCGACTAATAAATTCCTGTCGAGCTATCACAACTTTCTTTAAAAGACCTGGTCTTCAGAATCGCCTTCAGAAGTCATTGAAAGGAGATATAGACACACGATGGAACAGTAAAATGGATATGTTTGAGTCTATTAATTCACAATGGTTTGAAGTTCTGTCAATTTTGTCAGAGAAAAATCAAGATAATTTGATTGATTCTGTAGATAAGAGGATGTTGTAAATATAATAACCTTTCTGACACCATTTAAAATAGCTTCTTGTGATCTCGAAGCCTCCAAAACCCCTACGCTTTATTTTTGTGTGTTGTTGAAGTTAAAACTTCTCTCCTTCCTTGCAAAAAAAGATCGCGACAGCCCATTTCTGATAGATTTAAAGAGTACAGCCAAATCTATTTTAATCAGCAAATGGGACATAACACTAACCCATAAACTTGCAACGTTTTTGAATCCAAAATATAAAAACCTAAAACTTCTTATCAGTGCCGAAAAAGATGAAGTTCTAAAGGAAGCGAAAAATTATGTTGCGAGAACTTGTCTGTAGTTAAAAGATACGGAGAGAACAACATCTGGAATTCCTGAAAAAAAAGTCTAACATACTTTTTGAAGATTCCTCAGAAGATGAATCGACGCGAGATCTTGACTTTGCGTCAGATGAAATTCTCAGATATACGAATGATAAAGTCCAATTTAAGGAAGGCATCGACCTGATAGCTTGGTGGCATGGACGTGAAAACGTCTATCCGCGTCTTTCCAAATTCGCATACTTCTTGCACTGCATTCCAGCGTCCAACGCACCATCTGAGAGAAGCTTCTCTACTGCGGGACAAATAATGCAGGACCGACGCACGTCTTTGAAGCCACAGACGATTGATGACATCATGTTCCTGCATAGTAATCTTCCAAAGCAAAAAGGTACTTGTAGAGCTTCTTTTATTTCACTGTATTTTTTAGGCTTATCTCAATTAGTTACAATTTTTTCACCTGATTCTTTCTTTTACAGAATTTGAATCAGAAGTAAGCAGAAGATGAAAATGTTTAATCTGAAGCCTGTGAGTTTTTATTGCAGTATTTATAGCAAAGAATTTCCTCGACGTATTGTTAGTGTTTTTACTATTCCCAGCAAGAACATTTAAGTCGCATTAGGTAAAAGAAGGAAATATTTAACAAGCAATTTGTTTTGTTGAAATTTTCATACTAAAGAGCTCAATTTTAAGTTTTTACTCTTCGCAGCAAGAACATTCAACAGCTAACACGTCAATATTATTAAACTAGGTAATGATGATCTCGTAAGTGCCTACCTAAATTTTAGCGTGCACTACAGTAACATTTGCAGCCACCGAGGATTGTCGCTCTTTGTGAACAATAAAACAGCCCGGCCGGAGCGATGGCATGGCTGGCCTTGTAATTAATTACAAGTATGACTTCAAACTACGGCTCACGGCCACCAACAAGCTGTGACTGCGATAGCGCGTGAAAGATTATTCTGATCACATTGAAAAATTACAAAATATTGAAATCATTCTAAATAATAATGTGTCTTTTAATTTACAAGCCAATTAGTAAAGATAACGGCTGAAATTCGTAATAAAATTGAAAATTTTAACTGTAACTCGGTATTGCTTAACAGGGAACAGTGCCTAACATTTGAAGTTATGGGACAGTGGTTTTTATATAGACATCTTGAAATCGTTTGCAGTTCCATTAAACTCTGAAAAAAATTATTTTTTAACATTGGAAGTATTAACTGCGAAATCTACTGCAAATTTTGTCTTAGTAATTTAGACCAATATCGAGGATGTTTTAAAGAGTGAAAAACTTTGTTTGGTTGAGAATGAAACAGACATTTCTTTTATCGCTAGGTCTTAATTCGACAAACCAGCCAAAACGTGAGGTTCGAGATTTCAGCCGAATTTTTAACTAAAGCTAAATGGACTCCTAATTTCTATAACCACTGATTTTGTTGTCACTCTTCGGAAGACGAGTTATTTCTTCCAGACAACGTCAATTATTGCTGGCAGTTTAACTTTTTCACAGGTGCGCCAGCGTTTTGCAGTGTAGGCCTAATACTGCAAATACATTCCTGGAAATTGAAATAAGAACACCGTGAATTCATTGTCCCAGGAAGGGGAAACTTTATTGACACATTCCTGGGGTCAGATAAATCACATGATCACACTGACAGAACCACAGGCACATACACACAGGCAACAGAGCATGCACAATGTCGGCACTAGTACAGTGTATATCCACCTTTCGCAACAATGCAGGCTGCTATTCTCCCATGGAGACGATCGTAGAGATGCTGGATGTAGTCCTATGGAACGGCTTGCCATGCCATTTCCACCTGGCGCCTCAGTTGGACCAGCGTTCGTGCTGGACGTGCAGACCGCGTGAGACGACGCTTCATCCAGTCCCAAACATGTTCAATGGGGGACAGATCCGGAGATCTTGCTGGCCAGGGTAGTTGACTTACACCTTCTAGAGCACGTTGGGTGGCACGGGATACATGCGGACGTGCATTGTCCTGTTGGAACAGCAAGTTCCCTTTCCGGTCTAGGAATGGTAGAACGATGGGTTCGATGACGGTTTGGATGTACCGTGCACTATTCAGTGTCCCCTCGACGATCACCAGATGTGTACAGCCAGTGTAGGAGATCGCTCTCCACACCATGATGCCGGGTGTTGGCCCTGTGTGCCTCGGTCGTATGCAGTCCTGATTGTGGCGCTCACCTGCACGGCGCCAAACACGCATACGACCATCATTGGCACCAAGGCAGAAGCGACTCTCATCGCTGAAGACGACACGTCTCCATTCGTCCCTCCATTCACGCCTGTCGCGACACCACTGGAGGCAGGCTGCACGATGTTGGGGCGTGAGCGGAAGACGGCCTAACGGTGTGCGGGACTGTAGCCCAGCTTCATGGAGACGGTTGCGAATGGTCCTCGGCAAATACCCCAGGAGCAACAGTGTCCCTAATTTGCTGTTAAGTGGCGGTGCGGTCCCCTACGGCACTGCGTAGGATCCTGCGGTCTTGGCGTGCATCCGTGCGTCGCTGCGGTCCGGTCCCAGGTCGACGGGCACGTGCACCTTCCGCCGACCACTGGCGACAACATCGATGTACTGTGGAGACCTCACGCCCCACGTGTTGAGCAATTCGGCGGTATGTCCACCCGGCCTCCCGCATGCTCACTATACGCCCTCGCTCAAAGTCCGTCAACTGCACATACAGGTCACGTCCACGCTGTCACGGCATGCTACCAGTGTTAAAGACTGCGATGGAGCTCCGTATGCCACGGCAAACTGGCTGACACTGACGGCGGCGGTGCACAAATGCTGCGGAGCTAGCGCCATTCGACGGCCAACACCGCGGTTCCTGGTGTGTCCGCTGTGCCGTGAGTGTGATCATTGCTTGTACAGCCCTCTCGCAGTGTCCGGAGCAAGTATGGTGGGTCTGACACACCGGTGTCAATGTGTTCTTTTTTCCATTTCCAGGAGTGTATTTTCACTTGGAAATGACGAGGACTGAACGCGTAAGCTATAATATAATCATCAGCTGACATGAATGGCTTCAAAATTTGAAACATCCAAGCAGTAAGTACAAAAAAAAAAAACTGTCGGTAAATGATGCAATGTGCTAGTAACAGATTAAAAGCATCGTCAATTTTAGCTGCCTCGGCACAAGAGCACCGAAAAATAATTGTTTCTATACACGTATTTTCATCATTGAATACCATTACATTGAATTTTATTTTTTAAAATAGCGTTTCCAATCTCACGAGACCCGAGCCGCTAATGTGTGTGCTCCGGAGCGCCAATGCTTTCCTGTTTGGAATGATCTGTTTTAGACTAGGTATAGAGCATTTCCTTTTATTTAAGAAGTCAAAAGTAGTTAAGTTGTCGAGGAAATGGCGCCCTAACAATAACTATGTCATTACATACCATAATTCTAAGTACTGCTGTCTCTTACTATTAATCACTCGTTCAAAACTTAAATATATGCGGATGCAGATAAGGAACTTGCGGATGCGGTGCGCAGACCTCTAGTGATACCCAAAAGGTTAGCTTTTCAGAGCATTCACACAAGGTTGGTGCCTGTGGCTACACCTAACACGTGCTGACATGAGGAAAGTTTCCAACCGATTTCTCATACACAAACAGCAGTTGACCGGCGTTGTCTGGTGAAACGTTGCTGTGACGCCTCGTGTAAAGGAGGAGAAATGCGTACCACACGTTTCCGACTTTGATAAAGGTCGGACTGTAGCCTATCGCGATTGCGGTTTATCGTATAGCGACATTGCTGCTCGTGTTGGTCGAGACCCAATGACTGTTAGCAGAATACGGAATCGGTGGGTTCAGGACGGTAATACGGAACGCCGTGCTGGATCACAACGACCTCGTATCACTAGCAGTCGAGATGACAGGCATCTTATCCGCATGGCTGTAACGGATCGTGCAGCCAAGCTTCGATCCCTGAGTCAACAGATGGGGACGTTTGCAAGACAACAACCATCTGCACGAACAGTTCGACGACGTTTGCAGCAGCATGGACTATCAGCTCGGAGACCATGGCTGCGGTTAACCTTGACTCTGCATCACAGATAGGAGCACCTGCGATGGCATACTCAACGACGAACCTGGGTGCAAGAGCGCCCAAACGTCATTTTTTCGGATGAATCCCGGTTCTGTTTATAGCATCATGATGGTCGCATACGTGTTTGACGACATCGAGGTGAACGCACATTGGAAGCGTGTATTCGTCATCGCCATACTGGCGTATCACCCGGCGTGATGGTATAGGGTG